>NC_138555.1:67117566-67759308 GCF_964273705.1 Natrix helvetica | reverse complement strand
ATTATCTTGGAACGTGAATGGATTGAACTCCCCACAAAAAAGGAAAAAAATATTTTATTATTTGAAGCAATTTAATAATGACGTTGTTTGTCTTCAAGAGACTCATATTAGGTTGCAAGACCAGAAGTATTTAGTGAATTCAAAATTGGGAACATCTTATGCTGCCTCTGATTTGGTAAAGAAAAATGGCGTGGTGATATATATAAATAAAAGATTTTCAACTAAAGTTATAGAGGCGGATGACACTGGTAGATATATAGCAATTGAACTTGATACAGACTTTGGTCCTATTTTGGTGGTAGGAATATATGCACCTAACCAACGCCAAGAAAGCTTTTATAAGATGCTCCATTTAAAAATTTTAGATTGGAATTTTAAGAGTATTCTAATAATGGGAGATTGGAATGGAGTGATTTCTCCAAGGATAGATAAGAGTACAATGACTAAACTCACTACCAAATTACCAAAGGCTTTTTTTGACTTACAAGACGACTTGTAAGATGTTTGGAGGACACAACATCCAAATGAGATGGATTTTTCTTTCTACTCAGATAGACATAAATCCTTTTCAAGGATTGATTTCTTCTTGTTAACACCGGATCTACTTCCTAAAGCTAAGAAAATCAAGATATTCTCCAGGACACTTACTGACCATAACCCGGTGTGGTTACAAATTGAGTTAGGGAAGAGGCCAAGAAGGTCTTGGAGAGTAAATGAAAATTTATTTAGATACGAAAAAAATGTGGATGAACTTAAAAAACACATGAAGGAATTTTTTAGTTTTAACATGAATAAGGGCACTCCCATTGAAACAGTTTGGGATGCAAGTAAAACTTACATGCGCGGAGTCCTGATACATATGAATTTCAAACATAAACAAATTAGACAGAAAAGGAGAATGGAATTGGAAGATGAAATAAAAAGCAAGGAACAGCTGCTTATAGCAAACCCAAAAGACGAGGCGCTCCAGATGGCGCTAAAGCTGTTGAAAGATCAATTCCAAATGCTTATAGCAGAACAAACAGCAACTAACTTACAATTTGCTAAACATAACACCTTTGCTAACGCTAATAAACCTGGTAGGTGGTTGGCTTATACTTTTAGAAGGAACACGAATGACAGAATTATTGATAGAATTGAGTATGGAGGGAAGACGGTATATCAACAAGATTTGATTAAAAAATCATTTGTGGACTATTATGCTAAGCTATATGTACAGGATAATATACAGAATAAGTCAGTAGATGATTTTTTGGAAGGAAAAAGGGTTACTAAAATTTCTGTGCTTCAAAAGGCAAATTTGGAACATCTGATAACTGCTGATGAGATCACTTTAGCTATAAATCAACTTAAATTAGCTAAGGCTCCAGGGACTGATGGTTTGACTGCAATGTACTATAAAACTTTACAACTGGAAATGATTGAATATCTTACACAACTATTTTGTAATATACAGCAAAGAGGTAAAATACCCTCCTCATGGAAAGCGGCTTTTATATCATTGATACCTAAAGACAAAGAGGGCCCTAAGAAACCAGAGGATTACAGGCCGATATCTCTTCTGAACACAGATTATAAAATATTTGCTAAGGTACTAGCCAACAGATTGATGCCGGTTATCCAAGAGGTTATTCATCATGATCAAGCAGGATTTATTGAAGGCAGACACATGAAGGAGAATGTAAGGCAACTTATAGATTTAATTGACTATCTTGATAAGAATAAGCAGATCTCTGCAGTGCTGGTCTTCTTGGATGCAGAGAAGGCCTTCAATCGAGTGAATTGGAATTTTCTAACCAAGACTTTGGAAAAGATGGATATGGGAACACGATTTCGGCAGGCGATTGGAGCAATTTATCAGCAACAAAATGCACAACTTATTATTAATGGAAATTTGTCAACAACTTTCAAGATACAAAAAGGCACTCTTTGCGCAGCCTAAGCATTTTCAATGGTATTTCTTTCAAAACTTTCACCTCCTGATCTCGCACAGTACATCTCTGATGATATGCAGCCTGTACAATCTCATTACGCAGGTATCTCCTTTCCAGATGAACCACCACATCTCTTGGCAAATTTCGCTGTCTTGCATACCAGGAGTTAACTCTGTAAGCTTTCTCAATCTGTTGGAGAATCTCTTTTGGATCCACTTGTAGAAGGGGGGCAAAAGCCTCCGCACAAGTCACCCTCAAATCTTCTCCTTTCCCGCTGCGCAAAGAGTTTAAATTTTTGACGGATGAACTGAAGAAACGTAACCTGCAATTTAGATGGGAATTGCCAATTGGCGTTACTTTGATTTACTCTGGGAAAAGATATCGATTGGATTCTACTCAGAAGGCTAGAGACTTTTATTCCAAGGTTCTGAATGCTGGGGAGCTAGGATTGGAATCGGAAAAGATCCAGCCTGCTCAGCAGGAGCTAATAGAGATAGCAGCCTCGGCACTTGCGTCAGTTGATAAACAGCTTGTGGAGAGACTGGAAGAAGCGGTAGGCTTGGGATTGGAATTTAAAGAACAGAGAATTACCAGAGCAACGGCAAAGAAAATGGAGAAGACTATACAGCAAACTTCGAGTATCTCTGTTGATGTACCTACACAATCAGAAGCCGTGGGAGGAGTAAGGCCTAAGAGATTTCCTACTGATAGGAGGGCTATGCTTCAGAAGCTTCAAACTAAGCTTGACGATGGCCAGGCTGCTGACCTGGAATGTTAATGGACTTAATTCCCCACAAAAAAAGAAAGGTTTTCTATTATTTGAAACAGCATAAAAATGATGTAATTTGCCTTCAGGAGACGCATATTAAGTCTAGTGATCAAAATTTTTTGGACAATTGGAAATTGGGACAATGTTTTGTAGCCTCAGCTCCTGAAAAAAAAGAATGGTTTGGTGCTGTAAAGTTAAGGCTTTATGGATTAAAATATGGTGGATAATGCAGAAGAAGATTCTTAAAAGAAAAATTAAATTTGCTCCCCAATTTTTTTTTTTCTATTGGGCATAGTACCTGACTGCACTGTTGCTGAAACTAAATTAATATTGTATATGATTACAGCAGCTAGACTGCTGATAGCACAATATTGGAAGAAAGCAGAATTATGCTCTATAGAAGAATGGATACTTAAGTTAGCAAATCTTGCCGAAATGGATAAAATTTCTGTATACCTAAAAGATCATTCTTACGATAAGTATACTATAGATTGGTATCCCTGGATTGATTTTGTAAAATTAAGGTACGGTTCAAAGGAAGTGTCTATGGGATTTGGTTGAGAAATGCTTTATAAATATGTAGTAATGGTTTTGGAAAGGAGGTTATGATGGTTTTTCTCCTTTTTTGTCTTTTTTGTATTATCTTGTTCTTATTCTGATATATGCATATTATTATTGGGATATTTGTTTTTCAGATTTGCTGGTAACTATGCTTCTGACTCTATCTGGGAAGTCAGGGGTTGGGTTAGGGAGGGTTAGGGTGGGGAAATGGGTGGGTGGGTGGGGGGAGGGGGAGGGGAGGGAGAAAATGTTACTCCTAATAAGATAACCTGTACATGTCTGTTACATAAATAAATAAATGTTAAATAAATAAAAAATAAAAAGATACAAAAAGGCACAAGACAAGGTTGCCCATTATCCCCATTGTTATTTATTTTAACCTTGGAAGTCTTGTTGAACGCAATTTGGGACTCAAAATCCTTAGATGGCATAGCTATGAGGCAAAAGGAATACAGAACTAGAGCATTTGCCGACGATCTGGTTGTTACCCTTTCACATCCTTTGAAGTCAATAATCCAGATGAAAAATATCATAGCAGAATTTGGCATGGTGTCTGGGTTTAGACTAAATCAAAACAAAACGAAAATGATGGTTAAAAACATGACAGAGACTCAAAGAAAGAGACTTGTAAATTTAGCAGGTTTTGAAATAGTCTCCATGGTCAAATATTTAGGAATACTAATCGCAGAATCAAATACAAAACTTTTCCTAAATAATTATGAAGTGTTGTGGCAAAAGATACAGAAAGATCTTCAAGTGTGGAAAAAGTTACAATTATCTTTGCTTGGAAGGATCTCAGCAATTAAAATGAACATTCTACCTAGATTTATCTTTTTATTCCAGATGATACCGGTGCTCAAATCAGATAAAACTTTGTTAAATTGGCAAGCAACATTAAATAAATTTGTTTGGAAGGAGAAAAAACCGAGAGCAAAGATGAAGATTATGCAAGATACTCGTGAAAGAGGCGGCCTTAGACTCCCAAACCTTCCATTGTACTATGAAGCTGCGGTATTAACGCATGTAGCAGATTGGTTTGGGAAAACAAAAATGGATTTGCTGAATATAGAAGGCCATGATCTTGTTCTGGGATGGCATGCATATCTTTTTTAACAATCATGTTCTCCGAAGTGCCTTGATGAGAATATGGAAGAAGCACCGGCCCAATTGGGATTATAAAATACCGCTTTGGTTGGATCTTGCAGACACCATGGGGATTATGAATATTAAGTCACTCGGGGGTTGTTTATATAAAGACATGCTTATTGCTGATGGGGACGAATGGCAGTTGAAAACTTTGGAACAACTGTTGGAGGAAGGAATTACTTTAAATTGGTTACATTACATACAGCTACAGAAGAGATGGGAAGAAGATCGTAGGGTCGGTTTTATGGATAAAGAAGTGGAACTGATCAAGCAGATAAAAGAGACTGGCCCAAAACAAGTTAAAAGAATATATAATGTACTGTTAGAAAGAGACTCAGAAAGTCTTCTGAGACTTTCTCAGGTTAAGGATTGTATGATTAAATGGGCTCAGAATTTTGGTGAAGTGGTCATGTTGGAAACGTGGGAAAAAATATGGGTTCAGAATGTTAAATTTACACAGTCACAGAATTTAAGGGAGAACTTTTATAAAATGTTTTACAGATGGTATTTAGATCCTAAAAAATTATCATGCATGTATCCAAATGTTCAACCAAAATGTTGGAGATGCGGGTGCCTAGATGCTACCTTTTTTCATGTATGGTGGACTTGCAACAAGGTTAAAGCTTTTTGGATAAAAATATGGTGGGTTATGCAAAATGTATTTAAGAAAAGAATACAATTCACTCCGCAAATGTTTTTATTGGCTATAGCTAAGGATTTCACCAAAGGGGAAACAAAATTGGTCTTGCATATGGTCACAGCAGCTAGGTTGTTGATTGCGCAACATTGGAAAAAAGATTTTTTACCGACAATTGATCAATGGATTCAGAAGGTGGCGGGGTTCGCCGAAATGGCAAAAATTTCAGCTTTCTTAAAAGCTCAGAAGCAGGAGGATTATACACAGGAATGGGTAAAATGGATTGATTATATACAGAATAAATACCAGACTAGGAGTTATTATGTAGCCTTTAGGTAAGAATGTTTAGACTGATAGATGATTCGAGTAAATAATACATGGGCTGCTTGGAATTGTTAGAGTGGTGTATAGTGGAAGTCAGGGGGGGGGGTTGAGTGGGAGGTGGGGGTGGGTTAGGGTGGAGGGTGGGGTAATATATATGCATAATTAAACTAGAAGATGGGATTAATGAAATATTGTTATTTTAAGAGAAATTTATATTATGATTTATATATGTTCAATTAACTTAGAAGATGGGATTAATGGGCTATTGTTACTTTAAGAGAAACTTATATTATGTTTGTTGGGAGGTGAGGGGGTATAATATGTGAATGAGTAATCTATTTTAAGATGGGGGAGGGGAGGGGGTAAAGTATTTAGTATAATATTTGAATGAGAAAAATTTTGGGGGGGTTGGGGGGAGGGGAGGGGGCATAGCATCTGTATGAGATTTACATTGTATGGTGGGGGGGTTCAAAGGGGGAAAATTTGTTTGTATAAAACTCTTTTAATTAAAAAAAAAAAAGGAGTAGGATTGTGGAATGTATTGTTATGGATTTTCTTAGAAGCTCAAGGTCGTCTTTTGTCTCCGCACCTCGACACCTGGCCGGAAGAAGAGGGATGTACATGCCAGCGTGGAAGATGAAGATTGGACCATGTGATGAATTATGGGGTGTGGGGGTAGATGATGAACTTTTAACTGGGTGAAATCACAGGATGTACGTTAGAGTTGAAATTTCACAGCATAATGCCAAAATGTCTGTCTTATTAAATTGGAGTTTTAAGGATAACTTTGCCTTGGACAATGATTTAATTCTACATGATATTTGGAACGCTGACATTCTGCCTCTTTCGACCTGTTACTGGGTCTTCCCACTCAAAAGCAAACAGTTTTTGACTGTCTCTATGTATTGAGATGGTGAAGAAGGTGTCCTTCAAATCTACCACTTAGAACTAATTGGCTGAGGCTGGGATCAGGCTCAAAAGGGTATATGGGTTGGGAACAATAGCGTCGACAGTGATTGTGGCTAAAGTCACAATCCTCACATCTTGAACTGGCCTGTAAGAGCCATCAGGTTTTGGTATGGGTAGAATTCGGGTATTCCAGGGGGATTGTATTTGTTCTTAGAATGCCCGCTTTTAAATATTTCTCTTGAGTCACCATTACTCGCCATATCTCATCTGGGAGGTGCCTCATCATCAGGGCCATCTTACCTTCCTCAAAGGACAGGGTAGCTCCCATTTTGCATAGGTTGTCACGACCCAAAAGAGGAACTGGACACTCAGGCATATAGAGGAACTGGTGTTCTATATCTCTTCCATTCAGGGAACATTTCAGGGGCTTTAATACAGGACGACGATTTATTAGACCATCAACCCCTTGGATATTTAATACATTATTGGAAAAGGGAGCCAAGGGCTTTGTAATCACAGATCTAGACACTCCTGTGTCTACTAAAAAGGTTACATTATTGCCCCCTATCTTCATTTGGACCAAGGGTTCAGGGGGGGGCTTGACTAAACCCTGGTCCCCTTCAGCCTTCAGACCGCTCATCTATTGCGGCCAAGCCTATAGCTTCTGTCCCTTTTTGGTACCGACTTCGGCTTTTGCACTGGAATCCATGGGACTTCATTCCTTTTCCACTTTTTCCTCTCTGGGAATCATAAATCTTGACCTCTCGAGTCAATTGACTACGGTCCATTCTTCTATTTTGTCCACTTCCCCGTCCCCTTATTCTGACTTCAAGTCTCTTGGGACATTCTTGTAGCCAGTGGCCTTCTTCCTTACACCAATTACATCTATTTCTGCCCTGGGTTTTGGAATTATTTGACAACGCAACTGCCAGCAATTCAGCTTTACATTGCATCCTGTCATCTTTCTTCCTTTCTTCCACTTTGTCTCTATTCACAAAGACCCTTTGTGCAATTTCCATTAATTGGCTCATATTCATTCCTAAGGCCCCTTCTTGCCTCTGGAGCTTCCATTTAATGTCCGGGGCACTCTGAGATATAAAAGCCACGGCTAACATGTGGGCATTTTCGGGATCCAGGGGATTGATTGTGGTGTAGGTTTTATATGCTTCAACCAGCCTTTGGAAGAAGGCTTCGGGGCTTTCGTCCATTTTTTGGATTACAAGCGAAGGCTTGGACATATTCACTGGAGGTTTTGCAGCCTGTTCTAAGCCCTGAAGAATTAGTGCCTGATAATCCCAGAGGGAAGTCATGTCTCCATAGGGATCCCATTGTGGATCTTGTCTTGGAAACCGTAAATTTAGTGCAGCCTGGAGGCTACCTTCGTCCATGGGCTTTAGGATTTTTCCAATGGCACTACTTTATCTTTCACTCTCTTCACCATTAAGGATAGTAGTCATCACCTGTTCCAAATCCTGCAAGATTGGATTATGGTTTTTGATAATAACTCTGAACAGGTCAATAACCTCCTGAGGCTTAGCTGACAATGGCCCATAATGTTGTTTCCAATTGAATAGGTCTGTGGTGGTGAACAGAACGTATTGAAATAGAGGCTGAATTTCCACCTGTCCCTGTCCACCTATAATTCTTTGATCCACTTGGCGAAGTGGGGCTAAGAACTGACTTCTGGTTCAGGCAGCAATGGGAGAAGTCCGTTGGGTTGCAGGAGAAGGGGGTCTGCTAGAAGGACTTTCCACTTTTTGCTTCTCCCTCTGGTCAATTTGTCCTACTGCCCTTTGATTATTACCATCGCTAGCATTTTGTTGCTGCCTCGGATGATAAAGGAAGGTGTATGGATGGGGACTTTCCTCTTCATAGGGCGCGGTCTTTAGGATAGGCTTCTTTTCGGGGTGACTCTTTTTGACCTGGCATTTGTCATTTCCTCTCATTCGAGCCACACAGACCTTCATGACTTCCATTCTACATTTACAAAGCCAGTCAGGATTCTGTTGTACTGCTGTTTGCCACTGGTCAATATACTGATACTGATCTGGGTGACTGGTTTTTGCATCTGTTACGATCTGAATGTCTATGATTCACTTACATTTCTGGACTATCAACCATTCTTCTTAGAGCCTTTCTGTAATTCTTTTTCTTCCTAAAATGTCCAGCAACTTCTTCAATGTTATTTTCCGTGCAGCCACCTGGTTTTCTCAATATCTGCTACTTTTATCTCTGGAATTGTTTGCAATTGTGCCTTTTTAGATGTTCCTCATTTAGAATGAAAACACAGCTACGTTGGCCATCATATGTTTACAGAACAAGCTTGGGACAGTCCTGACCTGGTTTGGGGAAGGAGTTTGTTAAAGTTAGCAAGAGTTGAGGGGCCTGACACATGTACAGAGCAGATCCTGCCTTCCTTTTAGCCTGAATAGCCTGAACAGGTCTATCACAGGCAACCAAACTGGTGATTAAAAGCAGAAATTAACAAATGCGGAAATAACCATTTAGCTTATTCTTATTTTAATCACTATGTGAGCGGGAGGGTGGAGGAGAATTACCATTTGAGTTTTCTTCCCGAGGGACCAAAATATCTTGGACCCCCTCAATTAAAACCACTCACTTCCTCTCTGAGCAGCCTGGCTCCGTGATGGCGAACCTATGGCACGAGTGCCACAGGTGGCACAGAGAGCCCTCCCTGCAAGCACATGAGCCGTCGCCCCAGCTCAGTTCCATCGTGCATGTGCGCACGCCTCCCACCAGCCAGCTGGTTTTCGGGTCTCTGTCGCGCATGTGCTGGGGTGGGGCACATGCGGGAGATGCATGTGCATGCACGGGGGCAGGGGGAGCCTGTGGTCATGTGCACATGGGAGGGGTCATGTGGGGGGGTCATGTGCACATGCACAGGGGGCGGGGTGCACGGGGGGTGTCACATGCACATTGCATTATGGGTGTGCGCATGCACGCACGCTTTCAGCACACAACAACAAAAAGTTTAGCCATCACTGGCCTAGCTGTTCACCAAGAGTCCTCAAGTGACAAATCTGTTCTGTTTGTTAATGTGAATCAACACTGAAAGAGAGGTAGTGTCTTCCATCTGTGTTTGACAATCGTTTCACAGCCAAGTAAAGTGAGTGCTTTCATTTCTCTTAAAGCTGATTCACCCATGTGGCCTGAGAAATATTCTCTTCTTTCTTTTTTTGTATTTTTTTTATTTTTCCTTTCAAATTCGTTCTTAGATATACTTTCTTATAATTGTTATTTAACATATGTCAATTCATATCATTTTTCCGCCTGTATATTTACATTTTAATATTTTCTTATTTCCCCTCCCCATATATTAATCATGTGTTGTCTGAGATACTTATTTCATGTTTTGTTCCTTTTTCTTTCTATTTATACCTTTTTTCAAACCACTCGTAAAATCGCCCCCATGCCCTGTAGTACACTGATTCCTCTTTGTCCTTTATTCTCAATGTCAACCTGTTCATTTCTGCACAATCTAATATCTTCTTTATTACTTCCCATTCCGATGGGATTTTGTCTGCTTTCCAGTTTTGTGCAAATACAATTCTGGCTGCTGTTATTATTTGTACAATCAAATATGAATCTTCTTTTCTGTATTTCTCTGGTAGAATACCCAATAAAAATATATCTGGCTTAAACTCTATGTGTTTATGTATCATTTTCTCTAACCATGTTTGTATTTTAACCCAATAGCTTTTTGCATCCCTACACGTCCACCACATATGATAGTACATTCCTGGCAATTGGTGACATTTCCAACATTTAGCTGATTTATCCTTAAACATTTTTGCTAATCTTTCAGGTGTCATGTGCCATCTATAAAACATTTTATATAAATTCTCTTTATATGCTGTCGCCATTGTCAGGTTATAATTCCTTTCCCATAGTTGTTGCCATTTTTCTAGTTCTATTGTATATCCAAAGTTTTTTGCCCATCTTATCATTGTTTCTTTAACCTCTTCTTCTTTTAGGTATATTCTAAGTAGATAACTGTATAATTTTTTGATCATTTTTTCCTCTGTTCCCATGAGTATCCTATCTAATTCTGAGTTTTCCATATTAAAACCATACTCTTTAACATCTTTCTCATATCTTGTTTGTATTTGCATTTGTTTAAACCATCCTATATCAATCCCTTGTTCTTCTAATTCTTTCTTCTGTTTTAGGTCTCCCTGCGCTGTTAATATATCTTTGTACCTAATAACCTTTTTCATACTACTAGTATTCGGATGTGCCAGAGCCTCTACCATTGAAAGCCACATTGGTATTTCCATATAGTGTTTTTCTTTTACTTTTTCCCATACTGCGTATAAACCATTTTCTTACACAGTGCCTCTGAAAGTAACCATGTATTCTATTTCTCCCATACCACAAAAATGCATACCAACCCAGTTGCATACCGTGTCCCTCCAAGGATAGTAATCTTGCATTTCTTAGTAATATCCATTCTTTTATCCACATTAGAGCTGCCGCTTGAAAGTATAATTCCCAGTTCGGTACACCAAATCCACCTCTAATCCTAGCATCTTGTAGCATTCTTATATTAATTCTCACTTTCTTTCCTTGCCAAATATATTTTCCTATTATTTCATTTAGTTTTTCAAAGTATTTTTTTTCCAGTTTCATCGGTATTGTTTGGAATAAAAATAATATTCTTGGTAGTATATTCATCTTAATTACCGCTATTCTACCCATTAGTGATAGCTGAAAGTTTTTCCATTACTCTATATCCATTTCAATTTGGTTTCTTAGTTTATAATAATTATCTTCCTTAATAGTTACACATCTCGAGGTCAACTGTATTCCCAAATATTTCACTTTTTTTACTATTTGAATATCTAATGTCTCCATTATTTCTCTTTTCTGTTTTTCTGTTATATTTTTCACTAAACTTTTTGTTTTATCTTTATTAATTTTTAATCCTGCCACTCCTCCATACCCTTCTATTTGTTCTAGTAGTTTTGGACCTGTTTCTATTGGATCTTCAATAATAAATACCAAGTCGTCTGCAAATGCTTGCAGTTTATATTCTTCCTTTTTAACTTTCATTCCTTTTACAGGTGAAACTTGAAAAATTAGAATACCATGCAAAAGTTCATTTATTTCAGTAATGCAACTTAAAAAGTGAAACTAATATATGAAATATGAAACTCATTACATGCAAAGCAAGATAGTTCAAGCCATGATTTGTCATAATTGTGATGATTATGGCTTATAGCTCATGAAAACCCCAAATCCACAATCTCAGAAAATTAGAACATTGTGAAAAGGTGCAATATTCTAGGCTCAAAGTGTCCCACTCTAATCAGCTAATTAAGCCATAACACCTGCAAAGGGTTCCTGAGCCTTTAAATGGTCTCTCAGTCTGGTTCAGTAGGAATCACAATCATGGGAAAGACTGCTGACCTGACAGTTGTGCAGAAAACCATCATTGACACCCTCCATAAGGAGGGAAAGCCTCAAAAGGTAATTGCAAAAGAAGTTGGATGTTCCCAAAGTGCTGTATCAAAGCACATTAATAGAAAGTTATGTGGAAGGGGAAAGTGTGGAAGAAAAAGGTGCATAAGCAGCAGGGATGACCGCAGCCTGGAGAGGATTGTCAGGAAAATGCCATTCAAAAGTGTTTGGGACTTTCACAAGGAGTGGACTGAGGCTGGAGTCAGTGCATCAAGAGCCACCACACACAGACGGATCCTGGACATAGGCTTCAAATGTCGTATTCCTCTTGTCAAGCCACTCCTGAACAACAAGCAACGTCAGAAGCGTCTTATCTGGGCTAAAGAAAAACAGACTTGGTCAGTTGCTCAGTGGTCCAAAGTCCTCTTTTCTGATGAGAGCAACTTTTGCATCTCATTTGGAAACCAAGGACCCAGAGTATGGAGGAAGAATGGAGAGGCACACACTGCAAGATGCTTGAAGTCCAGTGTGAAGTTTCCACAGTCTGTGTTGATTTGGGGAGCCATGTCATCGGCAGGCGTTTGTCCACTGTGCTTCATTAAGTCAAGGGTCAACACAGCCGTCTACCAGGAGATTTTGGAGCACTTCATGCTTCCTTCAGCAGACAAGCTTTATGGGGATGCTGACTTCATTTTGCAGCAGGACTTGGCACCTGCCCACACTGCCAAAAGCACCAAAACCTGGTTCAATGACCGTGGGATTACTGTGCTTGATTGACCAGCAAACTTGCCTGACCTGAACCCCATAGAGAATCTATGTGGCATTGCCAAGAGAAAAATAAGAGACATGAGACCGAACAATGCAGAAGAGCTGAAGGTCGCTATTGAAGCATCCTGGTCTTCCATAACACCTCAGCAGTGCCACAGGCTGATAGCTTCCATGTCACACCGCATTGAGGCAGTAATTGCTGCAAAAGGGGCCCAAACCAAGTACTGAGTACATATGCACGCTTATACTTTTCAGAGGTCCAATATTGTTCTATGTACAATCCTTGTTTTATTGATTGCATGTAATATTCTAATTTTCTGAGATTGTGGATTTGGGATTTTCATGAGCTGTAATGTTGCAGTAGTATCTGATCCACCATTAAGGGCTAAACAAAAAACATGTGCTCAGAAGAACTATCTCTGGTAATTTTCCACTACGGATAGGCCTCTGGAAGGAGGTTGAACCACGTTAGGAGGAAAAACAAAGGAGACAAAAGGATCTCATCACCACAATGCCAGGATGAGCAGCCAATGTAAACATGACCAAATATGGTAGTAAACCTATTACAGGAAGCATGACCAAATATGGTAGTGTTAAACCTATTACAGGAAGCGTGATCAAATATGGTAGTAAAACTATTACAGGAAGTATGACCAAATATGGTAGTGTTAAACCTATTACAGGAAGTGTGACCAAATATGGTAGTGTTAAACCTATGTATGTACCCTTTACTCCGCCCTTCCTTGTTTACCAATAAAAGAGGTCCCCAGAGGCAACTCTGGGTGCGGCTTCATCCCGAGGAACCCTGCGTGGTGTTTTCACTCTCCATCTCATGAAATCGGCGCCCGGAGAAGGCCTCTGGCCAAACCGGGAAGATTGAGCCCCGGTTTTCCACAACTGGTAACCCCGACGTGATTCCACGGAATACGTCTTGGACTGCCCACGCTTACCCGCCTGGAAGAGGCCTGCGCATTCGACCTGTCTGAAACACGATGTGGTTACTCTGTAAGTATGGACAGAAAATTCTCTCAGCAGCAAGTTGAACATTTGCAAGAGCTGAGGGAATTAACCGAATCTTTTATAAAAATAGCTTCTCAAGGGGGTAAAACTCTTCCCCAATTAAAAAAGAAGGAATTAAAAATTCTTTCTCCAAAATTATCTTCAATTGGTCTCATGGAGAGGTTAATTTTTCTTCTCCTCCACGGTTAGAGGAACAATTAGCAAAAGAGGAGGGGAATAAACATATGTTTTCTGTCTCTCCACCTAAATTGATTCCACAAGATCATGAAGTAATTAGTTTAAAGGATTGCTTTTTTTCTATCCTTCCTTATCCTGCTTTGCAAGAAAAGTCCATTTTCTGTGTGTCTGCTTCTTTTCTCTTCCCTCACCTCCCCCTCTCCGGGATGTCTGTTGCTTCCCCCCCCCCCCCACTTTTCCCTCTTTAGAAAGACTTTGTGTTGGCTTCTGCTAGCTGCTTCCCCCCCCCCCCCACACACACACATTTTTTTTCTTTTGAAAGAGTTTGTGTCCAGGGTCCCTTCCAACTCTACTATTGTATTGTATTGTATTGTATTGTATTGCAGATTGTTCCAGAAAAAAAGCATAACTGCATGAAATGTTACAATCTTTTTTGCTCCAAATTTCTTTGTTTAAATGAACACGGAGGTATTTTGCTAATTAATTTATGGCAGCTATCGGGGAACCTTCGTTTGGGTTTGTCCGTCTGTGTCTGCCGCTACTTAAAGTTTTTTATTTGATTTATTTTTTTTCTTTTTCGTGCCCTTGCCACAGTTGAAAAGATTAATGAGATTTTGAGCATTCCATTTGTGGTTTGCGTAACTTGTCAGCTAATTCTTTTGATGTTTTTTAAGATAAAAAGACTCCGTTTTAAAATGTCTTGCCATTATTATTTTTTTAGGCAGTTGTTGAATTAATAACCTTGGGTTTGTTGTAGAAATTGGACTGATTTAATTAATATTATTTTTCCTATTCCAAAATCTGATTTTTAATTTTGTTTTCAGAATAACTTCTTTCTTCAGTGTGCTTTAACTGACTATGTGGTCTGTATTTCTTATCATTTGCCTAAAGATCTTTGGCTTGCGTGTTTAATGACTTTTCTTTTCCTACCTTGCAATACCGTTGTTCTTGCAACACTAAAAATTGTCTGTTGCTACTTTAACTTTTCACATCTCTTTTCAACAAGCTTTTAAACTACATTTCTGACTTTCATTATGTGTGTCAACTTATTTTTAATTTTCTAGGTATTTTTTTAACTACGTTTTTTCTTCAGATTTATTTTTTTTGATAATTTTTTCATCAAAATGCCTGGGGACTGGCACAATTTTGCCATATGCCACTCAACCAGGTCAAGCAAATTGTTTCATCTTGTCCCCAGTGTTCTGGGGCATCCCCCTCTGGGGACACGGAAGTTAATCCCCATGATTTGGCCTCTAATCACTATGGCAAATGGATGTCACCTATGTTTACTTTTTTTTTTGGCTCCTTAGAAGTAAATTCATTTATCTATTTTTTTGGGCCACATTTTAATGAGAAGAAACAGCTAATCATGTTTTTTCTCTCACCTTTTTTCAGCCTTTACTGCCTTGGGCAAACTTTTCTTTTTAAAGACTGATAATGGCCTGGCCTATTTTTCATTGGCCCTTTTGTAATCTTGTACTAATTGGAACATTGTTTTAATTTTGGGGGTTTTTCCCCCCCTTACAATTCCACAGGTTAAGCCATTGTGGAACATGTTAATTGGTCCTTAGGGACTGTCTTCTCAAACAAATAAAAAAGGAGGGATTTGGGGTACCTAACAATTTGGTGTACCCCAATTTGGCTAATTTGGCATAGGTAACATAATAGATTAAAAAAGTTTGTTTGCCTCCCCCGCAAGGGGGACAAGGATATGCTGTGCTTGCTTCTACAGATCTTTGTGGATTCTAGCATGTGATGCTTGTCCAGCCAAGAATATTGTCGTACCAGTTCCCAAATCCAGTTCCAGAGATGACCAAGATGACTTTACAGACAGCACAGTGGCCAATACGATCTTGCCAAAACAGCTGTCCAGTGATGTGAAAAACCAAAAACCACCAAAGCAGTGCTGAAACAACGACACGTGGAACTAATGTGCTGCCATTTTTGCCAATTCCCTAGTCATCATTTGTTTATGTTTACTTGTTCTGTCATCTCACCCAAAAACTCATTTGAACGGTGACTGAAGTAAAAATCTATGGGTGCAACTAACATCACACACACTGACCTGAACTGTACATGAAACATTTGCTTTCTACATGTTTGGATCCTGTTTGGATCTTGCCTGCAGTAATTCAACACTTCATTGGTTCGAATTATAAGACTATCTTTTATTGGGGATTAATTGCTTATGATCCTCGCCCTGATGGCAATCTGGACTGCAAAACACAATCGAAATGTGTCGACCGCCACGAAGTATAAGACTATCTTTTATTGGGGATTCACACAGAGAGGGGCTTCTCCTGGTGCCGTCCACTAGGCAATGCCAACGGGCGACACCAAGGAGTAGGGCCTTCTCTGTGATGGGCCCAACCCTCTGGAATGACCTCCCCCCCCGACATCAGAACCACCACTGACCTCCGCTCCTTCCGGCAAAAATTGAAGACTCACCTGTTCCGATTAGCGGGCCTGGCATAATTACAACTGTTCCTCCTGGTAAACGTACTTTTAACTCCTTATTTTAGGGGTATTGTTTTTAATTTAATTTGTGTGTGTCTTAGGGGTTTTAAAATTATATTTATATATACTGGCTAACTGTACAGTTCTTTTTAATTCTATTTTTAACCTCCTCCATATTTGACTGTACATATTTAATTCTTCTATTTATTGTATTTTGATATATTCTTTGCATGGACTGTACACCGCCCCGAGTCCCTTTTGGGAGAGGGGGCGGTCTAGAAGCACAATTAAATAAATAAATAAATAAATAATAATTGCTTATGATCCTCGCCCCATGGCAATCTGGACTTCAAAACACAATCGAAATGTGTCGGCCGCTGCGATCAACCAACCACCACCTCCACTGATGTTGATGCCGCGGATTGCCACCGCTCCAGTTAATGGGACCACATCTTTCACCTGTATCCTTACCATGGGTGACCCTGGACCAATGATTTTAACGTGGGCCCGGAAAGGCAAGGAGGAGCATCAGCTGTCCAGCTTTTCTACCATCACAATTACCTCTCGTGTCAACCCTACCTCATCTGCGCTGACCTTTCATCACGCCCAACTCTCAGACTCTGGTGTTTATTGGTGCCAGCTCCTTCGTACTTGCCTTCCCACTCGCCAAGTCATTTCTTCACTTGACACTTTTCTTAAAGTTTCTCACCTGCCAAGACGAAAGCGAGCAACCACCCTTTCTCAGGATTGTGTGGAATGCATCCAGACAACAAAATCAGGCACTCGCAGTCGTCAGACATTAATCTACCACACACTGAAGCCAGACTGTACGAAAGACCTAGACTCTTGCACCCGAAACAACACTGTGTATGCCCGCTGCACCACTTCGTCAGGAACTCAGTGTTATCACCCGCACGCCCTGGGCCCTGTTTATGCTTCTGTTCACGTATATGGGTATAAAGGGGGAAGTTGGCATCCGAATGCCAAATTTCAAATACCCTCAACTCTCTTTTCGCTTGCCCAACAACGATCAGGGTATGTTGCTCACAATACCTCCCGGAATCGCCCCTCAAATAACCAAAAGGGCTAAGTTTCTGTTTGTTTTGACGCTTGCACAGCCATAACTAAGGGGCAGGGTGATGGGGCTGTGGGGGTCACCTGTGGCTCCTTTTCATGGGAGCAATCATACTTAACTGTACAAAAATATCTTTTTGCCCTTTGCAAGGTGCAATCCACTGGGCACATTAGTTTTCAAGAGGCTTATAACTATTGGTACACAGGCCCGATTGGAACCATCCAATCTGGCCCTGAGGGTTTTAACTTTACTTTAGGCCCGGCTGCCACCACATGTTCCACCGGCCACTGTAACACTGTTTGTTTATCAGCCCCTACCACACACTCCCCTTCAACCCATTATTATGGATTTGGTCTTGGTATTGATGTCACTGGAAAGATAATGAATGGCCCCCCGAGCGCATTATCAATTATTATGACCCTGCTACATGGGCCCAAGATGGCACTTGGGGCTATCGCACACCCATTTATATGCTTAATCGCATCATAAGGCTCCAAGCAGTGGTAGAAATCATTACCAACAAAACAGCTCTTGCCTTAAAACAACTCGCCAAAGAAACTGCTCTTTCCTGCACATACATTATGCAAAATCGTCTTGCCTTAGACTATTTATTAGCCAAAGAAGGGGGAGTATGTGGAAAGTTTAATCTATCCAATTGTTGTATCCAGATAGACAACAGTGGAAAAGTAATTGAACAAATAACATCGGATATGGTAAAAATTGCCCATGTTCCCGTTCAGACATGGTCTGGGTTAGATTTCAGAGATATGTTTGGTTCATGGTTCCCCAAATTGCCTGGCCTTCAGGCCATTGTTGCGCTCATTGGTATGATTGCTTTAGGATGTATTGTATTGCCTTGTGTCTTACCAATTTTTGTAAAAACTATTTCCAATAGTCTATCACTGATTGCTGAAAAGTGTGCTGTCGCTCAGTTGAATGCATTATGGCACAACAAGGGATATTCCTTGATACCTCAAGATGAATCGATCCAAAGCGAGCTCCCGGATGCCTTTAAAGGCAGCGAGGAAGAAATAGACAATGATATCATCACCATTAACTATGATAAAAAACCTCCCATCACCTTCAGTAGTGATGAGGAGACCATTTCAACATCTCCCACTTTTTAGCAACAAGTCTAAATATTCTGCCTTTTAAAACAAAAAACAGAGGAGATGTTGCAGTAGTATCTGATCCACCATTAAGGGCTAAACAAAAAACATGTGCTCAGAAGAACTATCTCTGGTAATTTTCCACTACGTGTAGGCCTCTGGAAGGAGAAAATACCCTGTGTGGTATTTTCACTCTCCATCTCATGAAATCGGCCCCCGGAGAAGGCCTCTGGCCCAACCGGGAAGATTGAGCCCCGGTTTTCCACAGATAAAATAAGTAATTATTTGAAGGGGGAAGGGTTGTCACCATTAGAGGAAGAAAAAAAGAGTAATGTTAAATTGAGAAATAACATTGGTAGAACTGAAAGAGGCAATCCAGAAACAAAAGAACAATAAGACCCTGGGGCCAGATGGCCTCCCAGGAGAAATTTATAAAAATATGTGTGAATTAATAGAACCGTTATGTTGTCCCCAAAACTGGCCTCTTGCTTGGTGTTGTTGGAAGAAATGTCCTTCTGGGTTCGGCTCCAAGTGGGGAAAAAGACACTGGAGACATGGAGGCGGCTTGGAAAGATGGGTTTAATGGTGGACAGGACCACATGGCTTGAGTCCTGAACAGAAAAGGTGATCACATGCTTCAATGTTGGTGGAGAAGAGAAGAGAGAGGGAGGTCTGAGATGCTGAGTCCCTGGTTTTATGCCCTCTCTGGCCTTTGATCTTGATCTTGTCTTCTGATTGGTTGTCAGACTCCCATGGGGCCATGCAGGGGCAACTCTCTAGGCTGTGTTTTAAATCCAGGTTTGGTTGAGTTCTCAGATGCCATGTGGGGAGTTGGGTAAAAGGCCAATACCATCATGCCTTAATCCCATCACTCTGGAGTTGGAGGGGAGAACTCTTTATTATGTAAAGTGAACTAGCTCAGGCTTTAATGGCTCATTAACAAAGGGGGATGGGCAGGAAGCTGCACGCAGCTATTCCGTCTTTTAAAACATGTTTCTTCCTTTTCACATCCAGAGAAATATTCTGCCTTTTCAATATTTCCTAGGATATTTCATTTTTCTGGGAGAGGGCTGGGTGATAACTTCCTACAGTGTCAAAGCAGATAAGTCACCCGACACAAGGTGTGATATAGAATTATACTTTTAGGAGGGCGCGAGAGGGAAAAGTCAGATACAAACTAGAAGCAACAAAAAAAAACCAGGAAATAACAATTATCTCAACAAACTTGAATGGACTGAACGCACCAAAAAAAAAGAGCGCAGATGTTTAACAAACTTAAGAAACTAAAAGTAGCTATAATCTGCATACAGGAAGTGCATATTAAAAGGGAGCATAAGAACTTATTGGAAAATAAAAAACTAGGGAAATTATACACAGCACTAGCAGAAAAAAAAAAGAGGGATAGCAACCTGTTGTGGCCCAGCCGGTGCCGGTGCCGCTGCCACCAGACTCCGACAGCGAGGTGTCCTCTGAGTCGGCTCAAGAGGAGGTGGGGGACCCTGGACAGGGTTCCGACGCTGAGCAGGGCGCAGAGAGGCTGGTTGGCCACCAGGGGGCGCCTGAGGCATGGAGCAGTGGTGAAAGCCAAAGGAAGGGGGCTCCTGATGTCATGCCTTGGAGCAGTGGGGAGGAGTCACAGGACAGTGAGTCAGACAGCAGTGAGCTATTAGATGCTCGTTACCGACGTGCTACCCGGCGTAAGGAGCAATTGAGCAATTACCGGAGGTAATGGCTCTCAGCTGCTGATCATTAGACTCCTCTCCAGACTATAAAGGGACTGCTTGTGGACACACCCTTTGCAGGAATCAACTGATCATTGGAGTTGGAGAAGCTCAGATCTGTGTCGTACTTTGGCAGGCTGGATTGCTGCTAAAGGTTTTACCTGGATTACTGTCAATCTGTTCCCTGGACCTTGGCTGCTAAGGTGATTATCTGGAGCTTGGTAGCTGGATTGCTGCCAAGGGGTGTCGCTGTAGCTGGATTGCTGCCCAGAGTGCTATCTTGACCTTGGCAGGCTGGATTGCTGCCAAGGTGGAACCTGTATGTCAATAAACATCTTTGAAGAGACTTTGTGTCGGAGTGTCTTGGTATACAAGAGGAGGGGGTCAGAACAGATTGATTCCTGCCCCAAACAAAACTCCATTAAGTTGCAATGGAGCACCTACAGGCTGAGACGGCCCAGTTGGCTCAACTGATTGCTTTGCTGGCTGGTCAGGTCTCTCAGCTCCAGGGGCTTGCAAACCCCCTCCAGCCAAGGAGGAAATGTCCAGTGGCTACACCAGACAAGTTTGATGGCAAACAAGCAATGTTTGCAGCGTTCCTGGGCCAATGCCAGCTGTTTATCAGCTTGAGAGCGGAGGACTTTCCCACTGACCGGACGAAGGTGGGATTTATCATCAGCTTGCTCTCAGGCACAGCAGCGAGGTGGGCCACTCCATTGCTCTCCCAACCGAGCCCCCTGCTGGACGATTTTCAGGGTTTTTGTAACCATCTCCGGCTGATGTTTGAAGATCCCATTAAGGGGGAAACAGCCACCAGACTCCTGAAAGAGTTGCACCAAGGGCGTGGTTCTTTGCAGGATTATGTCAGCGAATTCCGGCTGCTTAGTCAGGACTCTGCTTGGAATGAGCCAGCCCTTATGGACACTTTCCAGGACGGCCTATCAGATGGCCTGCAGGACGAGCTTGTGAGGGTGGACAGGCCTCCAACGTTCGACGCGTTGGTTCATTTGTGCCTCCGGATAGACGCCCGGCTGCAGAGGCGGAGGCCTCGCCGCGTGTCCCAGAAGACCAGTAGGGTGCCGGTCCCTCACGAGACTGCAGTTGCATGGGAGGAGCCCATGGAGTTGGGTGCCGCCAAACCCCGCTTGTTGCACACGGAGATGGACAGACGGCGTGCAGGGGGGTTGTGTTTCTACTGTGGGGATTTTGGACACTTGGCTTTGGTTTGCCCCAAAAAGGGTAGGGGGGCTGTGCGGACTGCGACCTCCCCTCAGCAACGTGTCAGGAAACGGGCGGGGCCCAATCTGAGGGAGACTTCGGGTCGGGCACAGGCCGGAACAGAGGCGGAGGGGCCTCCACGACATCTGATTCTTGCAGCGCACATTCTCTTGTCGGGTAGTCCGCAGGGAATTCCAGCCCATGCCTTGGTCGATTCCGGGGCTACCATGAATTTTATGGATGCAGCGTTTGTCACGAAATATCACGTCCCTCTGTGCCCGGTAGACCCTCCGATGAGAGTGGAGACCATTGACGGCCGGGTGCTTCTGTCTGGGCCCATCAAGAACGCCACGCAGCCTTTGTGCCTGATCCTCGGGGAGCATAAGGAGGCCATTCAATTTTACGTGGCTTCGGGTCTGCATTTCCCCGTGGTGTTGGGCTTGGCTTGGCTGCGGGCACACGATCCCCAGATCCACTGGTCGCAGAACCGCATTTCGTTCCCGTCCTTGCAATGCGTGGACCATACCCGTCATGTTTGCGCGGCTCAGGTGCCCAGTTCGGCCGAGGTGACAGTGCCGCCGGATTTAGCGGAGTTCGCGGACGTGTTTAGCGAGCAGGAGGCGGATCAACTGCCACCGCACCGGCCTTACGACTGTCCCATTGACCTGGTACCTGATGCGAAACTCCCGATGGGCCGCCTATACTCCATGTCTGAACCGGAGTTGGCCGCATTGCGGGACTTCCTTGACAAGAACCTGGCCCGGGGTTTTATCCGGCCTTCGTCTTCGCCCTTGTCTGCCCCGGTTTTGTTCGTCAAAAAGAAGACCGGGGATCTAAGACTTTGTTGCGATTACCGGCGCTTGAACGCCATCACGATCCGTAATCGCTACCCGTTGCCTCTGATTCCCGAGTTGTTGGAGCGGTTCCGGGAGGCCGTGGTGTTTACAAAACTGGACTTACGTGGAGCTTACAATCTGGGTCGAGTCAGGGCGGGGGACGAATGGAAGACAGCTTTTGGCACCCGATACGGACATTTTGAGTATACGGTCATGCCGTTCAGGTTGACCAATGCCCCAGCTGTCTTCCAACATTTTATGAACGATATCTTTCGGGACCTTTTAGATCAGTTTGTCGTCATCTACCTGGACGACATCTTGATCTACTCTACGTCTCGGAAGGATCATCAACAGCACTTGCGTCAGGTCTTGCAGCGCCTTCGAAAGCATCGCTTGTTTGCCAAGCTGGAGAAGTGTCAGTTCTGGCAGACCACCATCGAGTTCCTGGGGCACCGTATATCCCCTGAAGGAATTGCGATGGAGCCAGGCAAGGTGGAGGCATTACGAAGTTGGCAATCTCCTCGACGGATGAAAGACGTTCAGAGACTCCTCGGGTTTGCCAACTACTACCGGTCCTTCATCCCCGGCTTTGCTTTCTTGACCGCGCCCCTCACTCGACTCCTGCAAAAGAAAGTGCCGTTTCACTGGGGGTCCACGGAACAGCAAGCGTTCGTGGCCTTGAAGCGTGCTTTTACAAAGGAGCCGATCTTGAAACACCCTGATCCCCATCGCCCCTTTGTAGTCGAGGCGGATGCGTCTGACATCGCAGTGGGGGCGGTGTTATTGCAGGCTCACGCCCCTGATGGCACCCTTTTCCCTTGCGCCTATTACTCTCGGAAACTCAATCCTTCCGAGCGCAATTATACCATCTGGGAGAAGGAGTTGCTGGCTATCAAGGCGGCGTTCGAAGCCTGGCGACATCACCTGGAGGGGGCCAGGCATCAGGTCGAAGTCCGGACAGACCATCGGAATCTGGAGTTTTTGACAACAGCGCGGAAGCTCAATCAACGCCAGATCCGGTGGTCTCTGTTTTTTGCCCGGTTCCACTTCAAGGTCACATATATCCCCAGTGCCTTGAACCAGAGGGCGGATGCCCTGTCTAGAAAGCCGGAGTTCTCAGACCCTGCTGATTCACTGCCCCCCCGGACGGTCCTACCCGTCGAGTCCTTCGCTGCAATCCAGGAACCCGTGGATTTACGGTCGTTGATACGGAATGCGCAGCGAAACGACGAGTGGGTGGAACAACGGCGGGCAGAGGTAGGGCCGACATCCCCGTGGACCTTTGACGAGGACCTTTTGAGGTATCGGGATCGGCTCTACGTGCCTGCAGGACCGCTCCGTGGATTGATTCTCTCCCAGTGTCATGACACTCCGGCAGCGGGACACTTTGGCCCGTTCAAAACTTTGCACCTGGTTTCCCGTACGTTTTGGTGGCCTCGCCTGCGACACGACGTGCAGACGTACGTCACGTCATGTGTGCAGTGTCGACAGGCCAAATCAGCGACGGGAGCTCCTCCAGGCTTGCTACAGCCATTGCCGACCCCGGACAGACCCTGGGGAGCCGTGTCCATGGACTTCTTGACGGAACTGCCTCCGTCGTCCGGTTTCACTACGGTCCTAGTGGTGGTGGACATGCTCACCAAGATGGCGCATTTCATCCCCTGCCGGAGATTGCCGACAGCCCGCGCCACCGCCCGCATGTTCATCCAGCACGTGTTCCGGCTGCACGGCCTACCTGACCGGGTCGTCTCCGATCGTGGTACACAATTCACGGCCCAGTTCTGGAAAGGGCTGATGGCCGCTCTTGACGTCCACGTTTGTCTGTCCTCGGCGCACCATCCCGAAACCGATGGAGGGACGGAGAAGGTGATTGGGATTCTGGAACAATATCTGCGCTGCTTCGTGAACCAGCAGCAGAACAATTGGGCGGAGTACCTCGCCGTGGCGGAGTTTGCGTTCAACAACTCGCAGCACTCCTCCACATGGACGACGCCTTTCATGGAGAACGTCGGGTACCACCCTCGTTTTTTCCCTCTCACCCCCGTGGACTCTCCGGTCCCCGCAGCGCAGGATTTCCTCTCTGAGCTTCAGGCGGTTCACCAGATGGTGCGCCGCTAGTTGAATCAGGCGAAGGAGGATTACAAGCGGGTGGCGGACAGGTCTCGCCGTGCGGTGCCGGAATTGGCCGTGGGTGATCGCGTGTGGTTGTCCACGCGGCATCTTCCATCCCACCGGCCTACAAGGAAGTTGGACCACCGGTATCTGGGGCCGTTCCCTGTGGAGGCCGTTATCAATCCGGTGGCCTATCGCCTGACCCTCCCGCGCTCGATGCGAATACACCCGGTGTTCCATCGCTCGCTCCTGATCCCTGAGCGGTCGGATTGTCCTCTCCGACGTCCCTCTTCGCCCGTGCCGTCGTCGCCTGAGGTGCACGCACGGCCATCGCACAGAGTGACCCGGATCCGTGACTCGAGATGGCTCAAGGGTCGGTTCCAGTATTTGGTCGACTGGGCGGACGAGGACTCGGACGGTGGGACCTGGACCGATGCGACGGCTGTGCATGCTCCAGCTTTGGTGCGGGCCTATCATGGACGTTTTCCCTCCCGACGGCATCCCGAGCGTCAGGCCCGGGGGAAGGGCCCTGCGGTGAGGGATAGTGTTGTGGCCCAGCCGGTGCCGGTGCCGCTGCCACCAGACTCCGACAGCGAGGTGTCCTCTGAGTCGGCTCAAGAGGAGGTGGGGGACCCTGGACAGGGTTCCGACGCTGAGCAGGGCGCAGAGAGGCTGGTTGGCCACCAGGGGGCGCCTGAGGCATGGAGCAGTGGTGAAAGCCAAAGGAAGGGGGCTCCTGATGTCATGCCTTGGAGCAGTGGGGAGGAGTCACAGGACAGTGAGTCAGACAGCAGTGAGCTATTAGATGCTCGTTACCGACGTGCTACCCGGCGTAAGGAGCAATTGAGCAATTACCGGAGGTAATGGCTCTCAGCTGCTGATCATTAGACTCCTCTCCAGACTATAAAGGGACTGCTTGTGGACACACCCTTTGCAGGAATCAACTGATCATTGGAGTTGGAGAAGCTCAGATCTGTGTCGTACTTTGGCAGGCTGGATTGCTGCTAAAGGTTTTACCTGGATTACTGTCAATCTGTTCCCTGGACCTTGGCTGCTAAGGTGATTATCTGGAGCTTGGTAGCTGGATTGCTGCCAAGGGGTGTCGCTGTAGCTGGATTGCTGCCCAGAGTGCTATCTTGACCTTGGCAGGCTGGATTGCTGCCAAGGTGGAACCTGTATGTCAATAAACATCTTTGAAGAGACTTTGTGTCGGAGTGTCTTGGTATACAAGAGGAGGGGGTCAGAACAGAAACCTATATAAAGGAAAAAATAAATTCCAAAGAAGTCTACTCTTATGAAGAAGGCAGGATACTAATGATTGAATTAGAGACAACAGAAAAACCGATATTATTAATAGTCATATATGCACCAAATCAGAAACAAGAGGAATTCTATAGGAAACTACACAACAAAATAAACGAATTAGAATATGAAAATATTTGCTTAATTGGGGATTATAATGCAATAGTGGATAAAAAAATGGACTATGAAAGCAAAAAGAAAAAGAAAAAGAAAAAAAATACGCTACCCAAATCCTTTTTTGAGATGGCAATGGAATATAAATTACATGATATTTGGAGAGAAAGGCACAAAACAAGAAAGCAATATACCTTTTATTCGAACCCCCATCAGTCACTATCAAGAATTGACATGGCTTGGATCTCATCTGGTCTATGCAATCAAGTAGATGCAATTGAAATAGAAGCAAATGAGTGGGCAGATCACAATCCAATAAAATTAAGATGGAAAGGTCAAAGAAGAAGAAAAAGATGGATGATGAATTCAAATATTATAAACGAAACAGAATACATTCAAATGCTGGAGAAAGAACTAAAACAATTTTTTAGAATAAATAAAAAAGAAGATATCTCAATTCAAAATCTCTGGGACACTATGAAAGCATACACAAGAGGCCTTACGATTGTCTATATGGCGAGGAAAACTAGAAAACGAAAAGAGCAACAAGAATGTATGCAAAAGGAACTTATGGAAGCCGAAGATGAACTCCAGAAAGACCCAAAGAATAAAATTTAAAAAGAAAAAAGAGAGATAATCAAACATAAGCTCAACTTGATAAATCAAAAGGAATTAGCGCAGAAAATTAAAGCAGCCAGACAAAATTACTTTGAACAAGCCAACAAACCTGGACGATGGCTGGCATACAGACTGAAGAATGAAAGAGAAAAAAGGATGATATATCAATTAAAAGATGATGAGGGAAGAATTCAATACAAAGCCGAAGAAAAGAAGAAACTTATTCATAAATACTTCACAAAACTATACGCACAAGACAGTATGGAGGAAAATAAAATAAAGCATTATTTAAACACAGCAAAGATAACACCAATCTCAAAAGAGCAAAGGGAGGCGATAAACAGGCCAATAACGTTAGCCGAAGTGGAACTAGTCTTGAAAAACCAGAAAAATAATTAAACACCAGGACCAGATGGAATACCGGCGGAGCTATACAAATATAATAAAATAATATTGGAAGAGTTAGGGGTGGAAATGTTTAATGAAGTTTTAGGAAAAGCCAAGATACCGGAATCATGGACAGAAGCAATAATATCGCTAATCCCAAAAGAAGAAACCAGCCTACAAGAAATTCAAAACTACAGGCCAATTTCATTACTAAACTCTGATTATAAAATATTTGCAGCAATTATGGCAGGAAGAATCAAACAGGTTTTAAATGAACGAATACACCCAGACCAAAACGGATTTTTACCTCACAGACACATTAGAAATAATATGAGAATCATCGTAGATATAATAGAGTACTGTGAGGCGCACCCAGGAAAACAAATGGTACTGGTTTTCCTTGATGCACAAAAAGCATTTGACAACGTAATTTGGACATTTATAATAACAATATTGGATGAGATGAAATTCGGTGAAAAATTTATAAAAATGATAGAAGGATTTTATAACAATCAGACAGCCAAAGTTCTGATGAATGGAGAATTAACAGAGAAGATCGAAATAAAAAAAGGAGTCAGACAGGGATGCCCCCTCTCTCCTTTGCTGTTTATATTGACTTTGGAAATTTTATTAAATGAAATTCGGAAGGACCAGGGAATAAAAGGTTTAAGACTCAAAAATGAAGAATATAAGGTCCAAGCCTATGCCGATGACCTAGTATTTGTACTAGAGGACCCATTAAAATCCAGTCGGAAATTAATTCAAAAATTAGAAGAATATGGCGAAGTGGCAGGATTAAAGATCAATAAAAACAAAACAAAAATGATAACCAAGAACATGACAAAAAAGCAAGAAGAGGAACTGGAAGTAACAACCAGAATGCAAATAACCAAGAAAGTGAAATACTTGGGGATCTGGGTGTTGGCAAAATGTTCCACAATTAAAGATGATAACTATAATAAATTAGTGATACAAATAAAGAAAGAGTTAGAAAATTGGAAAAATATTCAACTATCACTCATGGGACGTATAGCGAATGAATATTCTACCAAGAATCTTATTCCTGTTGCAAGCCGCACCTATTAATCCGGGTAAAAAATTCTTTCAAGAATTAAACAAAATAACCGCTAGGTTTATTTGGCAGGGACGAAAAGCGAGGATTAAACTAAAGTCAATGCAAGACAGCAAGGAGAGGGGAGGTTTAGCATTACCAAATTGGGATTTATACGCATCGGCAGTATCAATAACATGGGTGAAGGATTGGATAGAGCTAAAGAATAAAAGAATTTTGACCCTGGAAGGCCATGATTTGCAAGCAGAGTGGCTTGTGGAGTGGCACACATTCCTATGGGATGATAAAAATAAAACGCACAAATACTTTCAAAAACATTTAATTAGAAGAGCGTTATTGCAAAAATGGCTAAAAATAAAAAAAACCCACTATGTGAAAATTCCGAATTGGCTATCACCGACAGAAAGGACGACTCATCCAAATTTTATAGATTGGAACAAAATGCTAAGATATAGAGACTTAATTGATAGACAGGGAAACTTAAAAACAATTGAAGAATTGGCAGAACAGAACATGAAAGTTGACTGGTTAACTTACCTTCAAATCAAAACTAAATACAATAAAGATACCAAAGTATATGACATTGAAACAGAACCACACAAATTGGATAAAATCATTCAAAGCCCAGATAGAAAAATGATAGGGAGAATATATAAATTTCTCCTGAAGTATAAAATGGAAGAGGAAATTGTGAAAGAACAAATGATGAAATGGGCACAGAACTTTGGATATAATATTGAATTAGACAAATGGGAAAAATTTGGGGGAACAAACATAAAAATGACACTCTCAGTTGCATACAAGGAAAACCAGTATAAAATGTTTTATAGATGGCACCTGGCACCAACAAGGTTAGCTAAAATATCATCAAATACCTCCCCAAAATGTTGGAAATGCGAATCGATACACGGAACGTATTACCATTTATGGTGGACCTGTGAGGAGGCTAAAAAGTTTTGGAAAAAGATCAAAAATTGGCTGGAGGCAATAACGGGAGTTAAAATAGAATGGAAACCGGAAATCTTCTTATTAGGAATAATGTCTGCGAAATACAAAAAAGAAATCCAGTATTTAATACTACATATAATAACGGCGGCAAGGATTGCCTATGCCCAGAAATGGAAAAACAAACTAACTCCAAGTGAAGATGAAATAATAAGAAAGGTTATGGACTGTGCTGAAATGGACAAACTAACTAAAGAAATTCAGGGAAAAGAAGAATCAGAATTCTACCAGATATGGGATAAATAGTATAGGTGGATGGAGGAAAGAAATAAGAAGCAATGAAGGAATGTAACAAAACTTAAAAATAATAGTTATGGGTAAAATAAGAAAGTTAAGAATGGTGAAACCCAAATAAAACATAATCGAATGGGAAAAAAAATAATAAAAATTAAAATTAAAAATTAGTTAATTCTAGGTGATAAATAAGTAGAACGTTGTAGCTGCTTATAGAATGTTTTCGTTTTTAAAATGTTTATTCGTTAACAGATAACTCATCATGACATTTATTATAATATAAATATAAATGATTCTAGACAAAAGTACGTTCAAACAAATATAGTTAAATGAGAATGTTGGTATATTGATGGTATAAAGATTTTTGATTTAAAATGTACAATTCAATATGAATGAAATATAAAGAATGATTGTAGTAACGTACGAAATTTAATTGTAACCAATCGACATGCTTTCTGGAAGATGTAATGAAGAATGTTTTTGTGTGTGTTTTTTGTTTAATTAAAACAATAAAAAAAAAGAATTATACTTTTATTTTGGTACCAAGATATAAGGACCCCGGTTTGAAAAGCTAACCAAAGGCCAAGAGTAGAATCTTACAGCAGTTTCTATAGTCAAGGGATGGTCGCGTTCAACCCTTTGCCCTTCCCCTAATAATGCATGCATACCAGATAATATTGATTGGTTATTTGGATTTCAGCCCCCTCCTGTTGGAAATCCTTACAAAAACTTGGATCGGTAAGAAAAGAATTTTATTAACAAAATAAAAGAAAACAAAAAGCAGTTTGCAAAGTGCGGTGACCTTGAGCAAGACTTCAACTGTAAGTTCTAGCCCAAAAAACACACACTCCTGAATTCAAAAGTAAGGGTTTTTATACCCGGTCCCTAATGCCACGCCCCTTTCCCTCCCCTTTGGTCCCATTGGATAGGTCCTCAGGGGTTACAACTACTCCGCGGCGCCTATTAAGAATACATTAACCCTTCCCCTGTCCCTTCCTGGCCACGTGCAGTTGCAATTTTAATCCCCAGCTAATCTCCAACGGCCAGAGGCTTTTATTTTTGAATTTAGCATTCCCTGCAAATCCACCCTTTCTATTCTTTTTTTTTTCCCAGTAATTTTTATTGTTTTTTCTCTTTTCAACATATGTTACAGGGTTCCCCAGTCGCTTTCGTGGCTTCGTCATCCGGGAGCGCCGACAACATTTCTGCCTCCGCAGCTCCCGGGTGCGGCCGGACGGATGTAGCCACAGCGACGCCGAGGCGGTCCGGGTGGACGAAAGAGCGAGCGAGGCAGCCTGATCCTCGGTCGCTCGCCCGCCGGACTGCCTCGGCACCATTCTGGCTACCTCCGTCTGGCCGCGCCTGGGAGCTGCGGAGGCAGAAATGTTGTCGGCACTCCCGGATGACGAAGCCACGAAAGCGACTGGGGAATGACCCAGTCGCTTTCGTGGCTTCGTCATCCGGGAGCGTCGACAATATTTCTGACTCCGCAGCTCCCGGGCGCGGCCGGACGGATGTATATAATATTATAATATTATATATATATATAGTATATAATATTATATACTATTATTTCATGAAGAGAAGTGAGGCTCTGCCTCCCCTGCCTCCCCTGACCGCACGTCCCTGCTTGATCGTAATTGCAGATATGGCCACCAATCTATATTTATATTATTCTCTTTTAGTTCTTGATTTGTTTTCAAATTTCCCTGGTTATCTAAAATTTCACTGTATCTAATCATTTTTGATAGATCTAGCGTATTGGGATGTATCATAGCTTCCATAGTTGAGAGCCATATTGGTATTTTCATGTAGTGGTTTGCTTTAATTTTGTTCCAGACCTGTATTAATGCATCTCTAATATAATGTGTATGGAAATATTTTTGTTTCTTTTTACTTTCTTCCCATAAGAAAAAGTGCCATCCTGTTTGCAGGTCGTGGCCTTCTAATACTAGTATTCTTCTGTTTTTTAAATTTATCCAGTCTTTAATCCAAGTTAATGCTGCTGCTTTGTAGTAGAGTTCCCAGTCAGGTAGCCCCATACCGCCTCTGTTTCTATCATCCTGCAATGCTTTCAATTTTATCCTAGCTTTCTTCCCTTGCCAAATAAATTTTAGTATAATTTTGTTCAGTTCGGTAAAAAAAAATTTCTCTAATTTTATGAGGATAGTTTGAAATAGGTATAAGATTCTTGGTAGTATGTTCATTTTTATGGTTGCTATTTTCCCTAATAGAGATAATTGTAATTTCCCCCATAATTCTAGATCTTTTTTTATTTGTTGCACTAATTTTGTATAATTGTTTTCTTTTATCGTTGAGCACTTTGCAGTTAGCCATATTCCAAGATATTTGACTTTCTTTACCACTTGGAGTCCTATTATTTTTTCTAATTCTTTATTTTGTTCTTCCTTCAAATTTTTAGTTATTATTTTAGTCTTTTCTCTGTTAATTTTTAATCCTGCCACATTTCCATATTTTCCTAGTTCTAGCATTAAACTGTTTGCTGTTTCTAATGGGTCTTCTATTAGAAATACCAAATTGTCTGCAAAGGCTTGGATTTTGTATTCTTCATTTTTAATTTTGGTTCCCCTTATTTCTGGATTTTGTCTAATTCGTCTCAGAAAACTTTCTAGAGTCAGGATGAAAAGCAGAGGTGACAGTGGGCAGCCCTGTCTCACTCCTTTCGTTATCTCAAAAAACTCTGTGTTTTCCCCATTTAATAGTACATTTGCCTTTTGAGTGGAGTATATTGTTTCTATTAATCTTTCAAATTTGTTTCCTAGGTTCATATTCTTAATTTGTTGTTTCATATATTGCCAATTTAGATTATCAAATGCCTTTTGTGCATCCAGGAAAACAAGTGCCACTTGTTTCTCTGGGTGCACCTCATAATATTCCAAGATATTAGCTATTATTCTGGTATTATTTCTAATTTGTCTTGTTGGGAGAAACCTGTTTTGGTCTGGATGTATGTAATCGTTTAGTAGTCTTTTTAGTCTCTCCGCTATTATTGTTGCAAATATTTTATAATCGGCATTCAGCAATGAGATTGGCCTGTAGTTTTGAATTTGGTTTTGGTCTGTACCTTCTTTGGGTATTAACGTGATATGCGCTTCCCTCCATGAGTGTGGTATTTTTGCTTTCATCAATGCCTCGTTGTACATTTCCAGCATCAAGGGTTCTATTGATTCGCTCAAATCATACATTATTTTATACCATTCTGCAGGGAATCCATCTGGGCCTGGTGTTTTATTGTTTTTCTGTTTCAGGATTGCTTGTTTCAGTTCTGTTTTTGTTATTTGTTTTATCAATGTTTCTTTCATGTCTTCCGGTATTGACGGGGTTTCTTCTCCGTTTAAGTATTCTTTTATTTGTTTATCATCTATTTGTTCCCCCTTATATAGTTTTTTGAACTTTTTGTGTATAATCTTTTTCTTCCCTTCCATTGTGTGTTGCAATTTGCCGGATTCCTCTTGAAGTTGGTGTATTAATCTTTTCTCTCTTTCTTTTCTCAATCTGTATGCTAGTCACCTCCCTGGTTTGCTTGCTCAAAATTGTTTTGTTTCATTAATTTTTAATATTTTAAGATTTTTTTTATTGGTTTTAAAAGTTTTACAAGGGAAAAAGGTTAAGAGGTTATGGAACATTTTGACAGCTACATCGTGCAGGGGGGGGGAGAAGCCCCCCCGGGTCTCGCAACTTTTACAAAAAGGAAAAACAAAAAACTATGAACATTTACATAGATATTAGCAGTTTTAGGTTTAACACCAAATCGTCAGTATGCTTCAATCATTTTACTTTTGTCACTTCCTTGAAAATACATTGTAATAACATTTGGAATAGTGTTTCAATTCACTTTTGTGATCTGAGTCTTCTTGTTGTCGCCTCCTCCCCTCCCCCCATCCACTGGCAGAGCCTCAGCCCCTCCCTGCTTTGTTTCTTGTGTAACATCCCCCATGTCACCTAAGAGAGCAGTATGTTTTTTCATGAAAGCCTCTGCTTCCGCAACTGTGTTAATTCTAATTCTACTGCTCTCCCAAAAAATCAACATGCCTTCTGGTAACAACCACCTAAACCAAACCCCGTTATTCTATAATTTTTTGCTAAGAAGGTATATTTCCTTCTCTTATCTCTTACTTTCTTTGGGATCTGCTTAAGAATGGTTATTTCTTTATCCTTATATTTTAATGGTCCTCCCCTTTGAGCTCCTAGAACCTCGTCTCTTGTGGTTTTTCTAAGAAATTTAACATGAACTTCCCTTGGAACATTATGTGTTCTTGCATAGGCTGAATTAATCCTATAAATCAAGTCAATATCCCACCCAAGTTGTTGTTTATCTCTGTTAATATATTCTGCTAACATTGTGGTCATAATCTCTTTAAGATCTTCATTTTCGACTTCTGGTAAATTTTGAAACCTAAGAAAAAAAGACATCCTTTCAAATTCCGTTTTTATCACATGATTCTCAAATTCTGCATTCCCCCTTTGGATTGCCTCCAGGCCGTTCCTCATCCCAGCTGCACCCTCCTCCAGTACACCTATCCTCTGTTCATTCTGTGTAGCTTTTTGTTCTGTCTCTCTGAGCTGGTCATTTAAGTCTGTTTTTTCATTTCATCCTGTCCCTTTAAGAGGGCCTGAAGCATCTGCTGAGTAGACAAATCCTTTGAACTCTCTTCAGGGGCTTTAGGTTGTAAAAAAGATCCCAATTGTGACTGGTGGGCAATGGGGCTGGACGTAGAAGATGTCGGGGCCGATGAGGCCTTTCCAGGTGGTAATTTTTTCGGACCCATCATGAAGCTCGGAGATAGTTATTGTTCTATACAGGGAATGGTGTCCATGGGAAAGCACAGCCGGTAGAGACCACCAAACAGGCAGATCCAAAGGAGAATAAGTTGTTTATTTCAAGACCAGAGCAGATGGGTGGATCAAAATATTCCAAATCAAGGGAAAAAACTTGTTTGAAGAGGCTCCTGGAGGTCTCTGGGGTGGAAATTAATTCAAGGCAACAAAGTTTTTCAAAGGAGGAGTCTCATTCACAAAGACAAAGAAGGACTTTAAGAAAGCTAATTTCAATAAACTTAGAGAGAGCTTGGGAAAAATTCCATGGATGAGAATCCTCAAGGGGAAAACAACTCAAGAAGCTTGGGAAATCTTGAAAAATGAGATTACAAAAGCCCAGTCTAGCACAATACCAATGAAGAAGAAAAATAACAGCTCCCAAAAGAAACCAGCATGGCTGCATAAAGAACTATCTGACAAACTGAAAGACAAAAAAGGTAAGTATAAAAAGTGGAAGGAGGGGGACATAACTAAGGCAGAATATCAGCAAATAGCCCGAGCCTGAAAAGATGAAGTGAGGAAAGCTAAGGCTCACAATGAAGAAAGGCTTGCCACAAAAGTAAAAATTAACAAAAAAAGCTTCTTCCAACATGTTAAAAACAAGAAAAAAGTTAAGGAAACAATTGGTCCATTGCTAGGAGAAAGTGGCAAGAAGGTGACAAGCAACAGGGAGAAAGCAGAACTATTTAACTCATGTTTTGCATCTGTCTTTACACAAAGGGATAAAACAGTCCAACCTATCAAAAGCAGCACCACAAAAATCAGATTAGGAACACAAATTGAAATAGGGAAGAAAATGGTAAGTGAGCACCTGTCTACCCTAGACGAGTTCAAATCACTAGGACCGGATGGATTACACCCCAGGGTTCTGAAGGAACTAGCAGACGAGATCTCAGAACCACTGAATTATATCTTTCAGAGATCCTGGAACACCGGGGAACTACCAGAGGACTGGAAAAGAGCTGATGTGGTTCCCATCTTCAAAAAAGGGAAAAAAACAGATCCAGGAAACTACAGACCTATCAGCCTAACCTCAATACCAGGGAAGATTCTGGAAAAGATAATCAAGCAATGAATTAGCGAACACCTAGAAGCAAACAAAGTAATACCCAAAAGCCAACATGGGTTTGTCAAAAACAGATCATACCAGACTAATCTTATTGCATTCTTTGATAATGTGACAAAATTAGTGGACCAGAGGAATGCCGTTGATATAGTTTACTTGGACTTCAGTAAGGCATTTGATAAGGTAGACCATAACCTACTACTAGATAAAGTAGAAGAATGTGGGTTAGACAGCATCACCACCAGATGGATTCGGAACTGGCTGACCAACCGCACTCAACGTGTAGTCCTCAATGGAACTGCATCTACATGGAGGGAAGTATGCAGTGGAGTACCCCAAGGCTCTGTTTTAGGCCCAGTACTCTTCAACATCTTCATCAATGATTTGGATGAGGGAATAAATGGGGAACTCATCAGATTTGCAGATGACACCAAGCTGGCAGGAATAGCCAACACTCCAGAAGATAGGCTTAAGATACAGAAGGAACTCGACAAACTTGAACATTGGGCACTATCTAATAAAATGAAATTCAATGGTGAAAAGAGTAAGGTTCTACATTTAGGCAAGAAAAACGAAATGCACAGGTACAGTATAGGGGGTACCTTGCTCAATACTAGTAACTGTGAGAGGGATCTTGGAGTCCTAGTGGACAACCATTTAAATATGAGCCAGCAGTGTGCAGCAGCTGCCAAAAAAACCAACACAGTCCTAGGCTGCATCAACAGAGGGATAGAATCAAGATCACGTGAAGTGTTAATACCACTTTATAATGCCTTGGTAAGGCCACACTTGGAATACTGCATTCAGTTCTGGTCGCCACGATGTAAAAAAGATGTGGAGACTCTAGAAAGAGTGCAGAGAAGAGCAACAAAGATGATTAGGGGACTGGAGACTAAAACATATGAAGAACGGTTGCAGGAACTGGGTATGTTTAGCTTAAGAGAAAGAAGGACTAGGGGAGACATGATAGCAGTGTTCCAATATCTCAGGGGTTGCCACAAAGAAGAGGGAGTCAAACTATTCACCAAGGCACCTGAGGGTAGAACAAGAAGCAATGGGTGGAAACTAATCAAGGAGAGAAGCAACTTAGAACTGAGGAGAAATTTCCTGACCGTTAGAACAATTAATCAGTGGAACAGCTTGCCTCCAGAAGTTGTGAATGCCCCAACACTGGAAGCCTTTAAGAAGATGTTGGATAGCCATTTGTCTGAAATGGTATAGAGTTTCCTGCCTAGGCAGGAGGTTGGACTAGAAGACCTCCAAGGTCCATTCCAACTCGACTATTGGCTCAGCCAGCACCGGTGGTCGGGAAACAACAAAGTCAGAGTTCCCATGCATAGTTTTGAGAAGAATCAGTTCAACCATCCTTTCTCTCACAGTTGTAGTCAAAAGAGAAAAAAAGGGTTTTCTTTTCTCTTTCCCCATTAATTAAGGGAAGTGAAAGTATTTAAAACTTTTTAAAACTTTCTCTCTCTCCCTCGTAAGGGAGAGATTTTCCAAGTGCCGCTTTTCCGAGGGGGGTGGAAATTCCATCCCCCCTCCAATTTTGACTCCTCCACTGGTTGAAACAAAGTCCAAGAAAAAACTGCAAGTCAGTCAATAAGGTATTAAACTGCAAAAGACCCGGGGAGAGCCCCCACCTCACTGCGCTTCAGCTGTTGCATTCAAATTAATCGTTTCCTTCCTGGCTGCGCTCGACGAAGTGCGCGTTGGCATTCCGCGCGCTCCCTACGCTCCACGGCTCCTGGGGCAAAGCTGGAGACCCCCCGCGGCCGCCGCCGTTCCAGGGGGGGCCAGCAAGCCGCCCCTGCAGCAGGGCGCCACTCCAAGGCACCCTGTGCTCCCCTAAGATTCAGGGGAGCCCACCAAAGCAGCGTGAAGGCGGACGCACGCGTCCGTCACCTTCGGCTGCCGGAAGTAGTCTCCTTGTTTCGTTAATTTTAAATCCTTTACTATTTCTTCCTGGGCTAGTATATTTAATTTGTGTTTCGCTAACATCCAATCCTTTCTAATTTTATCGTTTTGTGGCTTGTTTTGCAGTTGTATTTCTAAATTTTTAATTTCCTCCTCTAATCTCTTCTGTTGCGCCCATTTTTCTTTATTTCCTTTGGCTGCGTACGCTATAATGATTCCTCGTGTATAGGCTTTCATAGTATCCCATAAATTTTGTGTTGATGTCTGTTATTTTGTGTTTTCCTTAAAAAATGATTCCAGCTCATTCTTACATTTTTGAATAAATTCTTTTTCTTTTAGTAATTGCAGGTTTAACGTCCATCTTCTTCTAGGTTTTTTTCCCCCTTTCCAAATTATTTTAATGGGGTTGTGGTCTGCCCAAGTATTTGGTAGTATTTCAATTTTATGTACTTCTGCCCCAATTTCCCCATTCATCCATGCCATGTTGATCCGTGACCATGATTGGTGTGGATTGGAGTAAAAAGTAAATTGTTTTTTTTCTGGTTCCCTTTTTCTCCAGATGTCTATCAGATTTAACTCCTCCATCATCTCAAAACATGTTATTGGTAGTATTTTTTTTTATTTTTAGTTTTTTTGTCACTTACGTAGTCTTTTTTACTATCTACTATGGCATTATAATCTCCTATTATACAAATGTTCCTCCTTCCAATTTCTCTAATTTTTTCATGTAATTTTTTATAAAAAAAATTCTGGTCTTCATTTGGGGCATATATTACTACAAACAGTATTGGTTTTTGATTTATCCATACTTCTATTATTAATATTCTTCCCTCTGGGTCTGCGTATATTAAACTTGTCTTTATCCTATCTTTAACGTATATTGCTAACCCTTTTCTTTTTTCTTCTGCCGATGCTGTATACAGTTTTCCTAATTTTGGGCATTCCAAGTATTTTGTATCTTGTTGTTTGATGTGTGTTTCCTGTAGGCATATTATATCTGCTTTTGTTTTGTTAATTTTGTCCAGATATGCTTTCTTTTTGTTGACGAGTTTAATCCATTAATATTTACTGATAATAATCTAATTTCTTCCTCCATTCTCCTAATTCTCTATTTATCTTTGTTTTGTTGACTCTAGTTTCTTTTTTGGCTTCTTGTTTTTGGTCTTACTTCCTCCTCTTTCTGTTGTTCTTCCTCTTCCCTGCTTTGTCCTCCCTGTTTTCTTTCCGTTGCCTTTTGTTGTCTTTCCTCCTTACTTCTATATTCTATCTCCTCTTTACTGTTTTGTTTCTCTTCCGGATCTATTAGTTGCTCGTATAGTTCCTGTGCTTTTTCCAAGTTGTCTATTTTGATCCTCTTCTCCTGCCATGTTACCAGCATCCCTTCTGGTATTAACCATCTAAATAGCATTTCCTGCTTGATTAATTGTGTCGCCAAGAATTGGTATTCTCTCGACTTCCGGTTGTTTCACGAACGTCGCAGGCAAGCTTTTTCTGAGCTTGTCGAATCAATAGACTGTAGAGGTGTTTTTTTAAGATCATTAACACCTTCGACACTCCTAAATCCTTAGGAATTTAGGAGGGAGAGATACAGCTGTCGGGTAGAGCCACTTGTGTAGCCCCCCAGAAGGATTTATAGCCTTTGGGGTGCGGGCAAGGAGAGCCCCCCTTTGCAGCTGTTGTACGCTCCGGTCTCTTGAGATCCTCCGCTAATGATTTAGTGGAGCAAGACGCCGGGAACAGCTTTTAACTCCGAGCAACCCAAGAAGGAAAACATTTGCAAGTATTTTAAGTTTTAAGTTTGAAAAAAAAATTTTTTTAAAAGAACGCTATTGCTGAATTTGAAAGGCGTGGGCTTAGAACAAAGGATTCAAAATGGCGTTAATTTATAGTTGAAAACCAAAAGAAAATGAAAGCTAATTGTTTGCTGACAGCCGGGGCCGGAAAAGCAGTAAAGGTGGAACGGCTGAAATAACTATTAACAACTCCTAAGTCAGTTTATATAACCTGACCTACTTGGAAGAGTATTTTGTGAGAAAGTTGGGAAGAAGTGTCCTCCTTTTTTCTGTTAAATATGGCAACAGAACAAAGGGTGGTTCCCTCAGCCGCTACAATGAACCTCCAGGACTTGAAGGACTTTATGGGCAAAAAAAATAAAGAGGTTAAACAAATGGTCCAGGACACTATAAAAAGGTCTGACCAGATTGATAAAAACATGCAAGCTATAGCGACGGGATTGTCAGAGGTGGTTCTCAAGGTGGATAGCAAGGTGGAGCAATTAGTCGTGGATCTGGAAACCAAAACGAAAGAAACGGATTTGAAATTTGTGGAAATGGAGGGGGATATGCAAAGGATGGATAATGAGATTACTATGATACAATTTAGATCTATGGAGTTCGCTATTAGACTCAGAGGCTTAAGAGAAAATCCTAGAGAGGACTTAAGAAAAGTTTGTGCAGATGCCCTGGCTACGTTATTAAAAGTGGATGACCCCCGTGAGATTTCAGCTAAGATTGATAAAATCTACAGAGTAAATTCACGCATAGCATTACAAAGGCAACTACCAAGAGATGTTATGATATACTTTACTGAGAGAAATTTTAGAAATGACATCTTGCAGAAGTCCTTTAACTCTGCCCTTCAAATAGATGGGAATATGATTGGTGTTTTTAAGGAGCTCCCACCAGCGATGTTAAAGTTCAGAAGGGATTTTGGATTTTTGGTAGCCGAGTTGAAGAAGAGAGAGATACAATATAGGTGGGATGTTCCAATTGGTGTTATATTCAGATATCAAGGGGTAAGGTACCGTTTGAACACAATAGATAAAGCTAGAGACTTTTATTATGGAATACTCAAGGGAAGTGCAACGCCCCCACGTACATCTACACCAACACCAGCAGATTTGGATGTCTTAGAGCAGAGGCTGTTTGAAAAAGAGTCAGAAGAACAAAGAAAGCAGATGCAAAAAGAGAAGGAAGTTCAGGGTGCTGTAGGTGGATCACGAGTGGACCCCTCTGGATCTCTGTTGAGCTCTTTCTTGGAAGAAGAACCGTCAAAGACCCTCATTGAAATGCCGCTACTTAAGCCTGTGGAACAATGTGTTACTAGATCCACGACTAGACAAATGCTAGAATCTCACAAGCAGGGGAACCCCCAAACACAATGTGCCAAGAAAGAAGCTAAGAAGCAAACTGGAGCCATGGGAGAAAGAGCAGGGCCGAAGATTAGTCTTGTGGAGAGAGATCTTCAGCAAATGCTTTCAACGCTCCAGATCAGACCCAAAGATGTTTAAGTTATTATCTTGGAATGTGAATGGATTGAACTCTCCACAAAAAAGGAAAAAAATATTTTATTATTTGAAGCAATTTAATAATGATGTTGTTTGTCTTCAAGAGACTCATATTAGGCTGCAAGACCAGAAGTACTTAGTGAATTCAAAATTGGGAACATTGTATGCTGCCTCTAATTTGGTAAAGAAAAATGGAGTGGTGATATATATATAAACAAACGATTCCCAACCAAGGTTATAGAGGCAGATGACAGTGGTAGATATATAGCAACTGAACTTGATACAGACTTTGGTGCTATTTTGGTTGTAGGAATTTACGCACCTAACCAACAACAAGAAAGTTTTTATAAGATGCTCCATTTAAAAATCTTAGATTGGAATTTTAAGAGTATTTTAATTATGGGAGACTGGAATGGAGTGATCTCTCCAAGGATAGATAAGAGAACGACTAAACCCACTACCAAATTACCAAAGGCTTTTTTTGATTTACAAGATGACTTGAAATTAAAACATGTTTGGAGGACACAACATCCAAATGATATGGACTTTTCTTTCTACTCAGATAGACATAAATCCGTTTCAAGGATTGATTTTTTTTTGTTAACACCGGATTTACTTCCTAAAGCTAAGAAAACGAAGTTATTCTCCAAGACACTAACTGACCATAGTCCGGTGTGGTTAGGAATTGAGTTAGGGAAGAGGCCAAGAAGGTCTTGGAGAGTAAATGAAAATTTATTTAGATATGAAAAAAATGTTGATGAACTTAAAAAACACATGAAGGAATTTTTCAGTTTTAATATGAATAAGGGTACTCCCATTGAAACAGTTTGGGATGCAAGTAAAGCTTACATGCGTGGGGTCCTCAAACATATGAATTTCAAACATAAACAAATTAGACAGAAAAGGAGAATGGAACTGGAAGATGAAATAAAAAATAAGGAACAGTTACTTATAGCAACCCCAAAAGATGAGGCGCTCCAGATATATATTTATATTTATATTTATTAAATTTATAGACCGCCCCCTCTCCCCGAAAGGACTCGGGGCGGTGTACAGACCACACAATAAAAACAGTATACAAAATTAAATATTCTTAGATACCCGTAAAATCAAATTAAATACTAGGCTGTACAGTATGATTAAAAATTAAAACAACCTAAAAACCTACCCCTAAAAATTTTAAATACAGGCTAGAGGGACACAAAACTACAGTTAGGCCAGGCCAGCTAAGCTGAACAGGTGGGTCTTAAGCTTCTTACGGAAGGAGCGGAGATCGGTGGTTATTCTAATATCGGGAGGGAGGTCATTCCAGAGGGTCGGGCCCATCACAGAGAAGGCCCTACTCCTGGGCGTCGCCCGCTGGCACTGCCTAGTGGACGGCACCCGGAGGATTCCCTCCCTGTGAGAGCGGATCGGCCACAGGGATGTATGGGGCAGGATGCAATCCCGCAAATACCTAGGTCCTGTGCCATGGAGCGCTTTAAAGGTGATAGTCAATACCTTGAAACGCACCCGAAAAGCCACAGGTAGCCAGTGCAGCCCGCGCAGGAGAGGTGTTACATGAGAGTACCTAGTACCTCCCATAATTGCCTGCGCGGCCGCATTCTGGACCAACTGCAGCCTTCGGGTGCATCTCAAGGGAAGCCCCATGTAGAGGGCATTGCAATAGTCCAGTCGGGACGTCACTAGCGCATGGGTGACTGTGTTCAGGGCGCTCCGGTCCAACCTGGTGGAACGCCCCCCTTGCCACGGCCCTCACATGGTCATCCATTGACAGCCGGGCATCCAGGAGGACGCCCAAATTGCGTGCCCGCTCCACGGGGGCCAGCTGTTCGCCCCCGATGGCCAGTGATGGAACCCACTGGTTGAACCGGGGCGCCGGTAACCACAGCCACTCCGTCTTGGAGGGGTTGAGCTTGAGTCTGTTACTGCCCATCCAGACCCGTACGGCCTCCAGGCACCGGGACATCATTTCGACGGCCTCGTTGGGGTGGTTCGGGGTAGAGATGTACAGCTGAGTGTCATCAGCGTACAGATGGTACTCGACCCCAAAACCACAAATGATCTCACCCAGCGGCTTCATATATGTGTTGAACAGGAGAGGCGAGAGGACCGACCCCTGCGGCACCCCACAAGTGAGCGGCCTCAGGGTCGACCTCTGGCCCCCTGTCAGCACACATTGCACTCGGCCAGAGAGGTAGGAGGAGAACCACCACAAAATGGTGCCCCTCACCCCCAACCCCTCTAGACGACGCAATAGGATACCATGGTCGATGGTATCAAAAGCAGCCGAGAGGTCTAATAGGACCAGGATGGAGGAGCAACCCCCATCTCTGGCCCTCCAGAGATCATCCACCAACGCGACCAAAGCCGTCTCCGTGCTGTGGCCGGGCCGGAAACCGGACTGGCGCAGGTCTAGATAATCAATTTCCTCCAAGTGGCGTGGGAACTGTTGTGCCACCACACTCTCTACAACCTTCGCCAAAAAGCAAAGGTTGGAGACAGGACGATAGTTGGCTAATATAGCTGGGTCCAGGGAAGGCTTCTTGAGTAGGGGCCTCTTTTAAGACGGCTGGCAAGAACCCCTCTCTCAAGGAGGCGTTGACTAACTCCTGGAGCCAGCCTCGTGTGACCTCCCAGGATGCCAGTATAAGCCAGGAGGGACACAGGTCCAATAAACATGTAGTGGCTCGCAGTCGCCCACGCAACCTGTCCATATCATCGGCAGTAACAGAGTCAAACTCCTCCCAGAGTGGTCCCTCAAGACTCACCTCCGACGTCCCTCCTAGACCACTGAAGGAGACCCACTCGCTACGGATCTGAGCTATTTTGTCCTGCAGATATTCCCCAAATTCCTCTGCTCTGCCCTGCAAGGGGGCTTCCCGCGGCCTCTGTAAAAGGAGGGAGCGGGTCACCCGAAACAGGGCGGCAGGGCGGTTGTCTGCGGACGCAATAAGAGCGGCACAATATTGACGCTTGGCCACTCTTAATGCCACAAGGTAGGTCCGTAAATAGGCTCTCACCTGTGTTCGGTCAGATTCAGAGCGTGAAGATCTCCATCTGCTCTCTAGGCGTCTCTTGTGGCGCTTCATCACACTCAGCTCCTCGGTAAACCAAGGGGCCTGGGTGGATCGCTGCCGCAGGAGAGGCCGCAAAGGCGCAACCCGGTCCAAGGCCCCGGCAGCCGCACTGTTCCATGTGGCTACCAGGTCCTCCATCTGGGAGCGGGTCAGGACTACAGGAAGTGGCCCAAGCTCCGTCTGGAACCTATCAGGTTCCATCAGGCGCCTGGGGCGGAACCATCTAGGACATTCCGGTTCCGCCTCCCCGCGATGGGGAGTAGCGCCCGGGAAGTCGAGCCGGAGAAGTGAGTGATCTGACCATGACAGGGGTGTAATATCTAATTCCCCTACTCCCAGATCACTCCTCCACTGGTCAGAGACAAAAATAAGGTCCAGCGTGTGACCTCCCTCGTGTGTGGGGCCCTGAATTATTTGGGTCAGTTCCATGGCTGTCATGGAAGCCATGAACTTCCGAGCCACCTTGGATGATTCCCCTGTCGACGGCAGGTTGAAATCCCCCATAATCAATAGCTTGGGGGTCTCAACCGCCATCTCAGCGATCACCTCGAGGAGCTCTGGCAGGGCCGCTGATGCATAGCGAGGAGCCAAGTATACAATCAGCAAGCCCAACTGTTTCCCTGGGCCCCACTTCACGCATAGGGACTCACACCCGGATATCTGTGGCACAGTGAACTCTCTCAGCTCCAGACCTTCCCTTACAATAACCGCTACCCCGCCACCCCTACCCAGGGCCCGAGGCTGATGAAATGCACGGTACCCCGGTGGGCACATTTCCATGAGGGGGAGACCCCCCTCGCGGCCCAACCAGGTCTCCGTAATCCCTGCAAGGTCCGGCTCCCCCTCCGAAACCAAATCATTAATGAGGGGGGCCTTATTGACAACGGACCTTGCGTTGCACAACATCAGCCTCAGGCCCTGGCTCTGTAGGTCCTGGCCACCTAGAGTGCGGGGGTGGCGATAAAGTTGTTGAAAGATCAATTTCAAATGCTTATAGCAGAACAAACAGCAACCAACCTACAATTTGCTAAACATAATACTTTTGCTAACGCTAATAAACCTGGTAGGTGGTTGGCTTATGCCTTGAGAAAGAATACGAATGATAGAATTATTGATAGAATCGATTATGGAGGGAAAACGGTATATCAACAAGATTTGATTAAAAAATCATTTGTGGACTATTATGCTAAGTTATATGTACAGGATAATATACAGAACAAGTCAGTAGATGATTTTTTGGAAGGAAAAAGGGTTACTAAAATACCCGTGCTTCAAAAGGCAAATTTGGAAGGTCTGATAACTGCTGATGAGATTACTTTAGCTATAAATCAACTTAAACTAGCTAAGGCTCCAGGGACTGATGGCTTGACTGCAATGTACTATAAAACTTTACAACTGGAAATGATTGAATATCTTACACAACTATTTTGTAATATGCAGCAAGGAGTTAAAATACCCTCCTCATGGAAAGCGGCTTTTATATCATTGATACCCAAAGACAAAGAGGGCCTTAAGAAACCAGAGGATTACAGACCGATATCTCTTCTGAACACAGATTATAAAATATTTGCTAAGGTACTAGCCAACAGATTGATGCCGGTTATCCAAGAGGTTATTCATCATGATCAAGCAGGATTTATTGAAGGCAGACACATGAAGGAGAATGTAAGGCAACTCATAGATTTAATTGACTATCTTGATAAGAATAAGCAGATCTCCGCAGTGCTGGTCTTCTTGGATGCAGAGAAGGCCTTCGATCGAGTGAATTGGAATTTTCTAACCAAGACTTTGGAAAAGATGGATATGGGACCACGATTTTGGCAGGCGATTGGAGCAATCTATCAGCAACAAAATGCACAACTTATTATTAATGGAAATTTGTCAACAACTTTCGAGATACAAAAAGGTACAAGACAAGGTTGCCCATTATCTCCATTGTTATATATTTTAACCTTGGAAGTCTTGTTGAATGCAATTCAGGACTCAAAATCCTTAGATGGCATAGCTATCAGGCAAAAGGAATATAGAACTAGAGCATTTGCCGATGATCTGGTTGTTACCCTCTCACATCCTTTGAACTCAATAATCCAGATGAAAAATATCATAGCAGAATTTGGCATGGTGTCTGGGTTTAGACTAAATCAAAACAAAATGAAAATGATGGTTAAAAACATGACAGAGACTCAAAGAAAGAGACTTGCAAGTTTAGCAGGCTTTGAAATAGTCTCCAAGGTCAAATATTTAGGAATACTAATCGCAGAATCAAATACAAAACTTTTCCTAAATAATTATGAAGTGTTGTGGCAAAAGATACAGAAAGATCTTCAAGTGTGGAAAAAGTTACAATTATCTTTCCTTGGAAGGATTTCAGCAATTAAAATGAACATTCTACCTAGATTCATCTTTCTATTCCAGATGATACCGGTGCTTAAATCAGATAAAACTTTATTAATATCGCAAGCAGCATTAAATGCTGCTTGGTTGCGTGGACGGCTGCGACCCACCACATGTTCAATGGACCCGTGTCCCTCCTGGCTGGTACTGGCATCCAGGGAGGTGACACGAGGCTGGCTTCTGGGCCTGGTGAACGCCTCATTGGGTGAGGGCTTCCTACCAACTGCCTTGAAAGAGGCGGTGGTGAGGCCCTTGCTCAAGAGGCCTTCACTGGACCCAATGGAGCTGGCTAATTATCGTCCAGTCTCCAACCTTCCCTTTTTAGCAAAGGTTGTTGAGAATGTGGTGGCACAGCAATTTCCACGACACCTTGACGAATCCGAATATCTAGACCCACGCCAGTCCGGCTTCCGACCCGGGCACAGCACAGAGACAGCCTTGGTCGCACTGGTTGATGATCTCTGGAGGGCCAGAGATAGAGGTTGTTCCTCTATCCTGGTCCTATTAGACCTCTCAGCGGCTTTTGATACCATCGACCATGGTATCCTATTGCGCCGGCTGGAGGGGATGGGAGTCGGAGGCACCATTTTACGGTGGTTCGGCTCCTACCTCTCCGACCGGTCGCAATGTGTGTTGACAGGGGGGCAGAGGTCGACCCTGAGGTCACTCACTTGTGGGGTGCCACAGGGGTCGGTCCTCTCGCCCCTCCTGTTCAACACATATGTGAAGCCACTGGGAGAGATCATCCGTGGTTTTGGGGTTGAATACCATCTGTACGCTGATGATACTCAGCTGTACGTTTCAACCCCAAATCACCCCAGCGAGGCTGTCGAAGTGATGTCCCGGTGTTTGGAAGCCGTCGGGGTCTGGATGGGGGACAACAGACTCAAACTCAACCCCTCCAAGACTGAGTGGCTGTGGCTACCGGCACCTCGGTTCAGTCAGCTGACTCCAACGCTGGCCATAGGGGGCGAACAACTGCCCCCTGTGGAACGGGCGCGCAATTTGGGCGTCCTCCTAGATGCCCGGCTGTCAATGGACGACCATGTGGCAGCCGTGGCTAGGGGGGCGTTCCACCAGGTCCGCCTGGTGCACCAATTGCGCCCCCTTCTGGACCGGGATGCCCTACGCACAGTCACTCATGCACTGGTGACGTCTCGCCTGGACTACTGTAATGCTCTCTACATGGGGCTTCCCTTGGGACGCGGACGAAGACTGCAGCTAGTCCAGAACGCAGCCGCACGGGCAGTCATGGGGAGTACTAGGTACTCCCACGTAACACCGCTCCTGCGCGAGCTGCACTGGCTACCTGTGGTCTTTCGGGTGCGTTTCAAGGTTTTGACCACCATCTTTAAAGCACTCCATGGCATAGGGCCTAGTTACCTGCGGGATCGCATCCTCCCACATACATCCCTGCGGCCAATTCGCTCTCACAGGGAGGGGCTTCTCCTGGTGCCGTCCACTAGGCAATGCCAACGGGCGACACCAAGGAGTAGGGCCTTCTCTGTGATGGGCCCAACCCTCTGGAATGACCTCCCCCCCGACATTAGAACCACCACCAACTTCCGCTCCTTCCGGCAGAAACTGAAGACACACCTGTTCCGACTGGCTGGTCTGGCATAATTCTTAACGTCTACCTCCTGGCATATATATTTCCTACTGGTTTCTTAGGGGACTTAATTTTATAGGACACTGGGGTTTTAAATTTTGTATATTTTAAATTATTTATTTAGCAACTACAGTTCTGTCTATTTTATCCTCCTCTTATTTATGTATTTATCCATTTAATAATTTTAATTGTTATTATGTATGATGTTTTTGATATGGACTGTACACCGCCCCGAGTCCCTTTTGGGAGAGGGGGCGGTCTAGAAGTGCTAATTAAATTAAATTAAATTAAATTAAAATAAATTTGTTTGGAAGGAGAAAAAACCGAGAGTAAAGATGAAGATTATGCAAGATACTCGTGAAAGAGGTGGCCTTAGACTCCCAAACCTCCGATTGCATTATGAAGCTGCGGTATTAACGCATGTAGCAGATTGGTTTGGGAAAACAAAAACGGAACTGTTGAATATAGAAGGTCATGACCTTGTTCTGGGATGGCATGCATATCTTTTTTATGAAGATAGGGTGGATAAAGTGTTTAACAATCATGTTCTCCGAAGTGTCTTGATGAGAATATGGAAGAAGCACTGGCCCAATTGGGATTATAAAATACCGCTTTGGTTGGATCTTGCGGACACCATGGGGACGAATGGAAGTTAAAAACTTTGGAACAACTGTTGGAAGAAGGAATTACTTTAAATTGGTTACATTATATACAGTTACAGAAGAGATGGGAAGAAGATCGTAGAGTCGGTTTTATGGATAAAGAAGTGGAACTGATTAAGCAGATAAAAGAGACTGGCCCAAAACAGGTTAAAAGAATATATAATGTACTGTTAGAAAGAGATTCAGAAAGTGAATTAGTTAAGGATTGTATGATTAAATGGGCTCAGAATTTTGGTGAAGTGGTTATGCTGGACACGTGGGAAAAAATATGGGTTCAGAATGTTAAATTTACACAGTCACAGAATTTAAGGGAGAACTTTTATAAAATGTTTTACAGATGGTACTTAGATCCTAAAAAATTATCATGTATGTACCCAAATGTTCAACCAAAATGTTGGAGATGCGGGTGCCTAGATGCTACTTTTTTCCATGTATGGTGGACTTGCAATAAGGTTAAAGCTTTTTGGATAAAAATATGGTGGGTTATGCAAAATGTATTTAAGAAAAGAATACAATTTACTCCGCAAATGTTTTTACTGGGTATAACTAAGGACTTTACTAAAGGGGAAACAAAACTGGTTTTGTATATGGTTACAGCAGTTAGGTTGTTGATTGCGCAACATTGGAAAAAAGATTTTTTTACCGACTATTGATCAATGGATTCAGAAGGTGGCGGGGTTTGCCAAAATGGCAAAAATTTCAGCTTTCCTAAAAGCTCAGAAGCAGGAGAATTATACACAGGAATGGGTAAAATGGATTGATTACATACAGAATAAATACCAGACTAGGAAGTTCTATGTAGCCTTTAGGTAAGAATGTTTAGACTGATAGATGATCAGAGTAAATAATACATGGGATGCTTGGAATTGTTAGAGTGGTGTATAGCGGAAGTCAGGGGGGTGGGTTTGAGTGGGAGGTGGGGGAGGGTTAGGGTGGAGGGTGGGGTAATATATATGCATAATTAACCTAGAAGATGGGATTAATGAAATATTGTTACTTTAAGAGAAATTTATATCATGATTTATATATGTTTAATTAATTTAGAAGATGGGATTAATGGGCTATTGCTACTCTAAGAGAAACTTATATTATGATTGTTGGGAGATGAGGGGGTAGAATATCTGAATGAGTAATTTACCTTAAGATGGGGGGAGGGGAGGGGGTACAGTATTTGGTACAATATTTGAATGAGAAATTTTTTTAAGTTGGGGGGAGGGGAGGGGGCATAGTATTTGTATGTGATTTACATTATATGGAGGGGGGTAAAAAGGGGGAAAATTTGTTTGTATAAAACTTTTTCAATTAAAAAAAAAGAATTCTCTCCTTTGTTCTCTGACTCTTCGTGGAATTTGCTTTAGTATTTGTATCTCCTTCCCTTTGTACAACATCGGTTCGTCTCTTGTTATTTTATATACTATGTCTCTTACTTTTTTCCTTGCAAACCTGATGTGCACTTCTCTGGGCAGTCGATGTTTTCTAGCAAAGTTAGTACTGACTCTATATATGTCGTCCAATTCATTTAAAATCTCTTGTTCATCTCTATTTAGTATCTCTGCTATTAGGCCTGACATTATCATTGTTAAGTCTTCATCTTTTGCCTCCGTCACGTTCTGAAAACGGAGGTAAAAAGCTGCACGGTCCATTTCCTTATGAATAAGCTATTCCTCTAAGTTTTTGTTTGATATTTTCATTTGTTGTTCAACCTGGTTTATCTTCATCTCTGTTTGTTCTGTTCTTTTTTCTACTGCTTTTATTGATTGTTCATTTTTTTCCAGAGTTTGTTGTATAATTTCCATTTTATTATCTAATTTCTGTATGTCGTTCTTGACTTCGCTTTTCATTTCACACATCTCTGATTTCATTTCATTCATGTCTGTTTTCATTTCTCCGTGATTTTTTGCTGCTGTTTCTTGGAGTTTTAACATGGTTTCTTGGACGTTTTGCAGCATTGCCTGTACATTTTCAGTGTTCGGCCCTGCGTTTGGTTTTTCTGTTGCATTCATTTCTTCTGTTGACCCTTTGGGTGCTGGGGAGGCAGTCTGTGTCTTTGTTGGATTTATTGCAGGATTGACGTTTGTTTTTTTTCCGGTTCTTAGTGCTGTTGATGTTATATTTGCCATTTCTTTTATGGTTTTATCTTGTTCTGTAAGTATCTTATATATATTGTCCCAGATTAGCATTCAATATCCTTTCCCCTCTTTTTTTCCCTTGTATTAATATATCAACAGTAGTCTTAATCTTAGTACAATATAAGAGTCTTAAATAATATATATAGGTTATTCAATAGTGCCTAGAAATGGTAGCAAGAGAGGTTATATAGGTAGAAAGGGAGGACAGGGGGGAAAGAACTCAATACTTATACATATCAATATCCACAGTACTATATCTTAAATTGTTCGCTATGTCCTTAGTATTACTGAAATTACTAAGATTTAAATTGAAAACATTTGTAACATAGGTATATATAAATAGTAATTGCCACAGATTTTCAAACTTATTTATTTGTGAGTATAACAGTAAATATAAATAGAAATATTTATGTTAAATATTAATTTAAATACTTATTTATAAATATTATAACAGTTATATATAGATATGTATTATTAATATAGTTAGTTCATTCACCACTTTCCTCAGAGTTTCTTTAAGCTCTTTTAAGCTCCTTTCTTTCAGTTTTTATAAAACTGTCCAGGTTCTTCTAAGTTATTTCTGTATCGCTGTTTCGTCAGCTTTCTCTTCCACTTTGTTACTTTGTTACTCTCTTCTTCTTCCTAATTAATGACCGCTGCTTTCCGTTATAACACAGTCCACCAAGATATCCCTCTGGCTCTCTTTCTTCTCTACCCGAGTCTACAGGACCCCGGTCAGTTCGTGTTTTTTTTTCTCCTCGTTTCTTCGGGTTTGTTTTTACCTTTGAAGTTGTCGCTCTCACCTCTTCCCGTGGCCTTTCAGTTGTAGGGCTCTCTCACCCGGTCTCTGGAGGCTCCCTGTTTGCCCGTTTTCCTCTACGGTCTGCGATCCGTCTTTTTCCAGCCTATACTCTCCGCTGTTTTCGCTTGTAAGCCGGTCTGTTGATTCTCACGGCGTTATAACAATGTAGCAACAAGTTGAAACAAATTAAGTCTTCCTTCCTTCTCCTATTAGGTGGTTTGCTGAGGCTTCAGGTCCGCCATAAAAGAAGAGCGGCAGACGCTTACACGCTGGGTTGAAAAGGGTGTCCCCAGTCGTAACAGGCAATTGCCTTCCGCTTCGTTAGTTCTGGGGTATCCCTAATTCTCCACGTCTCCCTTCAGGATCAGTGTATCCCCGGGGGGATCCTCCAAAATGCGCAGATCGGGGTTCGAAGACAGAGCTCTGTTTTCTTCCCCGCACTTGCCTCGACGTCACCACCGGAAGCCCCCACCCTTTCTATTCTTTATTCACCTTCAAAAATAAAAGTTACTTATTAAAAGGTTCCAAACTCTCCCTAATTTCTTCAGCATTTTCATATTTCACAATTGCAGTATGTTCAGTTACCCCTGCTAACATCTTCATTTGCTTATCTCTATTAGTTACACTTATCATTCCTTTCACAGTGTTGTGTACAATACTTCTTATTGGAGGAATTAGACACAGTAGGCACATCAGTCCGAGGAATACCATGCCTACCATAAATAGGGCCTGTTTCCAATTTCTGAAGATTCCCCCTAAAAATCCTTCATCGTCCAAGATTCCAGTCCACGTTTGTGCAGGGACATGGGCAATCTTTCTCATCTGGTCTGTTATCTATCTGATTATTTCTCCAGTATCATCAATCTCTAAGCAACAATTTGTTAAATTAAATTTTCAACACATTCCTCCTTCTTTGACTAGCAAATAATCTAAGGCTAATCGGTTCTGGTAAATCGCTGTTCTTATTTTTGTATTCATTTCAGCTAATAGATCTAGGGCCAATGCAGTTTCCTTAGTTATGATTTCCACCACTGCTTGCAGCCTAATTATCCTATTTAACACATATATTGGAGTACGGTACCCATAAGTTCCATCCGCTGCCCATGTCACAGGATCATATACTGCAATTATCCTCTCTGGAGGCCAATCTGAGGGTGCCCACCCTGAAACTCTCAGCACTTTTCCCCCCATCAACCTCTTTAGTCTTTCTTTTGCCCTACTCTGCATCTTATCTTTTACTTCCCACTTTACCCTGGGTCTATATCCAGCTGCTCCAGCATCATCATAAACTGGTACCCCTAAAGTTTCTCCTTTCTGGATAGGTATTAGAAAAAAACTAGGTTGTATGGTTCCTAATATACATGTCCCACTCCAATTAATAGGCAGGTCGGCATATGCCCTCTTCCCACAGATCCAATATAATCCATCTGGTGCCACCCAGCTTATTAAGTGGAATTTAGTTTCGGCTCCACAGAAAGTCATGCCAAGATGTCAGCTTGACTGATTGGATGTCGATGTTGAAAGCAACCTGGGAAAATGTCAAAAAAGCACTGGCTAAAGTGGCACAAACCTATAAGAAACAAGCAGATAACACCGGGCTCCTCAACGGCCATTCCGGGTGGGAGAGAAGGTTTACCTCTCCACAAAATATTTGAGGTTAAAACTCCCTAGCAAGAAACTGGGGCCAAAGTTTATGGGACCATTCCCCATAGTAAAGATCATCAACCCAGTCACAGTGCAATTGAAACTCCCTCAATTGTTAGGGAAGATACACCCAGCATTTCATAGTAGTCTCTTAAAACCCATGATCAGATCCACTCTGAGACCACTACCCCAGGAGCCCCCGGGCCCTATGGTCATAGGGGGCCAAACCCATTATGAAGTTCAACGAATCCTTGATTCAAGGTGGCACAGGAGACAACTCCAATACTTAATCAAGTGGAAGGGCTACCCCTTATCAGAGGCATCTTGGGTAAAAAGTAGAAATATCCAGGCTGATCGCCTTATAGCAAAATTCCATGCAGAAAATCCAAGCAAGCCTGGGGGAGGGACGCATCCCTAAGTTATACACCTGCATTGCTTTGTTTTATACAGGTCGCTTTCAGGAAGTGAAGGGAGCCGGATGTCAATGTGTAAAGTTTTTCCATGACTACTATCAACTCGGGAAGGGAGGAGAATTCCATGCATACTTTTGGCCTGTCAAGTCTCATATTCTTTGCAGCTGGCCTGTGAATGCGCATGTCTATAACCTACCGTAACATCTTGTTGGTGAATGTGATTAATGACTTCAGGCAGAGGGGAGGGGACACAGGGGTAAAGTTCAGATGCCATTAAGTGGAATTCAGAAAGTCATGCCAAGATGTTGATCCTAATAAATGAATGGGTTTTTTTAAAACTTTGTCTCGAGGCTCGTAAATTAATTAGGTCAGCTCTTGGGAACTTCACACTTATACTTTTGTGACAGATTCTGGTGAGTCCTTCCAATCCTTTCCATTTACTGGAAATGTTTTTATACCACCCTGTCAACATTTTATTAGTTCCACTCCACCATTCTGGTTGGTTACTGGAGTTACAAGCCAAGACTCCTTCACATACCATATCTCCTACATTTTCACCAGGTTGGGTTCTTTTGAAGCAGGTTTCCCCTATTATCTCGTTCTCTAATACCCATGTACCAATTTGAATTTGGGTAAAATTAAATTCACAACTCCAGCTAGTATTACTTAGATCTACCTCATTGGCCTCCCACGGCCACCTTCCCCTCACTTTCGTACCCTACATACAAAACAGTTTGTTACACTCAATATACCAGCTATACTTTCTGCTAATTCTATAAAGACATTTTTGTCAGCGTCAGCTATCTCTGCAATTAACTCATCTCCTCTTGTCATCTCCTCATAGAAAGAGTGAAAAACTTAGGTGTATCCTTGCTTGGTGGTTTCCTTATTACCTCAAGTTGGATTTCTCAGATTGGATCTGTCCCTGTCAGCCTCTGCTTTGCTGCTTGCTTTTGGCTGCCATTGAAATGGGGAGGGGGGGAGATAATATGGTATTTGGGAGGGGAAGCTTAAGCACAGGAGTGAATGAAGAAGGGAGTGATTTTCTCACCATCTACTGCGCATGCTGCAGATAGTGGAATTGCCGCCAAGGCCAACCGTCAGGCATACCAACCTGATGATGGGTTTTGAAGCTGCAGCCCACATGACACCTGTGGGGTGTGCGGATTGGACTGGGGGATGGGGTTACTAGGGGGAGGGAGTTGGGTCACATATTGATATCTATGATTACGCGCGCTTTTGCCTCAGATCTTGCTTTGTTAGCTGCTATCTACTCATAACCAGTAAAAGTACTCTTAATTCTGAAAAATGGAGTTGAGTGGTTTCTTTCTTGGTTACTGATGGAGGCTGCCCTGACATTAAGCAAGATCTCAGTTTCAAATTCAACCCGGAGTTAACACCTTCTGAGGGGAGTGCAATAAAATCTCAAACTTCAAAAGAATGTCCCACCCAGGCAGCGACCAGGAGGAAGACATGGGAGCAACTGCATCCTCTTGCCCTCTGGAAACAAAGCGAATGGCTGGATTACTTTTGGAAGAACAATCCGTTCACCCCAGATGGATATTGGGAGTGGGGCAGAAGTATGATCCCGAGGAAACTCCGTTTGGGGTCACCACACGGAGACAGAGGCGTCCAGCTGCTGAATGGCAGGAGGTCGAGGAGGAGAACCTTATGATGTCTCAGGCCATGAAACTCTTCGAAGAGGCTTGGGAGAGGCGACGTTTACGTGAGAGTGGTCCTGGAAGAGATCTTCTCCCAGAAACAGAGGAGAGAACTGCAGAGGGTCTGTTCTGCCTGAGAGAGACTGGGGCCGCAGATGGTGGTGATGATCAGGATGAATGAGCCCCAACCCCAGTAGCCCCCAGAGCCATCCCAAGACGGGGAGGGCCCCCCTGCAGACGCCGGATGGCCAAAGTTCCTCCACTTGGTATGAAATTCAGTGGGGAGGCAAAAGATCTTGGATTCTTTCTCGTTCAAGTAAGGAATTACATGCGTCAGTTTGGCGAGGATTTACCTACAGAAGCAGCCAAGGTAAGAATTGTTACCCTGGCATTAGACGAGAAAGCGGCTGCTTGGATGGTTGCTCTGCATAATGCTAATTCCCCCCTACTGAGAGATTACAATAGGTTTATGGCCGCCCTGAAGAAACGCTTTGATGATCCACTCACAGAGCTAAAAGCCAGAACTAAATTTAAAACCCTCACCCAGGGAAACAGGCCAGTTGCTGAATATACACAAGAATTTCGTGAATTGTCTGTTTATATGAGGGGTTGGTCCGAACAAGCCCTGTTGGATGGCTTCATGGACGGTTTAAACAAAGATATATACCAGAACTGTGTAAACAGGGGGGATCCCTGCACATTGCAGCACTGGTATGAATTGGCAGTGGATGTGGAAATTGACTTGGCCCGAGACAAGTACCATGATGACAGTGAAAAAGAGAAGGCTACTCCCCCCCCCCCCCAAGGCCCTCCAAAGAGTTCCAAAAGGAGGGAAAAGTTGGTCTACTAGCAAGCCCTGAGTCATCACCTGTTTCCGTTGTGGGAAGGAGGGGCACATCGCAGCAACCTGCCGCACCCAGATGAGACAAAAACCTACTACTGGGGGAGAGAGAAAACCAGACAAACAGCCCGGGAAAAGAAGGGAAACTGCCATGAAAGGGGTGGAGCCGACTGCACAGTTCCATCCCACCCCAAGGGAGGGGGAACCATCCTCCTCATCGGAAGAAAGTGAAACCGAATCTGACGACGAACGTCTGGTAAGTTCCTGATCGGGCCCCATGACTATCCCAGTAGAACTAAAAGTGCCCTCTACTGGAGAGCAAGGAAAAATGCTGGCCCTCTTAGATTCAGGATGCACACATTGCATCGTTAGTCCTGAGGTGGTGGAAAAACTGGGAATGAAATTGAAAACTTTAAAAGTCCCCATTGCTTTTTGCCAGCTGGATGGCTCAATAGCTGGGGGGAGCCCTGCCCATTTTGTAACTGAGCCAATAGACGTGGATGGGAACTCACCAAGAAACTATAAGTTTTATTGTCGCCCCAGGAATGGATCGGCCTCTCATACTAGGATTACCTTGGTTACGGAAGCGGAACCCACGCATCAATTGGCGGAAAGGGTGGTTGCGCATCTGATCCGCAACACCTCCTGAGGGTGAGGGGGGGCTCCAAAGCCCATTAATGCTAAACCTGACCTAGCGGCCACAGGACAAGAAAAAATTGAGGACCTAAAGGATGTTTTCAGTGAGAAATCCTCTGATAAGTTACCCTCTCACCGTGCAACAGATTGCAGTATTGATATTCTCCCAGGGGGGAAACTTCCAAAACCCCAAATCTACTCAATGACCCCCCATGAAATGGACGAATTACGGAAATTTATTGATAAAAATTTACGAAGGGGGTTTATTGAACCTGCCAGGCCCTGAGTGGGTGCTCCAGTGCTGTTTAAAGAAAAAAAAGATGGCTCTCTTCGCCTCTGTGTGAATTATAAGAACTTAAATGCAGAGTCTGTACACAATGTTTTCCCCCTCCATCTGATGAAGGACATGTTGGCCCATTTGGCTAAAGGGAGGATTTTCACAAAATTGGAGTTAAGGGAGGCTTATTACAGAGTCAGGATTAAAAAGGGAGATGAATGGAAAACTGCTTTCAACTGCTCACTTGGTTGTTTTCAATTCCGAGTACTCCCTTTTGGCCTACAGGGGGGAACAGCGGTTTTCATGCAACTAATAAATGAAGCTTTGCATGACCACCTATACAAAGGCGTGATAGTCTATCTCGATGACATCCATATTTACACGGAAACACGTGAGGAACATGTGACATTGGTGCGTTCAGTTCTCAAAAAACTCTGCGCGGTGGAGCTTTATGCCAAATTGTCTAAATGTGAATTTCATCAGAAAAAAATTGACTACCTTGGTTATCGCATCTCCCACAATGACATTGAGATGGACCCAGCTAAAGTCCAAACCGTTACCGAATGGGCACCCCCCCCTGCACTTATTCCATCCTTTGCCAGCATTGTGCTACCCATTACAAATCTCCTTAAGTCAAAAGGAGAGGCCAAACCCAAACCGGGGAAGCCATTGAAATGGACTATGGAATGTCACGCCGCATTTGAAAAACTGAAGCGGCTCTTGCAGCTGAACCCATTTTGAAACACCCAGACATGGATGCACCATTTATCGTTCAAGCTGACGCTAGTGATGTAGTGGTGGGGGCAGTGTTACTTCAAACAAAAACTGATGGGCACCTGCAGCAGTGGTGGGTTCCTACCGGTTCGCACCGGATCGCGCGAACCGGTTCCAGACCGAACCCGGAAGTAACCGAACCCGGAAGTAACCGGCACCGGCCCTGTCGCTCGCCGTTACAGCTAGCTCGCTCCACCGCCCATCGCAGCTCGCTCGCTCCCCCGCCCGTCGCAACTCGCTCGCTCCCCCGCCCGTCTAGCCTAGCCCACCGATCACTGATTGGCTGGAGACTCCTCCAGCTGGAGGCGACCTGTTTAAAAACGTGGCGCCAACGGCCAAAATTCCTCTTTTGAAAAGAGTCTTTCTCTTTTGGAGACTTCTCTTTTCAAAAGAGTCTTTGCTTGCGATAGCTTGCTGACCCGGTCTGGAGTTTCGTTTCTTCTTCCCTTCGCCTTCCAGGAGCTGCTTCCCTCAGGTAAGCAACTAAGGCGGGGTGGCGGGAGGCGGGCGGGCGGCGGCGGGCGAGTTTTGCGAGGGAAGGCCTTTTTCAGGCCTTCCCGATAGAAGTCGTGGCCTCATGCAGGCGCACGAGGCGGCGGGAGGCGGGCAGCTGCACTCGGGAGGCAGGTGGTGGGCGGGCGGCAGAGGCCTAACTTGCGTGAGCCACAGGCTCGCGGAGGCCACGCAGCCGAAGGCGGGCGGGCGGCAGAGGCCTAACTTGCGCGAGCCACAGGCTCGCGGAGGCGATGTGGCTGAAGGCGGACGAGCGGCGGTGGCGGCGGCCTAGTTTTGTGCGGGAAGGCCTTCAGGCCTTCCCTCATAAAAGCCGCGGCCTCGCATAGGCCACGCGGCTGTGGACGGGGGGTGGCGGCCTAATTTGCCCGAGCCATGGGCTCGTGTAGGCAATGTGGCCGAAGGCGGGCGAGCGGCGGCGGCCTAGTTTTGCGCGGGAAGGCCTTCAGGCCTTCCCTCGGAAAAGCCGCGGCCTCGCGTAGGCGATGTGGCCGAAGGCGGGCGGCGGCCTTCCCTCGCTAAAGCCGTGGCCTCACGTAGGCGATGTGGCCAAAGGCGGGTGAGCGGCGGCGGCAGCGGCGGCCTTCCCTCGGTAAAGCCGCGGCCTCGCGCAGGGGATGTGGCCAAAGGTGGGTGAGCGGCGGCGGCAGCGGCGGCCTTCCCTCGCTAAAGCTGCGGCCTCGCGCAGGGGATGTGGCCGAAGGCGGGCGAGCGGCGGCGGCGGCCTAGTTTTGCGCGGGAAGGCCTTCAGGTCTTCCCTCGCAAAAGCCGCGGCCTCGCGTAGGCGATGTGGCCAAAGGCGGGCGAGTGGCGGTGGCGGCAGCCTTCCCTCGCTAAAGCCGCGGCCTCGCGCAGGCGATGTGGCCGAAGGGGGGGCGAGCGGCGGCGGTGGCGGCCTAGTTTTGCGCGGGAAGGCCTTTAGCCCCGCGGCCAAAAGCCCCCCCACCCTTCTCCAGCCTCGCCTGGCTAGCTAAGTCTGCCAGGCGATGTGCTTATTCGATTTCTTGTCCGAATTCAGGTGTCTTACCTTTCCTGCTGCCAGTCTCTGCGTGGGGCATCCATCGCATCGGAGTCCGGAGTCTGATCCATCGCATCGGAGTGCTGCTGATTCTGCCTGCTGGTAAGTGACCTTCTTTTTTTCCTTTTTTTTTTTTAATGTATTTTAAAATATATTTTATTTAAGAATTGTTTTAAAATAGTTTTACTTAAAAGTATTTAGCATAGAATATTTTAAAATGGTCTACTTCAATTTATTGTTTGTGGATCTTTTTTTAAATTGTCTTAGACTATTTTAAAAAAGATTCTATCCCCAATAAATTAAAATAAACTATTTTAAAATATTATATACTCAATACTTTAAAATGTATTGTGCATAGAATTTTTTAAAATAGTTTTATTGTAATTTTTGGTGTATGGAATATTTTTAAATGGTTTCCTTTTTAATTGTATGTGACAAATCCTTTTTTAAAATTGTCTTAGACTATTTAAAAAAAGATTCTATCCCCAATAAATTAAAATAAACAATTTTAAAATATTATATACTCAATACTTTAAAATGTATTGTGCATAGAATTTTTTAAAATAGTTTTATTGTAATTTTTGGTGTATGGAATATTTTTAAATGTATGTGGAATAGTTTGAAATGGTTAAAATCTAAAACATTGCTGGTGAAATAACAGTAACAGTATAACTTAAAATAGTTACAGTATAGGTTATTGCTGGTGGAATAATGGTAACAGTATACCATGGCTGATACAATACCTTACAGTATAAATTATTGCTGGTGGAATACTTAACAAAAGATTTTTTTATTTATAGATTTTTTTTTCTAATTATTTTTTGGGAATTTTTATTTTTTATTGTTTATAAGTTGAAATTACTGCAATAATTTATTTATTTGTTTGGAGTTTTTCCAAATGTTTTCTTTGTGATGCACTATGTTGCTTAAAAGTGTTCAGACCAGGTTTATGTGCCTCAAAGTGGCTGCTTTTCTATGGGCAGGCCAGGTGCAAGGCAGATTTAGTGTGTTTCACCCTCCTTGTTTAGTAATTCTGAGGTGGTTGATGGCTCTGTGAGCTTCATGGCACTGTCCTTTATAATTTCCCACAATGTCTTGATAATATTTATTCCAGTGGCTTTGTCTTTCCTGTCCTTAGGGTTAGGGAAAAAATAACTGGTTTCATTTGCAGTCTTTTTTTTGGGGGGGGGGGGGATATTATTTTTTGGATTTTCCTGGCACTGTCATAGTTTGTATGGGTGTGGGTGTTTAATGCTGCGGGAGTAGGCTTAATTATTGTTTTCTTTCATACTTTTTTCTGTTTCCGTTAGCAATTGCTAAAACAAATCCCATGTGACAAAGTATTCAAAGCCTTCTTGATTTTAATTGTCAATTTATTTATTCCTGCACATTGTAATATTTATTCATTTTCATAACTCTGTTTTTCCACTGTTGTGCAAACACAATTCCAGCAGCTGCTAACATGTGTAAAATTAAATATATATTGTACTCCCTTTCAAATAGCCAACAAAATATTTCTGGTTTTAATTCCATATCTTGCTTTACCATTGCTTCTAACCACTAACTTCTGAATAGCTACTTGCATATATTCTTGTTTTTTGGAACTGAGAACTAAATCTACCTATGACATTCATTCTTGAACTGAAGACTATATCTTTCCTGTTTCTCATCCTTCCTGAAAAGACTATACATTGTTGGTTGAAATCAGAGGTCCCTTCTGTTACCTGTAGTCCTCAGCTTACAACCCTCAGTCCAATATTGTTTTATTTCTTTGGCAGGCAGTTAGTATTACTTAGCATAATGAAGAGGCAACAGAGTATGACTGCTTTCTTCTCCAAAAACCAAGAGTTGAGGAATCAGCTGATCCAAAACAGGCACCACCAGCAGCGCCAGCACCACCAGCAGCGCCAGCAGCACCAGCGCCAGCACCAGCGCCAGCACCACCAGCAGCGCCAGCGCCAGCGCCACCAGCAGCACCAGCACCAGCACCAGCGCCAGCACCACCAGCACCACCAGCACCAGCGCCAGTGCCAGCACCAGCACCAGTGCCAGCACCACCAGCAGCGCCAGCACCACCAGCACCACCAGCACGACCACTACCACCAGTTGAGGTCGGCGAAAGCAGCAAGTCCATCGACTCCACTGTAGTTCCACAACTTCCTGATTGCTGGAATTTGCAGCAATACAGACACTTCAAGGACAAGTATGATGGACTGGCAGTATCCGACAAGAAGATGGGTTGAGAGTACTGTGCAAAACCCATGTTCTCGTTAGAGCAAGGTATTCATGTTTCCAAAGAGTGGAAACATTTCCAGGTGGCACCAGCAGGGAAAAGCAAGGATGTACAACAAGCATCACTCCGAAAAAAATTAAGGGAACATTTTCAATCAAAAGCCCACCTTATTTGCGTGGAGACCAGTAAGCAACGGGAGCAGGAAGCTTTTACCAAATCCGTGGATAAGTCAACTGAGAAACATTTATCCACTACTTGCACAATATTTACTACCGTTTACGATCTGGCGCAAAGATGTAATCCCTTCTCAGACATCGAAGCGCAAGTAAATTTGCTAAATACGGTTGGAGTGGATGTGGGAGTTGGCTTGCATTCACGGAGATCTGCAGTGAAAATCGTTGAATTCATTGCAAACCAAATCAAGACCACCGTGTTTTCAAGGATTATTGCAAATAATCAAAAGGTGTGTCTAATTATTGATGAAGCCTCAACACTTTCAATGAGAGCAGTGCTGATAGTTTTTGTTAGAGTTGAGGATCCAGAGTGCCCAGCAACCATCTTCATTGAGCTTCTGGAATTACAGAGACAAGATGCAGAGACCATATTTTCTGCAGCAATGGAAAGCTTGCATAGAGTTGGATTTACCACCGGATATCTACGCAAGAATTTAATCGCTTTCTGCTCCGATGGTGCCAACGTTATGCTTGGAAAAAAATCTGGAGTCAGCGCCAGAATAGCTCAAGAGTTCCCAAACATCATCATCTGGCACTGCCTGAACCACCGCCTGCAACTTGTGCTGGATGATGCAATAAGAGAAGTGAAGCAGATCAATCATTTCAAGATCTTCCTGGATAAAGTGCACACCACCTTCCACAAATCTTGCAAGAGCCAGAATGACCTCTTCCAAATCTCTGAACAATTGGGAATAGAAATTGTGAAGATTGGCAGAGTTTTGGGACCAAGATGGGCTGCCTGTAGTTTAAGGGCAACCATGGCTGTGTGGCGTGCTTATCCAGCGCTACATCAGTTTTTTCAGGGAAATGAAAGGTTCCCAGGCATGGCTTCCCGTTTCGAAAATTTACACTTTTTGCAGGATTTGGCCCTTATGATCAACATCCTAAGTGAAATTTCTAGTCTGTCAGATACTCTACAGGGGAGAGAGACAAATATCTTCCAAGCTGAAAAGTTAGTATTGCGAACAATCGATTCTTTTGAAGTGCTTAGACAGAAAAAGGGCACATATGAAAACAAAGTTGTGGAATTGCTAAAAACAGAAGCCTTCCAAAACATCAAGTTAGCTCCAAATCACCGATTTGTTGCCCTTCCTCGTGGAATACTTGTGGAAAGCATCATCACCAATTTAAAGAAAAGGCTGATTATTGCGACCATCTAAGAACAGGTAGCCTATTGCCAGCAGCAAACAAATTGCACTTTATCACTTATCTGGAGCCAGATTACTGGCACATTGAAGATGTTGTCGTTCCATGGGCTGATGCAGAGCAAGCATTGGATGCATTTGGCACTATTTTTAATCATAACATTAATGTAAACGACTACAGAGATTTTTTGCAAAATGTGAAGAAAAATCCACAGAAGTACAAAATTCCTGGCAATATCCGGAAAGCTAGAGATATTGTCAGGACAATTGCTGTTAGTTCAGCAGAGGCGGAAAGGGGGTTCTCAAAAATGAACCTCATATGTTCGGAACGAAGAACACGCCTAACTGTCCAAAACATAAGTAATCTGATGGTGATAAGTGTTGTTGGCATACCTGTTGAGAGATGGGACCCAATTCCGACAGTGAAAGCTTGGCTCAGAGCGCACCACCACACGGCTGATGATCCACGAGTAAAGACGAAGAAAGCTGCAACAGAGGAATCTGGAAGCCTAAGAACACTATGGAGATATCAACAACCAGAAAAGCAATAACACAAGTAAGTGCTTGAGTGTATCTCTTTCATTGTGCTATTCTTATGTAAGGTGCAAGTGCAAGTAATTAAGGTCTTGTTTTCTGTGTCTTTCTTTATGCAGGTATTTTGGGCTTCTATTTAAAAGGTGGTGTGCAGAAGACGGGCAAGCTGGTCATCTCTCCTCTGTAAGTAGCTGAGTTTATTGCTGGCTGTGTGGTGGTGTGGTGTGGTCTGTGCTGTGTTCATCCTTGAGATGGTGAAGTGCAAGCCCTTCATGCTTCCTGTGTCTGTCTTTATGCAGGTATTTTGGGCTTCTATTGAAAAGGTGGTGTGCAGAAGACGGGCAAGCTGGTCATCTCTCCTCTGTAAGTAGCTGAGTTTATTGCTGGCTCTGTGGTGTGGTCTGTGCTGTGTTCATCCTTCAGATGGTGAAGTGCAAGCCCTTCATGCTTCCTGTGTCTGTCTTTATGCAGGTATTTTGGGCTTCTATTGAAAAGGTGGTGTGCAGAAGACGGGCAAGCTGGTCATCTCTCCTCTGTAAGTAGCTGAGTTTATTGCTGGCTGTGTGGTGTGGTCTGTGCTGTGTTCATCCTTCAGATGGTGAAGTGCAAGCCCTTCATGCTTCCTGTGTCTGTCTTTATGCAGGTATTTTGGGCTTCTATTGAAAAGGTGGTGTGCAGAAGACGGGCAAGCTGGTCATCTCTCCTCTGTAAGTAGCTGAGTTTATTGCTGGCTCTGTGGTGTGGTCTGTGCTGTGTTCATCCTTGAGATGGTGAATAATAATAATTATTATTATTTATTTCTTAGCCGCACCCTCTCCCGAAGGACTCGGGGCGGCGTACAACAAAACATAGGAAATAAATATATCGACATACATATAACAAAACATATACCAAAACACATACACGACATATACACGACATATACAAGGAGGAGGTGAACTGATAGATAAAAACAAGTAAAAACACAATGTTTAAAACCCTTAAATAAATTGAATGCAATTAAAATACCCCAAATAAAAAACCCGTCAGGAGCGATATAGTTGGATCAAAGTTGAGCCAGGCCAGCAACTTGAAAAAGGTGGGTCTTGAGCTTTACACGAAAGGAGCGGAGGTCAGAGGTATTCCTAATATCCGGAGGGAGGTCATTCCACAGGGCTGGGCCCGCCACAGAGAAGGCTCTACTCCTAGGCGCCGCCCCTCGACACTGTCTGGTGGACGGCACCTGGAGGAGGCCCTCTCTGTGCGAGCGGATTGGTCGCAGGGATGTATGGGGCAGAATACGATCCCGCAAGTAACTAGGTCCTGAGCCATGGAGCGCTTTAAAGATTGTTATCAAAACCTTGAAACGCACCCGATAGACCACAGGAAGCCAGTGCAGCTCGCGCAGGAACGGTGTCACATGGGAGTACCTAGTACTCCCCATAATTACCCGCGCGGCTGCGTTCTGGACCAACTGTAGTCTCCGGGTGCATTTCAAGGGAAGCCCCATGTAGAGAGCGTTACAGTAGTCCAAGCGAGACGTCACCAGCGCATGAGTGACTGTGCGTAAGGCATCCCGGTCCAGTAGGGGGCGCAATTGGCGCACCAGGCGAACCTGGTGGAACGCCCCCCTTGCCACGGCTGTCACATGGTCATCCATGGACAGCCGGGCATTCAGGAGGACGCCCAAATTGCGCGCCCGCTCCACGGGGGCAAGTTGAATGCCCCCGATGGCCAATGATGGAATTAATTGGCTGAACCGGGGAGCCGGTACCCACAGCCACTCCGTCTTGGAGGGGTTGAGCTTGAGTCGGTTGTCATCCATCCAGATCCGTACGGCTTCCACACACCGGGACATCACTTCGATGGCCTCGTTGGGGTGGTTCGGGGTGGAAAAGTACAGCTGAGTATCATCAGCGTACAGATGGTATCCCACCCCGAAACCACGGATGATCTCACCCAGCGGCTTCATATATGTGTTGAACAGGAGTGGCGAGAGGACCGACCCCTGTGGCACCCCACAAGTAAGGGGGCGTAGGGTCGACCTCTCCTCCCCTGCCAACACACGCTGCGTCTGGCCAGAAAGGTAGGAGCCGAACCACCGCAAAACGGTGCCCCGGACCCCCAACCCCTCCAGCCGGCGCAGCAGGATACCATGGTCGATGGTATCAAAAGCCGCCGAGCGGTCTAATAGGACCAGGATAGAGGAACAACCTCTATCTCTGGCCCTCCAGAGATCATCCACCAACGCGACCAAGGCCGTCTCCGTGCTGTGACCGGGGCGGAAGCCGGACTGGCGCGGGTCTAGATAATCATTTTCCTCCAGATGCCGTGGAAACTGGTAGGCCACCACACTCTCTGCAACCTTCGCCAAAAAGGGAAGGTTGGAGACAGGACGATAATTGGCCAGCTCCAAGGGATCCAGGGAAGGCTTCTTGAGCAAGGGTCTCACCACTGCCTCTTTCAAGGCGGCCGGGAGAGACCCCTCGCTCAGCGAAGCGTTCACTAGGTCCAGGAGCCAGTCTCGTGTAACCTCCCAGGATGCCAGTACAAGCCAGGAGGGGCACGGGTCCAATAAACATGTGGTGGGTCGCAGTCGTCCACGCATTCTGTCCAAATCCTCGATGGCAACCAAGTCAAACTCCTCCCAGGTCGATTCCTCAAGACTCGCCACGGACGTCTCCATTGGACCACTAACAGGGACCCAATCCTTCCGGATTTGAGCGATTTTATCCTGCAGATATTTCCCAAATTCCTCTGCTCTGCCCTGTAGAGGGGCCTCCCGCGGCCTCTGAAAAAAGAGGGAGCGGGACACCCGAAACAGGGCTGCAGGGCGGTTCTCTGCGGATGCAATGAGAGTGGCACAATATTGGCATTTGGCCACTCTCAATGCCACAAGGTACGTCCTTAAATGGGCTCGTGCCTGTGTTCGATCAAGTTCGGAACGAGAGGATCTCCAACGACTCTCTAGACGTCTCTTGCGGCATTTCATCACCCTCAGCTCCTCAGTAAACCAAGGGGCCAGGGTGGATCGTTGCCGCCGGAGAGGCCGCAAAGGCGCCACCCGGTTCAAGGCCCCGGTAGTCGCATTATTCCACGCGACCACCAGGTCCTCTACCCGGGGGCGGGTCAAGGTTACAGGAGGTGGCCCAAGCTCCGTCTGGAACCTATCTGGTTCCATCAGGCGCCTGGGGCGGAACCATCTAGTGCTTTCCGGTTCCGCCTCCCCGCAGCGGGAGGTAGCACCAGGGAAGTCAAGACGAAGGAGTGAGTGATCTGACCATGACAGGGGAGTGATGGTTAAGTCCCCTCCTCCCAGATCACTCAACCACTGGCCAGAGACAAAAACGAGGTCCAGAGTGTGTCCTCCCTCGTGTGTCGGGCCCTGAATCATTTGAGTCAGGTCCATGGCTGTCATGGAAGCCATGAACTCCCGAACCCCCTCTGATGCTTCTCCCATCGATGGCAGGTTAAAATCCCCCATCACTAAAAGTTTGGGGGTCTCGACTGCCACCGATGCGATCAGCTCGAGGAGTTCAGGCAGGGCCGCTGATGTATAGCGAGGAGCCAGGTATACTATCAGCAGGCCCAACTGTCTCCCAGGGCCCCATTTCACAACAAGTGAAGTGCAAGCCCTTCATGCTTCCTGTGTCTGTCTTTATGCAGGTATTTTGGGCTTCTATTGAAAAGGTGGTGTGCAGAAGACGGGCAAGCTGGTCATCTCTCCTCTGTAAGTAGCTGAGTTTATTGCTGGCTCTGTGGTGTGGTCTGTGCTGTGTTCATCCTTGAGATGGTGAATAATAATAATAATTATTATTTATTTCTTAGCCGCACCCTCTCCCGAAGGACTCGGGGCGGCGTACAACAAAACATAGGAAATAAATATATCGACATACATATAACAAAACATATACCAAAACACATACACGACATATACACGACATATACAAGGAGGAGGTGAACTGATAGATAAAAACAAGTAAAAACACAATGTTTAAAACCCTTAAATAAATTGAATGCAATTAAAATACCCCAAATAAAAAACCCGTCAGGAGCGATATAGTTGGATCAAAGTTGAGCCAGGCCAGCAACTTGAAAAAGGTGGGTCTTGAGCTTTACACGAAAGGAGCGGAGGTCAGAGGTATTCCTAATATCCGGAGGGAGGTCATTCCACAGGGCTGGGCCCGCCACAGAGAAGGCTCTACTCCTAGGCGCCGCCCCTCGACACTGTCTGGTGGACGGCACCTGGAGGAGGCCCTCTCTGTGCGAGCGGATTGGTCGCAGGGATGTATGGGGCAGAATACGATCCCGCAAGTAACTAGGTCCTGAGCCATGGAGCGCTTTAAAGATTGTTATCAAAACCTTGAAACGCACCCGATAGACCACAGGAAGCCAGTGCAGCTCGCGCAGGAACGGTGTCACATGGGAGTACCTAGTACTCCCCATAATTACCCGCGCGGCTGCGTTCTGGACCAACTGTAGTCTCCGGGTGCATTTCAAGGGAAGCCCCATGTAGAGAGCGTTACAGTAGTCCAAGCGAGACGTCACCAGCGCATGAGTGACTGTGCGTAAGGCATCCCGGTCCAGTAGGGGGCGCAATTGGCGCACCAGGCGAACCTGGTGGAACGCCCCCCTTGCCACGGCTGTCACATGGTCATCCATGGACAGCCGGGCATTCAGGAGGACGCCCAAATTGCGCGCCCGCTCCACGGGGGCAAGTTGAATGCCCCCGATGGCCAATGATGGAATTAATTGGCTGAACCGGGGAGCCGGTACCCACAGCCACTCCGTCTTGGAGGGGTTGAGCTTGAGTCGGTTGTCATCCATCCAGATCCGTACGGCTTCCACACACCGGGACATCACTTCGATGGCCTCGTTGGGGTGGTTCGGGGTGGAAAAGTACAGCTGAGTATCATCAGCGTACAGATGGTATCCCACCCCGAAACCACGGATGATCTCACCCAGCGGCTTCATATATGTGTTGAACAGGAGTGGCGAGAGGACCGACCCCTGTGGCACCCCACAAGTAAGGGGGCGTAGGGTCGACCTCTCCTCCCCTGCCAACACACGCTGCGTCTGGCCAGAAAGGTAGGAGCCGAACCACCGCAAAACGGTGCCCCGGACCCCCAACCCCTCCAGCCGGCGCAGCAGGATACCATGGTCGATGGTATCAAAAGCCGCCGAGCGGTCTAATAGGACCAGGATAGAGGAACAACCTCTATCTCTGGCCCTCCAGAGATCATCCACCAACGCGACCAAGGCCGTCTCCGTGCTGTGACCGGGGCGGAAGCCGGACTGGCGCGGGTCTAGATAATCATTTTCCTCCAGATGCCGTGGAAACTGGTAGGCCACCACACTCTCTGCAACCTTCGCCAAAAAGGGAAGGTTGGAGACAGGACGATAATTGGCCAGCTCCAAGGGATCCAGGGAAGGCTTCTTGAGCAAGGGTCTCACCACTGCCTCTTTCAAGGCGGCCGGGAGAGACCCCTCGCTCAGCGAAGCGTTCACTAGGTCCAGGAGCCAGTCTCGTGTAACCTCCCAGGATGCCAGTACAAGCCAGGAGGGGCACGGGTCCAATAAACATGTGGTGGGTCGCAGTCGTCCACGCATTCTGTCCAAATCCTCGATGGCAACCAAGTCAAACTCCTCCCAGGTCGATTCCTCAAGACTCGCCACGGACGTCTCCATTGGACCACTAACAGGGACCCAATCCTTCCGGATTTGAGCGATTTTATCCTGCAGATATTTCCCAAATTCCTCTGCTCTGCCCTGTAGAGGGGCCTCCCGCGGCCTCTGAAAAAAGAGGGAGCGGGACACCCGAAACAGGGCTGCAGGGCGGTTCTCTGCGGATGCAATGAGAGTGGCACAATATTGGCATTTGGCCACTCTCAATGCCACAAGGTACGTCCTTAAATGGGCTCGTGCCTGTGTTCGATCAAGTTCGGAACGAGAGGATCTCCAACGACTCTCTAGACGTCTCTTGCGGCATTTCATCACCCTCAGCTCCTCAGTAAACCAAGGGGCCAGGGTGGATCGTTGCCGCCGGAGAGGCCGCAAAGGCGCCACCCGGTTCAAGGCCCCGGTAGTCGCATTATTCCACGCGACCACCAGGTCCTCTACCCGGGGGCGGGTCAAGGTTACAGGAGGTGGCCCAAGCTCCGTCTGGAACCTATCTGGTTCCATCAGGCGCCTGGGGCGGAACCATCTAGTGCTTTCCGGTTCCGCCTCCCCGCAGCGGGAGGTAGCACCAGGGAAGTCAAGACGAAGGAGTGAGTGATCTGACCATGACAGGGGAGTGATGGTTAAGTCCCCTCCTCCCAGATCACTCAACCACTGGCCAGAGACAAAAACGAGGTCCAGAGTGTGTCCTCCCTCGTGTGTCGGGCCCTGAATCATTTGAGTCAGGTCCATGGCTGTCATGGAAGCCATGAACTCCCGAACCCCCTCTGATGCTTCTCCCATCGATGGCAGGTTAAAATCCCCCATCACTAAAAGTTTGGGGGTCTCGACTGCCACCGATGCGATCAGCTCGAGGAGTTCAGGCAGGGCCGCTGATGTATAGCGAGGAGCCAGGTATACTATCAGCAGGCCCAACTGTCTCCCAGGGCCCCATTTCACAACAAGTGAAGTGCAAGCCCTTCATGCTTCCTGTGTCTGTCTTTATGCAGGTATTTTGGGCTTCTATTGAAAAGGTGGTGTGCAGAAGACGGGCAAGCTGGTCATCTCTCCTCTGTAAGTAGCTGAGTTTATTGCTGGCTGTGTGGTGTGGTCTGTGCTGTGTTCATCCTTGAGATGGTGAACTGCAAGCCCTTCATGCTTCCTGTGTCTGTCTTTATGCAGGTTGTTGGAGCAAGGTGGTGCAGAAGACGCAAAAAGGGACAGTAATTTTCCTTTTTTATTATTTTGTGTGCTTGTTTCATCCTAATGCAGTGCATGCAATTAAGGTCTTGCTTTCTGTGTCTGTCTTTATGCAGGTTGTTGGAGCAAGGTGGTGCAGAAGACGCAAAAAAGGATAGTAATTTTCCTTTTCTATTATTTTGTGTGCTGGTTTCATCCCAATGACTGGCAATGAAAGAGTTCATTTCTGTGTGTTTTCTTTGTGCAGCCCATTCACTGGAGTCCGTGATACTGAACACTGGCAAGAACAGTCATCCTCCTTCTGTAAGTAGCTCTTTTATTGTTTTTGTACTTATTTTAATCTTATTGTAGTTCACCCATTTGGCAAAGAATTCAGTGACATCATCTTGACCACTCCCACCAGGTCACATGGTCGGCAAGCCACTCCCACCAGGTCACATGGTCGGCAAGCCACTCCCACCAGGTCACATGGTCGGCAAGCCACTCCCACCAGGTCAAATGGTCGGCAAGCCACTCCCACCAGGTCACATGATCGGCAAGCCACTCCCACAAAGGAGGCTACACCCACAGAGTAGGTTCCAAAAAATTTGAAACCCACCACTGACCTGCAGCCTTGCACTTATACCTCCCGAAAACTGACAGACGGACAGACGATGGGCTATATGGGAAAAAGAAGCTTTTGCTGTCAGGTGGGCTTTGGTGACCTGGCGACATTTCCTTGAGGGAGCTAAACACCCTTTTGAGGTGTGGACTGATCACAAAAATCTGGAGGTGTTAAAGACTCCTCGAAAGCTGTCTCCTAAACAAATGTGTTGGGTGCAACATTTCAACCGATTCAATTTCACCCTAAAGTACATCCCGGGAGGGAAGAACTTCATGGCTGATGCATTATCCAGACTCCCACAATGCAACAGTTCCAAGCTAAGCGTGGTTCTTCCAGTCATCCCAGCGAAGAGTCTTGCTGCTCCAATGGTTACCAGAAGCCAAAGCAACTCTAATTTGGAGGTCACAACAGACGTCATCTGCAAACTCAAGGAAGGCCTTGAGTCCGATTACTGGTTTAAGGAACATTCAAATGAATGCACCATGAAAGATGGACTGGCTTGAATAGGCGCTAAATTGTATGTTCCTGCAAGCATAATAATAATAATTTATTAAATTTCTAGACTGCCCCCTCTCCCCGGAGGGACTCGGGGCGGTGTACAGGAATAAATTTAAAAACATACAAACAATCATATACATAGCTAAAAATCCAATTAAACAACCCCTGTACGAATTTATAAAAATTAAAAACATTAAAACCAGACCCCAAAACCAATCCTAAAAATTTAGAAATAAAACTGAGGTGGGAAAGATGGAATTAGGCCAAGCCGGCTAGCTGGAATAGGTGGGTTTTAAGTTTCTGACGGAAGGAGCGGAGATCCGTAGCCATTCTAATGTCAGGGGGTAAGGTCATTCCAGAGGGTCGGGCCCATCACAGAGAAGGCCCTTCCCCTAGGCGTCGCCCGCTGGCACAGCCTAGTGGACGGCACCCGGAGGAGTCCCTCTCTGTGTGAGCGATTCGGCCGAAGGGATGTATGGGGCAGGATACAATCCCGCAAATAACTAGGTCCTGTGCCATGGAGCGCCTTAAAGATGATGGTCAACACCTTGAAACGCACCCGAAAAGCCACAGGCAGCCAGTGTAGCCCGCGCAGGAGAGGTGTTATGTGGGAGTAGCCAGAGACTCCCGAAACTGCCCGCGCGGCCGCATTCTTAACCAGCTGCAGCCTTCGGGTGCATCTCAAGGGGAGCCCCATGTAGAGAGTGTTACAGTAGTCTAGCTGGGACGTCACAAGCGCATGAGTGACTGTGCGAAGGGCGCTCCGGTCCAATAGGGGATGCAATTGGCGCACCAGGCGAACCTGATGGAACGCCCCCCTGGCCACGGCTGTCACATGGTCATCCATGGACAGCCGGGTATCCAGAAGGACGCCCAAATTGCGTACCCGATCCACGGGGGCCAGACGTTCGCCCCCAATGGCCAGTGATGGAGTAAGCTGGTTGAACCGGGGCGCGGGTAGCCACAGCCACTCAGTCTTGGACGGGTTGAGCTTGAGTCTGTTACTTCCCATCCAGATCCGTACGGCTTCCAGACACCGGGACATCACTTCGATAGCATCGTTGGGGTGGTTTGGGGTAGAGATGTACAGCTGGGTATCATCCGCGTACAGATGGTAATCTACCCCAAACCCACGAATGATCTCGGCCAGCGGCTTCATATATGTATTGAACAGGAGAGGCGAGAGGACCGACCCTTGTGGCACCCCACAAGAGAGCGGCCTCGAGGTCGACCTCTGCCCCCCTGCCAATACAAATTGCACTCGGCCAGAGAGGTAGGAGGAGAACCACCGCAAAATGGTGCCCCTCACCCCCAACCCCTCCAATCGATGCAATAGGATACCATGGTCGATGGTATCGAAAGCCGCCGAGAGGTCTAATAGGACCAGGATGGAGGAACAACCCCCATCTCTGGCCCTCCAGAGATCATCCACCAACGCGACCAAAGCCGTCTCCGTGCTGTGGCCGGGCCGGAAACCGGACTGGCGCGGGTCCAGATAATCATTTTCCTCCAAGTGGCGTGGAAACTGTTGTGCCACCACACTCTCTACAACCTTCGCCAGAAAGCAAAGGTTGGAGACGGGACGGTAGTTGGCTAACAGGGCTGGGTCCAGGGAAGGCTTCTTGAGGAGGGGCCTCACCACCGCCTCTTTCAGGGCGGCCGGCAGAAACCCCTCACTCAAGGAAGCGTTGACTAACTCCTGGAGCCAGCCTCGTGTGACCTCCCAGGATGCCAGTACAAGCCAGGAGGGACACGGGTCCAATAAACATGTGGTGGCTCGCAGTCGCCTACGCAACCTGTCCATATCTTCGGAAGTAACAGAGTCAAACTCCTCCCAGAATGGGACCTCACGACCCGCCTCCGACGTCCCTTCCAGACCACTAGTAGGGACCAACTTGCTTCGAATCTGAGCGATTTTGTCCTGCAGATACTCCCCAAATTCCTCTGCTCTGCCCTGCAGAGGAGCTTCCCGCGGCCTCTGTTGGAGGAGGGAGCGGGTCACCCCAAACAGGGCGGCAGGGCGGTTATCTGCGGACGCAATAAGAGTGGCACAATACTGACGCTTGGCCACTCTTAACGCCACAAGGTACTGTAAGTCCGTAAATGGGCTCTCACCTGAGTTCGGTCAGATTCAGAGCGTGATGATCTCCATCTGCTCTCTAGGCGTCTCTTGTGGTGCTTCATCACCCTCAGCTCCTTGGTGAACCAAGGGGCCTGGGTGGTTCGCTGCCGCAAGAGAGGCCGCAAAGGCGCCAAGGCCCCCGCGGCCGCACTATTCCATGTAGCCACTAGGTCCTCCGATCGGGTGTGGGTCAGGGCTACAGGAAATGGCCTGAGCTCCGTCTGGAACCTGTCAGGTCCCATCAGGCGCCTGGGGCGGAACCATCTTGGGCAATCTGGTTCCGCCTCCCCGCGGTGGGGAGTAGCAGCTGGAAAGTCGAGCCGGAGCAGTGAGTGATCAGACCATGACAGGGGAGTGATAGCTAAATCCCCTACTCCCAGATCACTCCTCCATTGGCCAGAGACAAAAATAAGATCCAGTGTGTGTCCTTCCTCATGTGTGGGGCCCTGAATTATTTGGGTCAGGTCCATGGCTGTCATGGAAGCCATGAACTCCCGAGCTACTTCGGATGCCTCCCCTACCGATGGCAAGTTGAAGTCACCCATGACCAACAGTCTAGGCGTTTCAACTGCCATCTCGGCGATCACCCCAAGGAGCTCGGGCAGGGCTGCTGATGCATAGCGAGGAGCCAGGTATACAATTAGCAAGCCCAACTGCTTCCCTGGGCCCCACTTCACACACAAGGACTCACAACCGGTTATATGTGGCACAGTGGTCTGTCTCGGCTCAAGACCTTCCCTCACAATGACCGCTACCCCACCACCCCTGCCTAGTGCCCGTGGCTGATGAAATGCGCGGTAACCTGGCGGGCACATTTCCACGAGAGGGAGGCCTCCCTCGTGGCCCAGCCAGGTCTCTGTAATTCCTGCCAGGTCCGGCTCCCCCTCCGACACCAGGTCGTTAATGAGGGGGGCTTTGTTGACAACGGACCTGGCATTGCATAGCATCAGCCTCAGGCCCTGGCTCTGTAGGTCCTGACCACCTAGATTGCGGGGGTTGGGACATATGACCGGCCGAACCCAACGACCGTGGTCTCCCAACCGGTGATGCGATCTCTGTCTACCCTCGCACCTGCCCCTCCCCACGACCGTTGGAATGAAAAGACCCTCTTCTGGAATATCGCTACTCCCCCCCCCTTAATGGCTCCGCTCCTTTCCTTGCTAGCTCCACCCTCCGGCTTGGCACTGGTCCCTCCCTCAGCCCGGCTAACCCCTCCCCCCACCCTAGAACCCCCTAAAAATCGAATTAAAAATTTAACTAAAAACCCCCTGAGGCCACGCCTCACCCACCTCTCTGGATTAATGTATCCCTCATCGAGGTGGGCCCTCGTAAGAGCAGAGGGGCAGACCTGCGAGAGGGGGGACTCCCGCAATAGAATTAGGTCTGCCCTTGAGTACATGGCGGAAACGTACATGCTTGAGTAGATGGTGGAAACATATATGCAGGCTTGATTAAGGTGCCTGGCGTCTGAGGTTTACAACAGACCAGTCAACCCAAGACCGTAGACCGTAGCTTTAACCCTTGAAGGTCCAGGAGCAGCCAGGGTTGTTCTCCAGGCGCTGCTTGATGGTACCCCTGCCCATCGGCTGCTTGCTGATTTTATGGTAGTCCTGCCGTTGGGGTTCACGTTCTGCAGCATCCCCGCTGCCCATGCCCTGCCGCCGCCGCCGTTTGCTCATCCTGCTCTCTCCCGGGAGGGTCCCATTGCAACCGTCGCCGCCGCCGTAGCCTCGGGGGGGCTCCCCACCTTGCTGGGCTCGCGAGGGAGGGGGCCGCTGCATGGTCTTGCATGAAGTCTTTTGTGCTACAATGAGCTCATGATTCCCGCATGGCAGGGCATTTTGGGTTTGTGAAAACTCTGCATCTCATTAAAAGACAATTTTGGTGGCCGTCTTTCAAAAAATACATTGAGTCATATGTGGCCAGTTGCCCCGTATGTGCTGCCGCTAAGCGGCCACCAGGAAAGCCCCAAGGCCTGCTTCAAGGTGTAGCCCATCCTGAATCCGCGTGGAAGGAAATATCAATGGATTTCATTGTCGAATTACCGGAGAGTCAAGGAAATACTGTGGTCTGGGTGGCCACGGACTTGTTCTCTAAACAGGTTCATTTTGTGCCTTGTTCCAAGATCCCTTCAGCTAAATCTTTGGCTAAATTGTTTATTACACATATATACCATTTGCATGGGGTGCCACAACGCATAATATTAGATAGAGGGGTACAGTTCACCTCCCTCTTCTGGAAGGAGTTTTTGAAGTTGATTGGCTCCACCCAGGGGTTAAGCTCCGCCCACCATCCTCAGACTAATGGGGCTTGTGAAAGGACTAACTCTGTTTTGGAGCAGTACCTCCGGTGTTTCTTCAATTATCAGCAGGATAATTGGACTGAACTGTTACCACATGCTGAAGTAGCATACAACAACTCTGTGCACAGCAGCACAGGTTTCACCCCTTTTAGAGTTGTGTTTGGGCAGGACTTTGTACCTATCCCAGAATTACCCCGTGAAAAGCCACAAGTCTTATCCTTCTCCGAGTGGAGTGACCAGCTCCAACAAGTCTGGCCCATAGCCCGAAAGACATTGGAAGCTGCTCATCGAGCACACAAGAAACAAGCTGAGAAAAAGAGGGTGAAAGAAAGGGAGTACAAGATTGGGGATCAAGTTTTTCTGTCTACCAAATTTCTCCAAACTACCCCAAAGTTGAAGAAATTAGGGCCTAAGTATGTTGGTCCGTTTCCTATTGTGAAGATCATTAATCCTGTTTCTGTACGGTTGGAATTGCCAAAGTATCTCAACCGTATTTACCCCGTGTTTCATGTTAACCTTTTGAAACCAGTGCACACCTCCTCTGTTTGGGCACCCGTACCGCCGCCACCTGCCCTTGCCCCTCTTCTCATTGAGGGAGAGCAGCATTTTGAGATCAAAGAGATTTTGGACTCCAGGAAATGTAGGAATCAGATTCAATATCTGGTCTCCTGGAAACATTTTCCCCCCTCCCAAGCTGAATGGGTTGATCAGTCCCATGTTAGGGCTCCTAGACCTTTGCAGAAATTCTACTCTACCTATCCCGATAAACCCTGACTCATGTTGACATATATAATGTCTAAACTGTCTTGTTCCTGTTTTTTTTTCTCTACGTTTTTCTTCCAGGGATGATGTCCTTTCCTGACGGAGGGCCGGATGTCAGCCTCTGCTTTGCTGCTTGCTTTCGGCTGCCATTGAAACGGTGAGGGGGGGGGGGGGGTGACATGGTATTTGGGAGGGGAAGCTTCAGCATAAGAGTGAATGAAGAAGGGAGTGTTTTTCTCACCATCTACTGCTCATGCTGCAGATAGTGGAATTGCCGCCACGGCCAACCGTCCGGCATACCAACCTGATGATGGGTTTTGAAGATGCAGCCCACATGACACCTCTTTTGGAGAGGCTTTTTTTGGGGTGACTCTTTTTGACCTCACATTTGCCATTTCCTTTTATTCAAGCTACACAGACCTTCATGGCTTCCTTTTTGCTAACTGGAGGGCTCGTTCTCTGACTGGGTGTGGGATTCTAACTACTGGCCCCTCCTCGACAATTCTTCCAGCAGTTCCCCTGGCCTCCCGCTTTTCCTGTCTAAGGGCCTTGGTGAGAAAAATTACATTTCTTCTTGCTCTTTGAAGTTCCTTCTTCTCTGAGATTTTGAGCCCACTTAAGATACGTTTTGTATGCTCATTCCACAAGTTCAGAGATGCCTTTCTTTCCTGCCCCCCACTTTTTTTACCCTAATGTCATCTGCAGAGTGACCAATGAAGATCATATTGACCATTCTCTTATTTTTTTCAACCTCAGGATCTAATGCGGTATATTGCTTAAAGTTTTGATAAATGCATTCTAGGAATTCCCCTGGAATTTCATCCTGTTTCTGTTGAATTTAATAGACCTTCCCTAAATTCTTAACTTTTGTTTGAATCCTAACAAAACTAAGGTCCAATAGTTTTGCAGCTGAATGGACTGGGTTCCCAATCTTGTTCCTTCAGTAACCATGTCCAGTCTGGATCCTTTGCATGATCCTTCTGCAAAGGCTTATTCATGGTTCCCTTCACCATTTCCATCAGACTTTGTATGTCAGTCCAAAAGCAACAGATAATGCAGTTATGGCTATGTATGCTCAACTTTCCATTTCCTGACATGTGCCCAGACTTCCTAATACATTTTATATCTAATAAATGGAATGTTGTCTTCCTCCTCCAAATCTTCAGCTATGTTGGCAAAAGGAAAGATGGTTAATGTCTGCACAGAAAGAAAATATGTATTTAGAGTTTTACATGCTCATGGGGCTATTTGGAAAGAAAGTGCCTGTCTCTGTTGTGCACAAAACAACCTAAAGACAGGATGGAACGGATCCCAAATTTTGCCCTACTAGCCAAACTACTCTCTGAATTTACAAAGGGGGGGTGAAAAAGAACCCTTTGTTTGGGAGCGGGAACAGAAACAAGAGTTTGAAACCTTGAAGTAAAAATTGTCTCAAACTCCTGTTATGGGACTTCCCAACCTTGAGAAACCTTTTAATTTGTATGTGGACTCAAAGCCACTTCTCTTCTGATAGAGGAAGCTAATAAATTGACTTTTGGACAACCAACTAATTTATAAGTATCAAACTCTCCTCACTCATAATCCTCAAGTGACATTGAAACAGACAAATGCCCTAAATCTGGTCACCCTCTTGCCTAACTAGGGGCCTCATGGGTGAGTCAAATGGTGGGAGAATTAAAAAAACAGACACAAGAAATCCAACAATATTGTGTGTCCCTTAGCCCACCTTTTCTGAGCACTTCTAGTCATAATATTCAGGTGGGAGAAAGTATAGGTAAAACACTGAACTTGAAACCCAAGTGGAAGGGCCTGTATACGCTGGTTAGATGTTCTCCACTTGCAGTAAGAGTGTTGGAATCCAAGTTTTGGATTCACTGGACTCGAGTTAAGCCAGCTGCTGACGAGTCTTGGGAGGCAGACCAGGATGAAGCCTGTCTTTTAGTGGTACGCTTGAGAAAGCGTCCCCTATAGCTGTCCTACCGGCAATGGGCAGTCTTCACACGGGGCAGAAGAGGCCTTACTGGTGTCACCCCTGGAAGCTGACGTCTTTACGTACAGCTGAAGATTTGGAGGAGGAAGACAACATTCCATTTATTAGATATAAAATGTATTAGGAAGTCTGGGCACATGTCAGGAAATGGAAAGTCGAGCATACATAGCCATAACTGCATTATCTGTTGCTTTAGTGAGTGTGCTTGCCCTTATTGTGATTTGCTGTGTTGGATATTCATTTTACTGGAATCGGTCCCTCCACAGAAAGGCAGGTGCTGAGACAAAATCATTGATTGTGAAAGAGAGCATTACAAAACCCCTGGAGACACTTATGTTTGAGGAAACCTGGGAGTGGGCTCTCTGTAGTGCTGTATTAGTTCTAGGTCTGTGGACATTGTATGTTACAAATAGGGGTTTGTTTTGTGGAACACCTAAGATTGATATTGCCCTTTCCCAAGTCACATATAACCCTAGCCTTCTTCCTGATGTAGTGATTTTGTAGATTAAGAGAATTGTGATTGGGTAGGTTCTGTGTAAAGGACAATTATGAGGGTTTTTTGTGGCTTTGCCTTGTCACTGCGTTAATTGGTTTGCCAACTTGTGCTTATATTCTGAGTTATACAGCAGACTGAACTATTTCGTATCTGACAATGATTAGTGCGCATGTCAGACATAATACGTCACACATTCTTTCCTTTCCTTCTGATCTTCCGTTCGCCTGCCAAGAAGGCCGCAGGCACATAACTCTGCCAAAATGTAGTTAATTGAGTTAGCAAGTTTTTGTATTTTATTTTCTTTTATATTAAAGTGTTTTTATTAGAATATGCTTCGGGTTTTATTTCTGCTTGTTCGGAAGTATGCTATAAGGAATGCCAAGATCCTTGCCTCCTTAATTCAGGGTGGAAACCCCCCTTGACAAAATGGTAACAGAGCATGGTTATATAATTTATGGCTTTCTCCTTGTTAAGCTACTTCCAACAGATAAGCGTAATAGGCTAATAAGACAGATGATTTACAATTGACTGAGGAACGATTGAATCACTCCTAACATGCCGAAGAAAAAGAACAAGAAAGATGGAGCACATTCCGATGGTTCCCTCCCCTCTGATACAGAGGCAGAAAGCTTTTCACGCTGGCTTCCAAGTTTCCAAACGCCGATAGCTTCAGCAATCAGACTGGATGAAAAATCAGCTATGGGGGAAAGATCTCAACAAGATGGGGCTGCTTCAGGAGATAACAATTGCAGACTGAGGTCAGTGATACTCCCTTCTGATTATGCATGTTCCCAAATATCTCCAAGAGATTTTGAAATGCTAGGGGCTAAACCAAAGCGTTCATTGCCGGTAGAGCAAATTCACCACCCCCACGCAGAAAGAGAAACGTATGAATCTTCCCAGACTTCTGAGCAAGATATGGAAAGCTATCGTAATCACATAGAATTTTTTGAACGCCAGCTTTTACAGCCCAAAATAGATTATGCAGCGTTAGAGGCAAGTAAGAAGGGTTTTCCTATCTTTCAAACTTCTGAAAACGCCATCTTGCCTTCTTCTCCAAAGCCTAAGACACACCCCCTGGAGGATATTGTGTCAGGCAAATCAGAACAGAGAGATGTGCACACATCACAATTGCCACGTGATCTCCTTTGTTCTCCAATATATGCCACACAGGCAGAAATATTGCAGCCAAGAAGTGAAGTTGCACCGCCATCTCCTGGCAGAAATAATTTACTAAAAAGAACCGACATGCATTTTAAAATTAACAAGCAATTTCAGGCAATGCAACAGACTCTTTCACAAATGTCTTTAGATTATTCAAGTATTCATGCTGATAGGCTACAAATGCCTTCCCAGGCCCAATTTTCAGCACCTCCTGATGGTGCACGTGCCTTTCCAGATGGAGCAAGGCAATACTTAATGCAGCAAAGGCAGATGTCTGCCCCCCAAGCAAGCCAAGTTAATTTTGCTGCTCAAGCATCAACTGCACCTGTAATACAGAGACCACAGGTCCGATTACAGCACCCCCTGGTTCAACAACCAGCATTTTTACCCGTACAGCAAGTTGCTCAAATGCATATTCCTCAACAGGCATTTTCTGTCACTCCTTTGACTGGTGAGTCCAAATTAAAAATGTCGGGACAGAATTATAAAGCCTGGGTCAGTGAGGTTGCACTCTTGCTTCGCAGAGAAGTTACCCATTGTATGGTGTTTAATCCTCCTGCCCAACCATGGACTCCTGCAATAAGAGACCTAGAGACTAGGGCTTGCACAACATTATTGATGTCCATGGATACTGAATTGCAGGTTACTTTCCTGCCTGATGCAACAGCCCAACAAATTTGGGCCATTTTGGAAGATTGCTACAGGCCCATTTCAATTGAATCTTCATGTTTGCTCATGTCTGAGTTCCATGGTTCGAAGTTGAAACCTGGTGAACAAATTGGTGGACATTTGACCAAACTGAAAGGAATGAGAAGTGAATTGAGAGAAAGAGGCCATGTTATTGATGATATCCAAATGATCAGCATTATCATTAACTCATTGAATTATGAATGGAAAGATGCCATTGCAAAGATTAACCACGTGCCTATTGCTCAACACACTGTTAATAATGTATGCAGACTTTTAATTGAGGAGGAAGCTATCAAATTAGCCACACCACATTTGCAACAGCCGCCAGCGTCAAGAGCTCCAGCTAGACGTCCCTTCCGAGGAAGAGTCTACGCTCCAAGGATGCCAAGATGCTACATCTGCAACCGTATGAGACATGACACCCGGGATTGTCCCCAACAAGTTCCAGCTCCCGTCACATACCAGCCCAGAGGAACAGACTCCAGAGGCAGAGGTAGAGGCGGAAGACAAGGTCGTCGTGGTCCAAGGCGTGATCCACAAGCTCCACTCGCCACATTGGCCTTAACCAACAATCCACAACCTGATCCAGAGTATGACAGACGTCTTTTATGGACTTTGGACAGTGGAGCAGCTCTACATGTTACTTACTTACAGAAAGGAACTTTTCACAGAGATGCACGAGCCAGAATCTGAATTCCGAGAATTGTACTCCTTCTCCAACCACCCTTGTAAGGTCATGGGAAAAGGAACTGTTTACGTTGAAGAGCTCGATACATTCATCCCTGATGTTTATTACATACCTTCAGCAACCAGTAATTTGCTTAGTCAGTGTCACTTGTCTAGAGTGTTAAAGTTCCAGGTTCACCACCTCGAGAAAGCAAGTTACATAGTTAAAGATGGAGATATTGTTGCTGAAACCATGCTGATTGGTGGTGTTTATTACTTAAAGCCAAGAGAAAAGGCAAGTATGCAAACTCCAAAAAGGGACAGCATGGGCCCAGAGAGAATTTGACTACTGCAAGATGCCCAAGGCCATTTCAGCCACCCCGATTCCCAATTTGGCTCTCGATTCAATCCACCACAGGATTTTGTGTTCATTTCCCCCCTGGAAACACCAGTTCCCACTATCTTTTTGAAGGTCCAGTCCTCAGGGATAAGCGAAAGGACCCTAAGCAAGAAACACCATTACAACCTCCGAGCTCATGCCTTTTCCATGAACATAGGTGTGTGTGTAGGAGAAAATGGAGTTTTCTCCTTATGTGGGAAAAATGCGTATTTATGCTTACCTAGCAATTGGACTGGAACATGCACCCTGGCGACTGGAGAAAGTGCCTTCAGAGAGTAAGATCTGGGAATCATTCTATTTGTATCACTTGTCTTTTTTCTTCTCACTGCTATGTATCATTATCCTGAACTGATTGTATTATATGTTTGCATTGCTAATATGTACTCCTGAGATATTAACCTTGCCATATGCAATGCCAAATGTTATAATAAGATACAATAAGAGGCAAGACTCAATTGTAGCTAAAAATAGAGTCTTGAAGGGGGGGACTAAGGCAGGACATAAAGCGAGATTTGGACATAACATGAAACGGGGTCAGAGTATAAGCTCTCCTGGGGGCCCCCATCTATCCCTTCTATCTTGTTATAAATTTACTGAGTCTTGAAGTAAAACAGGAAGTTTGAACTTAGGAAACTTGAATGTCAAACCACAACATCTGTGTAGATCAGGTCAGTTGGAGGTCTCGCTTGCGAGTCAAACGTTATAGCTTAACCACATGTCAGAATGAAACTAGTGTTTCCTGCATGCCAACTGCAGCCTAGACATGAAAGGTCAATACAGTATAATCTGCTTCTTTGTTTAGAAATAAGGAAATTAGCCAATAGAAATGATTTAGCACATTTCCATGTTAGCTGTTTTGAGGAAGTTATAAGAACACGCTTCTCCCTAAGAAGCTCGCTCATACGTCAAATGTGGGTTTACACTGTCTGAGCCATTTGGCCAAATTAAGCTTATCTTGATCTTGCAGTCCGAGTCTCCTGATTTTCTGCAACAGAAGGGCAAAGGGTTGAACGTGACCATCCCTTTACTATAAAAACTGCTGTAAGATTCTACTCTTGGCCCTTGGTTACCTTTTCAAACCGGGGTCCTTATATCGTGGTACCAAAATAAAAGTACAATTCTATATCACACCTTGTGTCTGATGACTTATCGGCTTTGACACCAAGCAAGAGCCCAGTTTTGGGGACAACAATTTGGTGCAGAATAAGGGCAGACACGCTTGGATCCTCGACTGCCTGAGGGACAAATCAAAGCAGAGGCCTCGGAGGGGCGGGGCTGGTGTTGCAACGGTATGACGCAAGATCGCCATCGATATCTCTGCCGCTGGACAGTCCTTTTGGACCTAAACCATCCCGTAGAGAGGGTGATAGAGAAGGGCACATCATGTTGATCCCAGGGACACCTGGTAGCCCTTTTTTCCAGCGGCAGAAAGGCGGCCATTAAAGCTGCTGAAGTTGAGACAGCTCCAGAACGGAAGAAAAGCTGGAGAGAACAGTCTGTCGATCTGGTGAGATAATCTTTATTCATTATTATTTGAGAGAACACCCTAAAAGACTAAAAGTAAAACTAAATTTGAAGACAGAAGAGGTCAAGCGGTGAGATTAAGCCTGAGTCAAATTTAGTGTTGGGTTTTTTAAACTCTTTTTATTGCTGGAACTATTATAAATGCTTTTTAAAAAATTTTAAACTGGATGGGTTTTTCTTTTTCTCTTCCTTCCTTTTTTAAATACTTACATAATAATTTTTATTGTGTAAGACTTTCTTTCTTTTTTTTAACACCTTATTATATCTTTTTTTTAAATTCCCTTTTTTAAAAATTTCTTAATTTGAATATAATGAGGGAAGTGAAAGTAGAGGAAAATAAGTAACACTGCAACCCAGAGGCTTGGAAACATTGTTTTCTTTTTCTTGTTTGAGTGTTTGATAACTTGGAGAGAAGTAAGAGCTGGTGTTTCTTTTTAAAAAAATAATTTTTATTAAATGTTTTAATCTTTAAAAACAGTAAAGAAGACACAAGAAAAACAAAAACAAAACACAGAACATACATAACAATATACAGTAATTTTACAGCTTTCTATATCAGCTTTCCTGCTTAGCTTTTATAATTCTCCCTTCTGTATTGCCTTTCTATTACTTTAACCTTGTCCTATAATGTAGCAAACATAATATTAACACTTATAATAATATTCATTATTTGTATCACCATATATTTGTATTCTCTATTTTCTGTTTTGGCTTCAGATTTCTAGCCACTTATACATTTTATTCCATACTTTATAGAAGTCTGATTCTTCTCTTTCTTTTAGTTCTATTGTCATTTTATCCATTTCTGCGCATTCGAGTATTTTCCTGATTGTAGTTTCATCTGAGGGTGTATTGATTTTTTTCCAGTTTTGTACAAAAGCAATCCTGGCTGCAGTGAGTATGTGTATGATTATGTATTGAGATTGTTTGTCCATTTTTGGTCTAGTAGTCCTAATAAGAATGCTTCTGGTTTGAGTTCTATTTTTCGCTCAGTAATTTCTTCCAACCATTTCCAAATTTTGCACCAGTACTTCCTTGTGATGGGGCACGTCCACCACATATGATAGAATGTTCTAGGCTTGTGGCTGCATCTCCAACATTTGGAGGATAAATTTGGGTACATTTTGGCCAATCTTGCTGGAGGCAAATGCCATCTATAAAACATTATATAGAGATTTTCTTTGTAAGCTGCTGCCTTCGTAAATTTATAATTTCTTTCCCACAGTTTATCCCATTTTTCTAACTCTATATTGTGGCCAAGATTTCTTCCCCAGATAATCATTGCCTCCTTTACCGTCTCTTCCTCCATTTTATATTTTAAAAGAAAATTATATAATCTAGTGATCACCCCAACGAGGCTGTCGAAGTGATGTCCCGGTGTTTGGAAGCCGTCGGGGTCTGGATGGGGGACAACAGACTCAAACTCAACCCCTCCAAGACAGAGTGGCTGTGGGTACCGGCACCTCAGTTCAGCCAGCTGGCTCCATCGCTGGCCATAGGGGGCGAACAACTGTCCCCTGTGGAGCGGGCGCGCAATTTGGGCGTCCTCCTTGATGCCCGGCTGTAAATGGAGGATCATGTGGCAGCCGTGGCAAGGGGGGCGTTCCACCAGGTTCGCCTGGTGCGCCAATTGCGCCCCCTACTGGACCGGAGTGCCCTGCGCACGGTCACTCATGCGCTGGTGACGTCTCGCCTGGACTACTGCAATGCTCTCTACACGGGGCTTCCCTTGGGACGCATCCGGAGACTGCAGCTAGTTCAGAACGCAGCCGCGCGGGTTATTATGGGGAGTACATGTTACTCCCACGTAACACCTCTCCTGCGCGAGCTGCACTGGCTACCTGTGGCCTTCCGGGTGCGTTTCAAGGTATTGATCACCATCTTTAAAGCGCTCCATGGCACAGGACCTAGTTATCTGCAGGATCGCATCCTACCACACTCGTCCCTGCGACCTATCCGCTCACACAGGGAGGGGCTCCTCCTGGTGCCGTCCGCTAGGCAATGCCAGCGGGCGACACCTAGGAGTAGGTCCTTCTCTGTGATGGGCCCAACCCTCTGGAACGACCTCCCCCCTGATATTCGAACTACCACTGACCTCCGTTCCTTCCGTCAAAAGTTAAAGACTCACCTATTTCAATCAGCTGGCTTGGCACTTTCTTAGTTTTACCTCCCGGGGATTTATTTTAATTGGGTTTGGGGTTTTAATTGGGATGTTTTTAGGTATTTATTTCTTGTACAGTCTATCTCCCCCTCTAATGTATTTTAAATGTATTTTATTGTTATGTCTGTATTTTATGCACTGACTGTACACCGCCCCGAGTCCCTTTTTGGGAGAGGGGGCGGTTTAAAAATCTAAGAAATAAATAATAATAATAATCAAAGCCTATGTGTGAGGCATTACGATAGCATATACAATAAGAAGAAACAAAGATAAAAAGAAACAATATACAGAGCTCCAGTAGAAACTGGGGAAATTAGAATATAAAATCCAGAAAGAACCTCAAAACAAAGAAGCCAAAGAAGAAAAATAAATAATTAAACATAGATTAAACTTAATTACACAAGAATGGAGATGGAGATCCTCTCGTGCCGAATCTGACCGAACACAGGTAAGAGCCCATTTACGGACCTACCTTGTGGCACTAAGGGTGGCTAAACGTCGATATTATGCCACCCTTATTGCGTCTGCAGAAAACCGCCCTGCCGCCCTGTTCCGGGTGACCCGCTCCCTCCTTTCACAGAGGTCGCGGGAAGCCCCTTTACAGGGGAGGGCAGAGGAATTTGGGGAATATCTGCAGGACAAAATCGCTCAGATCCGGAGCGAATGGGTCCCCTTCAGTGATCGTGAGGAGACACCGGAGGCGAGTCTTGAGGTACCTATCTGGGAGGAGTTTGACTCTGTTGCCGCCGAGGATATGGACAGGCTACGCGGGCGACTGCGGGCCACCACATGTTTATTGCACCCGTGCCCCTCCTGGCTTGTACTGGCAACCTGGGAGGTTACACGTGACTGGCTCCTGGGTCTGGTGAACGCCTCGCTTGTCAGGGAAAAAAATGCCCTGGGAAATCTGAGATCAATGGACCGTGGCTGATTCCCTTCCGCATATCTTTTGAGATATTGAGAAAAATAAAAGTCTTTAAGTATTCTAATTAATAAACAAACTTTAATAATAAAATAAAAATAAATGAAACAGAAATAACTAATTGGTTACATTTTGATAATGAAAGCTACGTCTGCCAAAGTTGGCTGCCGAACAAAGAAGAGAAGAATTTTTGGAATGTGTAACGCGTGCGCAATAAATCACTTTCAGATAACATTTTGTTTTATGACCTGCGCAATAAAGCTTTCTTAGTTTAACTCTTGAGTGTCAATTCAGGCAGTTCAGGCCTAGCAAACTTTTTAACATCGTGACACCCCTTCTTTTGCTAGTCTGGGCTGACGTCATCAAATCATCAATTAAGGCACATCTTCTTTCGCAGATACTCGTGTTGATTTGCGGCGAGTGGTTTGTTAAGCATGTCTGCGATCTGATCATGTGTAGAAACATATTGCAATTTAACAAAACCTTGCTTAACTAATTGCTTTGTGTTTTGATAACGAATGTCAATGTGTCTGGACCTAGAACCTGTAAAATGTGACTCAGAAATATAAACAACAGATACATTATCTTCCATCACGGTGATTGGTCGAATCGGACGTGTCCAGATATCTGTGATCAAAGCATCAAACCACGTTAGAGAATTACAAGCATCTGAAACACAAGCATATTCAGCTTCAGTAGATGAACATGAAACAAAACTCTGTTTTCTCACTTGCCAGTAAACAGGACAACCATTTAGGAACATCATGTAACCAGAAGTGCTTTTGCGTGACTTCTTGTCGCTCGCCCAGTCGGAATCAACAAAACAAATCAACTTTGGTTGATCAGTGTGTGTTGGTTCTAGCAATAACTTCATGTGCTTAGTGTGTTTCAGGTATTTCAACAACTTCTTAATGCATGACCAATGAAATTGTGTTGCCTTACCTACGTGTCGTGATAAAAGATTAACACTAAGTGCGATGTCAGGTCTGGTCCAACTACTAATGTATAATAGTGAACCAATGACTGAACGATAAAGTGTTTGATCCTCGAACTCAGGACTTGGTTCATGTGTTAAGTTGTGAAAATCTGTTTGCATGGGTGTCTTTGTTGTGCTAGCATCTTTCATGTTGCAATGATGTAGAATGTGGTCAATTTTCTCCTCTTGTGAAAGACTAAACCCCTTCTGTGTCTTTTCAATTTGAACACCTAAATAAGTGCTAATGTGTCCTAAAGATTTTAGTGTGAAGTATCTCTGCAAACTTTTGGCAAAAATCTCACTCATTTTCTTATTTGGACCAATATAAACAATATCATCAACATAAACAAGAATTATCTCATATGCATTGTTAGATCTTTTTGTGAACACGCATTCATCAGTTTCGGACTTAATAAAGCCCATTGAATTTAGTTTGTCAGTAAGACATAAATACCACATTAAACCTGACTGTTTCAGACCATAAAGACTTTTGTTCAGGAACCAGGTATCCCCTTCTTGCTTTCGGAATCCTGGAGGGCTTCTCACGTAGATCTCTTCATCTAGGTCTGCATGTAGATAAGCTGTGTCTACATCAAATTGGAAAACTTCTAAACCAAGAATAGTTGCAGTGGTTAAAGCAATTTTTACACTTTCAGTTCTGACTGTTGGTGAGTAAGTGTTTGTGTAGTCCTCAGGATAACGTTGAGCGAAACCCTGAGCTACCAGTCTGGCTTTGTATAAAGACTCACCATTCGGTTTCTTCTTGATTCTGTAGACCCATCGGGTGCCAATGACTTTCTTGTTTGCTGGAGGTTTTGCAGGTGTGACTACATTAAGTTTCTTTAAACTGTCCATTTCATCCTGCATTGCATCATACCATTTGTCTTGTTCTGAATCAGGAAGCTGTTTGATTTGTGTGAATGTCTCTGGAGGAAGAGTAACGTTGCAAATCAAAGGTAATGGTGATTTTGTCAGTTGCCATCAATCAATCAATCAATCAATTTAAATTTATTAGCCGCTCCCTTTCCGAATAGGACTCGGGGCGGCGTACAATGGAGTAAAAAACATATAACATTTACATAAACCCATGACATACATAAATACAAAGACACACATGTACGGAGGAGGTTAACAGATACAATACATAGACAATTAAAAACCATTAAAATACCCTAATTATAAAACCCCATGTACAATCCAAATTCAAAATGTTAAAAACAGACAGTCAGGAGGGGTACGAGAAAATTACGGTTGAGCCAGGCCAGATAGTTGAAAGAGGTGGGTCTTCAGTTGTACACGGAAGGAGCGGAGATCGGAAGTAATCCTGATGTCACGGGGGAGGTCATTCCACAGGGCTGGGCCCATCACAGAGAAGGCTCTGCTCCTGGGTGTCGCCCCCCGGCACTGTTTGGCGGACGGCACCCGGAGAAGTCCCTCTCTGTGAGAGCGGATTGGTCGTAGGGATGTGTGGGGCAGGATGCGATCCTGCATGTAACTAGGCCCTGTGCCATGAAGCGCTTTAAAGATCATAATCAAGACCTTGAAACGCACTCGGTAGACCCACAGGAAGCCAGTGCAGCTCGCGCAGGAGAGGTGTTACAGGGGAGAATCTAGTCCTCCCCATGATCACCCGCGCGGCCGCGTTCTGGACCAACTGTAGTCTCCGAGTGCATCTCAAAGGAAGCCCCATGTAGAGAGCATTGCAGTAGTCCAGGCGAGACGTCACCAGCGCATGGGTGACTGTGCGTAGGGCATCCCGGTCCAATAAGGGGCGCAATTGGCGCATCAGGCGAACCTGATGGAACGCCCCCCTTGCCACGGCTGTTACATGGTCATCCATGGACAGCCGGGCATCCAGGAGGACGCCCAAATTGCGCACCTGTTCCATAGGGGCTAATTGCACGCCCCCAATGGCCAGAGATGGAAGCACCTGGTTGAACCGGGGCGCCGGAAGCCACAGCCACTCCGTCTTGGAAGGGTTGAGTTTCAGTCGGTTGCCATCCATCCAGATCCGTACGGCCTCCAAACACCGGGACATCACTTCGATGGCCTCATTGGGGTGGTTCGGGGTGGAGATGTATAGCTGAGTGTCATCAGCATACAGATGATATCCCACCCCAAAGCCACGGATGATCTCGCCCAGCGGTTTCATGTATGTGTTGAACAGGAGAGGCGAGAGTACCGAACCCTGTGGCACTCCACATGTGAGAGGCCTCCGGGTCGATCTCTGCTCCCCTGCCAACACACGTTGCGTCCGGTCAGTGAGGTAGGAGCCAAACCACCGTAAAACGGTGCCCCTGACTCCCAGCCCCTCCAGCCGGTGCAACAGGATACCATGGTCGATGGTATCGAAAGCCGCCGAGAGGTCTAATAGGACCAGGATAGAGGAACAACCCCTATCTCTGGCCCGCCAGAGATCATCCACCAATGCGACCAAGGCCGTCTCCGTGCTGTGCCCGGGTCGGAAGCCGGACTGGCGCGGGTCTAGATAATCATTTTCCTCCAGGTGGCATGGGAACTGCTGTATCACCACACTCTCTACAACCTTCGCTAGAAAAGGAAGGTTGGAGACTGGACGGTAATTGACTAGGTCCGTCGGGTCCAGGGAAGGCTTCTTGAGCAGGGGTCTCACCACCGCCTCTTTCAAGGCGGCTGGTAGAGACCCCTCACCCAACGAAGTGTTCACTAGGACCAGGAGCCAGTCACGTGTAACCTCCCAGGATGCCAGTACAAGCCAGGAGGGACACGGGTCCAATAAATATGTGGTGGGTCGCAGACGTCCACGCAACCTGTCCAAATCCTCGATGGCAACCGAATCAAACTCCTCCCAAAGCGGACCCTCAAGACTCGCCACGGGCGTCTCTACTGAACCACTGAAGGGGGCCCATCCCATCCGGATTTGAGCGACTTTGTCATGTAGATATTTCCCAAACTCCTCTGCTCTACCCTGTAAAGGGGCTTCCCGCGGCCTCTCAAACAAGAGGGAGCGAGTCACCCGAAACAAGGCGGCAGGGCGGTTATCTGCAGACGCAATAAGGGCGGCGCAATGTTGACGTTTGGCCGCTCTTAATGCCACAAGGTACGTCCTCAAGTAGGCTCGTGCCTGTGCTCGGTCAGATTCGGAACGAGAGGATCTCCAACGACTCTCTAGGCGTCTCCTTTGGCGTTTCATCACCCTTAGCTCCTCGGTAAACCAGGGAGCCAGGGTGGTTCGTCGCCGCAGGAGAGGCCGCAAAGGCGCCACCCGGTCCAGGGCCCCGGTAGTCGCACTATTCCATGCGTCTACCAGGTCCTCCACTCGGGGGCGGGTCAAATCCACAGGAGGTGGCCCAAGCTCCGTCTGGAACCTATCTGGTTCCAACAGGCGCTTGGGGCGGAACCATCTAATACCTTCCAGTTCCGCCTCCTCGCGGTGTGGGGTAGCACCAGGGAAGTCCAGCCGGAGAAGATAGTGATCCGACCATGACAGGGGAGTAATGGCTAAGTCCCCTATTCCCTGATCACTCATCCACCGGCCTGAGACAAAAACAAGGTCCAGCGTGTGACCTCCCTCGTGAGTAGGGCCCTGAATTAACTGGGTCAGGTCCATGGCTGTCATGGAAGCCATGAACTCCCGAACCCCCTCAGACGCTTCTCCCATCGACGGCAGATTGAAATCCCCCATCACTATAAGATTGGGGGTCTCAACCGCCACCGATGAGATCAGCTCAAGGAGTTCAGGCAGGGCCGCTGACGTATAGCGAGGAGCCAGGTATACTATCAGCAGGCCCAACTGCCTCCCTGGGCCCCATCTCACAACAAGGGACTCACACCCGGATGTCTGTGGCACGGTGAACTCTCTCGGCTCAAGGTCTTCCCGAATAATCACTGCTACCCCGCCGCCCCTCCCCTGGGCCCGAGGCTGATGAAATGCTCGATAACCTGGTGGGCACAATTCCACGAGGGGTAAACCTCCCTCGGAGCCCAACCAGGTCTCGGTTATTCCTGCGAGGTCCGGCTCCCCCTCCAAAATAAGATCATGAATGAGGGGGGCCTTATTGACAACGGACCTCGCGTTGCATAACAGCAGTCTCAGGCCTTGGGCCTGTGGAACCTGACCACCTAGTATGCAGGGGTTGGTACAAACGACCGGGAATGACCAAAAACCCCGGTCTCCCAACCGACTGCGCGTTCTTAATGTGTCCTCGCGCCTGCCCCTCCCCACGACCGTTGGTATCAAAGAGCCCTGTAATGGAATGTTATCCTCCCTTTCCTCTCCCGCTCCGTTCCTTCCTCTTTCGACCACACCTAGTTGCCTGGCTCTACTATCACTCCTGATCTGGTCCTTCCCCCCCACACCCTTAGAACCCTTTACAAATTTTAAAAAACAATTAACTAAAAAACCCCTTAATGCACGCTTCCTCCACCTCTCTGGGTTAACAAACCCGTCCTCAAGGTGGGCCCTTGAAAGGGCTGGAGGCCATGACTGCGAGAGGGGGGACTCTCGCAGTAGCAGCAGGTCTAGTCTCGAATAAAGCATAATAAAGGGCCAGCGCTCATCAAGTGGGTGCTGTCGATGTTAATGTAAGTTAGCCGAAACCACATACATCCAGATGGAACGGATGAAATAGTCCTGGTAGGGATAGGCAGATGGAAGTGGTCCACATCGTAGATGAAGATGATGGGTTAATAATAATAATAACCAGCTGGTGAATATGGAAACTGGGGCTGGAACTGAGAGGAAGGCCGTAGTGGGTGGTAGAAACAGGTAGCCCTAGATGAGTGGGGGGGGGGTTGTAATCGCACGGGGGGGGGGGTACAGGGCAACCCTCCGCACAGGCCTCTGATGTACCACTAAGTCCATGGCCTGTGCTCCAGCGCCTCTGTCCCCGTGGCCTGCCTTCAGCACCAATTATGGATAGTCCTCAATCTGTCCAGCAACCCTCGGCCGTTTTTGGGCCTGGAAAAGCGTTCCGACCTCCCCGCGGCCTTCCTGTGGCCTACCTTCTGTTTTTTTTTTTCCACTCCCTCCGGCGCCTCAGGCCTCGCTCTACTTTCCTTCTTCCCTCCGGCGCCTCGGGCTCCATCCGGGCCTTATTCTCCTCTCCGCGGCCCTCCCGCCGGTCTGGGTTCACCAAGACCGGCGCAATTCGGACCGCTCGGCTCTCCCACGACTCTCGACTCTCCCTTGGCTCTCCCTGGGTCGCCGCCATCCCGTCCCGGCTCTTTGGATCTTTAATTCTGTCCATCGGATCGCCGCCGCCTTCCAACCGTCCTCCGGCCTCCTCCGCCCCCCCATTCAAGGCCTTGCCGATTCTCCGCTCCGCTCCGCCCCGCACCAGCTGGTGCGCCATCTCCCTCGCTCCTGCCCGGGCAACCAGGCAACCAGGCGGGCCAGTTCGGGTCCCAGGCAGAAGGCAGGGTGGTCAGCCAACAGGAATTCCGACCCTCGGGATGAAAAAGAGGGTCGGCAGCATCCCCAGCCCGATAGAGAGCTCCGCGTGAACGGAGCTCAGAGGTAAACCTCCATTCCCTCCGGAAGCTCCTCCTCCCCTCGCCATGAATAACGTTGTGGAGGGATTCCTTTTGTGGCCCTCTTGGAGCGTCTAGGAACATCAGTCCAGTCTTCTTCTTCTTCATCATCATCATCCTCGTCCTCACGTTCGTCGCTAGCATCAGCATCCGCGGGTTGCGAAGACGGAACATCAGATTGTGAAGAACTGGTAGAAGGAACATCTGCCTGCGAATTGTCATCAGGCTGCATGGCATCTGGAACACCATCTCTAGGAAAATAAACTTCAGGATCATTGGAATGAATCCTGGACCAGTCAATGTCTTCCTCAAAATTAGCAGATTGTGAAATGACAATCACATGTTTAGTATCAATGAATTTGTACCATTTTGAATTATCATCAATACCCATAAATCTCAGTCTCTTTGCTACTGTACCTCCCTTTCTTCTTTGACTTAAGGGAGTGTTCACCATAGCATATGAACCAAAAATGTGGAGGTTCTTGAGATCAGGCTTGTAGCCATACAGCATGTAGAAAGGAGTTTGATTAATTACACTGCTCCAAGTACGGTTGACAATGTAATTTGCATATTTGATTGCTTCACCCCAGTATGCGTTACTGAGATTGGCATCTTCTAGAAGACAACGCATCATGGTTTGTAGAACCCCTTGTCTTCTTTCTATGACTCCGTTATGAGCCAGTGTATATGGAGCAGATGTCTGATGAAGAATTCCATTCTTACGCATCCAGTCCTGGAAACGCTGAGACATGGATTCTGCACCACGGTCACTCTGGATTCTGGCGATGCGAACTTGGTATTGTGTAGAAACAAACGCTGCAAAGTCTTTAAAGATCTGAAAGGTCTCAGATTTCTCTCTCATAGGATATAGAAATCCATATCTAGAATGATTATCTACAATTGTTAAAAAATACTTTCTGCCACCAAGTGTTGGTGGGAAAGGACCCACTATGTCAGTGTGTACCAAATCAAAAATGCGTGTTGACAGGCGTGTAGCGTGTTTGGGAATTGCAGCCGCCTTGGATTTAGCCTTTTTGCAAACCGCACAATCCAAAAACACCTTACACCCCTTTAGATCCAAACCTTTTGCGAACTCCGGCATCTTTCTAAGAACACGGAAACTGGCATGCCCCAATCTTCTGTGCCAGTTGTGAATACACCTGGAATGCAAAGGTTTACCAGTTAGTGAATTCTCAACATTAACAGTTTCATGAGGACCCTCAGGCTTGCTCTGAGCAATCTGTTTTTGTTTTCTTTGTTTGTTGGCTTTAGGAGCCTTTGGCACAGTAACGCTTTCTCTCTCTGGGACAACTCTCTCTGGGTCTGCGTTGTGCCTTTTTGGAGTTTGCATACTTGCCTGTGCTTGCCCTTTAGGCTTTGGCTTTAAGTAATAAACACCACCAATCAGCATGGTTTCAGCAACAATATCACCATCTTTAACTAAGTAACTTGCTTTTTCGAGGTGGTGAACCTGGAACTTTAAATCTCTAGACAAGTGACTTTGACTAAGCAAATTACTGGTTGCTGAAGGTATGTAATAAACATCAGGGATGTGTGTATCGAGCTCTTCAATGTAAACAGTTCCTTTTCCCATGACCTTGCAAGTGTGGTTGGTGAAGGAATACAGTTCTCGATACTCGGGCTCTGGTTCACCCATCTCTGTGAAAAGTTCCCTTCTGTGGGTAACGTGCACAGCTGCTCCACTATCTAAAGTCCACAAAAGACGTCTGTCGAACTTTGGATCAGGTTGTGGAACGTTGGTTATGGCCAGTGTCACAAGTGGAGCTTGTGAATCACGCCTTGGACCACGACGGCCTTGTCTTCCGCCTCTACCTCTGCCTCTGGAATCTGTTCCTCTGGGCTGGTACGTGGCGGGAGCTGGAACTTGTTGGGGACAATCCCGGGTGTCATGTCCCACACGGTTGCAGGTGTAGCATTTTGGCATCCTTGGAGCGTAGCCTCTTCCTCGGAAGGGACGTCTGGCTGGAGCCTTTAACGCTGGAGGCCGTTGCAGATGTGGTGTAGCTAACCTGATAGCTTCGTCTTCCACTAAAAGTCTGCAAACGTGGTTAACTGTGCGTTGAGCAATAGGCACGTAGTTAATCTTTGCAACAGCATCTTTCCATTCATAATTCAATGAGTTAATGATGATGCTAATCATTTGGATATCATCGATTACATGGCCATTTTGTCTCAATTCACTTCTCATTCTTTTCAGTTTGGTCAAATGTCCACCAATTCGTTCACCAGGTTTCAACTTCGAACCATGGAACTCGGACATGAGCAAACATGAAGATTCAATTGAAACGGGCCTGTAGCAATCTTCCAAAATAGCCCATATTTCTTGGGCAGTTGCATCAGGTGGAAAGATACCTTGGATCTCAATTTCCATTGACATGAGTAAAGTCGTGATTGCTCTGTTTTCGAGGTCTCTTATTGCAGGCGTCCACGGTGGAGGAGGAGGATTAAAAATCATGGAATGTGTGCCTTCTCTTCGAAGTAAGAGCGCAATTTCACTGACCCAGGCTTTATAATTCTCTCCTGACTCCTTTAATTTGGACTCACCAGTCAAGGGGGTGACTGTGAATACCTGCTGAGGAACAATTTGTTGCTCTGGTTGCAAATCTGGTTGTTGAACCAGGGGATGCTGGGGTTGCATCATTGGCCTTTGCGTGGCAACATCAAATTGGCTTCCTCGAATTCGCCTTTGGCTTTGCCTTTTTCCATCTAGGGAGGATTCAACGCCGCCAGGGGGTGTTGAAGACTTAACCTTTGAGGGCAAAGTTTGGGCTTCTGTAAAACTCATAGACAGATCTCTAAAAATCTGGTCCAATTGCTTCATCTTTTGTTGTAATAATTTTTCTCCGCCAGCAGATGGCAGTGCAGCTTCACTTTTTGGCTGCCTCACCTTTCTATACGTATGCGGAAGTTCAGTTGACTCAAAGGGACCACGTGACCTCGGTGACGTGTACATGTCTCTTTGTTCTGATTGACCAATGAACTCTGTGGGGTGTGTCTTAGGCTGTTGTTTTGAAGACAAGATGGCGTCCTCAGACATTTTGGGAGTGGGGGAGCTCCCCCTACTTGGCTTTATTTCGTTAAAGCACTCTCTCACCTCCCTAGTGTATTTTTCAAACAGCTTTAATCGATATAGATAGCTTTGCATTTCTTGCTCATCATCTGGGGAGATTTCATAAACTTTGCTTTCTGCGTGGGAGGATTTTTTCTCTGCCGGCAGTTGCCGTTTAGACTTTTGCCGTTCGTTAATTGTATCTTGATAATGAGGAAGATTTACTGACCTCAGTCCGTAGATCTTGCCTTCTGTAACTCCTTCCCCCACATCTGGCTCGGCACCTGAAGAATCTTGCTCCTCTGTGTCTGAGGGAATGGATTCTTTCGAGCGCTTTCCATGTCCGTGTTTTTTTCTTTTCTTTCTCTTCGACATTGCTAATTAGGCTTAGTCGGTTATCTTTAGATAGCATGAAGGGAAAATACAGCCATAAATTGTAGCCATCTCAGCTACAGCCAACCTCTGCTACCAAGTTGTCAGGGAAAAAAATGCCCTGGGAAATCTGAGATCAATGGACCGTGGCTGATTCCCTTCCGCATATCTTTTGAGATATTGAGAAAAATAAAAGTCTTTAAGTATTCTAATTAATAAACAAACTTTAATAATAAAATAAAAATAAATGAAACAGAAATAACTAATTGGTTACATTTTGATCATGAAAGCTACGTCTGCCAAAGTTGGCTGCCGAACAAAGAAGAGAAGAATTTTTGGAATGTGTAACGCGTGCGCAATAAATCACTTTCAGATAACATTTTGTTTTATGACCTGCGCAATAAAGCTTTCTTAGTTTAACTCTTGAGTGTCAATTCAGGCAGTTCAGGCCTAGCAAACTTTTTAACACCGTGACATCGCTGGAGGAGGGGTTCCTGCCAACCGCCTTGAAAGAGGCGGTTTTGAGGCCCCTACTTAAGAGGCCTTCCCTAGACCCAGTTGAGTTAGCCAATTATCGTCCTGTCTCCAACCTTCCCTTCTTAGCGAAGGTTGTTGAGAGTGTGGTGGCGCAGCAGTTCCCTCGACACCTGGAGGAAATTACTTATCTAGACCCGCGCCAGTCCAGTTTCCGACCCAGTCACAGCACAGAGACGGCTTTGGTCGCGTTGGTGGATGATCTCTGGAGGGCGAAAGATGGGGGCTGTTCCTCCATCTTAGTCCTGTTAGACCTCTCAGCGGCTTTCGATACCATCGACCATGGTATCCTATTGCGTCGTCTGGAGGGGATGGGGGTGAGGGGCACCGTTTTGCGGTGGTTCTCCTCCTTCCTCTCCGGTCGGACGCAATGTGTGTTGGCGGGAGAGCAGAGATCGACCCTGAGGCCGCTCACGTGTGGGGTGCCACAGGGGTCGGTCCTCTCCCCTCTCCTGTTCAACACATACATGAAACCACTGGGCGAGATCATTCGAGGATTCGGGGTTGAGTGCCATCTGTATGCAGATGACACTCAGTTGTACATTTCTACCCCGAACCACCCCAATGAAGCCGTCGAGGTGATGTCCCGGTGTCTGGAAGCAGTGCGGGTCTGGATGGGCGACAACAGACTCAGACTCAACCCTTCCAAGACGGAGTGGCTGTGGCTACCGGCGCCCCGCTTTAGCCAATGTGTTCCATCTCTGGCCATTGGGGGGGAACAACTGCCCCAAGTGGATAGGGTACGCAATTTGGGCGTCCTCCTAGATTCCCGGCTGTCGCTAGATGATCATGTGACGGCCGTTTCTAGGGGGGCGTTCCACCAGGTTCGCCTGGTGCGCCAATTGCGTCCCTTACTGGAGCGGGACGCCCTTTGCACAGTCACCCATGCCCTAGTGACTTCTCGCCTTGATTACTGTAATGCTCTCTACATGGGGCTCCCCTTGAGATGCACCCGAAGGCTCCAGCTGGTCCAGAATGCAGGCGCGCGGGTTATTATGGGGAGTACTAGGTACTCCCATGTAACACCTTTCCTGCGCGAGCTGCACTGGCTACCTGTGGCCTTTCGGGTGCGTTTCAAGGTGTTGATCGTCATCTTCAAAGCGCTCCATGGCTCGGGACCTAGTTATTTGCGGGATCGCATTCTACCCCATACATCCCTGCGACCAATCCGCTCTCACAGAGTGGGCCTCCTCCGGGTACCTTCCGCTAAACAGTGCGGGCGGGCGGTGCCTAGGAGTAGGGCCTTCTCTGTGATGGGCCCAACCCTTTGGAACGACCTCCCCCCCGATATTAGAACCACCTCTGATCTCCGCTCCTTCCGCAAGAAACTCAAGACCCACCTGTTCCGAGTAGCTGGTCTGGCCTAATTATAATTATAATCGTAACTTTATTTAACATCTATTACTAACTTTCCTGGATGGCTTTTTAAATTTTATATTGGGGTTTTAAACAGGTTTTAAAATTGTTTTTTAATTATTTAATTGGGTTTGGGGTTTTATATACAGACAGTGTGTGTGTGTTGTTTCTGTTCTATGTCTTATGTTATTTTCTGTTGTTTTGATTATGAATGGTCTGTACATCGCCCTGAGTCCCTACGGGGAGAGGGGGCGGTCTATAAATTAAATAAAAAAAAGAAGAAGAAGTGGCCCAGAAAATTAGATCAAGTAGGCAAAATTATTTCAAAAATGCCAATAAACTGGGGGGATGGCTAGCCTATAATCTAAAAAAAGAGAAAGAAAAGAAATTAATACAGCAACTACAGGACGAAGAAGGGGTGATACACCACCAAAAGGAAGGAAAAAAAAGTATAGCAGTAAGATACTTTCAAGCATTGTACTGCCGAGAGGAAAAAGAAGAGGAGGATATTAAAAGATATCTTCAGAGGAGGAATCTTCCAACCCTACCGGAAACAACCAAAGAAACATTAAATGAGAGAATAACAAGGCTAGAATTAAAAAGGGCAATCCAAAAACAAAAAAATAACAAAACCCAGATGGAATTCTAGCAGAATTTTAGAAAGAATTGCAAAAATCATTAGAGAACATATTATTAGAAATGTATAATGAAGTACTAGAATGAGCCAAGACACCAAAATCCTGGATGGAGGCACTAATAACACTTATTCCCAAAGACAACGCTGAAAAACAAAAGATCCAAAATTATAGGCCAATCTCGCTGCTAAATGCTGATTATAAAATATTTATGACAATTATGGCGGAAAGAATTAAAAATATATTGAATGGAATCATACACCCAGAGCAAAATGGATTTTTACCCAACAGACACATAAAAAACAATATACAAACAATAATGTACATACAGTATTAGAATACTACAAGATACATTCAGGAAAACAAGCAGCATTGATATTTATTGATGCACAAAAAGCATTCGATAATCTGAATTGGGATTTTCTTATAAATCAATTAGCAGTAATGAACTTCGGAGAGAAATTTATCGGGATGATCAAAGCAATATATTCGAGTCAGAGGGCAAAAATAATACTAAACATGGAAGCAACAGATTTCAGCATAACCTACGAGGTAAGACAGGGATGCCTCTATCCCCCCCTGTTATTTATCCTTTCAATAGAGACATTGATGTTATAAATTAGGCAAAACAAGGACATAAAGGGATTGAAAATTAGAACACAGGAATATAAAGTGCAGGCCTTTGCAGACGTTCTAGCATTTATCATAGAGGAACCCCTAGAAACTGGACTAAAACTATTACAAGATATAAACCAATTCGATAAAGTGGCAGGGCTTAAAATAAATAAAGAGAAAACTAAAATATTAACTAAGAATTTAACCAAAAGACAAAATGAAGAACTGGAGGAGAAACTGGGAATTTTGAGGGCCAAGAAAATTAAATATTTGGGAATATGGCTATCAGCAAAATGTATTACAATAAAAGGAGATAACTACAACAAATTGCTACGACAGATACAAAAAGATTTGGATAATGAACTAAACTACAGATATCACTAATTGGCAGAATCTCAACAATCAAAATGAATATACTACCCAAACTACTTTATCTTTTCCAAACAATACCGATTAAATTAGAGAATTTTTTTTCCGAACAACTAAATAAAATAGTATCCAAATTTATCTGGTCAGGGGAAAAATGTGTATTAAATGCAAACTTCTACAAGATAATAGAAACAAAGGGGGCTTTGGCATCCCAGATTGGGAGCTCTATTATCAGGCGGCAGCCCTAACGATCTCCAACTAGACTGGCATGACTTCCTCTGGGAGGGAAATAATAAATCTCATTCCTACTTCCAGAGACATATAGTAAGGGATGCCCTACTTAGGGTCTGGGAAATTTTTTTTAAAAAAACCACTACCTGAAAATCCCGATCTGGTTATCAACCATGGAGGCAATGACATATCCAAATACTATAGATCTCAGTAAAATGGTAAGATATGCAGAGCTCTTAGATAAAAAAGGATAACTAAAATCAGTACAAGATCTGAAAGCACAGGGAATAAATATGGAATGGTGGCCCTACCTACAAATTAAAACAAGATTTTAAAAAGATCGGGAGCAATACGGAATACACGAGAAACAAATGGAATTAGATAAAATATTACTAGGAACAGGAGGAAAAATGAGTTGGTGTTTCATTTTAAGGACTCTAAGCCTGTTTATCGATAATGATAGTGGGATGAGCATGGAAGATTGTTTATACAGGTGCTCCTCTGGGATGCTATCAGTGGTTGGAGTCTGGAGTTGAAAGAAAGCTTGGAGTTGAAAGAAAGAAGATAGCAGTGACCTTGGAAAGAGAGTTGTTAATTTTGCTTGGAATTTAACAAAAGAGCCTTGGACTCTACAGTGGCAGTGTTTCTTTTCTCTGTGTGTTTTTTGACAGAAAGCTTGTTTTTTTAAATTTTACTCTTGTTTTTTCTTTGGTGTTACTTCTCTACTTTCCCCCTCACTTAGCTATTCCCAGCTGAACTGATGCTTTTGGGAGAAGAAGCCTGTTTTTTTTTTCTCTCTCTCTTCTCTTTTTTAAAGAAAGGTGTATTTCTTTTATGTTTTCTTTTGGATGCATTAACAGATATATACTTTTTTTTCCTTTTTTTCTGCTGGATCTTATTATTCCACTCTACTTAATTGGATTAAGGCATTCAAGAGCCTGAAGGTTTTTTTTTTTATGGTTATTTGGGATTATATTTGCCCCCCATATAAACGGATTAAGGTATAGAAGAACCTGAAGACCTTGTATCACTCAGCTATCATATAGTATATCAATTGTTTGGAAATGAGTAAAAAGATAACGGCCATTGGCTCTTCAATACCAACTTCTTCCTCTTCACCATCTGGAGGACAAAGATCAATACAGACGATGTTGCAGCAGGAAAAAGAAAAGGAAGTGACATTGCAGATGATTATGCAAGGAATTAAAAAAATACAAGTAAGAACAGAGAATATTGAAAAGAGAACAGATTATTGAACAAACAACAGAAAAAACAGATGAAAAATGGAGAATATTCACCAAATGATGGTGAAATATGAGGATAGATTTCAAAAAATTGAAGAAAAAGATGAACACAGAGACAAGAAAATTGGAGATATTGTCAGCAGATTGAGCATGGTCGAAAAAGATAAGAGTGGAATATTGGGATGGGAGATCGACAGATCAGAATTTTATCTCAGATTTCAAAATATGGAAGAAGAAAAGGGAGAAAATTTGCCAGAAATAATGATAGAAATCCTGGCAGAAGCATTGAAGATAACCAAAGAGAAGATGATGGATGGAATAGATGAGGTGTTTCGAGTTTTCACAAGGTATGCAGTGAGAAATAAGCTGCCAAGAGAAGTCCATATAAGATTTACTAAGAAAGCAATCAAAACACAAATACTACAGATGGCAAAATATAAAACATTGAAATATAAAGATAAGGAGATTGTGGTTCTGAAACAAGTACCAAGAAGAGTGAGAGAGATGAGAAGAGAATATCAATTTCTGAGTAAAATTTTACTTTAAAAAGGCATTAATTACAGATGGCTGATACCAGAAGGTCTCATGTTTGTATGGCAAGGACAAAGATACAGAATAGATTGAATTGAGAAAGCAGAACTATTTTATGCAGAATATTTTAGAGGGAAAGAGGAGGAAACAGGAAAAGAAGAATCATTAATTTAATTTCAAGAGGAATGTCTAGCAGTGACTGAAAAGGAAGAAGGTGTGGTAGGCGGCATTGTGGAGCCTAGAGAACAACGAGAACTGATCTACTAGAGCAGTAAATCCTTCCTATAAAGTATAACTATGGAAGAGAAAAAAATGATTACAATTAATATAAATGGACTCAATTCAGCTATCAAACGAAGAAAAACATTTCATAAATTAGATAAATTAAAATTTGATATAATCTGCCTACAAGAAGTACACATTAAAAAGCAACATGAACAAATATTGATACAGCCAAAATTTGGGAAAATATTTACTGCGTTGACATGTAAGAAAAGAGGAGTGGTTTTATATATTAAAGATACAATTCCAGCGGAACAAATTTATGCAGAAGATGATGGAAGAATCTTGATGGTGGAAATTATGGACAATAATATGAAAATACTCTTAGTAGCAATTTACACTCCAAATGACAATCAAGAAGAATTTTATAGAAAATTAGGTTTAGGTTTACTTTATTTGGATTTATATGCCGCACTTCTCCAAAGGACTCAGGGCGGCGTACAACATTAAAAACACACATCACAAAAGTTAAAAAAAGATTAAACCCAATTCCAAAAAGACCAAACCGTTTTTTTTTTTTAAAAAGAAACAGTATATTTAAAATAAATTAAAATTAACATTAATATTAACAGGCCAGGCCGGCTTGCTGGAAAAGCCAACTTTTTAGGGCGCGTCAGAAGGACCGGAGGTCAGGGATTATGCGGAGCTCCGGGGGCAGCTCATTCCAGAGGGAAGGCGCTCCCACAGAGAAGGCTCTCCCCCTGGGGGTCACCAGCCGACACTGCTTGGCCGACGGCACCCTGAGGAGGCCAACTCTGTGGGATCGTACTGGACGGTGGGAGGCTACTGGTGGCAGTAGGTGGTCTCGCAGGTACCCTGGGCCTAAGCCATGGAGCGCTTTAAAGGTCATAATTAATACCTTGAATCGCACCCGGAAAACAACCGGCAACCAGTGCAGGCCGCCTAAAAGGAGTGTGACATGGGAGCACCTAGGTACCCCCATGACAACCCGCGCAGCCGCATTCTGGACCAGCTGAAGCCTCCGGGTGCTCTTCAAGGGCAGCCCCATGTAAAGAGCATTGCAGTAGTCCAGGCGAGAAAGGACGAGGGCATGAGTGACTGTGCACAGAGCATCCCGATCCAAGAAGGGGCGCAACTGGCGTACCAGGTGAACCTGGTAAAAGGCCCCCCTGGTCACGGCCATCAGGTGTTCTTCTAAACTAAGCCGCGTATCCAGGAAGACTCCCAGATTGCGAGCCTTCTCTTAGGGGGCTAAAATTTCTCCCCCTATCATCAAAGATGGAACAAGATGTACAAATCGGGATGCCGGGAACCACAGCCACTCAGTCTTGGAGGGATTGAGCTTGAGTCTGTTCCTCCCCATCCAGATCCACAGCCTCCAGGCATCGGGACATCACGTCGAGGGCATCATTTGGGTGGTTTGGGGTAGAGATGAAAACTTGGGTATCATCAGCATATTGATGATACCGTACCCCAAAACCACGGATGATCTCGCCCAGCGGTTTCATGTATATGTTGAACAGGAGGGGTGAGAGAACCGACCCCTGGGGCACCCCACAAGTGATGCGCCTGGGGGTCAATCTCTGCCCTCCAGTCAACACAAACTGCGACCGATCCGACAGGTAGGAGGAGAACCACCGTAAAACGGTGCCCCCCACTCCCAACCCCCCGAGTCGTCGCAGTAGGATACCATGGTCGATGGTATCGAAAGCCACCGAGAGGTCTAATAGGACCAGGACAGAGGAACAGCCCCTGTCCTGGGCCCGCCAGAGATCATTGACCAACGCGACCAGTGCCGTCTCCGTGCTGTACCCGGGCCTGAAACCTGACTGAAACGGATCCAGGTAGACAGCTTCATCCAGGTACTGGGGAAGCTGACGTGCTACCACACTCTCGACAACGTTTGTGTCAGGCCTGTAGTTATGTTCTTTTTAGGATCTTTGGCCTAAACTACCACACACTCTTATAATTTTCTATGCTGTTTCAATAGTGTAGTAGTTGGGAGTGGGGAATAGAAAGGAGTAGGATTGTGGAATGTATTGTTATGGATTTTCTTAGAAGCTCAAGGTCGTCTTTTTTTTTTTTTAAACAACGTTTTATTGGTTTTTTAACAAAATTTACAAGGAAAAAGGTAGTGGGTAGATACAAATTTTGACGGTTGCAATGGGCGGTAGGTGTCCCCTCCCTCCATACTCAAGGTATACATTTGCAAAAAATTTCATTATTAAATAGTTACATATAGTCAGCATGTAAATTCAATTGATAAATTCGGTCAACTTATGTCAAGTAAGTTTTCTTGTTCATTTTTGTGATCTGAGTTTTCTCAATGTCGCCCCATCTCCCCCCGCTGGCAGAGCTCCGGCCCCTCCCGTGTCCTGTGTATCTGGTGTGGGGTCATCTGGTTTTTCTAAGAGTGTTTTGTTTTTGTCCATAAAGGCCTGTGCCTCTATGGGTGTATTAATTCTAACTCTTGTGTCCTCCCAGAATACTAACATACCTTCAGGCATCTGCCATCTAAACCACACCCCCTTCTGGTATAGTTTCTTCGCTAACTGCGAGTAACTTTTTCTTTTTTCCCTTACTTTCTTGGGGATCTGTTTTAGAATGGTTATATGCCTGTCCTGATATTTCAATTCTTGCCCCCTTTGTGCACTCAGAATCTCATCTCTTGTACTTTTTCTGAGAAATTTAATATGTACCTCCCTGGGTACATTATGTGTTCTAGCATACGCTGAGTTAACTCTATAGACCAGGTCTATTTCCCACCCCATCTGTTGTTTCTCTCTGTAAATGTATTCTGCCAGAATACTTGTCATAATGTCCCTTATGTCTTCATCATCTGCTTCCACCACATTTTGAAATCTAAGATAAAAGGACATTCTCTCAAATTCTGTTTTCATCTGCTGGGTATCAAGATCTTTGTTTCCCTTCTGCATCACCTCCATCCCCTCCCTCATCTCAGCCGTCCCACCCTCCAAAAGATCCAGTCTCTGTGAGTTTTTATTAATTTGGGCCTGGTTCTCTTTGATTTCTTTTTTCATCTCTTTCAGTTGTTTTTTGATTTCCTCTTGTCCCTGTAAAAGTTGTTGAAACATTTGTTGAAAGTCAGTCTCTGTAGATTTAGGTTGCATTAAAGCTGTTATCGTTGATTTTGTACTGGGACTAGACGTTGCAGATGTCAGGGCAGAGGCAGCAAAGCCAGGCTTTCCAGGAGGTGGTTTTTTAGGAGGCATTGTTTGTAGAATAAGAGAATCAGTCAGTACAGGGAGTGATCAGTCAAAAAGGTGAAACAGCCAAGAGAGTCCAGGAGACAGAAGGTCCAGGCAGAAGAGGATTTTTCTAATCAGCCTGGCAGCAGAGTAAAGTTTTCCACTCCAGGGAGATCAAAGGGTAGGAATCAACAAGAGATTTGTCTGAGTAGCACGGAGACAAAGACCGGAAGCCTGAAGTTTCAAAGGTGGAGTCAAATTTCAAAACTCATGAAGACAACGGAAGTGTGCCATCTTGCCCTGCCAGCTTCGGGTTTAGAGGCATAATAAAGTTTTCAAAGTTCCCAATAACTTTTCGGATCATCCTTCCATGGTAGCTTTAAGTTCAGAAAATTCACCATTATTAGGAGCGTGGCATCCTTAGTTGGCTCTCCCCCCTCCTCCTTCCCTTGGGGCTGAGAGCAGAATTGTTTCTAGCCGCCAGTCCGAGGGGGGGGGAAATCCCCCTCCCTCTAGTCGCGCTTCTCCAGCCAAGCCGAAATTCAAGTTTAAACTGCTGGTAATTTTTCTAAGTTGATGAAAGGGATAGGAGGGAGTTGTCGCCTCACCGCACCGCAGCCGCGTCCTTCAGCTCGTCTCTTTCTTTCCGTCAGCCTCGCAGCGAAGACGCCGGAGCATCCCCCATCATGCTCCCCGATGCCTAGAGCGAGGCGGGGGTCCCCCCCCGGCCGCCACCGATCCAGGGGATCCCCCGCGGTGCCGGTCCTCCGGCAGGAGCCTCTACAGGGCGTCCTGTGCCCCCCAAGGAGTGGGGAGCCCACCGGGAAAGCGCGGGGCGAGCAAAGCCTGCCCGTCGCCGTCAGCCGCCGGAACCGGAAGTCAGCTCAAGGTCGTCTTTTGTCTCCGCACCTCGACACCTGGCCGGAAGAAGATGGGTGTACATGCCAGCGTGGAAGATGATGATTGGAACATGTGATGGATTTGTGGGTGTGGGGATAGATCATGAACTTTCACTGGGTGGAATTTCAGGATGTAATTCAGAGTTGAAATTTTCCATAGAGGTGCTAAATTGCCTGTAGAATAAATTGGACCTTTAAAGATGTTTTGCCTTGGACAATGATTTATTTCTGCATGGTATTTAGAACCCTAACATTATTCCAACTCTCTCTCTCAAAATAATTCACTAGCAGCCTCCCTCGCAGGGGGGGGGGGCTGGTGATGGGGGGTGCTGCATTCCCAACGCTGACCGGGACAGCGTAAAATATCAGCGAAGAAATAATGAGAAAGCTTTTGGTGATAAGAAGCTGAGTGCCGAAACTTCAAAGTGCAAAGGAAGTTTCTGTTTGAAGATTTATCGCATCTGGAGGAATGCAGGAGGGAAAAGGATTATGCACACTGGAAACGACAAGACGAACTTCTTCAGCAAAACGTGAGTGCATGCTCCCCCTCCTCCCCCCCAGCTTGGAAGCAAGGCTTGGAGAAAAAAACAACCCTAGAACGGAGGTTTGGGCTCCTTCCAGACGGCAATAAATGAAATGGCTTATTACCCTGCAACTAACTGGGAGAAAGATTCCCTTTCAAAATGGGAATTTCAAAGGAGGCAGGAAGAAGGGATTTTGCCAGCATCTTTCACTTGCAAGCCACCACAAATGGGGCTGCAACCAGTAAATGAAGCAAAACCAGATTGGGCTTTCTTCCCAGGATTTGGATGGAAGAGATGCTACTGGCCACCTCCTTTGCCATCAGCATGGGGAAATGCTCCAAGCCAGCAGAGGGCACCTACTTGGCCCATAACTCCTCCAAGCCAGCAGAGGGCACCTACTTGGCCCATAACTCCTCCAAGCCAGCAGGAGGGTCCTTGGCACATAAAACCCCCTAGCCAGCCATCATTGGTTGAGCTGCAACCTGTGAAGCAGGCAACCCCGGAAAGGGTCTTAACCCCAGGTCATGGATGGGAGGGATGCCAGTGGGCACCTGCCCTCCCTCAGCAGATGGCACCATGGCAGGAAGCTGGGCAGTGGCCAACCGAGGGATTGACCTCCCCACCGGTTCCAGTCTCCCCTGCAAGGCCCAAAAAGGTTCTTACCAGACCTTCCTACAGAGAAGAAATCTCCATGGAAGAAGGGATTACCAAACAGAGGCCTGCAGTGTGGATGGCGGGAAAATGTGCGCCTGCAAGGCCCCAAGTGGTTCTTACCCCACCTTCCTACAGAGTAGCAATCACCAACATGGAAGAAGGGATTACCAAAACCAGGCCTGCAAGATGGGAAGCGGGACAAGGTGCATCTGCAAATGCCGAAAAGGTTCTTACCCCACTTTCCTACAGAGAAGCAATCTCCACCATGGAAGAAGGGTTTACCAAGGGGGCAGCTGCAAGTTGGAGAGCAAGGCAGTGTGATGAAACGGTTCCTGAGTTTAGAGATGTAACTAGGTTCCATTCCTCGTGGGGCCCAATTAAATGCCACCATTGTTGTCAACTTGGCCACAGAGCGTCAGAGTGCTTGGCTCCAGCCCCAATGCCACAAATGTGCGCACCAACCACCACGGCGGTAAAGAGAGGGTCCCAGATGCCACCACAGAAGAGTCATCTGGGCCAACAGCCTCTGGAAGAGGATCCCCAACTTAAGGTGACGAAGTGTCCTACCAAGGGGGAGGCCTCGGAGGAGGGAATTGCCGAAGAACAAATGTGTGTACCAATCGCCATGGTGGTAAAGAGAGGGCCCCAGATGCCAGCACAGAAAAGTTATCTGGGCCAACAGCCTCTGGAAGAGGATCCCCAACTTAAGGTGATGAAGTGTCCTACCAAGGGGGAGGCCTCGGAAGAGGAAAAGGGCAAACAATCTCCGGAGGAGGATCCCCAACTAAAGGTGACAAAGAGTCCAACTAAGGGGGAGGCCTCGGAGGGGGAAATGCCCAACCGACCTCTGGAAGAGGATCCCCAACTTCAGGTGGCGAAGAGTCCTACCAAGGGGGAGGCCTCGGAGGAGGAAAAAGGCCAGCCGTGGATGATTGAATCCAAGAGCCCAGAACCTACAGCACCTGCAGCAGAGAGCCCTAAACGGCCATGGGAAGAGGTCGCAATGGACTTCATCGTGGAACTCCCAGACAGCAGTGGGCATAAAGTAATTTGGACTGTTATTGATTTGTTTTCTAAGCAGGCACACTTCATTGCTTGCTCAGGATTGCCATCCGCAAACTAATTAGCGAAAATGTTTGTGAAACACATTTATCGCCTGCACGGAGTACCCAAGAGGATCATTTCAGACCGTGGAGTCCAGTTCACAGCCAAGTTCCGGAGAGAGGTCCTGATATCCATTGGGTCCACACAAGAACTGAGCTCAGAGGTTCATCCCAGCATGAACGGCGCAGCAGAGTGAGCCAATGCGGTGGTGGAACAATACATCAGGCGTTTTGTGAACTATCAGCACGACAACTGGTCGGACTTGCTACCCTTCGCCGAAGTGGCGTACAACAATGCGGTCCACAGCAGCAGAGGATTAGCGGGTTTCCAGATTACCAGTGGCATGGAAGTTGTTGCCATGCCTGAGTTGCCTAGAGAACCTCCTTCCTTCATGTCTTTGAGTGAATGGATGGACATGCTAAAGAAAGGATGGGAGAATACGAAGAAGGCTCTAGCAGTTGCGGCAGAAGCCTACCAGAAGCAAGATGATCAACATCGCTCGCTCCAAAACCCCTACCGTGTGGGGGACAATGTTTTTGCATCTACCAAATACATAAGATTAGAAATGCCTAGCAAGGAATTGGGTCCAAAATTTCTAGGTCCATTCCCAATAGTGAAGATAGTTAACCCAGTTACAGTTCAACTCAGTCTACCCAGAAGTCTAGGGGAAATTGACCCAGAATTTCATTGTAACTTGTTGAAACCAGTAATTGGGTCTAACAGAAGAGCATCCACCCAAGCTCAATCTCCTCCTGTAGTGATAGAAGGGGAAACGCAATCTGAGGTGGAAAAAATTGTAGATTTCAGGCTGAATGGGGGTCGCCTAAAAGTGGAGAAGTTAGTAAAGCAATTCAATGGGAAGTTTCCCGAGAAGACAAAGGGTTCCCCTGGGTGGAGAAGAGGTGGTTAATTTTGTTATGTTAACTTTTATGTTATTCTCTTTGCAGGAAACGTTTTTCTTTTGAGGAAAGGCCGCCTGTCAGGCCTGTAGTTATGTTCTTTTTAGGATCTTTGGCCTGCCACACTTTCTTATAATTTTCTATGCTGTTTCAATAGTGTAGTAGTTGGGAGGGGGGAATAGAAAGGAGTAGGATTGTGGAATGTATTGTTATGGATTTTCTTAGAAGCTCAAGGTCGTCTTTTGTCTCCGCACCTCGACACCTGGCCGGAAGAAGATGGGTGTACATGCCAGCATGGAAGATGATGATTGGAACATGTGATGGATTTGTGGGTGTGGGGATAGATCATGAACTTTCAACTGGGTGGAATTTCAGGATGTAATTCAGAGTTGGAATTTTCCATAGAGGTGCTAAATTGCCTGTAGAATAAATTGGACCTTTAAGGATGTTTTGCCTTGGACAATGATTTATTTCTCCATGGCATTTAGAACCCTAACACTTTGCTACAAAGCAAAGGTTGGAGACTGGACGATAGTTGGCTAAAGAAGCTGGGTCCAGGGAAGGCTTCTTGAGGAGGGGCCTCACCACCGCCTCCTTCAAGGCGGTGGGAAAGAACCCCTCTCTCAATGAAGCGTTGGTAATTGCCTGGAGCCAGCCTTGTGTCACCTCCCAGGAAACTAACCAAGAGTATACCGGCAGCACTGAGTCCCCCCTCTCCTTTACTTTACTTTTATTTAATTTATATACCGCACCCTCTCCCAGAAGGGACTCGGGGCGGTGTACAGTCATATTAAAACAACAATATAAATACATAAATATAGATAAATATAGATGGAGGAGGTAACATATAAACTGTACAGTAATAATTAAAATTAAAAGTAAATATACATTAAAACTACCCCTAAAAAACTACCCCAGAATAGAATGTTTGCCAGGAGGTTAAAAATGGGACTATAAATCGGCTAGGCCAGCTAATTGGAACAGGTGGGTCTTGAGTTTCTGTCTGAAGGAGCGGAGGTCGGTAGTGGTTCTGATATCGGGGGGGAGGTCATTCCAGAGGGTTGGGCCCATCACAGAGAAGGCTCTACTCCTGGGCGCCGCCCGTTGGCATTGTTTAGTGGACGGCACCCGGAGGAGTCCCTCCCTGTGGGAGCGAATTGGTCACAGGGATGTATGAGGTAAGATGCGATCCCGAAGGTAACTAGGTCCTGTGCCATGGAGCACTTTAAAGATAGTAATTAACACCTTGAAACGCACCCGAAAAACCACAGGCAGCCAGTGCAGCTCGCGCAGGAGAGGTGTTATGTGGGAGTACCTGGTACTCCCCATGATAGCCCGTGCGGCCGCATTCTGAACTAGCTGTAGTCTTCAGGTGCATCTCAAGGGGAGCCCCATGTAGAGAGCATTGCAGTAGTCCAGACGGGACGTCACCAGCGCATGAGTGACTGTGCGTAGGGCGTCCCGGTCCAATAGGGGGCGCAATTGGCGCACAAGGCGAACCTGGTGGAACGCCCCCCTCGCCACAGCTGCCACATGGTCATCCATCGACAGCCGGGCATCTAGGAGGAGGCCCAAATTGCGTGCCCGCTCCACGGGGGGCAGTTGCTCGCCCCCTATGGCCAGCGATGGAGTCCACTGGTTGCACTGGGGCACCGGTAGCCACAGCCACTCCGTCTTGGAGGGGTTGAGCCTGAGTCTGTTGTCCCCCATCCAGACCCAAACGGCTTCCAAGCACCGGGACATCATTTCAATGGCCTCGTTGGGGTGGTTTGGGGTGGAGATGTACAGCTGCGTATCATCAGCGTACAGGTGGTATCCGACCCCCAAACCACGGATGATCTCACCTAGCGGCTTCACATATGTGTTGAACAGGAGGGGCAAGAGGACCGACCCCTGTGGCACCCCACAAGTGAGCAGCCTCAGGGTCGACCTCTGCTCCCCTGCCAGCACACATTGCGTCCGGTCGGAGAGGTAGGAGCAGAACCACCGCAAAACGGTGCCCCCTACTCCCACCCCCTCCAGCCGGCGCAATAGGATACCATGGTCGATGGTATCAAAAGCCGCTGATAGGTCTAATAGGACCAGGATAGAGGAACAACCCCTATCTCTGGCCCTCCAGAGATCATCTACCAACGCGACCAAGGCCGTCTCTGTGCTGTGACCGGGCCGGAAACTGGACTGGCGCGGGTCTAGATAGTCGGTTTCCTCCAGGTGACGTGGGAACTGTTGTGCCACCACACTCTCTACAACCTTCACTAAGAAGGGAAGGTTGGAGACGGGACGATAATTAGCTAGCTCCGCCGGGTCCAGGGAAGGCCTCTTGAGTAAGGGCCTCACCACCGCCTCCTTCAAGGCGGCCGGTAAGGACCCCTCACCCAATGAGGCGTTCACTAGACCCAGGAGCCAGCCTCGTGTAACCTCCCAGGATGCCAGTACAAGCCAGGAGGGACACGGGTCCAATAAACATGTGGTGGCTTGCAGTCGCCCACGTAACCTGTCTAAATCCTCGGGGGCAACAGAGTCAAACTCCTCCCAGCGTGGTCCCTCAAGATTTGCTTCTGACGTCTCCCCTGGTCCACTGAAGGGGGCCCATCCACTCCGGATCTGAGCGATTTTGTCCTGCAGATATTCCCCAAACTCCTCTGCTCTACCCTGCAAAGGGGCTTCCCGCGGCCTCTGTGATAGGAGGGAGCGGGTCACCCGAAACAGGGCGGCAGGGCGGTTGTCAGCGGATGCAATAAGAGCGGCACAATGTCTACGTTTGGCCGCTCTTAGTGCCACAAGGTAGGTCCGTAAATAGGCTCTTACCTGTGTTCAGTCAGATTCGGAGCGTGAGGACCTCCACCTGCTCTCTAGGCGTCTCTTGTGGCGTTTCATCACCCTTAGCTCCTCGGTAAACCAAGGAGCCAGGGTGGTTCGTTGCCGCAGGAGAGGCCGCAAAGGCGCAACCCGGTCCAAGGCCCCGGCAGCCGCCCTATTCCATGCGGCCACTAGATCCTCCGTCCGGGAGTGGGTCAGGGCTACAGGAAGTGGCCCAAGCTCCGTCTGGAACCTATCCGGTTCCATCAGGCACCTGGGGCGGAACCATCTGGGACAATCTGGTTCCGCCTCCCCGCGGCGGGGGGTAGCGCCAGGGAAGTCGAGCCGGAGAGATGAGTGTTCTGACCATGACAGGGGTGTAATAACCAAATCCCCTATTCCCAGATCACTCATCCACTGTCCAGAGACAAAAACAAGGTCCAGCGTGTGGCCACCCTCGTGTGTGGGGGCCCTGAATTAGTTGGGTCAGGTCCATGGCTGTCATGGAAGCCATGAACTCCCGAGCCACCTCGGATGCTTCACCCGTCGACGGCAGATTGAAATCCCCCATAACCAGAAGTTTGGGGGTCTCAACCGCCGCCTCTGCGATCAGCTCGAGGAGCTCAGGCAGGGCCGCTGATGCATAGCGAGGAGCCAAGTATACAATCAGCAAGCCCAACTGCCTCCCTGACCCCCATAATCCTGTCAATGCATTCGGGGGTCACAGGGTCAAACCCATCCCAGATAGTCTCCTCAAGAATCATCCCCGTCGGCTCGCCCGAATCTACCCAGTCAGAGTCCAAGCCTGTCCGGATCTGAGCGATTTTATTCTGCAGATACTGAACAAATTCTTCAGCCCTACCCTGCAAGGGGTCTTCCCCAGTTCCTTGGTTAAGTAAGGAGCGGGTCACCCTAAACAGGGCGGCTGGGTGATTATCTGCGGACGCGATAAGAGCGGAAAAATATTGCCGTTTTGCCGCTTCTATCGCCACTAAGTAGGATTTAATATAAATTCTTACTAGTGTTCAATCAGATTCGGACCGGCTGGCCCTCCAGCCACTCTCTAGGCGTCTTTTCCGGCGTTTCATCTCCCGGAGCTCCCCGGTAAACCAGGGAGCCATCCGGGATCGACACCGGGTCAGAGGCCGCAAAGGCACAACACGATCCAAAGCCCCAGCGGCAGCTCTATCCCAGGCTCCCACTAGGGCTTCAGTCGAGTTGTGAGCAAGGGATTCAGGAAAAGTCCCAAGCTCCATCAGGAACCTTTCGGGGTCCATCAGGTGCCTGGGGCAGAACCATCTAGTCGGTTCCCCCTCCCTGCGGCGAGGGGTAGCGGTATGGAAGTCAAGCCTGATGAGGAAATGATCAGACCATGACAAGGGTTGAATAGAAATATCCCCTAAATCTAGATCATTCATCCACTGCCCAGAGACCAAAATCAGGTCGAGCGTGTGTCCCCCATTATGGGTGGGGTCTTGAATTAACTGAGTTAGGTCCATAGCTGTCATGGAAGCCATGAACTCCCGAGCTGACTCGGATGTCTCTCCAATGGAGGGCAGATTGAAATCCCCCAGGACCATGAGCCTGGGGAAATCAACCGCCAATCCAGCTAATACATCCAGCAGCTCCGGCAGTGCCGATGAAACATAGCAGGGAGACAGGTATGTAACAAAAAGGCCCACCTGAGCTCCAAGGCCCCACTTCACAAAGAGGGACTCATACCCGCCTATCTGAGGCACAGTGACCTCCTGAGGTCTGAGACTTTCCCTAATAACCACTGCTACCCCCCCCCCCCGCCCCTGCCCTGGGCTCTCGGTTGGTGAAACGCCCGGAAGCCTGGTGGGCATAGTTCGCTAAGGGGCACACACCCCTCATGGCCCAACCAGGTCTCCGTAATGCACGACAGGTCCGCTCTACCCTCCTGTATGAGGTCGTAAATGAGGGGAGCCTTATGTACCACAGACCTGGCATTAAGCGACACCAGCCGGAGGTGCAAGAAGGGCGATGAGGGTCGGAACACGCGATTGCTCTCAAACAGCAAACCCGCGTCTTCCGAACATCATTTGGCCCTCGGCCCCCACCATATGTGCCTCTCCCACAAACAGTAGAGATGGTGAACTCCCCAATGGAATGGCTTAATGTCTCCCCCGGAATCCCAGCCCTTCCTAGCCCTTCCAACCCACGCCCATTAGTTAGCGCTGGCCTGTGCCCTGGCAGACTCCCCCCCAAGCCTGTCTGAGCCATCTGAATCAACCCCCCCTCCCCCCCCTTAAAATTTGGTTTAAAAGCCCCTGTAAAAAAACCCTTAAGAAGTCTCTTCTTCGCATGCCACCTCTCGGGATCCCAAGATCCGTCATTAAGGAAGCGTCTTGATAGGTCAGAAGGCCATCCCCGGGAAAGGGGGAGTTCCCGGAGGGAATAAAGTTCTGTCGGAGTATAGCATAGAGGAGAGTGTGGCATCAACCAAACGGGATGACATCATGGGGAGATGGAATGAGGAGATGACATGTCCACGGGGGGGCAGCCGGCAGTGTTCAAGGGGGTAGCAGGAAGCTTATGTCCATCATAAAAATTGTCGATGTTGCGGACAATATGTAAGGGTAACGGCCAGCTGTCCAAAATCGCAGCAGATGCTAGCTTGCGAGGTGGTAAAGCGGCCAGTGATGGTGGCAATGAGGACAGCGGCGGCATCGGTGGCTGCTCCAACTCCGACTCTAACAGCTAAGCTCCGCCCATGCCAGCCGCACTCACATCCATCGCCAGGGCCGCACTCCGTTGACGCAGTCCATAATATCACAGGAGGGGGGCCAAATGGCCAAATGGCACAGAACGGTGGCCCAGGCAATGGCAGTAATACCAGGGGGGGGGCACAATGAAGCACCCCCCCTCCAGCCACGCCCACGCCAGCTCCCGAAGCCATCTTCCGCTGGCGTTAGTATCCATGCCAGCTGCCTCAGCCACTCCCCGCTGATCTAAGTTATCATGTTCACAAGCAAGGAGGAGAGGGGGGGGGGAGCAACCGGGATAACACCACGGCGTGGGGAGCGGCAGCTATAGAGACCCCAAACCGGGCGTCCCACCGCCACCGCTGGCCTTACCCATGCCGGTTGCAGAGACCCCAGGCCGGGCGTCCCGCCGGGCATCCCGCCGCAGCTGCTGACCACACCCACGCCGTCAGCCGACCGACGCTCTCCATTCTCCTGTCACCGCCCCATTTCACTCACGATGTTCCGGCTATAAGGCAGGACATCGCAGCTCAAGGGTATCCCCCGAGGTCCCAGGAAGTTCTCATAGCTGGACCTGGAACCAACGATGAAATAGGGTACCCCTGCAACCCCCAAGAAGGACAATCATCTCCCCGAAGCTCTCCTCAAACGCGACAGGACACCATCTTGGGCATGCGTAGTGGAAGAGTCACGTACACATGAAATTAATCCAATTACACATGAAAATAATTGGATTGGACTATGTTAATATCTGCATGATGGGAGATTTCAATGGAATAGTAGATGAGAAATTGGACTATAAAACAGACAAAAAAACAATAAAACAAAGCAGAAAGCCTCTTCCAAAATCCTTTTTTAAAATGACAGATGAAATAGATTTAAAAGATGCATGGAGAGAAATAAATGCTAAAAATAGACAATATACTTTCTACTCAAATTGACACTCATCATGGTCTAGAATAGATATGATATGGATGTCAATGGAATTGATTCTTAACATACAGGAAATTGATATAGAAATAAGTACTTGGGCAGACCACAATCCAATGACAATTAAATGGAAAGGAAAAAGGAGAAGATCCAGATGGACTTTAAACAATACCATATTAAAAGAAAAGGACTTTGTACAGAAAATGGAGAAAGAATTGGCTTTCTTTTTTAAAGAAAACAGAAAAGAGGACACATCAATGCAGAATATTTGGGATACAATGAAGGCCTATGCTAGAGGCTTGATAATAGACTATACAAGGCAAAGAAATACTAGGAAAAGACAAGCTTTTAAAACATTAGAGGATGATTACAAGAGACTTGAAAAAGAGCTACAGAAACGTCCACAAAAACAGGATATTAAAATAAAAATGGACACAACTAAACATAAAATGGGGCTAATGGAAAAGGAGGAACTAGCACAAAATCGTAGATGTGCTAAACAGAATTATTTCAAAGACGCATTAGCGTATAAACTGAAAAAAAGAGAGAGAATCAAGAAAAATAATGCAATTAATAGACGATCAAGGGCAAATTTGCCATGGAAACAGAGAGAAGAAAAAAATTGTACAAGATTACTATGGAAAATTGTATGAACAAGAGAACATAGAGGAGGGAAGAGTTAAACAATACCTGCAGAAAGCGAATCTACCCCAGATATCTAAAGAAACTGAAACGATGCTAGAAGGGAATATAAGGATGATGGAGTTAACTGAAGCACTTATAAACAAAATAATGGAAAGGCTCCAGGTCCAGATGGACTGCCAGCGGAATTTTATAAGACATTGCAGGAATCGTTGAATCTTCCACTGCTAGAAGTTATGAATGAAGTCATGTTTAAGATGAGGATACCCAAATCGTGGTCAGAAGCATACATTACACTTGTGCCAAAGGAGGATGCTGACCCACAACGAATTAAGAACTATAGACCTATCTCCCTGCTAAATTCAGACTATAAAATCTTCACTTCAATATCAGCAGAAAGATTTAAAAGATACTTAAATAATTGTATTCACCCTGATCAAAATGGGTGTCTGCCAAAGAGACAAATTAAAGATAACATGAGAATAATTCTGGACACTTTGGAATATTATGAGGCGCACCCTGAAAAACAAATGGCCTTGATATTTTTAGATGCACAGAAAGCCTTTGACAACGTGAATTGGTGATTTATGTTATTACAGTTGGAGCAGATGGGCTTTGGTAAGAAATTCATTCAAGCCATAGAAGCTATATATCATAAACAAACAGCAAAGATAATGATAAATTGACAGATTCTATTGATATAAGGAAAGGGAAAGACAAGGCTGCCCACTGTCACCTCTGTTGTTTGTGTTAACATTAGAAGTCTTAAATAGAAATATTAGAGAAGAAAAAGATATAAAAGGAATGAAAATTAAAAAGCAAGAATACAAACTGCAAGCATTCGCAGATGATCTGGTTTTCATCTTAGAGGACCCATTAGAAACAGCACTTAAATTCATAGAAAAGATAGAGGAATATGGAATAGTAGCAGGCCTGAAAATAAATAAAGATAAAATGAAGATTTTGACAAAGAATATGTTAGTAAGACAAAAGGAAGAATTGGCGGAAGCTTTGAAGATACAGGTCACGAATAAGGTTAAGTATTTGGGGATATATTTGACAGCAAGATGCAGTTCACTTAAAGAGAATAATTATCATAAACTCAAACAACAGATAGTGACAGACCTGGTAAAATGGGAAAATTTACAACTATCACTAATAGGGAGAATATCAACAATTAAGATGAATATACTACCTAGCATTTTATATTCGTTCCAGACAATTCCAATTAGATTAGGGATAGATTATTTTGAAGATCTAAATAAAATAGTGTTGAGGTATATTTGGCAGGGAAAGAAAGCAAGAATAAAATTAAAACTGTTGCAAGATGCTTGAATAAGAGGAGGATTTGGTCTGCCTAACTGGGAGTTATATTACCAGGCAACAAGCTTGATGTGGGTTAAGGAATGGATAATGCTAAGAAATTCTAGATTATTGACATTAGAAGGACATGATTTGTTGTTGGGATGGCACGCTTTCTTATGGTACAAGGAAACTAAAACACAGGGGTATTTCAGAAGACATTATATATGTGAGGCTTTATTATTAAACTGGGAGAAGATTAAAAGGCATCATTATTTAAAAAATCCACTATGGAAGTGGAACATTAACACTACGGAGTTAATATTGAAGCATTTTCATATCCAATAACATATAAAAAGGAACAAACAGTTAGATATGGTGAAATACTGTAAATGCAAAGGGTGAACTTAAATCTATGCAAGAATTAGAAGAACAAGGTTGGAAGAACAAGGATGAATTGGTTTTCATATGTGCAAATACATTCTAGATATAATAAAGACTTTAAAATAGAAGGCTTTTATGACAAATTGACTGATTTAGATAAAATCCTGACAGGTACTGATGAAAAGGTGATTAAAAAACTATACGGATATTTATTAGAGGTTAAACTAGAAGAAGAACAAGTTAAAGAAACAATGATTGCTTGGGGGGGGGGAAATTTTGGATATGGGCTTGAGTTAGAGAAATGGCAAAAATTGTGGTCTCAAAATTACAAAATGACAATGTCAACAGCGTATAAAGAAAATTTGTATAAGATGTTTTACAGGTGGCATCTACCCCCGATGAGAATAGCAAGAATGTTTAAGAATAAATCTGAAAAATGTTGGAAATGTCATCAGATACCGGGTTCATATTACCATATGTGGTGGACGTGTGCAGAAGCTAAAAAATACTGGACTAAAATCCACACATGGTTGGAAAAAATGATAGAAAAACATATTAACTTTAAATCAGAGATATTTTTATTGGGGATTTTACCGGAAACATAGTAGATAATTGAAATATTTGATTGTAAATGTGTTAACAGCAGCTAGAATTGTATTTGCTAAAAACTGGAAAAATGAGAAAATACCAACGCAGGAGGAATTATTCATAAAATAATGGAATGTGCTGAAATGAGTAAATTGACATTTGAAATTAGAGAGCAAGAAGATAAACAATTTTATAAGATATGGGATTTATTTTACCAATGGATAGACAAGAAAATATGGAAAGGAAATATGAATTTTACAATTCAAGGACAATGGAATGACATAGAATATAATATAAAGATGTACTATTATTGGATGGATTTAGGAGGATGTAATGAATTTTTATAATATAAATTAATTCAAAATTTAGAATATCTCATATAAAATGAAGGAATAAAAGTTATAGTCAAATAAAAGATTAATAATGATAATAATGTATATGTTAGATTGGGTAATGAAAGGCACAAAAGGCTAAGATAACAGCAGCTCTTTATTTGGTCAAGTACAGGCATCCACTGAGTGAGAGGTCTGACAGCTCCCTTTTTAAAGGGGAGCTGGCCAGCGCTTCAGCCAATCAGGTCTCTCTCTGTTCCCGCCTGAAAAGAGAGGACCTGACTGGAAACTACTATTGTCCTTGCAACAACTAGAGGGGGGAGTATCTAACAGCCCTCCCCTCTAGGATGGAACATCCTAACGAGTGACGTAGTCATGCAGGTAGGCGGGCCTCTGGATCGACCTGCTGGACCTGTGCAGTTCAGACAGTGGGGTTTCTCCGCACTGGGCAGTCAGACCTGTTGCTTCTCCGGACTCGTCGGGTGGACACTCCTGGAAGCTTTCGGAGGCCTCGGCTGGCACCATCGGCAGAGGACTCGCCCGTGCCCCGTCGGAGTCAGATAAGTCCCTGGGTTCCTCTGTAGTGGTCTGTGGTTGGTGCGGCTCGGCCTGTGATGGTGTTGGTGGCATTTGCTGGAGTGGGGAGTTCTCTACTCGTCCCCGGAGTTGGTCGATGTGCCTCCTCCAATGTCGTCCGTCCTCGAGCCTGACGGAGTAGGATCGCGGGCCCGAAACTCCGACGATGGTTGCGGGTAACCACAGGGTCCCCCCTGGGGAATTGTGGGCATAGACCGGGTCGCCTATGGTAAATGTCCGGAACTTTCCCGTGGAGTCGGGAGGCGTGTCAGAAGAGTAGTTGGGGTGCAGCCGGTCTAAGTGGGACCTGAGTCGGTGTCCCATGTGTAGCTCCGCTGGGCTCCTGCCGGTGGTGGCGCTCGGCGTGATATGTTGGACCAGGAGGTAGTGGTCTATTCGCGTTTTCCATTCTGCTTAAGGCCTCCTTGGTAGACCTTACCATCCGTTCCGCCTGGCCATTGGATGCTGGGTGGACCGGGGCGATGAGGGCGTGCCGGATTTCCTGTGCCGCTAGGAACTCTTCGAATGATTTGGCCGTGAACTGTGGGCCATGATCAGACACGAGCACGTTGGGGAACACGTGGGTCGCGAACAGCCTCCGTAGTGCCCTGATGACAGTGTCTGTGGTGGTGGATGTCATCAGGACTACCTCCAACCACTTCGAGAACGCGTCCACAACTATGAAGAAGGTTTGCCCGTGCACTGGCCCTGCGAAGTCTATGTGGACTCTGGACCATGGTGCTTGGGGTCGCTCCCATTCTTTTGCGGGTGCCTCTAGAGGAGCCGGCCTGGACTCTTGGCATGGTGTGCATGTGCTTACCCACTCCTGAATGTCTCTGTCCATATTGGGCCACCACACATAGCTCCGTGCCAACGCCTTCATTCTTACTATCCCAGGGTGACCCTTGTGGAGAGCCTCCAGCATGGTTACTCGCAGCTGTTTCAGGATGACCACCCGGTCCCCCCACAATAGACAACCCCAGATGGCAGACAATTGGTCGCATTTCGTGACGAAAGGGTTGAGTTCTGTTTCCACCGGTCCCTTGGGCCACCCCCTCCACACCCAGTTCAAAATCTGCTTGATGATGGGGTCTTTTTCGGAATGGTGTGTGACGTCTCTGGAGGAGATGGGTCCCGAGTCTAGGCAGTCAATCAGGAGTACCACAGCTTCGGGTGTCAGGTCGGCGAGCAGCTCCGGTAGGGGGCATCAACTCAGTGTGCCTGCATGCCCCAACGTGGTGCCTGAACGGTGGATGAGCTGGTATGAGTATGCTGCCAGGAAGATCGTCCAATGGGTCATGCAGGGGGAGAGTGACACCGGGGTTGGGCGGTCTCCAGCCAGTAGTCCCAGTAGAGGCTTGTGGTCCGTCACCAGGTCGAAGTCCCTGCCGTACAGGTATTCGTGGAACCGCTTGACCCCTGCCACTGCGGCCAGCGCTTCCCGGTCCAGCTGGCTGTAGTTCTGTTCGGCGGTGGACAGCGTCCTTGAATAGAACGCGATGGGGGCTTCCGTGCCGTTCGGCATCCGGTGGCTTAGGACACGAACGCCTTGGCTTCGGCTTTCCCCCATGTTCACTCTGTGTTCTTCGCTAGCAGGCGGTGTAGTGGTTCAGCAACCGTCGCTTTCTGCTTGAGGAACATGCTATAAAAATTAAGGAGTCCGAGGAACGCCTGGAGCTTGGTCTGATTTTTTGGAGTGGGGGCTTCCCTAATGGCCCTGATTTTCTGGTTGGTCGGGTGAATCCCAGAGCCATCGATCATGTAGCCTAAGAATTCCACCCTGGGTACATTTATTTTGCACTTTTACTTTTTTAAACAGAGGCCCTTCGATCGGATTCTGTCCAATACAGCGCGAACTCTTTTTAAAAGTTGTGCTTCGTTTGCGGCGGATACCAATATGTCGTCAAAATAGGGGACGACTCCTGGTATCCCCTGCAACAGTCATTCCATGATACTTTGGAACAGCCCCGGGGCGATACTAACTCCGAATTGTATGCGGTTGCACTTGAACGCCCCCCTGTGTGTTACAATGGTCTGGGCCTCCGCGGTAGTGCCATCTACTGGCAGCTGCTGGTATGCCTGCACCAAGTCCAGTTTTGCAAATATTTTCCCCGGGCAGAGGGAATGCAACAGATGTTGGACTACGGGTACGGGGTACGCACTTTGCTGCAACCCCTTGTTGATTGTGCATTTGTAATCAGCACACAATCTGATAGACCCGTCAGGCTTGACAGGAGTCACTATTGGCGTTTCCCAGCGGGCGTGATCGACTGGTTCGAGGATCCCCTGGCTCACCAGTTTGTCTATTTCTTTGTCAATTTTCAGTCGGAGGGCGAAAGACACTCTCCTGGGTTTGAGCCGAATTGGGCCAAATTGGGGTCTAGGCTAAACGATATGGGGTCCCCCTTGTACTCACCCAGACCGAAGGGAAAAACGTCCTCGAACTCCCTTAAAATGGTTTCTGCGGCGTTCACGGGGGCGGCAGCGGTTGGTGCTTGGCCTGCTTCGTCTAGGGCATTGACTTGGGCCACGACCATCCCTAGAGCCTGAAACCAGTCTAGTCCAAAAAGGCTCTGGAGGTTGTCCCGCACCATGATCACCTGAAGCTTCTTGGTGATCCGCTTGTAGCGGACGGTGAATGTGCCTTGCCCCATGAGGGGAACCAGGTTTCCCTGATAGTCCCGGAGGCGGACATCGGGGCTCTTGAGGTCCTCCTTCCGCATCGTGGGGATCGTCCGTTTTAGCACTGCCCATGAGATGATCGTGAGAGATTACCCGGTGTCTATCTCCATCTTGCAGGGGGCACCCTCGAGGACCACTGTGACTTTCAGCTTCCTGGGGCGGCTGATTCGGATGTGCCTTACTGGGACCGGGACGTTCGGTTTCGGGTGGCAGCTCTGGTGTTCCTGGGCGGATGCGGTGAGGTTGGCCACTTGGTCGTCGGCCTCTGACCGTCGGGGATGTCTCTGGCTGGGACGTTGTCTTCGGTTTGCCCCCTTCTTTGCTTTCTCGGGGCGACCGATTGTCACCAGGAACTCGCTGCGGCACACTCTGGCACTGTGTCCCCTCCGCTCGCATCGCTGGTACGTCGCGTCCCGGAACCGGCAGGTTGCTCTTGCGTGGTTGCCTCCGCAGCTGGCACAGGGCAGGCCAGGTGATTTGAAGTTTTACACCGGCGCTGCGCGGGTACTGCGCATGCGGTGGTTGCTCTCTTTGTCACTTTCAGAGCTCTCCTGCTCGACGGTCTCACGGTGGATGCGGGCGCTCTTGGTTGCCTCAGTGGGTGCGTGGAGCCGCTGAAGGGCCTTGACGGACTTCCAGGATGAGTCCCTGCGGGGAGAGGGGGCGGTCTATAAATTTAATAAACCTAAACCTAACCTAAACCTTCTGCGCTGATTCAGCTGCTCTTGCCTCGTCGAGAGCAACCTGGAGGGAGAGGTTGCTTCTCGCCAGCAGTCTTGCCTGTAGGCTCCGGTCTCGGACCCCCATGATGATCCGATCCAAGATGACGTTGTCCAGCTCGCGGAACTCGCAATGGGCTGCAGCTTTCCAGAGCGCGGCAATGTACTCGTTTATTGTCTCGCCATCCATCTGGTTCCTCATGTTGATGTGATAGCGCCGAACGTACTTGGATGGCTTCGGAGCATAGTGCGTCTTCAACGTTTGCTGGAGGGTGGTCCAGGAGACGGCGTGTAGTGGCATCGGCGCGGAGAGGTTCTTGGTGGTCTCTAGAACTTCGGGGCCGCAGTAACCCAGGAACAGGTTCTTTTTCCGGGGTTCCGGAACGTCACCAAGTTTGTTTGCCTCCAAGAAAATCTCGAACCGCAGCAGATAAGCATCCCAGTCATCCAATGCTGGGTTGAACGGAGGTGGTTGGGCATAGGTGGCCATCGTGACTCTCTCTGGGTTTGTAATGGCCAGTTGATGCCTTCCTGCGCTCTGGGTGGAATCACTGCCTTGTGACCGAGCTCTTTGTTAGTGAGTTTCGCTCTTTTGTCTGCCTAATTGCCTTCCAATCCCATCCTCGTTGCCAGTGTTAGATTGGGTAATGAAAGGCACAAAAGGCTAAGATAGCAGCAGCTCTTTATTTGGTCAAGTACAGGCATCCACTGAGTGAGAGGTCTGGCAGCTCCCTTTTTAAAGGGGAGCTGGCCAGCGCTTCAGCCAATCAGGTCTCTCTCTGTTCCCGCCTGAAAAGAGAGGACCTGACTGGAAACTACTATTGTCCTTGCAACAACTAGAGGGGGGAGTATCTAACAGTATACATATATATTAGGTTGATAATATGAGACTTTATATAAACTGTAAGTGAGGACTATGGAGAGGATGCACAAAAGTTTTGTAACCAATCGACAAGCTGGATGTAACTGGAAGATAAAGGTCACTAAAGCAGAGGGTTGCCCTATTGTAACGGTCGCGGGGAGGAGGGGATGCGAGGACAGGATAAGATCTCAAGGTCGGTTGGGAGACCGGGGCTGTTGGCTACGCCCGGTCGCTTGTACCAACCCCTGCAGTCTAGGTGGACAGGTCATACAGAGCCAGGGCCTGCGGCTGATGCTTTGTAACGCAAGGTCTGTCACCAACAAGGCCCCCCTCATTAATGAGTTGATTTCAGAGGGGGAGCTAGACCTTGCAGGGATAACGGAGACCTGGTTGGGCCACGAGGGTGGTTTACCCCTCGTGGAAATGTGCCCACCGGGTTTCCGTGCATTCCATCAGCCTCGGGCCCTGGGTAAGGGTGGAGGGGTGGCGGTGGTTATGCGGGAATGTTTAGAGCCGAGGGAGTTCACTGTTCCTCAGATACCCGGGTGTGAGTCCCTTGGTGTGAACTGGGGCCCAGGGAGGCAGTGGGGCTTGCTGATTGTATACTTGGCTCCTCGCTATGCATCAGCAGCCCTGCCCGAGCTCCTCGAGCTAATCTCTGCGACGGCAGTTGAGACTCCCAGACTCTTGGTCATGGGGGACTTCAACTTGCCGTCAATGGGAGCGGCTTCCGAGGCGGCTCGGGAGTTCATGGCTTCCATGACGGCCATGGACCTGACCCAATTAGTGCAGGGCCCCACTCACGAAGGGGGCCACACACTGGACCTCATTTTTGTATCTGAACAGTGGACGAGTGATCTGGGAATAGGGGATTTAGTCATCACGCCCCTGTCATGGTCAGACCACTCATCCCTCCGGCTGGACTTCCCTGGCGCTATCCCCCACCGCGAGGAGGCGGAACCAGACCCTATAAACTGGTACCGCCCCAGGCACCTGATGGAATCTGATAGATTCCAGACGGAGCTTGGGCCAATTCCTGTAGCCTTGTCCCGCTCCCGCTCCGAGGACCTAGTGACCGCCTGGAATAGGGCGACGACTGGGGCCTTGGACCGGGTTGCGCCTTTGCGACCTCTCCTGCGGCATCGACCCACCCGGGCTCCTTGGTTTACTGAGGAGCTTAGGGTGATGAAGCGCCACAGGAGACGTCTAGAGAGCAGGTGGAGGTCCTCACGCTCCGAATCTGACCGAACACAGGTAAGAGCCTATTTGCGGACTTACCTTGTGGCAATAAGAGCGGCCAAACGTAGATATTGTGCTGCTCTTATTGCGTCCGCGGATAACCGCCCTGCCGCCCTGTTTAGGGTGACTCGCTCCCTTCTATCGCAGAGGGTGCGGGAGACACCCTTACAGGGTAGAGCAGAGGAGTTTGGGGAATATCTTCAGGACAAAATCGATCAGATCCGGAGCGGGTGGACCTCCGTCAGTGGACCAGACGAGCCGCCAACAGCGAGTCTTGAGAGACCACTCTGGGAGGAGTTTGACTCTGTTGCCCCTGAGGATTTGGACAGGTTACGTGGACGGCTGCGACCCACCACTTGTTTAATGGACCCGTGCCCCTCCTGGCTGGTACTGGCAGCCTGGGAGGTGACACGAGGCTGGCTCCTGGGCCTGGTGAGCGCATCATTGGGTGAGGGTTACTTACCAACCGCCTTGAAAGAGGCGGTGGTGAGACCCTTGCTCAAGAGGCCTTCACTCGACCCAGTGGAGCTAGCTAACTATCGTCCAGTCTCCAACCTTCCCTTTGTGGCGAAGGTTGTTGAGAATGTGGTGGCGCAGCAGCTCCCGCGACACCTAGACGAATCCGATTATCTAGACCCACGCCAGTCCGGCTTCCGACCCGGGCACAGCACCGAGACAGCCTTGGTCGCGTTGGTTGATGATCTCTGGAGGGCCAGAGATAGGGGTTGCTCCTCTATCCTGGTCCTATTAGATCTCTCGGCGGCTTTTGATACCATCGACCATGGTATCCTATTGCGCCGGTTGGAGGGGATGGGAGTCGGAGGCACCGTTTTGCGGTGGTTCGGCTCCTACCTCTCTGACCGGAAGCAATGTGTGTTGACAGGGGGACAGAGGTCGTCCCTGAGGCCACTCACTTGTGGGGTGCCACAGGGGTCGGTCCTCTCGCCTCTCCTGTTCAACGCATATGTGAAGCCGCTGGGTGAGATCATCCGTGGTTTTGGGGTTGAATACCACCTCTACGCTGATGATACTCAGCTGTATATTTCAACCCCAAACCACCCCAACGAGGCTGTCGAAGTGATGTCCCGGTGTTTGGAGGCCGTCGGGGTCTGGATGGGGGACAACAGACTCAAACTCAACCCCTCCAAGACCGAGTGGCTGTGGTTGCCGGCACCTCGGTTCAGCCAGCTGACTCCATCGCTGGCCATAGGGGGCGAACAGTTGTCCCCTGTGGAGCGGGCGCGCAATTTGGGTGTCCTCCTTGATGCCCGGCTGTCAATGGAGGACCATGTGACAGCCGTGGCTAGGGGGGCATTCCACCAGGTTCGCCTGGTGCGCCAATTGCGCCCCCTACTGGACCGGAGTGCCCTGCGCACGGTCACTCATGCGCTGGTGACGTCTCGCCTGGACTACTGCAATGCCCTCTACATGGGGCTTCCCTTGGGACGCATCCGGAGACTGCAGCTAGTTCAGAACGCAGCCGCGCGGGTTATTATGGGAAGTACTCGTTACTCCCACGTAACACCTCTTCTGCGCGAGCTGCACTGGCTACCTGTAGCCTTTCGGGTGCGTTTCAAGGTATTGATTACCATCTTTAAAGCGCTCCATGGCAGAGGACCTAGTTATCTGCAGGATCGCATCCTACCACACACGTCCCTGCGACCTATCCGCTCACACAGGGAGGGGCTCCTCCTGGTGCCGTCTGCTAGGCAATGCCAGCGGGCGACACCTAGGAGTAGATCCTTCTCTGTGATGGGCCCAACCCTCTGGAATGACCTCCCCCCAGACATTCGAACCACCACCGACCTCCGCTCCTTCCGGCAAAAGTTAAAGACTCACCTATTTCAATCAGCTGGCCTGGCACTGTCTTAGTTTTACCTCCCGGGATTTATTTATTTTAATTGGGTTTTAAGGGTTTTATAGGCTTTTAACGATTATATTTATTATTCGATTACAGTCTCATAACCTCCTTCACCAGTATTAATTTAATTGTTTATGTATGTATTTTATAATGTATTTTAGTGACTGTACACCGCCCCGAGTCCTCTCCGGGAGAGGGGGCGGTCTATAAGTGTGAATAATAAATAAAATAAAATAAAATAAATAAGATGTTTCTGTTTTATGTTTTTTTTTGTGTAAGTTTATCTTTAAAAAATAAACATTCTTTTAATAAAGCAGAGGCCTCCAGGTCATGTAAGTTGGCAGTTGAGAGGACCATGAATGGTTCCTAAGAATTCTAACTGGCCAGGTACCTTGGCTGTGCATTCATCCAGGGGCAGCCACCCGTAAGCCTTCGTGAGCTTGTCCGAGTTGTGACCGGGGAACTTAAATAGTAAGGGCTCCTGGAGTGGACATGCGTGCCATCCTGGCTCAGAAAAAGGGTGTCTGAATGACTATAAGCTGCCTACTTTTGAAACTGGCCCTGAGACAAGTCCCTGGATGGTGTGGGACTCAAAGGTCGAAGCCTAGAAAAATCAAGGTGTGGACAATTTCATAGTGGAGAAAGATATTGGAAACAAAAGCCAGACTTCCCCAGGATACGTGGCAGAAGTTGACCATCCAGAGGATGATGTGAGACATGCAGGGGACGCCCCCAGGGGTTGTAAGGTGTGTGTCAGGCCTGCAGCCATATTCCTTTTTGGATCTTTGGCCTGCCACACTTTCTATTATTCTACTATGCTGTTTCTATTGTGGGAAAATGGGAGGGGGGATGGTACAGAGTAAAATGCTATGTAGCCAAAATAAAATTCCTTTCTAGAAGCCAAGATCATCCTTTGTCTCTACACATCTGCACCTGACCAGAACTGGATGGGTGGAACTGCCAGCATGGCAGTGGAAGATTGGACCATGTGATGGACTTATGGGTGTGGGGGCAAGATCCTGAACTTTTAATTGGGTGGGGAAAAACCAGGAAGCTCAGATTTTGGTTTTCCCAGATGTGCCAACATGACTCTCTTAATAAATTGGAACTTTGAGCAATATTTTGCCTTGGACTCTGATTTAATTTTGGATGTTATTTGGAACCTTGATATTAACCCGAATCTCCCTTAAAATACTTCATCAGCTATCCCAGGATTGGGAAGCTGTTAGGGGTACTGAATCCCAGTACTAATCCAATCCTGGTCTGTTCTGACCCCCCTCTTCATACACGAAAGCACGCCGAGACAAAGATACTGCAAGGATTTATTAACACACAGACTAGACCTTGGCAGCAATCCAGCACAGACTAGACCAGGGGTGGCGAACAAGTTCGACAAAAAGAGCCAAAATTTTAAACTGTGAGAGTCAGAGAGCCACACCACGCAGTGACCTGCCAAAACAGACCCGGAAGCAATGTTCATGCCTGAGCACCCGAATTTTTTTCACAGATGTCACCTAAGACAACAACGAAATCAGTATTATTTGAAACTCAAAGTTATGTTTCTTCAAGGTACCCGCTTAATTCAAAGTGTTATATAATATCAGTATCACTTAACAACGCTCCTGCTTAGCAACCAAAATGTTGGCTCAGAAACTGGCATTTGAAGCACGCAACTCTTAAAGCTGTCAAGTTACAAGACCCTTGCACCCCTAACCCTTTAGGGAAAAAACCCCCAGGGGTCTTCAAACCTGACAGCTTTAACACCTGTGGACTTCAACTCCCAGAATTCCTCCTCCAGTCATGTTGCAGCGACGTCATCTGCGTGGATCTGCTCCATCTTTGCTTTCTTCATTGTGGGCAGGGCTTCTGCTGAAGATGCCGACGAGTACGAGTTGCCACTAGAATAACTGCTGCTACCTCCTCCTCCTCCTCCTCCTCCAACAGAATCACCAGATTTGCTCCTGAGCTCAGCGCTGAGTTACCTCTGCCCCCTCCCCCTCCTCCGTGCTTTTGAGGAGCCATGAGGCTTTTTTTCCCCTGCTCCCCCCCCCCCCCCGCCTTCCTACTGGCTCCTGCAGCCTCATGGCTCCTCAAAAGCACGGCGGAGGAGGAGGAGGGGGCAGGGGTAACCCAGCGCTGACTGAGCTCAGCTGCTCCGAGCGGAGGGGAGGCGCCGCTGCCACGCGCGGAGATGCCGGCTGGAGCTTTGGCGGCTTCATCTCAGCCGCAGCGCCGGGCGGCAAATCCGGCAGTGCTGCCTGTTAGAGGAGGATGAGGAGGAGGTGGCAGCAGTTCTTCCGGTGGCGGTGGGGGCTTTGGGGCTTCACAACTAGCCTCAGTCGCCCCGTGCTCCTCAAAGCAAGTCTGGGGAAGTCCTTTGCAGGCGGCCCGTTCTAGCTGCCTGCAAAGGACCTCCCCAGCTTCCGAAAGGGAGCACGCGATCCGAGCCACAGTATACTAAATAATGATAAGAGGCAAAGAGCCTCATTTATTTTGGCCAGGAGCCGCATGCGGCTCGCGAGCCGCGTGTTCGCCACCCCTGGACTAGACCTTGGCAGCAATCCAGCACAGACTAGACCTTGGCAGCAATCCAGCCTGCCAAGACAGCACCGATAGCTTCTCCAGCTCTAGTAAATACGTTGATTCCTGCGAACAGTTTGCACAAAGTCATTTCTTTTTATACAGTCTTCAGAGGAGCCTAATTACAACCACCTGAGTTCAATTATCTCCTGTAACTGCATAGCTGTTCTTTACGTCTATTAGCCCTCCGTTGCCGGGCATCCAGAACCACCTCCCTTGTCTCCTCCCCACTGCTCCAATGCATGATGTCAGGAGCACACTCCCTTTGGCTTTCACCACTGCTCCATGCCTCAGGCGCCTCCTGGTGGCCAACCAGCCTCTCTGATCCCTGTTCAGAGTTGGAACCCTGTCCAGGGTCCCCCACATCGTCCAAAGCCGACTCGTAGGGACCCTCGTCGTCGGAGTCTGGTTGCAGCTCCAACGGCTCCTGCTGGGTCACAACACTATCTCTCACCACAGGGCCCTTCCCCCGGGTCTGAAGCTCGGGGTGTGGCCTCGAGGGATATTGCGCATGATAGGCTCGCACCAAAGCAGGGGCATGCATGTCTGTCGCATTGGTCCAGGTCCCCCCATCCGACCCCTCGTCCTTCCAGTCGACCAAGTACTGAAAACGTCCCTTCTTCTGGCTCACTTTCTGTATCTGTTCTACTGTCTTCTATACTAGCAGTAAGCTCTGTGTTTATGCTACTTCCATTGGCAGTAACTGATTCCTTAGTCTTTTGAGTGTTTCTTGTATCAATATCCACTTTAGCCTTTTTCACATCTGGAAATTCTTCCTCTCCTGGAAAACTTGGTTCATTAGGGGCAAAAAGGCAATTCAGACTGCTAGATGACTTTTGTTCTTCTGTGTTCAGATTCTTGTGCTCATTTGTCCTAGAACATTCTGCATCTTTTTGTTTCTTTTTGCTTTTTCTGTCTCTGCTGCTCTGAAGAGTTTCAGTTCCATACAACTGTAGATCCACTCGAGAGTGGAACTGGTATCGGCCACTTTTTTTTTTTTTGTCAAAATTTTTTATTGATTTTAAAAGTTTTACAAGGGAAAAGGGGTTAAGAGGTTATGGAACATTTTGACAGCTACATCGTGCGGGGGGGAGAGAAGAGTCCCTTCGGGGAGAGGGGGCAGTCTAGAAATCAAATCAAATCAATAAATAAATAAATAAGCCCCCCCGGGTCTTACAACTTTTACAAAAAGGAGAAATAAAAAACTATAAACTTTTGCATAGATATTAGCAGTTTTAAGTTTACACAAAATCATCAATGTGTTTCAATCATTTTACTTTTGTCACTTCCTTGAAAATACATTGTAACAACATTTAGAATAGTGTTTCAATTCACTTTTGTGATCTGAGTCTTCTTGTTGTCGCATCCTCCCCCCCATCCACTGGCAGAGCCTCAGCCCCTCCCTGCTTTGTTTCTTGTGTGACATCATCCCCCACGTCACCTAAGAGAGCAGTATGTTTTTTCATAAAAGCCTCTGCTTCCGCAACTGTGTTAATTCTGATTCTACTGCTCTCCCAAAAAATCAACATGCCTTCTGGTAACAACCATTTAAACCAAACCCCGTTATTCTATAATTTTTTTGCTAAGAAGGTATATTTCCTTCTCTTATCTCTTACTTTCTTTGGGATCTGCTTAAGAATGGTTATTTCTTTATCCTTATATTTTAATGGTCCTCCCCTTTGAGCTCCTAGAACCTCATCTCTTGTGGTTTTTCTAAGAAATTTAACATGAACTTCCCTTGGAACATTATGTGTTCTTGCATAGGCTGAATTAATCCTATAAATCAGGTCAATATCCCACCCAAGCTGTTGTTTATCTCTGTTAATATATTCTGCTAACATTGTGGTCATGATCTCTTTAAGATCTTCATTTTCGACTTCTGGTAAATTTTGAAACCTAAGAAAAAAAGACATCCTTTCAAATTCCATTTTTATCACATGATTCTCAAATTCTGCGTTCCCCCTTTGGACTGCCTCCAGGTCGCTCCTCATCCCAGCCACACCCTCCTCCAGTACACCTATCCTCTGTTCATTCTGTGTAGCTTTTTGTTCTGTCTCTCTGAGCTGGTCATTTAAGTCTGTTTTTTCATTTCATCCTGTCCCTTTAAGAGAGCCTGAAGCATCTGCTGAGTATACAAGTCCTTTGAGCTTTCTTCAGGGGCTTTAGGTTGTAAAAAAGATCCCAGTTGTGACTGGTGGGCAATGGGGCTGGACGTAGAAGATGTCGGGGCCGATGAGGCCTTTCCAGGTGGTAATTTTTTCGGACCCATCATGAAGCTCGGAGATAGTTATTGTCCTATACAGAGAATGGTGTCCGTGGGAAAGCACAGCCGGTAGAGACCACCAAACAGGCAAATCCAAAGGAGAATAAGTCGTTTAGTTCAAGACCAAAGCAGATGGGTGGATCAAAATATTCCAAAACCAGGGGAAAAACTTGTTTGAAGAGGCTCCTGAAGGTCTCTGGGGTGGAAATTAATTCAAGGCAACAAAGTTTTTTAAGGGAGGAGTCTCATGCACAAGACAAAGAAGAAAGAGGAAGTGAGCCATCTTGGCTCAGCCAGCACCGGTGGTCAGGAAACAACAAAGTCAGAGTTCCCATGGATAATTAGAGAAGAATCAGTTCAACCATCCTTTCTCTCACAGTTGTAGTCAGAAGAGGAAAATAAAAAGGTTTTTTTCCCCATTAATTAAGGGAAGTGAAAGTATTTTAAACTTTTTTAAAAACTTTCTCTCTCTCCCTTGCGAGGGAGAGATTTTCCAAGTGCCGCTTTTCCGAGGGGGGTGGAAACTCCCTCCCCCCTCCAATTTTGACTCTTCCACTGGTTGAAACAAAGTCCAAGAAAAAACTGCAAGTCAGTCAATAAGGTGTTAAACTGTAAAAGACCCGGAGAGAGCCCCCACCTCACCGCGCTTCAGTTGTTGCATTCAAATTAATCGCTTCCTTCCTGGCTGCGCTCGGCGAAGCGCGCTTTGGCATTCCGCGCACTCCCTACGCTCCACGGCTCCTGGGGCAAAGCTGGAGACACCCCCATGGCTGCCGCCGTTCCAGGGGGTCCCAGCAAGCCGCCCCTACGGCAGGGCGCCACTCCAAGGCACCCTGTGCTCCCCTAGGATTCAGGGGAGCCCACCGAAGCAGCGAGAAGGCGGACGCATGCGTCCGTTGCCTTCGGCCGCCGGAAGTGGTCGTATCGGCCACTTTCAACATCACAGTAATAATAAATTCCAGTGGTTGGATCATAATACAGCTGATTTTCCGAATTATAATAGAATCCAGTGCTATGATCATAATATAATCCAGTATTTTCATCATAAATAAATCCTGTTTGTGTTACAGCAGCTTCTGCAGCAGCTCTCAGATTTTCTGCTAATGTGCCTTCTGTTAATGAAACATCTTTTGATTTCTGCACATTATTTATTATGTTGCCCTGATCCTCAAGCTCATCTTGCTGTCTGTCTTTAACATCTAAATGATTGTCTAATTGTAAATGATCTCAACAGGTCCTCATCGAAGGTCCACGGGGAAGCTGGCCCTACCTCTGCCCTCCGTTGCTCTACCCACTCGTCGCCCCGCTGCGCATCCCATATCAGCGACCGTAAGTCCACAGGCTTGTGAACTGCAGCGAAGGAGTCGATGGGTAGAACGGTCCGGGGTGGAAGCGTGTCTGCAGGGTCAGAGTACTCTGGTTTCCTGGATAGGGCATCCACGCTTTGGTTCTGCGCACTAGGAATGTAAGTCACTTTAAAGTTGAACCGGGCAAAGAACAGACACCACCGGATCTGGCGCTGTTCAACTTGCGCTCCGTTGTCAGAAACTGTAAATTCCTATGGTCCATCCGGACCTCGACTTGATGCCTGGCCCCCTCCAGGTGATGCCTCCAGGCCTCAAACGCCACCTTGATAGCCAGCAACTCCTTCTCCCAGATGGTGTAATTGCGCTCGGAAGGACTGAGTTTCCGAGAGTAATAAGCGCAAGGGAAAAGGGTACCATCAGGGGCATGAGCCTGCAGCAACACCGCACCCACCATGATGTCAGACGCGTCTGCCTCCACCACAAATGGACGATGGGGATCAGGGTGCTTCAGGATCGGCTCCTTCGTAAAGGCATGCTTCAGGGCCATGAACGCCTGTTGCTCCGTGGGCCCCCAGCGAAATGGCACTTTCTTTTGCAGGAGCCGAGTGAGGGGCGCAGTCAAGAAAGCAAAGCTGGGGATGAAGGTCCAGTAATAGTTGGCAAACCCGAGGAGTCTCTGAACATCCTTCATACGTTGAGGAGGTTGCCAACTGTGCAACACCTCCACCTTGCCCGGCTCCATCGCAATTACCTCAGGGGAGATACTGTGCCCCAGGAACTCGATGGTAGTCTGCCAGAACTGACATTTCTCCAGCTTTGCAAATAAACGATGTTCTTGGAGTGGTTGCAAGACCAGGCACAAATGTTGTTGATGATCCTTCCGGGATGTCGAGTAGATCAAGATGTCATCCAGGTAAATGACGACAAACTGATCCAAGAGGTCCTGGAAGATGTCATTCATGAAGTGTTGGAAGACTGCCGGGGCATTGGTCAACCCAAACGGCATGACCGTGTATTCGAAATGTCCGTACCGGGTGCCAAAGGCCGTCTTCCATTCGTCCCCCGCCCTGACTCGGACCAGGTTATAAGCCCCATGCAAGTCCAGTTTTGTGAACACTGTCGCCTCACGGAGCCGCTCCAAAACCTCAGGAATCAGGGGCAGCAGGTAACGTTTACGTACCGTGATGGAATTCAGGCGATGGTAATCACAGCAAAGTCTCAGATCCCCCGTCTTCTTTTTCACGAACAAAACCAGGGCAGACAATGGCGAAGACGAGGGCCGGATAAAACCCCGGGCGAGGTTCTTGTCAAGAAAGTCCCGCAACGCAGCCAACTCCGGCTCAGACATAGAGTACAGGCAACCCGTAGGGAGCTTTGCATCAGGTACCAGGTCGATGGGACAGTCATAAGGCCAGTGCGGCAGCAGTTGAACCGCCTCCTGCTCACTGAAAACATCCGCGAACTCCGCTAAACCCGGCGGCACTGCCACCTTGGGCGAGCTGGGTACCTGGGCCGCACAGACCTGCCGGGTGTGGTCGACGCATTGCAGGGATGGGAACATGATCAGGTTCTGCGACCAGTAGATCTGAGGATCGTTCTCCCGCAGCCAAGCCAAGCCCAAAACCACGGGGAAATGCAGGCCCGAAGCCACGTAAAATTGAATGGCCTCCTCGTGCTCCCCGAGGATCAGGTGCAACGGCTGCGTGGCGACCTTGATAGGCCCAGACAGAAGCAACCAGCCGTCAATGGTCTCGACCCGCATCGGTGGGTCCACCAGACACACAGGGATGTCGTACTTTGTAGCAAACGCCGCATCCATAAAGTTCATGGTAGCCCCACAATCGACCAAGGCATGGGCCGGAATTCCCTGCGGACTACCCGACAAGAGGATGTGTGCTGCTAAGACCATGTGCCGTGGAGGCCCGTCAACCTCTGTTTCGGCCTGCGCCCGACCTAAGGACTCCCTCAGATCGGGCCCTGCCTGTTTCCCGACACGGTGTTCCGTTGCTGAGGGGAGGCCGCAGGCCGCACAGCCCCCCTACTCTTTTGGGGGCAAACCAAAGCCAGGTGTCCAGGACCCCACAGTAGAAACACAACCACCCTGCATGCCGTCTGTCCATCTCCGTGCACGACAAGCGGGGTTTGACAGCACCCAACTCCATGGGCTCCTCCCGTGCAACTGTAGTCTCCTGAGGGACTGGCACCCTAGTGGTCTCGTGGGACGCGCGGCGAGGCCTCTGCAGCCGGGCGTCTATCCGGAGGCACAAGTGGACCAACGCGTCGAACGTCGGTGGCCTGTCCACCCTCACCAGCTCATCCTGCAGTTCATCTGACAGCCCGTCCTGAAACTGTCCATGAGGGCTGGCTCATTCCAAGCTGAGTCCTGACTAAGCAGCCGGAATTTGCTGACATAATCCTGCAAGGAGCCATGGCCCTGCTGCAGTGACTTAAGTAGTCTGGTGGCTGTTTCCCCCTTAATGGGATCATCATACATCAGCCTGAGATGGTCACAAAAGCCCTGGAAATCATCCAGCAGAGGGCTAGGCTGAGATAGCAACGGAGTAGCCCAACGAGCTGCTGTGCCTGAGAGCAAGCTGATAATAAATCCCACCTTCGTCCAGTCGGTGTGAAAGTCCTCCGCTCTCAAGCTGATAAACAGCTGGCATTGTCCCAAGAATGCTGCAAACATAGCTTGTTTGCCATCAAACTTGTCTGGTGTAGCCACTGGGCATTTCCTCTGTGGCTGGGGGAGGGGGGGTTAGCAGACCCCTGGAGCTGAGCTACTTGCCCCACCAGCAAAGCCAACTGTTGGGCCAAGTGGGCATTCTCAGCATGTAGTTGTTCCATTGTAGCTGAATGGAGCTTTGTTTGGGGCAGGAATCAATCTGTTCTGACCCCCTCTCTTCATACACCAAAGCATGCCGAGACAAAGATACTGCAAGGATTTATTAACACACAGACTAGACCTTGGCAGCAATCCAACACAGACTAGACCTTGGCAGCAATCCAGCACAGACTAGACCTTGGCAGCAATCCAGCACAGACTAGACCTTGGCAGCAATCCAGCCTGCCAAGTCAGCCCCGATAGCTTCTCCAGCTCTAGTAAATACGTTGATTCCTGCGAACAGTTTGCACAAAGTCATTTCTTTTTATACAGTCTTGAGAGGAGCCGAATTACAACCACCAGAGTTCAATTATCTCCTGTAACTGCGTAGCTGTTCTTTACGTCTATTAGCCCTCCGTTGCCGGGCATCCAGAACCACCTCCCTTGTCTCCTCCCCACTGCTCCAATGCATGATGTCAGGAGCACGCTCCCTTTGGCTTTCACCACTGCTCCATGCCTCAGGTGCCTCCTGGTGGCCAACCAGCCTCTCTGATCCCTGCTCAGAGTCGGAACCCTGTCCAGGGTCCTCCACATCTTCCAGAGCCGACTCATCAGACCCTCGTCATCAGAGTCTGGTTGCAGCTCCAACGGCTCCTGCTGGGTCACAACACTGGGCAGTGCAAAATTTCAGTGAAGATGGAGGAAGAAAAGAAAGCTGCAGAGAAGGCCACAGACGACGGATTGCCTACCTATATCAAGACCATTTATGTGCTTTCTAAAGCTGCAGTCAAGGCGGCAGAGTTAACTCTGAAAGGTGAAGCCTCGGGATTTATCACCTCTAAGAAATTTCTGCTGGAGAGGCAGGGGGGTGCCAGGGAAGCTCCAACACACAACTGGAGGAGGTCAGAGCAGACACCGGTTAGCAGATCTGATGAATGGAGATCCCAGCCACCCTCATGCAGTCATTCTCTGACCGGCCTCCCAGACCAATTTGGACAGCTAAACATGAGTGGAGTCAACCCCCTCTTTAGCTCAGGACCACCTAAGTGGACCCTGGCCCAACCCACATTCTCCTTCCCTAGCAGAGACTCTGCAACACACTGGAGTGGAGATTTTGGCTCCTTCCACACAGCGACCAGCAAGTCAACCCAACCCCTTGCTACTGGAGCAAAGCCAACATCAGCGTCCCTCCCTCACGAAGCGCAGACAGACCCTCCATCGAAATGGGGAATTCAATCCAGCCAGCAGAAAGGGCCCTGGGGCACATCTCCCCTTAGCCAGCCACCAATGTTCGGGCTGCAACCTGTGAATGCCAATGCCAATTGGCGCCTCCCCTCCTCAGCAGATGATGCCATTTCAGATAAATGGACCGGGGCAGCCCCAGGGACTGGGGCCCCCACTGGTTCCAGCCCCACCAGCAATGCCTCAGCAGGCTTTGGCCCAGCCTCCTGCCCTGCTGGCTCCCACGCCCCCACAGTTCCAGGCAACATTTGATGGGACACCAGAGAAGATAGCTTACTTCCTGAATTGAGTCTGGACATACATTGATCAGGTTGGAGCAAAATACCCTTCCAAAAGAGAATTGATTCAAGAAATAGCAGCGGGGATGAATGAGGGGGAGGCTGCACAATGGATAGCGGAGCTCCACGAGCAGGCAGCTTTTGAGCTAGAAGATGCAACAGGGTTAATCCAACTGATGTGCGCCTGATTTAGCGAAGTAGCCCAACATGTGGAAGCAGAAGAGCAGATCAAGGGATTGCGACAGGCTGGTCGTCCCGTAAAGGAGTTAGTTTGGGAGTTCAGAAGAACAGCTGGAAGACTAAGAGACTGGCCAGAAAGACTCCTAGTCCACATGTTCAAAAACGCCTTAGATCCCAAACTGAAGCAAGCTTGCAGCATACAGGGGGTCCCAGAACGAATCCAGAATTGTTATAACACTGCAATCATACTGGACCACGATCTTCACCCTCATCGAAAGCCTGCTGCAGGGAAACCTGCTAGAAGGCCTTTGGGCCGCCGAATGCAGACGCAGTGAGCTGAGAAGCCTCCACACACACCCTTCCCTCGGGGGGGGGGGGGGCAATGAAATGGTGCCGAAGCAGTCAGCTGGGCCACAGAGCATCAGAATGCCTGGCTCCAGCCGCAGTCCCACAAGTGTGCCCATCACCCACCAGCGCGACAAAGAAAAAAACCCAAAAGCCACCAAAAAAGAGTTGGCTGGTACAACAACCTGAGAAGCATAATCTCCAACCTAAGGAGATAGAGAGTCTGACCATTGGGGAAGCCCCATCCACCTCGGAGGAGGAGGAGGAGAAGGAGAATACTGAAGACGACCCAAAGGTGAGTGCACCCATCCACCCCTTTACCATCAAATCCAAACTCCAAGTGGCCAAAATGGGGGTGGAAGGAGAAGTTGGGGCAATCATGGACACCAGCTGCACCTGATGCTTAATCAGCATGTCGATTGTGGAGCAACTGGGCATACGCACAAGACCCCTAGCCCATCCCATTCGGTTTGAGCAGGTGGATGGAACGCTAATTTGGGGGGGGGGGCAGTCACATGAATTACCGAATTGGTAAAGTTACAGATAGGCCACCTGTTGTGGCCCAGCCGGTGCCGGTGCCGGTGCCGCTGCCACCAGACTCCGAGAGTGATAGTCCATACGAGTCAGCTCCAGAGGAGATGGGCGATCCTGGACAGGATTCGGAGGCTGAGCAGGGATCCGAGAGTCTGGTCGGCCACCAGGTGGCGCCAGAGGCATGGAGCAGCGGTGAGAGCCAGAGGAGGAGGACTCCCGATGCCCTGCCTTGGAGAAGCGGGGAGGACTCATGTGACAGTGACTCAGAACTTAGCAGGGCGTTTCTAGATGCCCGTTTCCGGCGTGCCCAGAGACGCAAGGAGCGTGGGCATAATTATAGGCAGTAAAGAGCTCTCAGGTGCTGTTTGGGAGATGCCCTTTTTAGGTTATAAAAGGGTTGACTCTGGAGAGGCTCTGCGTAGCAGTCAACAAAGGACTTATGCCAGAAGCTCTAGTCTGGGATCCTGGCAAGCTGGATAGCTGCTTTTGTGTTCTGTCCCTGTGAGTTTTGTCTTGGTGGCTTGCTGCCACGGAACCTCTTGTCTGTTCGTGTAATAAACCTTGTTCCCTTGTACTGTTCCGGAGTGTGTGTGCTGTGTGGGCAACGGAGGAAGGGGGGTCAGAACACCACCACTATGAATTCCTCAGATTCATCATGCCTCCAAGAATGCAGGAATCAATTATCTTGGGGCTTGCATGGGTGGACAAGTGGGCGCCTACAATAAAGTGGGAGGACGGCGTTAGGAAATTGATTATCAGCTTTGGGCCACTACCACCAGTGGAGCCAAAGGGCCACCCAGGGACAATTGAACCCAATAGCCAAGACCGCCCAGAAACTGCAGCACCTGCAGCAGACACCAAACCCCCAGGGATCCAACAAGTACCAAAAGACTATGGGACTTGGTGGGGGTGTTCAGTGAGGAAGATTTCAACTATCTTCCCCCTCATCGACCCACAGATTGTGCAATAGAATTCATACCTGGGGCTACTCTACCAAAACCGAAAATGTACTCCATGACTCCCAAGAAGATGGTTGAATTGAGGAAGTACATCAACATCAATTTGAAGTGGGGCTTTATTGAACCAGCAAAGTTGAAAGTAGCAGCCCCAGTGCTCTTCAGAGAAAAGAAAGATGGCGGTGTTCATCTTTGTATTGATATGTGGGTGTTGAACACCGTATGTGTGAAGAACACCTATCCCCTCCCCCTCATGAAAAATATGTTGAACCACTTGGCTAAAGGCAAGGTGTTCACCAAGCTGGACTTGAGAGAGGCATATTACCGCATACGAATCAAAGAGGGAAATGAATGGAAGACCATTTTAACTGCCCCCTTGGCAGCTTTCAATTCAAAGTCATGCCATTTGGGTTACAAGGAGCACCCGCAGTCTTCATGCAGTACATAAATGAGGTATTACATGAGCACGTGTACCGTGGAGTGCTCGTTTATCTCGATGACATCTTCATCTTCTCTGAAACCCTGGAAGAACACGTGAAGCTGGTGCGGCAAGTCATAGAAAAACTTCTAGCTGCCAAGCTATACACAAAGTTATCGAAGTGTGAGTTCCACTGAGGCAGCAGGTAGGTAGGTACCTTACCTGAAGGGTAGGGGAGCCCCTCAGGCTCCCTTATATCAGAAGGATATTCAAGTCAGCATATTATTGACTTTTGATTTGAGCTGCTTAGTAACTGTTACAAATTATGCGGAAACAGAAGTTGCAAAATGCTTCAAGAGACGGACAAAGGAAACAGATATGACTTGTGCAAGATATGAATCTGCCAGCTTGTGTATTAATAAACTGTTGCATTAGGAGGGTGCTGATGCCCACGGTTTCACTTCTGCTTATGTACTTTTCCAAAAGGGTACTTTCCACATTTTTATGTATACTGTGCAATATTATCAAATATGGTATGTAACCTCCCTTGATCCTCCCCCAGTACCTCCTTTTTCTCAGAAGTACACACCTGTGTAAACCCCCTGAATTCAGGTGGGTATAAAACCCCTGTCCTGGGCCTAGCCAGGACAGTTCAGACTTTGCTGTGTTAATGCTCTGAACTCGGATGCATCAATAAACCTGTTTTCTCTCAAACCTTGTGGTCTCACGTCCCATTCCTGGCGAATTGAGGTCTTAGGCCCCAATCCGCCGCAACATTTCTGGTGACTCCGCCGGGACGGTGAGGGGTCTTGGGACCCTCTGGTGTGTCCACCCCAGTGTCGGGGCCCGGTTGGTCCAAGGGAACTTCCCTGGCGCCAACGGACCTTTGCTCCGAGGGATTTCCAGGGGACCGAGGGCTACAGCACCAGCGGCTGACAACTCCAAGAATCACTGAGAATGGACCAGAGACCAGGAGCTCCGAAACGCTGGCCAGCCGGGACGAGGGGATCCACTCAGGCAAGTATTGTGGGATCCCCACCCCCCACCCCTGAACTAGAGCTGGACTCATTACAGAGCCGGACCAGAACGCCCGGATTCCTTAGCGAACCGGAGGCGCGGGCTGATCCCCTGATGCTAACTGAACAGGTACCTCTGGTTGGATTGTCTAAGCACAAGTCCTTTGTGAGGCTATTGCGGTTCCCTACGGTGACCCTGGTGATCAGGCACCCTGGGCCAGTAGCAGGTGCATGAGTCGTTCGCAGTTCCCATCGGTGACCCTTGTGATCGGGCTCCCTGGGTTGGACGGCTGAGTGTGTGTGTGTGTGTGTGGCGTTCGCAGTTCCCATTGGTGACCGTGGTTATCCGGCTCCGTGGGTCGAACATGTGAGTGAGATTTTTTTGTTTTGTCTGGGACCCCAGGAGGACTATGGGTGGTAGCGAAAGTGCCCCCTTAACCCCCCTCCAATGCATGTTACAACATTTTAAAGCTGAATTTATGTCTCAGGACTATGGCATCAGGTGGAGTAGGCATAAACTCAGGGTATTTTGCGAATCAGAATGGCCCACTTTCGGGTTTGACTGGCCAGCTGTAGGTACTTTCGATCCCCAAATCACTCTTAGGGTCCACCAACTGGTGTTTCATCCCCAACTGGGGCATCTAGATCAGGCCCCCTATATAGACATGTGGTATTATCTGGTACGTAGACCCCCTCCATGGATGAAAAAATGCCAGAATAAACAGTGCACAGTCATGATGTCTCGCACTTTAACATTAAAACGCCCGCCAAAGAAAATCCAGCCTGTAATGCCTAGCGCTCCAGAAGAACTCCCCCACCCTCCGCCTTATGCAATCTCCCAAGACGTCGCACCTCCGGTGGCTACTGCGAGGCCAATACCTTTGCCTGCTTGCCCATCGCCGTCCGTCAGTAGCCCCCGCCAGCGTAGTGCTAGCGTATCGGGGTGCGCTTCAGGAGCCACCTGGATGGAGGACAGACTGGATGCTTTATCCTCCGTACTCTTGGCCACAAGCTCCTTCAAGGGCTCACAGGATCTAACTGCCACTGAGCTCCCGGATTCCCCAGAACCCAAGGAGGAGATGGGATCAGGAGAAGGGATGGAAGCAAGTGGAGGAATACCAACTGAGGAGATGCAAGACCCCCCCCCCCCATAGCCACGCGCACTAGGGCTAGGCATCCCGAACCCACCATAACGGCCCCGCTGAGAAGAGTGGACCAACTCCTGGTGGATCACGATGACCCAACTAAGGTGGTGGCCAGCCCCTTGTTCCAACACGTTCCTTTTTCTACCTCGGATCTCCTTAACTGGAAGATCCACTATGGCCCTTTTAGCGAAAAACCCAACGAAGTGGCGGATCTGATTAAAACCATCATGGACACCCATAATCCGTTCTGGGGGGATCTCCAACAACTGCTAACCACTCTGTTTAATCCAGAAGAAAGGGAGAAAATCAGGATAGCAGTCGGTCAGATCCTGAAGGCTGAAGTCCCTGCACAATCCACATTGGCCCAATATATGGACGTGCGCTTCCCCTCCCAGGATCCCCACTGGGATCCTTACGATCCCCCACAGATGGAAAACCTTCGCTGACTCCAACAGCCAATTATTAGGGCTATCCGGATGGCTGGCAAACCAACCACCAATATGTCAAAACCTTCCCTTGTCCACCAGGAACCCAACGAAAGCCCTGAAGCTTTCTATACCAGACTCATTGAAGCCTACCAAATGTATACACCTATAGACCCCACTATGCCTGAAAACGCTCGAATGTTGGCTATGGCTTACATCTCTCAAAGCGCTCCGGACATATGCCGGAAACTTCAAAAACTTGAAGGCGCTTTAGGGAAGCCCATGAGCGAATTAGTGGAGGTAGCTCGTAAAACATTTGTGAACAGGGAAGCGGTGGAGGAAAAGAAAAAAGACTTAAAAATGCAGCGAAAAGCCGAATTCCTCGCAGCAGCCATAATGACGATGCCCCAAGGGGAAGGAAGAGTGAGAGACAGAGAGATGGGAGCGTCCCTGGGACGCAATCAATGCGCTTATTGTCACCAGCATGGACACTGGAGGGAGGAATGCCCCCCAAAAGCAAGGGATGGCGGGGGGTCCGCGAGAGGATCTGGACGACCCAAGCCACCTAGAGACCCCCGTCTACGCCCCAGCGGTCATGGACGCGGAGGAAGACGAGGGTTCCATCCCCCAGCCCCCTTGATGCAGCTGACCAATATAGATGAGGAGGACTGAAGCTGACCGGGTTCCAGAAGCCTCCCTGAACCTATGGTCCTCATTAAAATTGGAGGCACAGAAATTCCCTTCCTGGTAGACACGGGAGCTACACGCTCGGTGCTTACGAAACCCCTGGGCCCCCTCTCTAACCAATCAATCAACATCCAAGGGGCGACGGGAGGCCCCCAGAAGCATTCGCTCCTGAAGCCCCTACTCTGCTCCACGGGAGGGCATTCCATTATACATCAATTTGTGTATTTGCCTGAATGCCAGCTCCCCCTGCTGGGCCGAGACTTACTTTGCAAACTCCGAACCCAGATTTTCTTCAATGAAGACGGGGAAATGAATCTTAAATACGGCCAGGTTAACTTAGAAGTACCCTGGGAGGAGGCCTGGAGAATTATGACCGTCATACAAGTAAGCGGAGACAAGTGGCGTGAATTTAGAGTACCTGAATTATGGGTGGAAGATAACTCCCCCAGCTTCGCAGCCCACCATCCGCCTATCATAGTTGAGGAGCTCCCAATGAAAGCCCCTGTCCGGATACAATACAATACAATACAATACAATACAATACAATACAATACAATACAATACAATACAATACAATACAATACAATAGTAGAGTTGGAAGGGACGTTGGAGGTCTTCTAGTCCAACCCCCCGACTAGGCAGGAAACCCTATACCGTTTCAGACAAATAGCTATCCAACATCTTCTTAAAGACTTCCAGTGTTGGGGCATTCACAACTTCTGGAGGCAAGCTGTTCCACTGATTAATTGTTCTCACTGTCAGGAAATTTCTCCTCAGTTCTAAGTTGCTTCTCTCCTTGATTAGTTTCCACCCATTGCTTCTTGTTCTACCCTCAGGTGCTTTGGAGAATAGTTTGACTCCCTCTTCTTTGTGGCAACCTCTGAGATATTGGAACAATGCTATCATGTCTCCCCTAGTCCTTCTTTCTCTTAAGCTAAACATACCCAGTTCCTGCAACCGTTCTTCATACGCCAAAGGGCATATCCCCGACCCATAGTAGCAGCCATCCAAGAAGTCATTGATCTGTATTTGGACCATCGGATCCTGGTTCCCACCGATTCAAAGTGGAACACTCCAATCCTTCCGATCCCCAAGGGAGAGGGGCGCTATAGAATGGCACAGGATTTACGTCCCGTCAATGCAGCCACAGTCACGATCCACCCCACCGTTCCAAACCCCTATGTATTATTAGGACTGATTCCTCCAACCGTGCGATGGTTCTCAGTCATAGATCTTAAGGACGCTTTCTTCGCCATCCCCATCCACCGGAACAGCAGACACCTATTTGCTTTTGAGTGGGAAAGCCCCGTCACGGGTCTCAAGCAGCAATATACTTGGACCCGTCTCCCACAAGGCTTTAAAAACTCCCCCACCCTCTTTGGAGCAGCCCTGGCTACGGATTTGGAAGCGTTGCAGATTCCCCAGCCTGATGTATTGTTACAATATGTGGATGACCTATTGGTTACTGGCCACAATCAGGAACGCTGCCACAAAAATACATCAGCCCTGTTGAATCTCCTACAGGAGAGGGGATATAAGGCTTCTAGAAAAAAGGCCCAGTTAGTCCAAACAGAGGTCAGATATCTGGGATACGATATACAACAAGGACAAAGGGCATTGGGACACGAAAGAAAAGAGGCCATTTGTCAATTACCTACACCAAGGAATCGAAAGGAACTTAGAGGATTCCTAGGAGCAGCAGGGTTCTGTCATATTTGGATTCCAAATTTCACTTTGCTGGCTAAACCATTGTATGATGCCACTAGGGGACACAAGAAGGAGCCTATGCACTGGGGAAAGGAGGAACAAGCCAGCTTTTTGCAGCTTAAACAAGCTCTCACCCAGGCTCCCAGCTTGGGCCTCCGGGACTTAGACAAGCCCTTTCACTTGTTTGTTGACACAAAGCAGAACATGGCTGTGGGGGTATTGACTCAGAAATTCGGTACCTGGCACCGTCCAGTGGCCTATTTGTCCAAACAATTGGACCCGGTAGCAAAAGGATGGCCGGCCTGCCTTAAAGCGGTTGGTGGCACGGCGCTCCTCACCCAAGAGGCCAACAAATTGACGTTTGGCCAGGAACTAGACATCTACACCCCGCATGCCCTTAAAGCGGTCCTTGATCGAAAAGGCCATCAGTGGCTTACAAATCCCCAGATGCTCAAATATCAAGGCTTAATCACTCATAATCCAGCTGTTCGGCTGATTCAGTCACACGCCCTCAACCCGGCTACCCTCTTGCCCGAGCCTGATGGGGATCACCTGGAAGCTCCATTGTGCTTTCCACGCAGCATCAGGCGGCCGCGTTGAAAGAATGAACCACACCATTAAGGAAAAGATAGCCAAAATTTGCCAGGAAACCCACCTGAAGTGGCCTGATGCTCTTAGCATGGCTCTCTTAGCGGTACGCTGTGCACCTAGCAAGGATCTTGGTCTCTCGCCCTTTGAACTTTTGTACGGACGGGTGCCCAACCTCCTCGCCCCTCAAATGCAGCCTACTGCTTACATTGCGGATTCGGTTAAAATCAAGCAGCTACAGACCCTGAATGCCATAGTCCTCAAATTGCAAAAATATGTATTGTCATGTCGGCCTCATCTCATTGTGACTCTGGTCCACAACTTCCACCCTGGCCAAGTGGTCTGGGTCAAGGACTGGAAAAAGGAGCCATTGGGCCCCAAGTGGAGAGGACCGTATACTGTTGTTATCTGTTCTCCCCTTGCTGTTAAGGTTGCGGAGATTAAACCCTGGATTCATTGGTCGCGAGTAAAACAAGCAGCCCCTCCTCAGTGGCACATTGAGGCAGATCCACGCGATCCCTTGAAAATCACTCTCCGCCGCCGCCAAGGTCCATCGCCTGGGACGGTCACCCCTCCTGACGACACTCCGGCAGCTGTCTCTCTACGGATGGGTGACGAACACTCCACACCCCCTGCAGGTGGCACTCCGGATGCTGTCACCCCTCGCATGGGCAACGTACAGCGTCTCCCGTGGAACCTGCGCTCGTCCCGAGCCCCGAGGAACCACAATGGAAAACTCCCAGCGACTGCGTCAAACCGCCTGGATTAGGAGGGGCCTCATGCCCACTTTCTGGGTCGTGGTCATCCTCCTTATTATCTCAATTGTGATTAACTCTATGTATCTGTACCAGACCCTACGCACCAAGAGCCTTAAAGAACAACAAGTTAGTGATCTGGGACCCCCACTGGGCTTTCCTGAATCAGTCACTCCTCCAAAAGGGGGGAATGGGATATGTCCGCCCATATATGAAACAATGGGGCCGGGGCCGTTTCCACCCTGTCGCAGCTGTTTTATGTATGGGCCGGGGGGGGGGGCACAGTTCCTCCACAGTGACTCATGGTTTCCCGAATGCCATAAGGAGGAAAGTTTGTCCCCTTGTGAGTATGAGAATACTAACTATTGGCAGTGCAGGATTAACCCAAACGGTACGAAGTGGGCCCCGGATCACCTCTATAACTCATCTGTCCTATGTCACCTCTTAAGGCCCATTCCTGAGATAATCCCAGGGATACAACTTTCAGGAATAAAACATCCCAGACACAAACGTGCACAAAACACCAATAAAACAGCCAAATCGGGTATTACGATTCTCGACAAATCTGGGGAAGGCACAACCACAGGTAACAGGAAAATCCCTCTGTGTACCTCATGTATGCAAGGTCAAAACAAAAACATTTTTAAGTTTAAAATAGGAAAACCGCAAGACTGTAGTACTTCGGTATTGAGTCCCCCATTACAGGATTGCACCTTTGGATACGATCACCCTCGGGTAAAAATATGTAAGGGTCGATCAGGGGTTAAGAACTGTACCCAGGTACCCATGACGCCTAAGGTGTATAAAAGGTGCCAGAGTCCGGATGGCATCCTCTGTTACCTTCCGAAACCCCCAGGTTCCGATAATTGTGAACCATGTATGAAAAAGGCGTTGGTGGGCACTCGGATTATTCAGACATTGGTTTATCACACACAAGCCCCTCCGAATTGTGTGCCTCAATCAACCACCTGTGAAAGTAATAGTACTATGTATAGCTACTGCCTGCAAGGTAACACTTTCGTATGTTTTAACCCCGAGGTTCCCATAAGGATTAATGTCACGGTTTGGGCAGGTCTAAGCCTGATTTACCAAAAACGCTCATGGCTTTATTACCTAAATTCCACTGTGGCTCTGAGACAAGGGTACACGCCCCTTACAGTAACCTTTGATGTGTGTACCGCAATGGATAAGGCGGTCCATATCATGTGTGGGGATGATGGGTGGTGCAACACGTATCAATCTGCACATAAATACTTGTGCCCAAGGAATCTGGACCCGAACAAGGGTAACCCTGATGACTTCAACCCTTGTGACAATCGCATGGTATGTACAGGTTGGGATTGTGTATGTGATTATACGGGAGGAGGCTATTCGGGTTGCCACCACATCACAGCCTTCCAACGAATCCCCGGTACGAACCAGGTGTCGATTCAGGTGGCACGAGACCCCCCCCCCCCCAGGTTAGTTATGGTATTGGGATTGAGGGGTCTGGAAGGGATCCTACCACTTACATCACCATCTGCCTCCAGACTCTGAACGATGGGGAAATTAAATCCCTTGGGTGGTCAGTGTACGACGATCTCCGCAAATTGGATGACCCTTTCCCCCTGAGCGCCAAGGCAGTTAATCTCTTTGTTGAAATGGCAGAGGAAGTAGCAAAGTCCCTCACGATAAAGAATTGTTTTGTGTGCGGTGGGACTAATATGGGAGAGCAGTGGCCATGGGAAGCTCTGGAAGCCAGCCCCGAGGTTTACAATAACATGACTAAGAATGGCAATATCACCCGGAGAACTGATCCCTCAGGGATAGTCTGGACTTTAACCACTAATCTGGTGGGGCGGAACTGTTTCACTAGGAACAGATCCTACCCAGTGGGACACTTGATTTGCCTGGGAACATGGGATGTAAACTACACTAACTGGGTCTCACCTTCAGGCTTACCAGCCCCACCCCAATTTGACCAGACTCTGCTATCCTTTGTCAGTCACGATCATGATGACTCCACCCCGTGGGTCGCCCCTAACAATATGTATTGGATTTGTGGCAACATTGCCTATGAAACCTTGCCCCACGATTGGTCCGGATCTTGCATTCTGGGTTGGATAAAACCTTCCTTTTTCCTACTCCCTATCCAGAAATGGCAGGTCTTGGGGGTACCTTTGTACGAATACATAGGTGCCGATAGGAAAAAAAGGGATACAGATAATGCATTCTCCAACTTCCCTTGCAAAGAATTGGCTGAATGCGAAAAACTAACGTTCTGGGATTCAGAACGTATAGTTTGCACCCACATGGGCGGAGGATGGATCATGGGGATACCGCACCCCCATATACATGCTAAATCGTATTATTAGGCTCCAGGCAGTCTTGGACTTAGCTGGAGAACGAATTGACAAATCGCTTAACATTCTAGCTACAGCCACGGATAAACTGCGTACCGCAGTCTATCAGAACCGTCTAGCTTTGGATTATCTTTTGGCCAAAGGAGGAGGTGTGTGTGGTAAATTTAATCTTACAAATTGTTGTCTCCAGATTGATGAAACCGGGTCTGTCATCAAACAATTGACCACCGAAATGAGACAACTTACCCATTTTGAGGGGCGGGATTGGAAGGGGTTTGATTTTTCCTCAGACTTTGGATCATGGTTTCCGAAACTTCCAGGGCTGCAGGCAATAGTGGCCCTCATTGGCCCCATTGCTGCCAGATGTGTCATTCTCCCCTGCATTCTCCCCATGTTTGTTAGGACTATAAGTAATAGTTTGTCACTTTTGGTAGATCAAAGGGCAGCGGTAAAAGCCCTAGGGCTGTGTGAACAAGAAGGGGACTACGTGGCTCTACTGAGCCCGGTTTATGAAACTACATGTTAGGATTTAAGGTATAGTTTCAAAAGGGGGGAATGAGGCAGCAGGTAGGTAGGTACCTTACCTGAAGGGTAGGGGAGCCCCTCAGGCTCCCTTATATCAGAAGGATATTCAAGTCAGCATATTATTGACCTTTGATTTGAGCTGCTTAGTAACTGTTACAAATTATGCGGAAACAGAAGTTGCAAAATGCTTCAAGAGACGGACAAAGGAAACAGATGTGACTTGTGCAAGATATGAATCTGCCAGCTTGTGTATTAATAAACTGTTGCATTAGGAGGGTGCTGATGCCCACGGTTTCACTTCTGCTTATGTACTTTTCCAAAAGGGTACTTTCCACATTTTTATGTATACTGTGCAATATTATCAAATATGGTATGTAACCTCCCTTGATCCTCCCCCAGTACCTCCTTTTTCTCAGAAGTACACGCCTGTGTAAACCCCCTGAATTCAGGTGGGTATAAAACCCCTGTCCTGGGCCTAGCCAGGACAGTTCAGACTTTGCTGTGTTAACGCTCTGAACTCGGATGCATCAATAAACCTGTTTTCTCTCGAACCTTGTGGTCTCACGTCCCATTCCTGGCGAATTGAGGTCTTAGGCCCCAATCCGCCGCAACACCACAAAACCTCACTAGATTACCTTGGTTATCGCATCTCCAATGAGAGGACAGAAATGGATCCAGGAAACGTGAAAGCTGTGTTAGACTGGAAACCTCCAAGTACTCGCAGACAACTACAGAGCTTTCTTGGATTTGCCAATTTCTACAGGCAGTTCATTCCGGCAAGATTGCCTTTCCATTGACTGAACTATTAAAAATGGAGCCTTCCCAGACAAAGCCAAAAGCAAACCAACCCCTAAAGTGGACAATGGACTATCAAAAAGCCTTTGAGAAATTAAAACGGCTCTTTGCCCAAGAGCTCATACTGCAGGGGTGTCCAAACTTTTTGCAAGGAGGGCCAGATTTGGTGATGTGAAAATGTGTGGGGCCGATCATTCATCCTGACATTCTTTGAACCCTTAACATTAAATGCGAATTAACTACCGTATTTTTTGGAGTATAAGACGCACCAAGATTTTGAAGAGGCAAATAAAAAAAAAAGTTTTTGCACTCTCCCAAAAATGGCCCATTTTTCACGAAAATGGGCCTTTTTTTTAAAGGGCATGAATAGCCTTTAAGAGGCTTCTAGAGTGCTCCTGGGGGCTAGTGGGGGGGCAAAGTTGAGCAAAAAATGGCCCATTTTTTGCTCATTTATGCCCTCCAGACCCCCAGGATCACTCTGAAAACCTCCTAAAGGCTATGCACAGCCATTTTGGTGAAGGGGGCAGAGTTTTGGGAGGCAAAAAATGCTGTATTCAGTGTATAAGGTGCACCCAGATTTTTAGCCTCTTTTTTGAGGGGAAAAAGATGCATCTTTATACTTTGAAAAGTACAGTATTTTATGAAAGACTAAACAAATAACTCCAGTGGGGAGAAGAGGCTGCGGGCTGCTTGAAATTTGAAAAAGGGCCACATTTGGCCCCCAGGCCGCACTTTGGACATGCCTGTCATACTGTAACACCCCGACCCAGAATGACAATTCATAATCTAGACAGATGCCAGTGATGTAGCAGTACTGGCAGTGCTACTGCAAAAGAATAAAGAAGGGCACCTCTTGCCGTGCGCTTACGTCTCCAAAAAACTCACTACTACTGAAAAAAGGTGGGCCATTTGGGACAAAGAAGTGTATGTGATCAGGTGGTCCCTGCTCACTTGGAGACATTTCCTGGAAAGAGGGGAAGTGCAGTTCGAGGTCTGGACTGACCATAAAAACCTCGAAGCTCTCAAAGCCCATCAAAGACTGTCCCCAAAGCATGTTTGCTGGGCACAATACTTCCAAAGGTTCAGATTCGAACTGAAACACATCCCTGCAGGGAAGAACTTGTTGGCGGATGCCTTGTCAAGAAAACCACAGTACGACAGTAAGAAGGAAGTGGTTCTTCCTCCCACCAAGTCACCACCCGAAGCCAGGATAAGCTGACAACAGCGATGAAATCGGTGCTCCCAGCAGACCCATGGCTCAACAATAACAAGGACATCCTAACAATGAAAGATGGCTTAGCCTGGAAGGGGTCCAAACGTTATGTCCCCATGGGGTTGAGGCTGGAAGTTTTACAGTGAAGCCATGATGTGAAACTAGGAGGCCACTTTGGATTCCTTAAAATGCTCCACCTTGCCAGGGGCCAATTTTGGTGGCCAAAGGTGAAATCAGAAGTGGAAGACTACATAAAAAGCTGTGCTACTTGCGTGACAATGAAAATATGACCAGGGAAGTCCCTTGGACTACTACAACGGGTGGCCAGCTCTAGCCAACCATGGGAAGAGATTGCAATGGAGTTCATCATCGAGCTCCCATACAGTAGCGGGAATAGAGTAATCTGGCCCGTTATTAATTTGTTTTCCAAGCAGGCACATTTCTTCACTTGCTCAGGATTGCCATCCACAAAGAAATTGGTGAAAATGTTTGCGAAACACATTTATCGCCTGCACAGAGTGCCCAGGAGGATCATTTCAGACTGCAGAGTCCAGTTCACGGCCAAGTTCTGGAGAGAGTTCCTGAGGTCCATTGGGTCCACACAAGGACTGAGCTCAGTGTTTCATCCAAGCACAAATGGAGCAGCGAAGAGGGACAATGCGATGGTGGAACAATATCTCAGGTGTTATGTGGACTATCAGAAAGACAACTGGTCTCGACTTGCTACCCTTCGCCGAAGTGGCGTCCAACAACGCAGTCCACAGCAGCACTGGAATAACTCATTTCCAAATTACCAGTGGCATGGAATTTGTTCCCATGCCTGAGCTGCCTAGAGAACCTCCCTCCTCCATGTCTCTGACAGAATGGATGGACATGGTAAAGAAAGGATGGGAAAATACAAAAAAAGCTCTAGCAGAAGTGGCAGAAGCCTACAAGAAGCAATCTGATAAACACCGCTCACTTCAACCCCCCTTTCGTGTGGGAACACAGTTTTCATATCTACCAAATACATAAGATTAAGAACGCCTAGCAAGAAATTTGGCCCAAAATTTCTAGGTCCATTCCCAATAGTGAAGATAATTAACCCAGTTACAGTTCAACTCAGTCTACCCAGAATTCTAGGGAAAAATTACCCAGTATTTCACTGTAGCTTATTGAAGCCAGTAATTGGGTCTAGCATAAGACCATCCACCCAGCCTCCCCCTCCTCCTGTAGTGATAGAAGGGGAAACACATTATGAGGTGAAAAAAATCTTAGACTCCAGGCTGTATAGGGGTCGCTTACAGTATTTAGTGCATTGGAAGGGGTACCCTTTGTCCGAAGCTACTTGGGTGAAAAACTGGAACCTAAAAGCGGATAAGTTAGTAAAACAATTAATACAATACAATACAATACAATACAATACAATACAATACAATACAATACAATACAATAGCAGAGTTGGAAGGGACCTTGGAGGTCTTCTAGTCCAACCCCCCGACTAGGCAGGAAACCCTATACTGTTTCAGACAAATGGCTATCCAACATCTTCTTAAAGACTTCCAGTTTTGGGGCATTCACAACTTCTGGAGGCAAGCTGTTCCACTGATTAATTGTTCTAACTGTCAGGAAATTTCTCCTCAGTTCTAAGTTGCTTCTCTCCTTGATTAGTTTCCACCCATTGCTTCTTGTTCTACCCTCAGGTGCCTTGGAGAACAGTTTGACTCCCTCTTCTTTGTGGCAACCCCTGAGATATTGGAACAATGCTATCATGTCTCCCCTAGTCCTTCTTTCTCTTAAGCTAAACATACCCAGTTCCTGCAACCGTTCTTCATATGTTTTAGTCTCCAGTCCCCTAATCATCTTTGTTGCTCTTCTCTGCACTCTTTCTAGAGTCTCCACATCTTTTTTACATCGTGGCGACCAGAACTGAATGCAGTATTCCAAGTGTGACCTTACCAAGGCATTATAAAGTGGTATTAACACTTCACGTGATCTTGATTCTATCCCTCTGTTGATGAATTCCATGAGACGTTTCCCAATAAGCCAAAGGGTCCCTCTGGGGGATGGGGAGAGATGGTTAATTCTTTTATGTTGACACCTACATTAAGCTCTTTCAGGAACCGTTTCTCTTCTAAGGAGAGGCCACCTGTCAGGCCTGCAGCCATATTCCTTTTTGGATCTTTGGCCTGCCACACTTTCTATTATTCTACTATGCTGTTTCTATTGTGGGAAAATGGGAGGGGGGATGGTATGGAGTAAAATGCTATGTAGCCAAAATAAAAATATTTCTAGAAAGCCAAGGTCAACCTTTGTCTTTGCACCTCTGCAGCTGACTGGAACTGGATGGGTGAAAGCTGCCAGCATGGCAGTGGAAGATTGGACCATGTGATGGGCTTGTGGGTGTGGGGGCAAGATCTTGAACTTTCAACTGGGTGGGGAAAACCAGGAAGCTTTCAGATTTGGGTTTTCTCAGACGTGCCAACATGACTCTCTTAATAAATTGGAACTTTAAGCAATACTTTGCCTTGGACTCTGATTTAACTTTGGATATTATTTGGAACCCTGACAGTGTGTAGTCCTGGGTGGACAGAATACAACACTCTTAGGAAAACCCCTGAGATATAGTCAGTTACCAGGATGGATAACAAGCCTACAGGAGGCAAGGAACAAAGGGATGAAATCCCAGATAACAAATCTAAAAGTGGAACAAAAAAGAAAAAAAAGAAAAAAAAGGAGAGTCTCAACAGAACGTTTAGTTCCTGTGTTGTTTTAACTTCCGTGTTTGTCTTTGTTGATGTGTTTAAGTGTTTAAAAAACAAAACAAAAAACAAAAGAGAGTCTCTGTCATCAGTGCCCTCCATTTGTGTATCCTTGCCATGAATTGGTTGGCACTGAAGGGCTAGGAGACCCAGGGAGACAAAAGGAGGAATCAGAAAGAACAAACAGTCAGGAAGAACAAACAGTCCCAGTAGGTGGAGCCAGGAGGAAGGAAACCAAAAAGGTTCCCAAAAGGACAGATCAACTGGACCACAAACCCAGTCCAAGGGAGCAGTTGAGACAGAACTCCAATTGCCCCTAAGGGAAATTGTATTGCCAGGAGCTGAGGGGGAGCTACGTAAGGTGTGGGTGTATGCTCCATTCTCAATGGCTGATTTATATAATTGGAAAAACCAAACTCCTAATTATAAAGAGAATCCAGATCAGATGTTAGCCCTTTTTGCGTCCATTTTCCAAACTCACCAACCTACTTGGGCAGACATATAAAGTCTGATGGAAATTTTATTAACTCCAGAGGAAAGAAGGATGGTGAAGGGAACCATGGATAAGGCTTTGCAGAAGGAACATGCAACAGATCCAGACTGGACATGTTTACTGGAGGAACCAGATTGGGAACCTCAGTCCATTCAGCTGCAAAACTATCGGACCTTAGTTTTGTTAGGATTCAAACAGGGGATCCCAAAGGGAGGCCCAGGAAAGGCGATCTCTGAACTTGTGGAATTAGCATACAAAGTGTATACTAATCGGGTTCAAATTTCAGAGAAGAACTTCAAAGGGCAAGAAGAAACACAATTTTTCTTGCCGACGCTCTTATACAGGAAAAGGGGGAGGCCAGGGGAGCAACTGCTGGAAGAATTGTATGAGGAGGTTTGCAGGGATCGGTAGTTAGAATCCGACGCCCAGTCAGAGGAAGAGCCCTCCATTTGGCAAAAGGGAAGAGGGTTAATGTCTACACAGACAGTAAATATGCATTTGGAGTTTTACATGCTAATGAGGCTATTTGGAAAGAAAATGCTCACTGATTTTGTCACTTGATACATGCTGGCAAAAGGCACATATGCCGTTGTTAATCAGGTTGCTGCAGCCTGTCTCCGTTGTGCACAAAACAACCCAAAGACAGGATGGAAACCTCCTTTGGGAGTCCTTCTACAGGGGTCATACCCAGGTGCTCTGTGGCAAATAGATTTCCCCAAATTTCCCCGGAAACTGGGATTTAGATATCTCTTGGTTATGTGTGTACTTTTTCTGGGTGGGTTGAGGCTTTTCCATGCCGTGCAAACAAGGCTAAAGAAGTAGCCATATCCAAACTCTGTCAGGAAGCCCACCTGCACTGGCCACAGGCCATTCCCATAGCTTTGCTACAACTCAGAATTGCCCCACGAAAATGTAGTAGCCTTACCCCCTTTGAACTTCTGTATGGACGTGCCTATTCATTCTATAGTATAGGTGGGGAGGCTATGCATTTGGTGGGAGAGGAGTCCCTCCATCAGTATGTGAGCCAGCTCGCTGGGTTTGTGAATTCTCTTTCTCATTACATGCCAAAAACGAACCCTTGGGCCTGGACCATCCAGTGCATCCCTTTCAACCAGGAGACTGGGTCCTAGTGAAATTGTGGAGGCTTAACTCCTCGCTCCAGGAGAAGTGAAAAGGGCCATTCCAAGTGCTGCTGACCACACATACTACCTTGAAGGTGAAAGACCTGTCCTCGTGGGTCCATCATTCCCATGTAAAGAAGTGCCCAGACCAGGAAGTGCCGGAGCAGTGGACTGTGACCCCCAAATCACAGGGCGACAGAGACTTGGGACTGAAGTTTCTTTTCAAATGAAAGGCCACCACCTAATCCTCATTTCTACACCTTCCTCTTCACTTTTGCTGACTTGGCCCATTTCGAGGAATGGTAGAACTGCAATACACAGCTATAGGTGTGGTGAGTTTGGCCCTCGTGTTGCTGATTATGCTGACCATGATTTCTCTTACTGGACATTTTTTCTTCTGGAACCGGCCCATCCCCAAGGAAGGGGGCATTGCCCCTGTGAACACAAACTGTGATAGTGACAGGTGTGCAACCCCCTGGACACTTATGTTTGAAACACCTTGGGAGTTGGTCCTCTGGAGTCTGTTGGGAGTCTTGGGATTGTGGGCATTATACTTGGCAAACAAAACTTGGCTCTGTGGGCAGCCCAGGACTGAGACTCCTCCCAGACCACAGGAGGAGGAAGTTGAGGTTCCTGATTTTCATGCTGAAGATATCATCTCCATCTCAGACCTAGACCCATCGAACTACCCTGCCTTATTTTCAAATTGGCAGGCATGAGTCCTCTATGGCTGTGTTTGGTGTTTGTGTGTGTGCCCTGTTGGTGGATACTGGATAGGGTCCCGAACAACAGCTCAGCCTGTTGTGAACATGGCCAGTTGCCTACTCCCACCCAAGAAGGGGCCCCTGGAGTTGTTAGGGATCCTGAGGGGGGAGGAAGGATCAGGGCCCGTGGTTTGTGGTCCTCTGCAGCACCAAACAAAGAGAGACCTGAACCAGTCCGCTCCCCCCGTCACCACCGTTGCATCTATCATATCCTTCACCGCCCCAAACCCAAGTTGGACAGAAGGATAGATATCATCTGGGCTAAAAGGGGGTCTATGCGACATTTGAGGGAAGGGGACTAAATGCTGAAAATACTGGACATAGCTCAGAGTCTGGTCAATCAATCTGACCCGATTTTAGCACAACAATGCTGGTTGTGTTTGTCTGCATCCCCATCAGCATACCATGCAGCCCTTGTCATGCCTGAACTCTGGGCAAACACCAGTGCCACCATAGCCTTTGAAAGAGGTGCCAGATTTTTTTTGGGGGGGGGGGGTGTATCCTGGCAGTTGCAAAATTACATGATTACCTCTACAAAAGCTAGGTAAGGTTGGGAGTCAGTCACCTTACCATCATTTGCCTGTAGCTGTTTGTGTAAGCCTTCTGGGGCCACCTTCTTTATGTGTCAAGGAGGAGTCAGGACCCCCTGGAGGGGGAAAGGATGGGGGACCACTGGAAAGGGTCCCAAATGGAATTGACCATCAGTCCTCCTCAGAAAAAGCATGAGGACGTCAAAATCTCCCAACACATTTCCCCTTCCACATACAACCTCTACAGAAACAAGGTCACTTTCTCTGCTTGGCCGCAGCTGCACATTACCAAACACAAAGGAAACTCCACGAAGGGATCTTGTAAAAGCCAGTCTGCAGCACCCAAATTCCCACTTTGGCTCTGCAGCAACAAAGTGGATTCAGACTGTGCTTCCTTTCCCTCTGGAAATGAGAGCTCCCACTATTTCCTGGAGCCTGGAGTTCCCTTTATCATTGACAAAGTCCAGGGACATGAAGAACCTCTACTGCAGCCACTAACTGGCATGTTTCTGGCAGGGACTTTGGGGATCTGGCATAATGAATACAAGTGCTTTCACACTTTCTCCATGAGCATGGCAGTTTGTTTGGAAGAAAATTGTGTCTTCTTCCTGTGTGGGGGGAATGCATATGTGTGTTTGCCTTGCAACTGGACTGGGACGTCTACCTTGGTACATCTCTTCCCAAAGATGGGTGTTGTTGCTGGGGAACAGTCCCTCCCAGTCCCTCTCATAGGCCATGTTCAGAAAAGAGTGCCACTAGTGATCCCACTGTTAGTGATCCTGGGGATAGGCACAGCAGTTGGGACAGGGGTTGGTGGCCTAGCTCACTCTACAGTGCAATTTAATCAGCTGTCAGAGGAGTTCCAACATAGCCTAGGTCAGATCGCCCGAACTTTAGTCGAAGTGCAAGACCAGGCAGACTCCTTGGCAGCAGTAGTCTTGCAAAATTGAGGGGCCTGGACCTCCTGACACCTGAGAAAGGTGGTTTGTGTTTGTTTTTAGAATGCTGTTTCTATATGAATAAATCAGGAATGGTCAGAGAAGCTGCAAAGGACCAGTGAGATAGAGCATCCCAGATTGGACAGAGATGTTTAGAGACAGACCAGTGGTTTTCATGGTTGCTAGAAACAGCCTGGGTCAAACAGCTGATAAAATTCTGATAAAACATTTTCTATTGTCTTTATTTCTTTGACTTGAGAATTAAGAACTTTGCTCCTTTCCTGTCTCTCACTGAAGAGGGAGAGGGGTCACGGGGGAGCTGCCTCAGATAAAATTGTTTGTTCTTTTATTCTGCTCTGCAATAGGAAAGAAGGAGGGGTGCACATTAACAAAGAGACAAAAGTTAGCACCTTAAAACCACTAGCCAGGATATTAGGAATAAGACTAGCTCGCTTATAAGACACCCCCACCCCCAAACCCACATCGCTGGCACACTTTGCAAGATACCCATGACCTGGGGTGAAAAACAGGTGACGTGACATTTAGCTATTTAACATAACAAGCATAAGGGTTGGGGGGGGGGGCTGAAATCCAAATAACCAATCAATATTATCTGTTATGCATGCATTATTAGGGGAAGGGAAAAGGGTTGAACGCGACCATCCCTTGACTATAAAAACTGCTGTAAGATCCTAATCTTGGCCCTTGGTTAGCTTTTCAAACCGGGGTCCTTATATCTTGGTACCAAAATAAAAGTACAATTCTATATCACACCTTGTGTCCGGTGACTTATCGGCTTCGACACCAAGCAAGAGCCCAGTTTTAGGGACAACAGAGGAGTAGAGTGTGCGGAGCCTGGTTCCAAGGCAAACACAATGAAGCCTAAAGATGACAGTATGGAAATAAAAGCCACCACTGTATTTCATAGGTAGGAATCCAGTAGGTTTTAAGTATTCCCTTTAGTTGAAAGGGTTCATTTATTCTGCATAGATGAAATGGCTATAGTGGGTAGATTAAAACGGTTCAGTATTTTATTTAGTGACAATACCTGCACTATTTTTTGTGCAGTATGTTTTTGTGAAAATATGCAGAAAATAGCAATACACATTATACATATTTGCAGGTAAACAAAATGTGATTTTTAGTCGGCAGAAATACTCTGTAGGAAGTTAAAACCCACCCCTCTGCTAGAAAACTGAAATATCCTGGGAAATATTGAAAAGGCAGAATATTATATGGAAAAACATGTTTTTAGGCAGGAAACAGACTCACTCTTAATAGCCCCCACTTTCCTTAATGGGCCATTAAAATGCCCAAGCCAGTCTATTCTACATAACAAAGAATTGTCCCCTTCAGCTCCAGGGTGATGTGATTAAGGCATGATAGTATTAGCCCTTTTCCCAACTCACCACATGGCATCTGGGAACTCAACCAAACCTGGACTCAAAAGACAGCCTAGAGAATTGCCCCTGCATGGCCCCATGGGAGTCTGATAACCAATCAGAATACATTTCTTACACACGAACAGGAAACAGAGAGGTGGGGCCGAACAGAGAGCATAAAGCCAGGAACTTTCAGCCCTTCTTTCTCTTCCTTTCTTCTCCACCAACATTGAAGCATGTGATCACCTTTTCTGTTCAGGACTCAAGCCATGTGGTCCTGTCCACCATTAAAACCATCTTTCCAAGCAGCCTCCATGTCTCCAGTGTCTTTTTCCCCACTTGGAGCTGAACCCAGAAGGATATTTCTTCCAACAACTCTAAACACTTTTTAGTTAATACTTTTGTTATAGCTATGCTTTGTCAAAATAAATTATCTCATATATAAATATATACTAAAGGAAAACTGGTAACACTTCATACTCTCATAGTTCTGATACCACTTGTATCAGAAAAGTATTTAAGAAACAAATGTGTGTGTATACATTGCTTTATTTTAACAATATTAAAGTAGAATAAAATATGGATTAAAATATAAGAATGAAGACAGGGCATAAAAGGGACAGTTAGAAGCTTGCTTAAAGGGACAGGGAAATGTCATCAGCCTTCAACCACAACATGTTCCAGCAAATGTCCCCATATCAAAAGTCCAAAACCACAAGGTTCAATTAAAGTTTGTCAATGACACGTAGTCCATACCTGTAACAAAAGGAGAAGTAAGACCCCCCTCTCCTTATAAGGCTTTTTCCTCAAGGTAACCAATAAGAAATGAGTTAAGTGTTTCCGTGTTACACTGTCTTTGAGAATGTATAAGAATGCGTGCTTCGATAATGAAGGTTGTTCAGAAATTCGCAACGTTAGCCATGGACTAACTTTTCTGAACCTGGCTGCCAAATAAACTCCTCCTGTATCCTGAGAAGTCTAATGCCTGTCATTTTCTGCAACAATTCTGTGGGGCAGGACTTAGAGCAATATTTCGCTGAGGACGGAATGGACCGATCGGTGCCCCATCGAGGCCATCTTGCCCCTCTTCAGGCACCACAGAGATCTTTCTCTGGAAGGGGGCCGATGACCTCTCTTGGGCATCCGGAGGACACCACCGATCCAAGAATCTGACCAGGATCAGGACAAGTTAATAAAAATTACGCCAGCTGAGAAAGAAGACGCCTGCAGGCAAGTATCAAAAGAATTGTAGACCCACTCAGTTAGGAGTGGAAGAGGGGGCCCGATCACCCCCCTGAGCCCGGGATAGCGTCCCTTCCAAATGAAACCTGTGTATCCTAATGAGGCTCTAGGTTTGTGTGGGTGGTTAAGTCATCGCAGTTCCTGAAGGCGACCGTGGTATTCCGGCACCCCAGGTCGGTGACAGTGTCTTAGAAATAGAACATGGGAAGGTGGGGAGCGTTCCTCGAACGCCTCTCCAATGCATGTTGAGAAAAAAAAAAACTTTGAGAGAGTTTTAGTAAAGTCTCTGGCAGAGAAATTATCCTCACCCCTATTGTACAAGCCTCAAGGAGGAAAGAAAAAGAAAAAGAGAGTCTCAATGAAACATTTAGTTCCTGTCTGTTTTAACTTGCATGGTTGTCCTTGATGATGTGTTTAAGTGTTTTTTTTTTTTTTGTTAAAAAGAAAGAACAAACGGTCCCATTTGGTGGGGCCAGGAGAAAGAAAACCAAAAATGTTATCGAATGGACAGATCAAGTGGACCACAAAAAACTCAAATTGCCCCTAAAGGAATTTTATTGCCAGAAGCTGAGGGGGAGCTATGTAAGGTGTGGATATATGCTCCATTCTCAATGGCTGATTTATATAATTGGAAAAATCAAATTCCTGCTTATAGAGAAAATCCAGATGAGATGCATGTCCTTTTTGCATCCATTTTTCTGAACTCACCAGTCTGCTTGGGCTGACATACAAAGTCTGATGGAAATTTCATTAACCCCAGAGAAACGAAGGCTGGTGAAGGTAACCATGAATAAGCCTTTGCAGACGGATCATGTAAAAAAAAATCCAGACTGGACATGGTTACTGAAGGAACCAGATTGGGAACCATAGTACATTCAGCTGCAAAACTATTGGACCTTAGTTTTGTTAGGATTCAACCAAAAGAAAAAAAGTTAAGAATTTAGGGAAGGTCTATTAAAGTCAACCGAAACAGGATGAAAATCCAGGGGAATTCCTAGAATGCATTTATCAAACCTTTAGGCAATATACCACATTAGATCCTGAGGTTGAAGAAAATAAGAGAATGGTCAATATGATCTCCAGAAGATAGGCTAAAGATACAGAAGGATCTTGACAAACTTGAACATTGGCCACTATCTAATAAAATGAAATTCAATGGTGAAAAGAGTAAGGTTCTACATTTAGGCAACAAAAACGAAATGCACAGGTGCAGTATAGGTGGTACCTTGCTCAACAGTAGTAACTGTGAAAGGGATCTTGGAGTCCTAGTGGACAACCATTTAAATATGAGCCAGCAGTGTGCAGCAGCTGCCAAAAAAAAAGCCAACATAGTTCTAGGCTGCATCAACAGAGGGATAGAATCAAGATCACGTGAAGTGTTAATACCACTTTATAAGGCCTTGGTAAGGCCACACTTGGAATACTGCATTCAGTTTTGGTCACCACAATGTAGAAAAGATGTGGAGACTCTAGAAAGAGTGCAGAGAAGAGCAACAAAGAAGGACTAGGGGAGACATGATAGCAGTGTTACAATATCTCAGGGGTTGCCACAAAGAAGAGGGAATCAAACTATTTTCCAAGGCACCTGAGGTTAGAACAAGAAGCAATGGGTGGAAACTAATCAAGGAGAAAGCAACTTAGAACTGAGGAGAAACTTCCTGACAGTTAGCACAATTAATCAGTGGAACAGAAGTTGCCTCCAGAAGTTGTGAATGCCCCAACACTGGAAGTCTTTAAGAAGATGTTGGATAGCCATTTGTCTGAAATGGTATAGGATTTCCTGCCTAGGCAGGGGGTTGGACTAGAAGACCTCCAAGGTCCCGTCCAACTCTGCTATTGTATTGTATTGTAACTTCATTGGTCACTCTGCAGATGACATTAGGGAAAAAAAGGGGGGCCAGGAAAGGCATTTCTGAACTTGTGGAATGAGCATACAAAGCGTAGATTAATTAAGGCTCAAAACCTCAGAGAAGAAGGAACTTCAAAAGGCAAGAGGAAACACATTTTTTTCTCGCCAAGGCTCTTAGATAGAGTGGGAGGCAAGGGGACCTGCCGGAAGAATTGTCGAGGAGGTTGTTTGCGGGGATCGGTAGTTAGAGGCACACAGGCTATTGTTAATCAGGTTGCTGCAGCCTGTCTCTGTTGTGACAAAACAACCCAAAGACAGGATGGAAACTTCCTTTGGAAGTCCTTCTACAGGGCTCCCAGGTGCTGTGTGGCAAATAGATGTCCCCACAATTTTCCCAGAAAGTGGGATTTAGAGATCTCTTGGTTTTGTGTGTACTAAAAGACATTGTGCCAAGGTTTGGGGTCCCTTTGAGTAGGGCCTCAGATTCTGGCCACCATCAGATGAATCAAGAGCCCCACCCAGATGCAAACGATGTGTTAATGAAAGTCTCCATACATCTGGATCTTTAAAAATATGCCAGCGCGGGCTGGGACATCCAACCTAGAACCCTGGCCGAATGCAAACAATGTGTGGACAAACATCTCTATACATTGTCTCTATACATCTTGATCTTTAAAAATATGCCAGAGCGGGCTGGGAGGTCAAGATAGAAAGGTTTGGATCTTTAAAAATTAGAGATCCAAATTAGAAACGGAACACCCCAGGGCAGAGACAGGTATTAACAATCGAGTGCTTAAGGAGATAGAACAACGGGCATAACTTCGAGCAAAAGTAAAAAAATTAGAAGGTAAATAAATAAATAAATAAAATTGAAGACTTAAAGGGACAGACCCTCCCCCAGGTCTGAAAGTGTTGTTTCAGGGTATTTGTGCATGTAGGTCTGTGTGGAATGAATAAAATGGAAATTGCATGAAAGGTCTTTGTGAAAAGTAGAAGAAAGGAAGAGAGATGATATGATGCAACGTAAAGCTGAATTGCTGACAGTTGCATTGTCAAATAATTCCAAAGCCCAAAGCAGAGGTCAATGTAATTGGTGTAAGAAAAAAAAGGCCACTGGCTACAAGAATGTCCCAAGACATGCTTGAATGCCCAGTTCCTCTTTTAGGTCATGATATCCTATGCAAAATGGGAGCTACACTGTCCTTTGAGGAAGATAAAATGGCTCTAATGATGAGGCACCCCCCCCGATGAGATATGGCGAGTAATGGTGGTTCAAGAATCCACCAGGCCATGTGTATCATCATGCACCTATAATTATACAAGTAAAGCCTCTAGCCATGCCTGTTCGCCTATGCCTTCTTCACCATCACAAATACATAGAAACAACCAAAAACTGTTTGCTTTTGAGTAGGAAAGACCCAGTAACAGGTCAAAAGAGGCAGTTTGCTTGAACTAGGTTTCCCCAAGGATTTAAAAATTCACCTACCATTTTGGCGAAGCCTTGGCCTCAGACCTAGAAAATTTCCAGCCATGCAAAGATGGAGATGTGCTACTCCAATATGTAGATAATATCTCAGTAACCGAACAGATGAAGGAGATTTGTTGAAAAAAAAATACCAATCAATCAATTGCTTCATCTGTTAATGGACAAGGGACATCGTGCCCCAAGGCAAAAAGCTCAGCTGGAAAAGCCCCAAGTTAAATATTTAAGGTACACCATAAGTCGAGGATAGAGAGCAACAGGACATGAGCGAAAAGAAGCTGTGTGCCAAATTGCGGAACCAACGGGGACTTTTGGGCGCAGCAGGATATTGCAGGATGAGGATTTCAAATTTCGCGCTTCTAGCCAAACCTCCTTAGGCATCTATGAAGGGGGGTGGGGAAAAAAAAGAACCCTTGCTTGGGGTTTAAAGCAGAAACAGGCGTACAAAGCCCTAAAGTCAGAATTATCTCAGGCTCTGATAAGAAAAGGGAAGTTGGCAACAACTTGTGGCTTATCTATCCGAACAGTTGATGCAAAAGGCTGGCTGCTACTACTCTCCTAATGGAGGAAGCTAATAAATTAACTTTCAGACAGCCTACCAATATCTACACCAGCCACGCAATTCAAGGAATTTTAGAAATGAAGGGACATTTATGGTTAACAATCCCTAGAATTTCCAAATATCAGGCACTCCTGACTCAAAATCCACAAGTGACCTTGAAGCAAACAAATGCCCTAAACCCTTTTGCCAATATCAGGAGCCGAAATTGAGCATAATTGTATGAAAACCATTGAGAGTCAGTTTTCATGCAGACCAGACTTAACGGACGTGCCGTTGAAATATGCAGGCTATAACTTGTTCACTGATGGATCAAGCTTCATTACTATGGGAGAACATTATGCAGGCTATGCAGTAGTCTCTCTTTGAGAGTGGACCTCTCCCAAAAGGCACTAGTGCCCAAGTAGCAGAATTATGGGCTTTAATCCGTGCATTAGAGAGGGCAAAGAATGAAAAGGTGAACATCTGAACTGACTCTGTATGGCTTCCTTACTTTGCATATCAATACTGCTGATTATAGGGAAAGAGGTCTTTTAACGGCCTCAGGAAAGAAATTAAGCAAATGTGTGAATTGCACTGTTAAGGAAAAGATAAGGTATGTTTTGATGCCTTACCCTTAGCTCTCTGCTCTGTGTGATGTACTCCATGTAAAGAACTTAATTTATCTCCTTTTGAAATGATGTTTGGATGGCCACCAGTTATAAGCCATAATTTGAAAAATAATATAAGGGACCTAGGACAGCTGGGGTCCTCATGGGTGAATCAAATGGTGGGAGAATTGAATAAGTAAATACAAGGAATCCAACAGTATTGTGTCTCCCTTACCCCCACCATTTTTAACAACTTCCAGTCATAATATTCAGATGGGGGACAGAATGTGGTAAAACACTGGAAAGGGAAGAATTTGAAATCTAGATGGAAGGGCCCATATACTGTGGTCATGTGTTCTCCACTTGCAGTAAAAGTGTTGGAATCCAAGTTTTGGATTCACTGGATTCAAGTTAAGCCAGCTGCTGATGAACGCCCTCTAAAAACTGCCCTACCGGCAATGGGCAGAATATATGCGGCAGAAGAGGCCCTACTGAAGTCACCCCCTGGAAGCTGACTTCTCGACGTAAGGCTGAAGATTTGGAGGAGGAAGACAACGTTCCATTTATTAGATATAAGATGTATTAGAAAGTTTGAGCACCTGTCAGGAAATGGCAAGCCAAGTATTCAAAGTCATAATTGTACTATCTCTCACTTTAGTGAATGTACTTATTTGTTGTATTGCATATTCATCCCTCAGGAATTGTCCCCTCCAGAGGAAGACAGGTGCTGAGGCTAAGATCATTAATTATAATCAAGAGGAAAACAAATCATCTGATGACACTTATGTTTGAGGAACCGTGGGAATGGGTTCTTTGCAGTGTAATAGGAGTTTTCGGATTGTGGGTGATATGTTTAGTAAATAAGATTTGGTTTTGTGGATTGCCCAAAGCTGATATTGCCATTCCTTAAAATATATATAACCCCTCCCTGATGCGGTGATTCAGTAGGATAAAATAATTGTGTTAGGAGAAGTTTTGTGTGAGGGACAATTATGAGCCTTTTGTGGCTCTGGCTGTTATTGGCAACGAGCTTGTTAAGTGATAACGTCTTGAATGTTGCGAAAATACCCGAGCAACCCCCCTTGCTCTTGAAGAAAGATCCATGGATGCTAAAAATCCCAGAGAACAGGGTGGAATCAAGTAACAGGATGTGGAACAGGTCTGCTCCCGTCAACAGTGCATCATTTATGCTTGGGGACGAAACCGTAAGCCAATCCCAACACCTAAAGTCAATTATCTGACAAACCCTATAAGAAAAAGGGCAGCGCATAGGGAAAATGGGCCCCTGCAACAATTGAGAAAAGGGAACTATATGTTAAGAGTGCTGGAGTTAGGTCAAAGCCTAATTAATCAGTCTGACCCTGCCCTGGGCCAGAAATGCTGGTTATGTTTGTCTGCCGGACCCTCAGCCTATCATGCGGTGCCAGTCGAGTCATCAGAGAAACAATGCCCATCTGAAATGTACCTTGCCCCCAGGAAAACCCTTGTAGATGTGAAATTAACTTGCAGCATATCTCCCTCTGCTCACAAGCTCTTCCAACAGAAGGTCACTTTCTTGCTCCTGCCCCCACTCATTTTTAACCGTTGGGAGGGGAATCTGACTACTGGAAGGTGCCCAAGGCCATTCCAGCCACCCCGCCTTCCCATTTGGCTTTCAATACAGTCCACCATGGGATTTTGTGTTCATTTTCCCCCTGGAAACACCAGTTCCCACTATCTCTTTGAAGGACCAGTTCTCAGGGATAGGCAACTGGTCCCTAACCAAGAAGTTCCATTACAGCCCCTGACTGGTATGTACTTGGCAGGAACCTTACAGGTCTGGACTAATGAATAGAACCTCCGAGCCCATGCCTTTTCTATGAACATAGGAGTGTGTGTAGGGGGAAATGGAGTCTTCTTCTTATGTGGGAAAAGCTTGCTGTTTCCATATGAATAGATCAGGGGAAGTCTGGGGGGTGGTCCAAGAACTACCAGTTTGAGCTTCCTCTATTGGTCAAAAAAGTACAAGGAACAGATGTGTGGTTCTCTTGGCTACCGGGAACAGGTTGGATCAAGCAAATGCTATTTCTTTTATTATGTGGAATCGCAAGTTTAGCCTTCCTCCCTTGCATAATACCCTTGCTTAAACAACTTGTTATGAGGTCTGTAAAAGAAACACAGGCTGAAAAGGAGTTAATGTTAAATAGAAAGCCTAATCCCACATACCCTCAAGGAAGATGATATTCAAATTGCACTCTTAGAAGTAGAGAAAGTGATTTTGGAAGATAAGCCCTAAGATGTGTATTGCTTGTATCCTTGCTTTTTCGCTAGTCTGTATCCTGCATGCTTATATTGTTAATCTAACAGGCTAGACTCAATTGTGGGTATTAATAGAGTCTAGATGGGGGGAAATAAAGTAGAATAAAATATGGATTAAAATATAAGAATGAAGATGTGGCATAAAAGGGACAGTTAGAAGCTTGCTTAAAGGGACAGGGAAATGTCATCAGCCTTCAACCACAACATGTTCCAGCAAATGTCCCTATGTCAAAAGTCCAAAACCACAAGGTTCAATTAAAATTCGTTAATGGCACGTAGTCCATACCTGCAACAAAAGGAGAAGTAAGACCCCCATCTCCTTATAAGGCTTTTTCCTCAAGGTAACCAATAAGAAATGAGTTAAGTGTTTCCGTGTTATGCTGTCTTTGAGAATGTATAAGAATGCGTGCTTCGATAATGAAGGTTCTTCAGAAATTCGCAACGTTAGCCATGGGCTAACTTTTCTGAACCTGGCTGCCAAATAAACTCCTCCTGTATCCTGAGAAGTCTAATGCCTGTCATTTTCTGCAACAATATCATTAATAAACAGCTTTATGATACTAAAATTATTTTTCTGTTTTCAAACAAGATTTTAGGTATGAAAAAAAATATTTTTTTTAAACAAAGTTTTATTGGTTTTTTAATATTTTACAAAGGGAAAAGGTATGGGAAAGGTTACAAATTTTGGCAGCCGCGAAATGCGGTAGGTGCACCCCCCCCTCCAAACTCATAGTGTACATTTGCATAAAATTCAAATATTACACAATAGCATATAGTCAGTGTGGTAAATTCAATTGGTAATTTCGGTCAGTTTATATCACATGGATTTTCTGACTTATTTGTGTGATCTGAGCTTTCTTGATGTCGCCCCATCTCCCCCAGTTGGCAGTGCTCCGGCCCCTCCCGTGTCTTGTACATCTACTGAAGTGTCTTCTGGTTTTTCTAGTAGTAGTTTATTTTTTCCCATAAAGGCCTGCGCCTCTATGGGTGTATTAATTCTAACTCTTGTCTCCTCCCAGAATATTAGCATACCTTCAGGCAGTAACCATCGAAACCACACCCCCTTCTGGTATAGTTTATTCGCCAATTGCGAATAAAATTTTCTTTTCTCCCTCACTTTCTTGGGGATCTGTTTCAGAATGGTTATCTCCTTATCTTTGTATGTCAAGGCTTGCCCCCTTTGTGCATTCAGGATTTCATCTCTTGTGCTTTTCCTAAGAAATTTAATGTGTACCTCCCTGGGGACATTGTGTGTTCTAGCATACGCTGAGTTCACTCTATAGGCCAGGTCTATTTCCCACCCCATCTGTTGTTTTTCCTTCTGGATATACTCAGCCAAAATGGTTGTCATGATGTCCCTTATGTTTTCATCATCTGTCTCCATCACGTTCTGAAATCTAAGATAAAAAGACATTATCTCAAACTCTATTTTCATTTGTTGGGTGTCGAGTTCTTTGTTTCCCCTCTGCACACCCTCTATTCCCCCCTTCATCTCAGCCGCCCCATCTTCCAAAAGATCCAGTCTCTGTGAGTTCTTATTAATTTTATCCTGGTTCTCTTTAATTTCTTCTTTCATCTCCTTCAATTGTCTCTTTATTTCCTCTTGTCCCTGTAGAAGTTGTTGAAGCATTTGATGAAGCTCCAGGTCCGTAGATTTAGGTTGCTTAAAGGCTGTTAACGTTGATTGTGTGCTAGGACTGGAGGTTGCAGATGTTGGGGCAGAGGCAGCAAAGCCTGACTTTCCAGGAGGTGGTCTTTTAGATGCCATTGTTTATAAAATAAAGAGTCCACAGTATAAAGAAGAATCAGTCAGAGAGATAGAACAGCCAAGAGAGTCCAGGAGGCAGAGAGTCCAGGCACAGGGGAGTTTTCTAATCACCCTGGCAAAAGAGCAGTTGTTTTTCACTCCAGGGGCTTCAGAAGCAAACAATCCACAAGAGAATTATCCAGGTAGCACGGAGACAAAGACCGGAAGCCTGAAGCTAAAAGGTGGAGTCAAGTTTCACATTTCATGAAGACAACCGAAGTGTGCCATCTTGCCCTGCCAGCTTCGGGTATTGAGGCAACAAATAAAGTTTTCAAAATTCAAAGTTCCCAGGGCTTCCAGATCTCATTGTCTTAAACCTTGAAAGTTTAAATCTGAAAATCCATTTAATAGGGGTGTGACATCTTTGGTTTGGCTCTCCCCCTCCTCCTTCCCTTGGGGCTGAGAGCTCTCTTGTTTCCAGCCGCTTGTCCAAGGGGGGGGGGAAATCCCCCTCCCCTCCAGCCGCACCTCTCCAAATCAAACCAAAAGTTCAAGTTTGCACAGCTGACAGATTTTAAAGTTGGTAATAGGAATGAAGGGAGTCTACACCTCACCGCTCTGCCGCCGCATCCTTCAGCTTTCTTTTTTCACTCCGAGCAGCCTGTCAGTGAAGACGCGCCCACGTGCCCTCCGATCTGCTCCCTGGTGCCTTGAGCGCGCAGGGGACCTCCCGCCAGCCGCCGCCGATGCAGGGATCCCCCGCGATGCCGCCCCTCCGGCAGGACGCCTCTACGGGGCGTCCTGTGCCCCCCAAGAAGTGGGGAAGCCCACCGGGGAGCCTGAGCGAGCAACGAGTTGTCCGTTGCCGTCAGCCGCCGGAACCGGAAGCCAGGTATGAAAAAATATTTTAACTTAGTTCACCTTCCAATAAAGAATAGATGAACATTGGCCACCTTGAATGTTACATTTTTCTATAATAGCTTTTTGATTAATATTCTAAATAAGGAAAAGAGCATTTTTTGAAAGTGAGTTAAAATAGCTTAGTCTCAGTGATACTTCCAAAATTTTAATTTTAGTCAGAATTTATAAAATGATATATATGCAACTATATTTCTATGAATGTGAGACAAAAAGTAACATAGTTTCAAAGGTTTTATGTAAAGTTCATTTTAGATCTTAACTAAAAATAAAATAAACTTAGCACCTATTTAAGTAAATGTTTAACCAGACATTTATGAAATCATCTATTCTATCAAATATTTGAGTGGGTTTTGAAATTTATGGTACTTAAACATGGTAAAACCCAGTATTTTTTTCTAAAACAAATAACTCAAATCTTTTTGACAATAAGTAATTTTTGTGATAGAAATAAAGAATCAAACTGGATTTTACCATATTAAAATGTAACCTGGGAATGCTAAAATATTTTATGATGAAAGTTAAGATCCAATTTCTAAGAAATTTGTTGTACTTTAAGCTCCTTCAAATTAGAAGTTACAATGTACAAATATTTGATAATTTAACATAAATTGCAATTGAAATACCAATTTATATATTCAAGTTTCCAAGTATTTACAAGTGTCTTGTGTTCTGTTGCTTTTAAAGAGTTCAATGTTAATAAAAGATACATGGTCACTGAAATTACAATAGAGTGACTGAATTTCAAAAATCCTGGAGTTTTCCATTGTGACTTTTAAAAAATGTAATAGCAAGTTTTTATATCAGAAATATGCATGCCAAAACAACTAAACACAGGGACAGTTTTTTTTTTTCCTTTGTGCCATCAATCTGCTGAACACCTAATACACACAGCACTTATGTCTAAAGATATTTAGCCATGTAGTAGAGCTCTATTGCTATTATCCTTCTCATCTTTCCTTTTACCTTCTACAATTGGTATCTTATTATTATATTACTTTGTTGTTTGTATGTACACTGAGAACTTATACACCGGAGACAAATTCCTTGTGTGTCCAATCACGCTTGGCCAATAAAGAACATTCCATTCCTCTGTTTTTCTATTTGGCACTAACGAGGTTTAATGTTAAAACTGATGCATTTCTTGTAATGCTTTTAAACATTTAATTAAAATTATTTTAAAAGTTTAATTCGTTAAAGGATCTCAGTTTTGAAAGGTTCTATTCACCGCCTGATAGCAGCAAAACTGAGGTAGACTATTTAAAAGTATTCTGAAAGTTTGAGTTATACTTATCAATTGTTAGGTTTACATAAAGTACTGTAATGGCACTTGTGTTTGGAAAGGTAAGAGATTTCTGGTTGAAGAACTGAGACTTATAATGAACTCTGATCTATTTTTGGAGAATTATGTTCCCAGGGTGTATCTTTTAATATGGCTGTTGTTTGTGGTACATCTAGGATTCCAGAATACAGAAGAGTAATTTAAAAAGGCCCACATTTCAGTGTAAGCAAGGAAAACAAGAGAAAATGGATTCCTGAAGGGGGGGGGGGGAGGAAGGTTACCCAAAAGTAAAACTCTACAAATGTTGGAAAAAATGTCATGATTGTGAGATAAAAACCCAATTATCAAATCCTCACAACACAGAGAGAAGTCTGGTTCACAATTCAAAAAGGTTTATTTACAGAAAAATACAAAGCGTTTGCAAAGGCAGCCTCCAAGTCTCTTCCCAAGTGGATCGAGTACAAGGAGAGCAAAGAATAGCATTCAAACAATACATTTTATACAATCTACTCCTCAGAAACTCTCGCCCTCCTGGTCATTCATTTACGTCATTTCTTTCATCATCCCATACTGTAAAGGGTCAACGTGACAATTTCTTGAGAGGCCCCTATCTCTTATTTGGTTTTTTTTTCTGCTGCCTTTCATCTGAGCAGATGGCTTCCTATCTAACTTGTACGTAGGTGCCTGTAAACAGCTTGGGATAACAGGTTATCTTGTCCTGTTTACTGAACACATTTTGTGGTTAACAAAAGCACAGTAACTTATTACACATTTTAGGCAAGAATATAATGGCTTATACATTTAACATTGTAAAAGAATACAAAAGCAACCTTTTAACATTTTATAAAAGAGTAGCTTAATATCATTTCCTTCATTACTCAGCTTTACTTTCCCTGCCCTTACTTATTTTCCTCTCCGCCTCCAGACTGAATTTAGCATATTACTTCCCATAGCACGTCATGGATGCATTTAATCCATTCAAAAGTATCCACTGAATATTCATATGTGAACATTTGTCCTTTTCCCGGTGTTGATATCACAAGAGCATAATCCTATGTGGCTCTATTTAAAAGTAAGGGGCATTGAGTTCTATGTAGCCTAGTAGGAGGAAACTAGAGAAAGCCTTAAATGCAAACCTTAGAGACGTTCAGCTTTGTGTTCCCCCATTTTTTGTAGTGCTCAATCTCGGTTGCACCTGACTCTGCCAGCTCTCTGATTCTCTCCATTCATGGTTTTCTTTCCGTTTCTGGCTGTGGCACAGAAACTCACCCATCTCACCTTGCATAGTCGTGTTCTTTCATACTGGTGACTTCTTTTGTTTGATAAAGGTTTGAATGCCTATCCCATTTATGCTAATGAAGGAAGACTATCCACCATGCATCCTTTTAAGAAAAGCAGGGAGGGAAATGAACAAAATGGTGGAAGAAATTTAAATGTTTACACATTTTAAATTTCAGATAGTTAAAAAAAATCAATGTTTCATTTTTTTTCAATTTTAAATGTTTTTTTTATTTTTTTTATTTCTATTTTCAATTTTTTTACATTTCTTTTTCCAATATTTTTAAATACATTTTTTAAAGTTTATTTTAATTTTTAGCCTTTTTAAAATTCTTAATGATCTAACAGGAAAAAAAGCTGCAGAAAGAGAATGACACTTCACAACAGGGAAGATAGTGATGAATTTTCAAAGCAGAGACTGGAGGCCAAGAACTTTTCTAAACTTAAATTTGTAAACTTTAAAAATTTTACAATTTTAAATTTTTTAAAAGCAAAACAAGCAGCTATTTAATTTAGAATTTTTAAATTTTTTAACGAACTAATACAACAAAAAATAACAAAGTCATGGAAAAACAGACTCGTATTGTAGTGACTTGCAAAATATGTCATATGTTTGAGCCCACAGACTCAAACTATGCATGTACCAAATGTAAATTATATGAATAACTAGAAGAAAAAATAAAGCATCTAGAGGCAACGCTAGCCACTTGGAAACTCAACCAACAAAGCAAGAAACCCCAACCTAAACAAGAAGACTACACCAAAATTAAACACAATAGGGAGCAAATAGCTTCTAAAAGAATGAACCTAAACAAGAAAACCGATACACCCAAATTGAACACAACAGGAAACAAACAGCTTTCATTAAAAAAATGACCCTATATACGAACCTAAAGAGGAAGACCGATGGAAGCATGTCACTTTTAGAAGAAAGCAACAACCAAGAGCAAAGCCCCTACTACCTGTGTTTCCCCGAAAATAAGACTGTCAGGCCTGCAGTTATATTCCTTTTTAGGATCTTTGGCCTGCCACACTCTCTATTATTTCATTATGCTGTTTCTTTAGTGTAGTAATTGGGAGGGGGGAATAGAAAGGAGTAGAATTGTGGAATGTGTTGTTGTCATTCTTTTCTAGAAGCCCAAGGTCATCTTTTGTCTCTGCACCTCTGCACCTGACCAGAACCAGCTGGATGGAGATGCCAGCATGGCCGAAGAAGATTGGACCATGTGATTTATGGGTGTGGGGATAAGATCATGAACTTTCAACTGGATGGAATCCCAGGAAGCTTTAGATTTGGGATTCCACAGTTTGTTGCCAACATGTCTGTCTTATTAAATTGGAACTTTAAGGATAGCTCTGCCTTGGACTCTGATTTAATTCTGCATGATATTTGGAACGCTGACAAAGACTGGGTCTTATTTTCTTTTGGACCCCAAAATAAGCACTAGGCCTTATTTGGGGGGGTCTTTTTTTTCTCCATGTATGGGAGGCCCACTTCTGCTTGCTTGCGGTGGGGCAGGAGGCTGCGTGGCACATCAGTGTTGCCACCACAAGGCAGGGGAGGATGGAGCTGCCCCATGGGCCCCACACCCGCTTACCTGAGGGGCCCCACAGCCAGGCCACCCATGCCCCAACACCTGCCTCACCTTGCAGTGGCAGCTCTGATAACCCCATCCAGCAGGACCCCCTGTGGGCCACGGCCCACTTCTTCTGCTTGCTCATGGCCGCAACCTAGCAGGAGACTGAGCGACACATCGGTGCCATGGCCACAAGGCAAGACAGGGGTGGAGCTGCCCCACGTGCCCCACACCAGCTTACCTCAGTGTCCCTGCAGCCAGGCCATCCACGTCCCAACACTTGCCTTGCCTCGCTGCCGTGGCATCAACACACCACTCAGCCTCCTGCTTCATTGCAGCCTCAATAAGCAGAAGTGGGCCAGCAGCCACATGGGCTCATGATGCACATGGCTGTTGTTGCTGCTGCTGTGAGGCAAGTGTTGGGGCATAGATGGCCTGGCTGCGGGGGCCCTGAGGTAAGCCGGAGCAGGGTATGTAGGGCAGCTCCACCACCCTGCCTCATGGCTGTGGCATTGTGAGCAACCAGATGGAATGGGCGGGCAGCCAGCTCTGCAGGCTCTTAAGTAGGGCTTATTTTGGGCTCAGGGCTTATATTAGGTGCACGTGTAAAACATTCTAGGGGTTATTTTTGGGATAGGTCTTATTTTCAGGGAAACGGGGTATCTACACTAGCCCACTTCAATGAAGCCCCTCTGGATCATTTTCATAGCCTTCCCCTGGAAGAAAATATGCAGGCACCCATGAAAGAGCATTCATCAATAGTTCTTAAAATAGAGGCACAACCCAGCATTCCTATGATAGGAAGAAAAGTAACCCAGACTTACCAAGCGGGGGGAGGCAAATATTGGTGATAGAAGATTCAATTCTTAGGGGTACATAAACTATAGTCTGCAGACTGGATATTCAATCTAGGCAGGTACTGTATGTTGTCTCCTTGGAGCAAAAATCAAAGATGTAACTGAGAACCTTACTAAAATAACCCCACAGATTACTACCCTTTCTTCTCCTACATGTGAGGACCAATGACTCAACAATGAATCTGAAAATGATAAGAAGAGATTATGAATAGCTAGGGAAGAAAGTTAAAGAATTAGCAGCACAAGTTGTCTTTTCATATATACTTCCAACAAAAGACCAACATCCAATGAGGGAATGAAGGATTTTAGAAATGAACCACTGGCTTAAAAACTGGTGTCAAGAAAACTTTGATTTCTTATACCATGGTTGTCAACTCCTAAAGTTACCATGGTGAGGAAAGGGGGAGGGAGAGCGCATTCCACACATACTTTCAGCTAGAGTCGGATCTCAGATTACTGCAGCAGGCTTGGGAGGGGTGCACCTCATTGGGGAATGTGATTTATGACACAGACTGGAGGGGAGGGAAGGAACAGGGGTAAAGTTCAGCTATATTTCAAACAAAGCTCAGACCTGACTGCAAAAACGTCTTGCCTAATGGTGCTCCTAATAAATGACTAGTTTTGTCTTGAAACTTTGCTCAAGACTCATGAATCAATTAGGGCATTTTTAGGAAACCTGATAATGGTTTGCATTACCTACACTAAGGGCTCCTGGCAAGGGATGGAATACACCTCACAAGAACTGGAAAGAATATACCCAGAAAATGACTGACTCATCTTATCAAAAGGGCTTTAAACTAAAATTGAGGAGGGAGACTGACCAATCTTCATGACCTTTAGGACCTAATTCCAACTATAAACCACTAGATAACCAATCAAATAAGGATTGTAAAAAGTAAAGAGAAAGAAGAAAAACTCAAATGCAAAGTAGGATATGTAGGAAGCATACCCAGGGTCAGCCACAAATTACTTAAATGCCTATATACTAATGCTGAAAGTTTTGGGAACAAACAGGGTGAACTTGAAATACTAGTGCACGAGGTCAAGTACGATATAGTTGCCATTACTGAAACTTGGTTGGATGAAACTCATGACTGGAATGTACTGATAGGATACAAATTATTCAAAAGAAACAGACCAAACAAAAGAGGAGGTGGAGTTGCATTATATAGAAAAAAATCACTACATCTCTACAGAAATTAAAAAAACCAAGCATGAAAACCTCCTAGAATCCACATGGGTCAATATAAAAGGGGGGAAATGACATTGCTATAGGTGTATACTATAGGCCCGTGATGGCAAACCTATGGCAGGTGTGCCACAGGTGGCACACAGAGCCATATTGGTGACATACCAGCCATCCGCTTCAGCGCACATGTGCATGACGGCCAGCTGATTTTTCACATTTCCGGAGGGGTAGTGGAGGCCATTTTCGCCCCTGAACTAGTTCCCTGGTCACCGCTCGCTCGCCCCACCCCGCCCAGTCTCTACTCTGCAGCTTGCCTGCTTGAAGTGCCACACCCCTGATCTGTCTGCTAGGTAAGACTGCAAGTTGTGGCTTAGCTAGCTGCCCCTGCCCCGTTCCCCATGGCCCTGCCATGCTTCCCTGCATTCCACACAGCCTTTCCAATGTCCCCGTGGCCAGCTTGCGAAAGCAGGCAAGTGGAAGGCTGGGTGGAGGCAGGGAAACATGGCAGGGCTGTGGGGAAGGGAGCAAGCAGCCTACTCCCTTCCCCATGGCCTTGCCATGCTTCCTTGCCTTCCACATGGCCTTACCGGTGGATCCCCATGCCCGCTTGCCTTCTGAGGTCAGTGTCCAGCCCAGCCTGGCCAGTGGGTGGCCCTTGGTGGAAACGCAGATGCTGTGCTGGGTCTGAGAAGGGTGGCGGCGACAGCGGCGATGCTGGGAGAGGGCAAGCGGACATCCCGGGGCTGCTGCACATGCACCCACTCCCTTTCTGCAAAGGCAGAGTCCCCGCCCCCCCTGCAGGAGGATGCTGCCTTCCACCCGGGCCCACATGCCTCTCATGCCGGCTCCATGGGGCTTCAGGCTCCAAAGCAGCCCACTTGTTTCCCACCCAGCCACCTGCCTGCTCCTCAGCCGCTTACCGCCGGTGAAGTAGCGGAGCAGGAGGCAGAAGCAGCGGGTGGGTGGGGGGCAGCTCCTCACGCAGGGAGCGGGCCATGGCTGAGTCTCCTTCCTCCTGGAGTTCCAGCCTCCACAGGCCAAGTTCCCAGAGTAGCGCCGGCAGTCGGTTCCTTCTCTTTGAGAGCCGCCTTGCAAAACGTTAGAAAATTCCCCATTTTGCAAGGCGGCTCTCAAAGAGAAGGAAGTGGCCGTGGCACTTCCTCAGAGGAGCTGAGGCTGGAGCCGGGTTTAACACGGCTTGCCTACCCCCTCTCCCCACTGGCCAATGTCTCCCAAAGCCGCCACCATTGCAGCTGTGAGGGGCACGGGGGCAGCCTGCCAAGCTGGGCACCCAAAAAGCTGCCGGAGAGGCCCATGTGCACCTGAGCTGGAGGCGGTGGTAGTTTCGAAGCCTCAGGGATTGCGGGCGGCCCATGTGCACAGGACGCTGGGCTGGCTCTGGTTGTACCCGAGCTGGAGGAGACGATGGTTGCCTCAGGGATTCTGGGCGGCCCATGTGCACAGGGTGCTGGGCTGGCTCCGGTTGCAAAATGTCAGAAAATTCCCCATTTTGCAAGGCGGCTCTCAAAGAGAATGAAGCGAGTGTGGGCGCTTCTTCCAAAAGCTGAGGCCCCGGCTCCTCTTCCTTCCTTGGCTGTTGGAAGGCTGTGCCTGCTTCATTCTCTTTGAGAGCCACCTTGCTTGTCACGGCGCGAGGCGAGCTCTGCCAGGGAGAAATCAGGGAGAAGAAAACAAGCTTCTGCTAGGGACAGTGAGGACTGCTGGGGAGAAATTGGGGGGAGAGGGAGAAGGCCATCGCTAGCAGAAGCTCGGCTTTCTCCCTCTTCCCGATTTCTCCCCGGCAGCGCTCGAGCCTTGGTTTCCCCACTGCTGCAGCTCTTGGAGGAAGGAGGCAGGGATACTGGCCGGCGCTCAATTCCCTTACTGCTCATCACCGCTCGCTCCCTTGCCGCTTTCTGGGCCAGCCGGCCAGCTAAGCAGGGCAGGCAGGGCCTGGGCTGTAGTCAGCAGGGAGGGGTTGGTAATGCTCCATCCTGCAGGGGCAGCAGGGGAAAGCAGTAAGGGAAGCAAGCGCCGGCCAGCATCCCTGCCTCCTTCCCCCGAGAGTGGCGGCAGTGGGGAAACACAGGCTTCTTTGCCAGCCTCCCAGCTGATTGGTCCCATCCAGCCCCCTTACACACACACACACACACACACACCGCTTGAGGCGAGCACTGCCAGGGAGAAATCGGGGAGAGGGAGAAGGCCACCTCTAGCAGAAGCTCGGTTTTCTCCTCCCCCTCCCCCTGATTTCTCCCTGGCAGTGCTCACCTCGCACCACTGCAAGCAAGGTGGCTCTCAAAGAGAATAAAGTGGGCACAGCGCTTCTTCCAACAGCCGAGGAAGGAAGAGGAGCTGTGGCCTCAGCTGTTGGAAGAAGTGGCCGCACCTGCTTCATTCTCTTTGAGAGCCCCTTGCAAAATGGGGAATTTTCTGACATTTTGCAACCAGAGCCAGCCCAGTGCCCTGTGCACATGGGCCTCCTGGGAGGCTCACAACCACCATTTCCTGAAGTAAAAACGGCCTCCCCCAGACTCCTGGAGGCCCTCCTGAAGCTGCAAATGACTTCAGGAAAGCCTCCGGAGGCTGGAGAGGGCAAAAAACAGCCCCAACGGACCAACTGGAAGTTCAGAAATGATCCATTTCATCATGCATAGGGCTGAGGAACGGGGGCTCCCGTATCCAAAACCCGAACTTTCTATGTCGGGGCTCAATTTGAGCATCGTGGGTCCTGGAGTGATCGGCAGAGACAGGGGGATACTCTGAAAACACAGGGGAGGTAAGGCAAACCCCCCAGCAAATAGGAGAAACCCACTATACCGGTGATAAAAACAGCCTGTCACTTTGACAGGTCCAGAGTGATGGCAGCCGCATAAGAGGGGAGCAAAGATTAGAGAAAGCAGAGAAGATCAGTGAAATTCAGTAGCGACAAATACCCCAGGAAAGGGGAGAAAAAGGATTACTAAGTTGGTGCAGGGGAAAAAGAGAGAGGCTCCTATGAGAAGACTATTTACAGTCTAGACTGGAGGAGATGATAGCAGTGTGAGTGGAAGTCAATGGCGGAAAGTGACAGCGCATGTGAGTACAGGAGAGAGTAAAATGTGGAGGGGAAACCCGACAGAAGATCGAGGAGAAAGTGGATTGATTCGACACCTGGCGCCGAGAGTGGTAAATAGTGGCTGCAGACAGGAACATTTATATTAATTGAATATTCTAAGAAACACAGAGTAAGTGGACGTTCGAGAATAGGTGGACACTGAACTTAGTAGCAATCTCAAGTAACAAATACCGGTGCAAAGGACTTAATTCACAGGACTAAACTACATAACAATATAAAATATAATAGGGTGACTAAATTAGCTTGGTGACATTTGGAATTGTGATTTTTGGGTAACTCGGTGGAGTTTTGGACATTTAAACAGTGACATTGACGGAAAGGCGCCATCTAGTGGATTACAATTTTGAACTTTAGATTTTGAGGAACTGTCCAAAAAAAAGAGGAGAAGCTGATGCAAGATGAAGTGATATTGACATAAGGAAAACTCTAGGAGAAAAAAAAAAGGAGGGAGAGAAAGAAGAAGAAGGAACTCTGTCTCTAAGCATGTAATTGAACCCTGAACGAAAATTGTTACTATCGTTATTATTAAAAAGGAAATATATAATAGTATATGAGCACATAAGAACATTAAAGATAAGGAATAAATCTTATTTATAAGTAAAAGAAAATTTAGAACTAAAATGAATTGTATGTAAAAGTGAGACTTAAAAGTGTGAAATAGGGATTTAAATATTTATAGTAGTTGGTAAAAATCATATAGAGTTAGACTAATATATTTACATACTTACATATTTATATACTTGTATATTTATATATAATATTGCTATATTCAATATTTAACACTTAAAAGCATATTTATACTCTAGATATAATATATCAGATACAAGAATATATAGTAACCACAAATAAGCATTGACTGATAGAATTATAGTGGAGAGTTCACTGAGAAGTAAAAAGGAGATAAGTTGAAGTAGGAGAATTTGGGAGATTATTGGGGTGGGTGGGTGGGATTGAACTACAAGCTATTTGTTATCCCTGCTTTTGTGAATTTGTATGCAACTGTGGGAGAGTATTAATAGAGGGATAAAGATGGCAACCATCACCACCCTAACAAACACAGGAAAGAAAGCAACATCAAACCCTGCATCATCATCAGCATCCCCTTCAAACCAAAGGACAATTGAGAGTGTGTTGGGAGTGGAGAAAGGAGGAGGAGTGTCTGGATCATCAGGCTTGGTGCAAAGCATGCAAAATATGCAAGCAATGCTATTGATGATCCAAGAGTTGATGACTAAGACCCAGGAAGCAATAGCCACCAATCATGAAGAGACTAGAAGGCATCATGAAGAAATTAAAAATGAAATGGGAGAATTAAAGGGCGATATTAAAAATATGGACAATAAAATTAAAAATATCCAGCAATCCATAACAATTAACAAGCAGAAAATAAAAACTATAGAAACAAAAATAGAACAGACAGACCAGAAAATGGAAAAAAATGGAATTGAAATATAGGCAGGCAAATAGAGAATTAGAAGAATCCATAATCTACCTGGAGATGGAAAGAGCCTCTTTCTACCTGAGATTTCAAAATATAATGGAAGAAAAGGACGAAGACCTAAAAGAAAAAATGGCGGACATTTTTGTGGAAATCTTACAAAGGAATAAACAGGAGGTGAGAGGAGATATCGATGAAGTGTACTGGGTGCACACTAACTATGCAAGAAGACATAAACTGCCTAAGGAAGTACATGTAAGATTCGCAAAAAGAACAACCAAAGATGAGATATTCAAGAAGACTAGAGAAGGGACGATAACATATAAGGGAAAAGAACTAATAACACTTAAACAGATACCACGGAGAGTAAGAGAACAGCAGAGACATTCCCAATTCTTAACTAATCAACTAAACAAAAATAGAGTGATGTATAGATGGCTAATACCAGAAAGTATACTTGTCACATGGCAAGAAAAAAATATATAATTGATAACATAGAAAAAGCGCAAGAATTTTTTGAAAGATATTTTGTGACAGAAGAAGAACAAGGAAGTAGAGAAGAAGTAGAAAGCAGATGCCAAGAAGAAGAGACAACAGAGGAAAAAGAAAGAACCAGAGAAGAGGAAAAGAAGCAAGAAAGAGAACAAGCGGAAAGGGAAGGTGCAAGAGGGAAAAACCAGATACAAACTAGAAGTAACAGGAAGCAACACAACTAACCATGGAACAGGAAACGACAATCATCTCGATAAATATCAATGGATTAAATGCACCAAAGAAAAGAACACAGACTTTTACTAAACTCTGGAAATTGAAAACAGATATAATATGCCTACAGGAAGTACACACTAACCTACTCGAGAATATGAAATTGGGAAAATTGTATACGTCCTTAGCAAATTTTTAAAAAAGGGGGAATCGCAACATATATCAAAGAAGGAATAAAGTCTAAATTAATCTTTGCTGATGAAGATGGTAGGATTCAAATGATCAATTTGGAAATAATGCAAAAAATGACTTTACTAATAGTAATATACTCACCAAACCAGAACCAACATGAATTTTACAGAAAAATACATAATAAAATAAATGAATTGGACTATGAAAACATTTGCTTAATCAGCGACTATAATGCAATCATGGATAAAATAAAGACTATAAAAGTAACAAAAAAAAAAACAAGACCAAGAAAAACATTCTACCAAAATCCTTCTTTGAAATGGCAATGGAGCTCAAATTATATGATATATGGAGAGAAACACATGAGTCACGAAGACAATATACATTTTATTCGAATCCCCGCCAATCTTGGTCTAGAATTGACATGGTATGGACATCATCTGACCTACAAAACAAATGAGAAGTAATTGAAATAAAAACTAACAATTGGGCAGATCATAATCCAATAAAACTAAAATGGAAAGGTCAGAAAAAGAAAAAGAGATGGCTGATGAACCAAAATCTGGTAAAAGAGAAAGAATACATTCAAATGTTAGATAAAGAACTAAAATTATTCTTTAGGGTGAACAAAAAAGAAGACACATCATTACAAAATCTCTGGGACACCACAAAAGTGTATATAAGAGGACTCACAATTGACTACACAGCAAGGAAAAATAAAAAAACAAAAAATACAACAAGAAAATATACAGAGGAACTTAGCGAGGTGGAGTCAGAACTACAGAAAGACCTGCAAAACAGGTCAAAAAAAAGAAAAAAGAGAGACAATAAAACATAGACACAACCTAATAATCCAGAAAGAATTAGCCCAGAAAATCAAAGCAGCCAAACAAAACTATTTTGAACATGTCAACAAACCGGGATGTTGGCTGGCATATAAATTGAAAAAGGAAAGAGAAAAAAGAACGATATACCAGTTACAGGATGAAAATGGAGTCATACAACATAGATTGGAAGAGAAGAAGAAAATTATACAAAGATACTTTACAAAACTCTATTCCCAGGACAATATCACAGAAGTCAAAATTAAACAATATTTAAATCCAGGAATCATGAATCCAATTTCGGATGAACAGAGAGAAAGGATAAATAGGCCAATTACGATACCAGAACTAGAAACTGTTCTAAAGAAACAGAAAAGTAACAAAAGCCCACGACCATATGGAATCCTGGTGGAACTACATAAAAATAACCAAACAATATTGGAGGAATTGGTACTAGAAGGCTTTAATGAAGTGCTAGAAAAAGCCAAAGTTCCTGACTCTTGGACGGAAGCAACAATTTCTCTCATCCCAAAAGGTGAATCTGACCCCCAGGAAATCAAGAACTACAGGGCAATTTCATTATTGAATTCAGACTATAAATTATTTATTGCAATCATGTCAGAAAGGATCAAACAGGTATTAATAGAATGAATCCACCAAGACCAGAATGGATTTCTACCACATAGACAGATCAAAAACAATACGAGAATCATATTGGACATACTAGAATATTATGAAGCACACACTGACAAAAAATCTGCACTGGGTTTCCTTGATGCCTAGAAAGCTTTTGATAACATGAATTGGAAATTTATAATATTACAATTAGAGATGATGAAATTTGGAGAGAAATTTATAAAAATGATAGGGGAAATATATAGTACCCAAACAGCCAAAGTTCTTATGAATGGAGATTTAACAGAAAAGATCAAAATAAGGAAAGGAGTAAGACAAGGATTCCCCCTTTCTCCTCTGCTGTTTATACTAACATTGGAAATACTCCTAAATAAAATCAGGAAGGACCAGGAGATAAAAGGATTAAAGATCAAAAAGGAAGAATATAAAATTCAAGCCTTTGCCAACTACCTAGTATTTATAGTGTACTATGTATAATTAGAAGGTGTAAAGAGGGGAAAACCTGGACAACACTTTGTTTATAAAGAAGTTTAAGTATGTAACAAAAAATAAATAAAACCTTTGCTTAAAAAAAACCAAGAAAAAATAAGCTGCTTCAACAAAGTACCTGAAAAATGAATTTCAACAACTAGAATCATTCAGAAAAAACAGAAATTCATTTCTTCTCATTAATCTACACTCAGTACCCCATAATGACAAAATGAAAACATAACTTTAGAAATGTCTAACTTTATTAAAAGGAAAAAACTGAAATATCACATTGGCATAAGTATTCAGACCCTTCACTCAGTACTTCACTGAAGCATCTTTGACAGCAATTATAGCCTCAAGTCTTTTGGGGTGTGACACGACAAGCTTGGCACACCTGGATTGGGGGATTTTCTGCCATTCTTCCTTGGAAATCCTCTCAAGCTCAGTCAGGTTGGATGGCGACCGCTAGTGGACAGCCATTTTCAGGTCCCTCCAGAGTTGTTCAATAGGGGTCAAGACAGGGCTCTGGCTGGGCCACTCTACGACATTCACAGAGTTGTCCCAAAGCCACTCCTGTGTTGTCTTGGCTGTGTGCTTAGGATTGTTGTCATGTTGGAAAGTGAACCTTGGGCCCAGTCTGAGGTCGTAAACACTGTGGAAGATGATTTCATTGAGGATATCCCTGTACTTTGCTCCATTAAGCTTCCCCTCAACCCTGACCAGTCTCCCAGTCCCTGCTGCTGAAAAACACCCCCACAGCAGCATGATGCTGCCATCACCATGCTTCACTGTTGGGATGATATTGGGCAGGCGATGAGCGATGCCTGGTTTCCTCCAGACAATGTTTAGAATTGAGTCCAAACAGTTCAATCTTGGTTTCATCAGACCAGAGAATCTTGTTCCTCACAGTCTGAGAGTCCTTCGGGTGCTTTTTTGCAAACTCTAAGAAGGCTTTTATGTGTTTTGCACTGAGGAAAGGCTTCCGCTCAGCCACTCTCCCACAAAGCCCAGATCAGTGGAGGGCTGCAGTGATGGTTGTCCTTCTGGAACTCTGTCCCATCTCCACACAGGATCTTTGGAGCTCAGTCAGAGTGACCATTGGGTTCTTGGTCACTTCTCTTACTAAAGCCCTTCTCCTGATTGCTCAGTTTGACGGGATGGCAGGTGGACTCCAATCAAGGCGTAGAAACATGTCAGCAACTATCAAGAGAAATGGGAGGCACTAGAGCAGCGATGGCGAACCTTTTTTGGCTCACGTGCCACAAGTGGGAGGAGTGCAGAGGGGTCGTGTGAGGGCGTGCCGCACCCATAATGCAATGTGTGAACCCCCCAGTGCGCATGCATGCACAACAGGCGCGACACCCCCCCCATTTTACATGCTTTTTCGCCCTCCCCAGGCTCCAGAGGCTTTATAGGAGCCTGGGGAGGGCGAAAAGAGCCTCCCACGCCCCCCCCCGGAGGCCCTCCGGAGGCTTCAGGGACCGTCCGGAGGCTTCCCTAAAGCCTTCGGAACGCTTAAAACGACCCTCCGAGCAAACCGGAAGTGAATAAGTGACTTCCGGTTTGCTCGGATGATCGTTTTGAGCGCTCCGAAGGCTTCAGGGACCGTCCGGAGGCTTCTCTGAAGCCTTCGAAGCGCTCAAAACGACCCTCCGAGCAAACCGGAAGTCACTTCCGGATTGCTCGGAGGGTCGTTTTAAGCGTTCCAAAGGCTTCAGGGACCGTCCGGAGGCTTCCCTGACATATTCGGAGCGCTTCAAATGACCCTCCGAGCAAAACGGAAGTCACTTCCGGAGGGTCGTTTTAAGTGTTCCAAAGGCTTCAGGGAAGCCTCCGGACAGTCCCTGAAGCCTTCGGAGCACTCAAAAGGACCCTCTGAGCAAACCGGAAGTGACTTCCGGATTGCTCGAGGGTCGTTTTAAGCGCTCCGAATATGTCAGGGAAGCCTCCAGACGGTCCCTGAAGCCTCCTGAGGACCTCCGAGGGGGCAGGGGAGGCTCTTTTCACCCTCCCCAGGCTCCTATAAAGCCACTGGAGCCTGGGGAGGGCGAAAAATGGCTTTAAAAAAGGGTGAAATCAGCTGGCCAGTGCGTGCATGCACACTGGCCAGCTGACAGGGCAGCGCCACGCGTGCCCTGACAAATGGCTCGGCGGGCCACCTGTGGCATGCGTGCCATAGGTTCGCCATCACTGCACTAGAGCTAAATTTTACGTGTTGTTGCAAAGGGTCTATGCCAATGTGATAGTTCAGTTTTTTCTTTTTAATAAATTTACAGACATTTCTAAAATTCTGTTTTCACTTTGTCCATTATGGGGTACTGAGTGTAGATTAATGAGAAAAAATGAATTTCAACAACTGTAGAATCAGGCTGCAGCATAACAAAATTGACAAAAGTGAAGGGGGTCTGAATACTTTCGGAATGCACTGTATGTATGCATTTCACTATTTGGCACCATTTAATTTTAAAGTTCTGTTGTAAATGTAAATTAATGCTCATTTTAATTTTGGTAATCTGCCCTAAGTATTTTGGTTTTTTTCAATTAAATTTTATGGAATATTTTAATCTTTAAAAACAGTAAAAAAGACACAACAAGGAAAAAAACACAATAAAACAAAACAAAACACGGAACATACATAACAATATAGAGTAATTTTACAGCTTTCAATATCGGCTTTCCTGCTTAGCTTTTATAGTTCTCCCTTCTGCATTGCCTTCCTATTACTATAACCTTGTCCTATGATGTAACAAGCATAATATTAACACTTATAGTAATATTCATTATTTGTATCTCCATCTATTTGTATTCTCTATTTCCTGTTTTGACTTCAGATTTCTAGCCACTTGTATATTTTATTCCATAGTTTATAGAAGTCCGATTCTTCTCTTTCTTTTAGTTCTATTGTCATTTTGTCCATTTCTGCACATTCAAGTATTTTCCAGATTGTAGTTTCATCTGAGGGTGTATTAATTTTTTTCCAATTTTGTGCGAAGGCAATCCTGGCTGCAGTGAGTATATGTATGATTATGTGTTCTGACCCCCCCCCCTTCCTCCGTTGCCCACACAGCACACACCCTCCGGAACAGTACAAGGGAACAAGGTTTATTGCACAAACAAACAAGAGGTTCCGTGGCAGCAAGCCACCAAGACAAAACTCACAAGAACAGAACACAAAAGCAGCTATCCAGCTTGCCAGGATCCCAGACTAGAGCTTCAGGCATAAGTCTTTTGTTGACTGCTGCGAAGGGCATATCCAAAGTCAACCCTTTTATAACCTAAAAAGGGCACCGCCCAAACAGCACCTGAGAGCTCTTTACCACCTATAATTGCGCCCACGCTCCTTGCGTCTGTGGGCGCGCCGGTAACGGGCATCCAGAAACTCCCTGCTGAGTCCTGAGTCACTGTCACGTGACTCTTCCCCGCTGCTCCAAGGCATGGCATCGGGAGTCCTCCTCCTCTGGCTCTCACCGCTGCTCCATGCCTCAGGCGCCTCCTGGTGGCCGACCAGACTCTCGGATCCCTGCTCAGCCTCCGAATCCTGTCCAGGGTCGCCCATCTCCTCTGGAGCTGACTCGTAGGGACTATCACTCTCGGAGTCTGGTGGAAGCGGCAACGGCAACGGCTGGGCCAAAACACTATCCCTCACCGCAGGGCCCTTCCCCCGGGCCTGACGCTCGGGATGCGGTCGGGAGGGAAATTGTCCATGATAGGCCCGCACCAAAGCTGGAGCATATACAGCCGTCGCATCGGTCCAGGTCCCTCCGTCCGAGTCCTCGTCCGCCCAGTCGACCAAATACTGGAACCGACCCTTGAGCCATCTTGAGTCACGGATCCGGGTCACTCTGTGCGATGGCTGTGCGTGCACCTCACACGACGACGGCAGGGGCGAAGAGGGACGTCGGAGAGGACAATCCAACCGCTCAGGGATCAGGAGCGAGCGATGGAACACCGGGTGTACTCGCATCGAGCGCGGGAGGGTCAGGCGATAGGCCACCGGATAACGGCCTCCACAAGAAACGGCCCCAGATACCGGTGGTCCAACTTCCTCGTAGGCCGGTGGGACAGAAGATGCCGCGTGGACAACCACACGCGATCACCCACGGCCAATTCCGGCACCGCACGGCGAGACCTGTCCGCCACCCGCTTGTAATCCTCCTTCGCCTGATTCAATTAGCGGCGCACCATCTGGTGAACCGCCTGAAGCTCAGAGAGGGAACAAACGAGGGTGGTACCCGACGTTCGCCATGAAAGGCGTCGTCCGTGTGGAGGAGTGCTGCGAGTTGTTGAACGCAAACTCCGCCATGGCGAGGTACTCCGCCCAGTTGTTCTGCTGCTGGTTCACGAAGCAGCGCAGATATTGTTCCAGAATCCCAATCACCTTCTCCGTCCCCCCATCGGTTTCGGGATGGTGCGCTGAGGACAAACAAACTTGAACGTCAAGAGCGGCCATCAGCCCTTTCCAGAACTGGGCCGTGAATTGTGTACCACGATCAGAGACGACCCGGTCAGGTAGGCCGTGCAGCCGGAACATGTGCTGGATGAACATGCGGTTGGTGGCGCGGGCTGTCGGCAATCTCCGGCAGGGGATGAAATGCGCCATCTTGGTGAGCATGTCCACCACCACCAGGACCGTAGTGAAACCGGACGACGGAGGCAGTTCCGTCAAGAAGTCCATGGACACAGCTCCCCAGGGTCTGTCCGGGGTCGGCAATGGCTGTAGCAAGCCTGGAGGAGCTCCCATCGCTGATTTGGCCTGTCGATACTGCACACATGACGTGACGTACGTCTGCACGTCGTGTCGCAGGCGAGGCCACCAAAACGTACGGGAAACCAGGTGCAAAGTTTTGAACAGGCCAAAGTGTCCCGCTGCCGGAGTGTCATGACACTGGGAGAGAATCAATCCACGGAGCGGTCCTGCAGGCACGTAGAGCCGATCCCGATACCTCAAAAGGTCCTCATGAAAGGTCCACGGGGATGTCGGCCCTACCTCTGCCCGCCGTTGTTCCACCCACTCGTCGTTTCGCTGCGCATTCCGTATCAACGACCGTAAATCCACGGGTTCCTGGATTGCAGTGAAGGACTCGACGGGTAGGACTGTCGGGGGGGGGGGGGGGAAAGTGAATCAGCAGGGTATGAGTACTCCGGCTTTCTAGACAGGGCATCCGCCCTCTGGTTCAAGGCACTGGGGATATACGTGACCTTGAAATGGAACCGGGCAAAAAACAGAGACCACCGGATCTGGCATTGATTCAGCTTCCGCGCTGTTGTCAAAAACTCCAAATTCCGATGGTCTGTCCGGACTTCGACCTGATGCCTGGCCCCCTCCAGGTGATGTCGCCAGGCTTCGAACGCCGCCTTGATAGCCAGCAACTCCTTCTCCCACATGGTATGATTGCGCTCGGAAGGATTGAGTTTCCGAGAGTAATAGGCGCAAGGGAAAAGGGTGCCATCAGGGGCGTGAGCCTGCAATAACACCGCCCCCACCGCGATGTCAGACGCATCCGCCTCGACTACAAAGGGGCGATGGGGATCAGGGTGTTTCAAGATCGGTTCCTTTGTAAAAGCGCGCTTCAAGGCCACAAATGCTTGTTGTTCCGTGGACCCCCAGTGAAACGGCACTTTCTTTTGCAGGAGCCGAGTGAGGGGCGCGGTCAAGAAAGCAAAGCCGGGGATGAAGGACCGGTAGTAGTTGGCAAACCCGAGGAGTCTCTGAACGTCTTTCTTCCGTCGAGGAGATTGCCAACTTCGTAACACCTCCACCTTGCCTGGCTCCATCGCAATTCCTTCAGGGGATATACGGTGCCCCAGGAACTCGATGGTGGTCTGCCAGAACTGACACTTCTCCAGCTTGGCAAATAAGCGATGCTCTCGAAGTCGCTGCAAGACCTGACGCAAGTGCTGTTGATGATCCTTCCAAGACGTAGAATAGATCAAGATGTCGTCCAGGTAGATGACGACAAACTGATCCAAAAGGTCCCGAAAGATATCATTCATAAAATGTTGGAAGACAGCTGGGGCATTGGTCAACCCGAACGGCATGACCGTATACTCGAAATGGCCGTATCGGGTGCCAAAGGCTGTCTTCCATTCGTCCCCCGCCCTGACTCGGACCAGATTGTAAGCCCCACGTAAGTCCAGTTTTGTAAACACCGCGGCCTCCCGGAGCCGCTCCAACAACTCGGGAATCAGAGGCAACGGGTAGCGATTACGGATCGTGATGGCATTCAAGCGCCGGTAATCGCAACAAAGTCTTAGATCCCCGGTCTTCTTTTTGACGAACAAAACCGGGGCAGACAAGGGCGAAGACGAAGGCCGGATAAAACCCCAGGCAAGGTTCTTGTCAATGAAGTCCCGCAATGCGGCCAACTCCGGTTCAGACATGGAGTATAGGCGGCCCGTCGGGAGTTTCGCATCAGGTACCAGGTCAATGGGACAGTCGTAAGGCCGGTGCGGTGGCAGTTGGTCCGCCTCCTGTTCGCTAAACACGTCCGCGAACTCCGCTAAATCCGGCGGCACTGTCACCTCGGCCGAACTGGGCACCTGAGCCGCGCAAACATGACGGGTGTGGTCGACGCATTGCAAGGACGGGAACGAGATCCTGTTCTGCGACCAGTGGATCTGGGGATCGTGCGCCCGCAGCCAAGCCAAGCCCAACACCACGGGGAAATGCAGACCCGAAGCTACGTAAAATTGGATGGCCTCCTCATGCTCCCCGAGGATCAGGCACAAAGGCTGCGTGGCGTTCTTGATGGGCCCAGACAGAAGCACCCGACCGTCAATGGTCTCCACTCGCATCGGAGGGTCTACCGGGCACAGAGGGATGTGATACTTTGTGGCAAACGCTGCATCCATAAAATTCGTGGTAGCCTCGGAATCGACCAAGGCATGGGCTGGAATTCCCTGCGGACTACCCGACAAGAGAATGTGCGCTGCAAGAATCAGATGTCGTGGAGGCCCCTCCGCCTCTGTTCCGGCCTGTGCCCGACCCGAAGTCTCCCTCAGTTCGGGCTTTCCCCATTTCCCGAGACAGAGGTCCGTCGTTGAGGGGAGGCCGTAGACCGTGCAGCCCCTCTACCTCCCTTCTTGGGGCAACCCGTAGCCAGATGCCCCGGTTCCCCACAGTAAAAACACAACCCCCCTGCACGCCGTCTCTCCATCTCCGTGCGTGACAAGCGGGGTCTGGCTGCACCCAACTCCATGGGCTCCTCCCGTGGGACAGGAGTCTCTCGTGGAACTGGCACTCTCATAACCTCCCGGGACGCTCGGCGAGGCCTCCGCCTCTGCAGCCGGCCGTCAATCCGGAGGCATAAATGAACCAACGCGTCAAACGTTGGAGGCCTGTCCACTCTCACCAGCTCATCCTGCAGGTCATCTGACAGGCCATCCTGAAAAGCATCCATAAGGGCTGGCTCATTCCACTCAGAGTCCTGACTGAGCAGCCGGAACTCGCTAACGTAGTCCAGTAAAGAACCACGCCCTTGGTGCAACTCTTTCAGGAGTCTGGTGGCTGTTTCTCCCTTGATGGGATCCTCAAACGTCAGCCGAAGATGAGTGCAAAAACCCTGGAAGTCGTCCAGCAGGGGGCTCGGCTGAGACAGCAAAGGCGTAGCCCACCGCGCTGCTGTGCCTCAGAGCAAGCTAATCACAAATCCCACCTTCGTCTGGTCGGTGGGAAAGTCCTCCACTCTCAAGCCGATGAACAACCGGCATTGGCCCAGGAACGCCGAGAAAAGTTTCGGACTGCCATCAAACTTATCCGGCATGGCCACTGGGCATTTCCTCCGTTGCTGCTGGGGGGGTGGGGGGTTGACAGGAGCAGACAGCTGCGCAACTTGCGCTGTTAGCAAGGCAAGTTGCTGTGCGAAGAGGGCATTCTCCGCCTGGAGTTGCTCCATTACAGCTGAATGGAGATTCGTTTGGGGCAGCAGTCAAACTGTTCTGACCCCCCCTTCCTCCGTTGCCCACACAGCACACACCCTCTGGAACAGTACAAGGGAACAAGGTTTATTGCACAAACAAACAAGAGGTTCCGTGGCAGCAAGCCACCAAGACAAAACTCACAAGAACAGAACACAAAAGCAGCTATCCAGCTTGCCAGGATCCCAGACTAGAGCTTCTGGCATAAGTCTTTTGTTGACTGCTGCGAAGGGTGTATCCAAAGTCAACCGTTTTATAACCTAAAAAGGGCGCCTCCCAAATAGCACCTGAGAGCTCTTTACCGCCTATAATTACGCCCACGCTCCTTGCGTCTGTGGGCGCGCCGGTAACGGGCGTCCAGAAACTCCCTGCTGAGTCCTGAGTCACTGTCACGTGACTCTTCCCCGCTGCTCCAAGGCATGGCATCGGGAGTCCTCCTCCTCTGGCTCTCACCGCTGCTCCATGCCTCAGGCGCCTCCTGGTGGCCGACCAGACTCTCGGATCCCTGCTCAGCCTCCGAATCCTGTCCAGGGTCGCCCATCTCCTCTGGAGCTGACTCGTAGGGACTATCACTCTCGGAGTCTGGTGGCAGCGGCAACGGCAACGGCAACGGCTGGGCCACAACAATTATGTATTGAGATTGTTTGTCCATTTTTTGATCCAGTAGTCCTAATAAGAATGCTTCTGGTTTGGGAGGAGGAGGAGCTTCCGGCGATGGCGGTTGCCTCCTGAGCTCCTGGGAACGCCGGAGGGCCGACGGTTTGACAGTCCGACCACCCTGGCTTGTCTCGGGCTCGTTTTGGTCCGCCAGGGTGGTCGGGGAGGTCGGAGGGGAAGACGAAAGGACGGCAGTAGGTGGAAGGCGGGGCGGAAAGCTGGGAAGCAATGGCGGCGGCGCGCGGCGTGAGGATTGCGCTGGCGAAGAGAGAGACGCCGGTGAGAAGAACGAGGCTGAGAACGAGGCTGGCGATAGCGGAGCAGGCGGGAGCAGGCAGGGAGAGGCAGACGGAGACGGTGGCGGCGGCAGGACGAGTGGGAGGAGAGACGCCGCTGCCAGGGATTCCTCCGTGGTTTTCTGTCGTCTCCTGGCGGCTCCTATCCCCCTGGGCCTGCCAGCGCCAGCAGAGGACGCCGAGTGTTTATTAAGAACTTCGGAGCGCCGGGCGGAGGCCAGGGTGGAGTGTGCCCACCGGACTTTTTGGACTTTCTGGATGGGAGCCAGGAAGAAAGGGTGAAGGTACAGGACAACGGTTGGGGTGGTCTGGAACATCGGAGGCCACCGGAAGCCCTGTTTCAGGGCCATGGATAGGCCGGAGCGGTTATCTAGGCCAGGAACCACCGGGCCAAGAATGCCCCCCCACCCATTAAGGAACTCACTCACCTGGGACCACCTTGGACTACTACCCACCTTTTTATCATCTCTGCCAGCTCTCACCATTTGGAGACATTCGATCATTTTCTGCCCCCCCCCCCCTCATCCAAGTACTAATCTGGACATTGAAGCCTCCTACTTCCTACTGAGACCCTGACCCACTGTCTACTAACTTTCCACCAGCAGCACCTGACCCCACCGGGTTTTTAACAATCTACTCGAGGTCTGACCTGCTCCACCTGCGGGAGGCCCCTCTCTCGCAGGCATGGCCCTTGGCTTTCTCAAGGGCCTGCCTTGATGACGGGTTTGTGAACCCCGAGGGGTGGAAGAAACGGAAGCTAAGGGGATTTTTAAGTAAATGTTTTGTATCGTTGTTAGGGGGTCCCAGGGAGGGGGGGTGGGTCAACCAGGCCGGGAGGGGAGCCAGTGCCAGACGAACAGGTGAGTCCAGGAGGGAAGTGAGCGGGGTGGGGGGGAGGGAACAAGCTATTCCAGCAGAGGGTTGTTTTATTACAACTGTCGCGGGGGATGCGAGGACAAGAGAAGATCACAAGGTCGGTTGGGAGACCGTGGCTGCTGGCTACACCCGGTCGTTTGTACCAACCCCCGCAGTCTAGGTGGCCAGGAACTACAGAGCCAGGGCCTGTGGCTGATGCTTTGCAATGCAAGGTCCGTGACCAACAAGGCCCCCCTCATTAATGAGTTGATCTCTGAGGGGGAGCTGGACCTTGCAGGGATAACGGAGACCTGGTTGGGCCACGAGGGTGGTTTAAAATGTGCCCACCGGGTTTCCGTGCATTCCATCAGCCTCGGGCCCTGGGTAAGGGTGGTGGGGTGGCGGTAGTTATACGGGAATGTTTAGAGCCGAGGGAGTTCACTGTCCCTCAGATACCCGGGTGTGAGTCCCTAGGTGTGAAATGGGGCCCAGGGAGGCAGTGGGGTCTGCTGATTGTATACTTGGCTCCTCGCTATACATCAGCGGCCCTGCCCGAGCTCCTCGAGCTGATCTCAGAGACGGCGGTTGAGATCCCCAAGCTTTTGGTTATGGGGGATTTCAACCTGCCGTCGACGGGAGTAGCATCTGAGGTGGCTCGGGAGTTCATGGCTTCCATGACAGCCATGGACCTGACCCAATTAATTCAGGGCCCCACAGACGAAGGTGGCCACACACTGGACCTTGTTTTTGTATCTGAGCAGTGGACGAGTGATCTGGGAATAGGGGACTTAGTTGTTACTCCCCTGTCATGGTCAGATCACTCATGTCTCCGGCTGGACTTCCCTGGCGCTACCCCCCACCGCGAGGAGGCGGAACCAGACTGTCCAAGCTGGTACCGCCCCAAGCACCTGATGGAACCGGATAGGTTCCAGACGGAGCTTGGGCCACTACCTGTAGCCCTGACCCGCGCTCGGTCGGAGGACCTAGTGGCCGCCTGGAATAGGGCGGCGGCTGGGGCCTTGGACCGGGTCGCTCCTTTGCGACCTCTCCTATGGCAGCGACCCACCCGAGCTCCTTGGTATACCGAGGAGTTGAGGGTGATGAAGCGCCATAGGAGACGTCTAGAGAGCAGGTGGAGGTCCTCACGCTCCAAATCTGATCGAACACAGGTAAGAGCCTATTTACGGACCTACCTTGTGGCATTGAGAGCGGCCAAACGTAGACATTGTGCCGCTCTTATTGCGTCCGCTGATAACCGCCCTGCCGCCCTGTTTAGGGTGACCCGCTCCCTCTTATCGCAGAGGACGCGGGGGGCACCCTTGCAGGGCAGAGCAGAGGAGTTTGGGGAATATCTGCAGGGTAAAGTCGCTCAGATCCGGAGCGGATGGGCCCCCTTCAGTGGACCGGACGAGCCGTCAACAGTGAGTCTTGTGAGACCATTCTGGGAGGAGTTTGACTCTGTTGCCCCCGAGGATTTGGACAGGTTACGTGGACGGCTGCGACCCACCACATGTTCAATGGACCCGTGTCCCTCCTGGCTGGTACTGGCAACCTGGGAGGTGACACGAGGCTGGCTTCTGGGCTTGGTGAACGCCTCGTTGGGCGAGGGATCCTTACCAACTGCCTTGAAAGATGCGGTGGTGAGGCCCTTACTCAAGAGGCCTTCACTTGACCCGACGGAGCTAGCTAATTACCGTCCGGTCTCCAACCTTCCCTTTCTAGTGAAGGTTGTTGAGAATGTGGTGGCACAGCAATTTCCGCGACACCTTGACAAATCCGAATATCTAGACTCACGCCAGTCCGGCTTCCGACCCGGGCACAGCACGGAGACGGCCTTGGTCGCGTTGGTTGATGATCTCTGGAGGGCCAGAGATAGAGGTTGTTCCTCTATCCTGGTCCTATTAGATCTCTCAGCGGCTTTTGATACCATCGACCATGGTATCTTATTGCGCCGGCTGGAGGGGATGGGAGTCGGAGGCAACGTTTTGCGGTGGTTCGGCTCCTACCTCTCCGACCGGACGCAATGTGTGTTGACAGGAGGGCAGAGGTCGACCCTGAGGCCACTCACTTGTGGGGTGCCACAGGGGTCGGTCCTCTCGCCTCTTCTGTTCAATGCATATGTGAAGCCACTGGGGGAGATCATCCGTGGTTTTGGGGTTGAGTATCATCTGTACGCTGATGATACCCAGCTGTACATTTCAACCCCAAACCACCCCAAAGAGGCTGTTGAAGTGATGTCCCAGTGTTTGGAAGCCGTCGGGGTCTGGATGGGGGACAACAGACTCAAACTCAACCCCTCCAAGACTGAGTGGCTGTGGCTACCGGCACCTCAGTTCAGGCAGCTGACCCCATCGCTGGCCATAGGGGGCGAACAATTGCCCCCCGTGGAACGGGCGCGCAATTTGGGCGTCCTCCTAGATGCCCGGCTGTCAATGGACGATCATGTGGCAGCCGTGGCAAGGGGGGCATTCCACCAGGTTCGCCTGGTGCGCCAATTGCGCCCCCTACTGGACCGGGATGCCCTACGCACGGTCACTCACGCACTGGTGACGTCTCGCCTGGACTACTGCAATGCCCTCTACATGGGGCTTCCCTTGGGACGCGCCCGAAGACTGCAGCTAGTCCAGAACGCAGCCGCGCGGGCTGTCATGGGGAGTACTAGGTACTCCCACGTAACAACTCTCCTGCGCGAGCTGCACTGGCTGCCTGTGGTTTTTCGGGTGCGCTTCAAGGTTTTGATCACCATCTTCAAAGCGCTCCATGGCACAGGACCTAGCTACTTGCGGGATCGCATCCTGCCACACACATCCCTGCGGCCAATCCGCTCTCACAGGGAGGGACTTCTCCTGGTGCCGCCCACTAGGCAATGCCAACGGGCGACGCCAAGGAGTAGGGCCTTCTCTGTGATGGGCCCAACCCTCTGGAATGACCTCCCCCCGACATTAGAACCACCACCGACCTCCGCTCCTTCCGACAAAAATTGAAGACTCACCTGTTCCGATTAGCTGGCCTGGCACATTCATAACTTCTACCTCCTGGCAGATAGATTTTTTAACTGGTATTTTAGGGGAACTGTTTTTAAAATTAAATTTATGGGATATTTTTTAGGGGTTTTTTAAAACTATATTTTAGATACTTTACTTAGTTGCACAGTTCTTTTTAACCTCCTCCATATTTATCTATTAACAATTTAACTATTTAATTATTTAATTATTCATGTGATGTATTTTTTTTATGGACTGTACACCGCCCCGAGTCCCTTTTGGGAGAGGGGGCGGTCTATAAGCGCAAATAAAAGTAAAGTAAAAGTAAAGAGTTCTATTTTTCGCTCAGTAATTTCTTCTAACCACTTTCGAATTTTGCACCAGTACTTCCTTGTGATGGGGCACGTCCACCACATGTGATAAAATGTTCCAGGCTTGTGATTGCATCTCTAACAATTAGGGGATAGATTTGGGTACATTTTGGCCAATCTCGCTGGAGGCAAATGCCATCTATAAAACATTTTATAGAGCTTTTCTTTGTAAGCTGCTGCCTTCGTAAATTTATAATTTCTTTCCCACAGTTTATCCCATTTTTCTAACTCTATAATGTGGCCAAGATTTCTTCCCCAGCTAATCATTGTCTCCTTTACCATCTCTTCTTCCATTTTATATTTTAAAAGAAAATTATATAATCTAGTCATCATTTTTCCTCCCGTTCCTAGTAATAGTTTATCTAATTCCACTTGTGTCTCATATATTCCGTATTGTTCCCGATCTTTTTTAAATCTTGTTTTAATTTGTAGGTAGGGCCACCATTCCATATTTATTCCCTGTGCTTTCAGATCTTGTACTGATTTTAGTTCTCCTTTTTCATCTAAGAGTTCTGCATATCTTACCATTTTACTAAGGTCTATAGTATATGGATATGCCATTGCCTCCATGGTTGATAACCAGTTTGGGATTTTCAGGTAGTGGTTTTTGTTTATTTTTTCCCAGACCCTAAACAAAGCATCCCTTATTATATGTCTCTGAAAGTAGGAGTGGGATTTAATCTTTCCCTCCTAGAGGAAGCCGTGCCAGCCTAGTTGGAGATCGTGTCCTTCTAGCATAAGGATTCTTTTATTTTTTAATTGGATCCAGTCTTTTAACCATGTTAGGGGTGCCGCCTGGTAATATAGCTTCCAATCTGGGAGTCCAAAACTGCTTCTGTTTCTACTATCTTGTAGAAGTTTGTATTTGATACGCGGTTTTTTCCTGACCAAATAAATTTGGATACCATTTTATTTAGTTGTTCGAAAAAAAATTTCTCTAATTTAATCGGTATTGTTTGGAAAAGATAGAGTAATTTGGTTAGTATATTCATTTTGATTGTTGAGATTCTGCCAATTAGTGATATCTGTAGTTTAGTCCAATTATCCAAATCCTTTTGTATCTGTCGTAGCAATTTGTTGTAGTTATCTCCTTTTATTGTAATACATTTTGCTGATAGCCATATTCCCAAATATTTAATTTTCTTGGCCCTGCGAGATCGCATCCTGCCCCATACATCCCTGCGGCCGATTCGCTCTCACAGGGAGGGACTCCTCCGGGTGCCATCCACTAGGCAGTGCCAGCGGGCGACGCCCAGGAGTAGGGCCTTCTCGGTGATGGGCCCGACCCTCTGGAATGACCTCCCCCCGACATTAGAATAACGACCGATCTCCGCTCCTTCCGTAAAAAACTTAAGACCCACCTGTTTAACTTAGCTGGCCTGGCGTAACTGTAGCTTTGGTGTCCCTCTAGCCTATATTTTAAATTTTAAATGTTTAGGGATAGATTTTTTAGGTTGTTTTAATTTTTAACTATAACTGTACAGCCTATCATATAATTTGTTTTAATGGGTATTTATAATTATCTAAGTTTGTATATTGTTTTATTGTGGTCTGTACACCGCCCCGAATCCCTTTGGGGAGAGAGGGCGGTCGATACATTTAATAAATTAAAATTAAATTAAATTAATTTTGTCTTTTGGTTAAATTCTTAGTTAATATTTTAGTTTTTTCTTTCTTTATTTTAAGCCCTGCCACTTTACTGAATTGGTTTATATCATGTAATAGTTTTAGTCCAGTTTCTAGGGGTTCCTCTATGATAAATGCAAGATCGCCTGCAAAGGCCTGCACTTTATATTCCTGTGTTCTAATTTTCAGTCCCTTTATGTCCTTATTTTGCCTGATTTGTGATATCAATGTCTCTAGTGAGAGGATAAATAACAAAGGGGATAGCAGGCATCCCTGTCTTACCCCTTTGGTTATGCTGAAGTCTTCTGTTGCTTCCCCGTTTAGTATTATTTTTGCCCTCTGACTCGAATATATTGCTCTGATCATCCCGATGAATTTATCTCCGAAGTTCATTACTGCTAATTGATTTATAAGAAAATCCCAATTCAGATTATCGAATGCTTTTTGTGCGTCAATAAATATCAATGCTGCTTGTTTTCCTGGATGTATTTTGTAGTATTCTAATATGTCCATTATTGCTCGTATATTGTTTTTTATGTGTCTGTTGGGTAAAAATCCGTTTTGGTCTGGATGTATGATTCCGTTTAATATATTTTTAATTCTTTCTGCCATAATTGTCATAAATATTTTATAATCAGCATTTAGCAGCGAGATTGGCCTATAATTTTGGATCTTTTGTTTTTCAGCGTTGTCTTTGGGAATTAGTGTTATTAGTGCCTCCATCCAGGATTTTGGTGTCTTAGCTCGTTCTAATATTTCATTATACATTTCTAATAATATGTTCTCTAATGATTTTTGCAATCCTTTATAAAATTCTGCTGGAATTCCGTCTGGACCCGGTGTTTTATTATTTTTTTGTTTTTGGATTGCCCTTTTTAATTCTAGCCTCGTTATTTTCTCATTTAATGTTTCTTTTATTGTTTCCGGTAGGGTTGGAAGATTTCTCCTCTGGAGATATCTTTTAATATCCTCCTCTTCTATTTCCTCTCGGCAGTACAATGCTTGGAAGTATCTTACTGCTATTTTTTTCTTCCTTTTGGTGGTCTATCACCCCTTTTTCATCCTCTAGTTGCTGTATTATTTTCTTTTCTTTCTCTTTTTTTAGTTTATAGGCTAGCCATCTCCCCGGTTTATTGGCGTTTTTGAAATAATTTTGCCTACATGATCTAATTTTCTGGGCCATTTCTTCTTGTGTAATTAAGTTTAATCTATGTTTAATTATTTCTTTTTCTTCTTTGGCTTCTTTGTTTTGAGGTTCTTTCTGAAGTTTATATTCTAATTTCCCCAGTTTCTCCTGAAGCTCTGTATATCGTTTCTTTTTATCTTTGTTTATTCTTATTGTATATGCTATTGTAATGCCTCGCACATAAGCTTTAGTTGTATCCCATAGGTTTTGAATAGTTGTCTGTTCATTCCAGTTTTCTTTTAGGAAAAATGCTAATTCTTTTTCCACATACTGTACATAATTATTTTCTTTTACAACCCTCTGATTCATGGTCCATCTCCTTTTCCTTTTTGCTTCTCCTTTCCATTTGATTGTTAATGGGTTATGGTATGCCCACATGTTCGGTGTTATTTCTACCTCTTCTACATCTTTCTCCATTTCTGAATCCATCCATATCATGTCGATCCTGGACCATGAATTATGGGGGTTTGAAAAGAACGTGTATTGACTCTTCTGTGGATTGATTTCTCTCCAAACATCTTTTAGATTTAATTCTTGGGCTATTTCAAAGAAAGTATTTGGTAGAGTTCTCCTTTCATATTTTTTTTTATTATCCATTTTATAGTCTTTCTTTGGATCTACCACTGCATTGAAGTCCCCTAGTAGACATATGTTATCCAGTTCAAGTTCTGCAATCCGTTTATGTAGTTTACTATAGTATTCTTTCTGGTTCGTGTTTGGTGCATATATGACTGCAATTAATACTCTTCTTTGTTTTATTACTACTTCGATTAATAATGTTCTTCCCTCTTCATCTGCGTATACCTGTTTAGGTTTTAGCCAGTCCTTTATATATACTGCAATTCCTCTTTTCTTTGTATCAGCCAGGGCCAGATGTAATTTTCCTAATTTTGGAGATTCCAGGATACTGCCATTTTTAATATGAACTTCCTGTAGGCACGTGATATCCATGTTTTGTTTTTGGAACTTAGAAATTGTTTGTCTTCTTTTTATAGGTGAATTTAATCCATTTATATTGACTGATATTAATTTCACTTCCTCCTCCATCCTGTTACTAGTTTATCGCCTTCGTTCCTCTACTTGGTTTTGTTTCCTTTTGGTTTCTTGTCCTCACTCCTTCTCTTTCCTGGGCTGCTGTATCGGTCTTCTTTCTCACATCTTGGTCTAGTCCTTTTTCCTCCTTCAGCTGCTCCTCTTGGCTTTGGGTTTCCAACTCCTCTCTGCTGTCTGATTCACCCTCTATGTAGTGTTCATAGAATTCCCGGGCTTTCTCTACGGTGTCAATCCTTATTTTCTTATCTTGCCAAGATATTAACATGCCTTCCGGTATCAACCAGCGAAACATTATTTTATATTTTATCAGTTGTGTAGAGAGGAATTGGTAATTCCTTCTTTGCTCTCTGATTCTCTTTGGTATTTGTTTAAGGGTTATGACTTCTTTTCCTTTATGGACAAGCTGTTCATCCCTTGTTCTTTTGTAAATTTCATCTCTGACAGGTTTTTTTGCAAATCTTACGTGTATTTCACGGGGAAACTTATATCTTTGTGCATAATTAGTATGTACTTTATAGATTTCGTCAGTATTGTTCCTCAGTTCACTTTTGTCCATTTGCAGTTGGTCAGCTAGAAGATCACTCATGAGTTTTGGTAGATCCTCATCTTTTGTCTCTACTATGTTCTGAAATCTTAAATAGAAAGAGGATCGTTCTAATTCTAAATGGACTATTGCCTCCCCGAGCTCTCTGTTAACTGCTGTCAGTCTTTCTTGTGTTTCTTCCAATTTCTTTTCAGTTTTTTCTGTCCTAGTTTCTATCATTTTTATCTTCTGCTCATTTTTATCTATTGTTTCCTGTATTTTCCCCATTCTGTCATCCAACTTCTTTATATCATCTTTCACTTCCCCTAAATCGCCTTTCACTTCCACTAGATCGCCTTTCACTTCCCCTATATCGCCTTTCATGTCATCATGATTGTTAGTTATTGATTCTTGTGTTTTTATCATAAATTCCTGGATTATGTTTAATGAGGTTTGTAGGCTTTGTAGGGTTGGTACAGATCCTGGTTTTTCACTGTTCGACAGGTCTGTTAACTTCTGTCCTGCTGGAGAGGCTACCGCTTGCTGTGTTTTCTTTACAGCTTTGGTAGCTGTGGATGTGTTTGCCATCTTTAGCTTTTGGAAAAAATTATTCCACAATACCACAAGTTTCCAATTTTCACACTAGGTCTTTCCCTAAGTACTCCTGTCTCTCCCTCTCTTTAATAAAAAAGAAATCTGGTATTTAACAATAGTAAGGTTATATAGGTCACTGATTAAATTCAACCCTTGATATCAATTTTCTATGGACAATTATAGACAATTATATAAAAAGCTATAGACTGAATCACATTAAAGGGGAAGAGGGAGCAACGGAGTGCAATAGATAAATATTTATAATATAAAATTGTTAAATAATCTATTACACTTTTCGCTATATAATATGTTTGCTATAAGTTCATAAATATATCAATTGATATATGCAGTCAATTAAATTAATTAAAGGTTATTATTAATTGACAATTCCTATTTTAAAGCTAGGTAAATTTTCTAATATGCAGTAGTAAAAGAAGTGGCTATAAATTCTTATTTTAAATATGCTTAAATCTACATTAAATATATGTGCGATATGGATAAATAAATAAAATGTATAGTTTATAAAATATTAAATATAACAGTATTACAATACCCTAAATAATGTAGAGATATCAGAAGTACACAGAGCTGATTATGAATGAGTCCAATCCAAAATCCTACAATGGGAATACAACAGTTCTTTTTCCTCTATCTCTCTACTGTCTTGCAAATTCTGTTCTCTGTGCTTTCAAAATGACTTCTGTATTCAAAATTGCACAGTCATTGTCTCTTTCTTTCTCGTTCGTACTTCTGCCTTTTTCTCTTCAATTGCGAAAAGAAACTGTTCTTTCCTTCTTTCACAATTCGTTCATCACCCACACAAAACTCTCAGTTTATATCACCGTAGATCCAGGCTCCGAAGTCAGTCGAAATACACCGCTCAGCAACTACAGTCCATTTCATTCTCTACAGATTCTGCATCGTCTTACTGCTCACAGTTCAGTTCAGGCATCATTTGTTTTCTCTTTATTGCACTGTTGTAAATTCTACCAGCTTGGAGAAGTGACTTGGAGTATCAAGTTTTTTAACACTGTCCGCCAATAGATTCAGCTGCTACTCACTTTTTACTCCTTCCACCGATAATCAGGCTGTCACATCTCCGGACCAGGCCGTGACCACGCCATGACAGCTGGTCTCTTCCGTATCGGATTTCAGGGATTTTACCCTACGGAACGAGGGATCGCCTTTTCCTCCGTCACCGCTGGGTTTTCCCCTCTTTAAAGCTATCCTCACCAAGGCTCAGCTTCGCTGTTAACAACCTCCAGACACGAAAAATCAGACAGGGGGAACAGAGAGTCTTCCCCTGTAACTGCTCCAATGTGACGTCACCTCCGGAAGTGCCCTAAGTATTTTGGTTGCAGTAGAAAAGGAAGAAATATATTATTTTGAGGAAGTAAACAAGCTTGCAAACATTCACAAATGTTTTGAGCTAAGTGCTATGTTAAGATGACATTGTATTTCATTACCACTACCTTCTCTGTGAAGAGAACATTGTATCTTCTTCTTTGTGTTTAGCTTTTGCAGAAACATTTGATATTCCCTGTCCTTGGAAAATTCAGAAATATTTAACTATGATAAATCCTTTCTTGCCAACTAGTTTACAGAAAGGAATTAATTTAGGCTAATTACCCTCACCAGTGATTGAACTGTTTTTTTAGTGTGTTCCATGGGTTTACTAGCTGCAGGGCTTTGCCAGTATCAACATTTAATTGGGTATATAAAATTAACCACTTGCTGATTGCTCCTTTTTAATAATGTTTACTACCCTTGACCTTAGGCAAAAGCCAGGAAGCAATGTATGCTAAACAAACAGAGAAAATAAAATTTGCTTAATAAAAAGTGACTCACTCTTTCCCCCAATTTGCTTATCCTTATTTTATTTGCCCATCTGTCATTGAATTTCTTAGATGTTTACTTCCCACAGCCATACCAGTTACCTTCTCTTCTTGTGGGCTTGCACTAAGACTTCTGGGATATCCTATCTATACTCTGTTACAGAGGTAGATTCTTTTTGAAGGGTCTCTATGGTGGAAGCCAAGTACTTGCTATGACTAATTTTTAATTGCTACATACAATTATAAAATTTAAGCAGCACAATTAATAGCCTACTTAAGAGACAAACATTCCATTTCTGAAAACCTGATTGATAGGAACCACTAATGCTAGAATTCCTAATGTGGCTGTCAAACACCAGTCTGGGGCTCACCATACCTGGGGGTGGGTGGGTGTGTTGTTGTCGGATGGCTGAGGAGACCGAGTGGCAAGCGAGTGAAGGGGTTCCGCCGGGTTGCCGGTAGGCTGAGGGCCTGGCCGGAGAGGCTGCTGGTTCATCAGTTTAGGGTGGGTTTGGACCGTGATCTACGTCAGGCATCCCACACCGGCTTCAGGAGTGGTTCCAGGTGGTTATTGACTTGGACACAGGACTACGAGAGTTCCTGCCTAAGGGGGCCAAGGGCTTCCAGCTGGCCCCTAATGCCCCGGGACCCATGGTTAAACCCATATGCCAGTGGCTGTTGTTTCTGATGCAGCCAACCAGGACACCATACAGCTGAGTGCCTGGTGCCGGCCCCGCAGATGCCAGTGCCCTGGAAAGACAGCATGGCTGCCCCGGCAGACCCCTGAATGGTCTTGGGCGGCACACCAGGCAGAGGCCTCAATGACGGCCCCAGAGGAAGGAGGGGCAACAACAGTGGGGAAATACCAGCCAATGCCCTACGATAGCGAGTCTGATGGCCTGGAGGACCTGGTAGTAAGTCAACCCATCCATCCATTCATCATCCCCATAACCATAGTGGGGCCCCACTTGGGTTGACGTGGGATGTATGGGGCTCTGATCGCCCTGTGCCTAGTCAGCCAGGCAGTAGCCACTGCCCTGGGACTCCGGGTGAGGGAGATGCCCAAGCCCATTAGATTCGAGCAGGTCAACAGTTTGTTGATGGGAGGGGCCCTGGAGACCCATGTCACTGAGCCGGTACAGCTAGAGATGGGGGAGAATTGGGAAGTCATTAGGTTCATCATGGTGGCAACGATGACTGAGTCTATCATCCTGGGATTGGCCTGGTTACGTAAGTGGGGCCCAACGATATGGTGGGAAGGTGGGAAGTTGAGGATAGGCGTTGGTCCCAGACCTCCTCTGCATGAGCAAGCTCAGGGACCTCATCCACACGTGCAAGCTCAGGGAGGGGCCGAGAATGGACTGGAGGGAAGTCCCGGGGGCCCTACAAGGCCAGGCTATTCCTCCTTCCCACAGGTCTATGCAGAAATACTTCCTGGCAGAAGTATTTAGTGAGAAGGAGTGTGAGATACTACCACCCCACTGCCCCACTGATTGTGCCATCGAGATTATTCCCGGAGCCAATCTACCCAAGCCAAAGCTGTATTCAATTACGTCAAAGCAGATGAGGGAGCTACGACATTACCGTGACAAGAACTTGGTTAGGGGGTTCATCAAACCAGCTTGCTCGTGGATTGCGGCTCCAGTGCTCTTCAGGGAGAAGGACGGGACACTGCACTTGTGCGTTGATTTCCGGGGAATAAACGGGGTTTGTGTGGAGAACATGTACCCTCTTCCCCTCATGAAAGACCTGCTTGCTCACTTGGCAAAGGGTCAGTTTTTTTACCAAGTTGGATTTGCAGGAGGCCTATTACCGCATCTGCATTAAATCAGGGGATGAGTGGAAGACATCGTTCAACTGTCCTTTGGGGAGCTACCAGTTTTGTGTGATGGTGTTCACCCAAAAGCAGGTGCGCATGTGCACGGGACAACCCAGTGGTAACAAAATGTGAAACCCACCGCTGGGCAGAGGACCGGTACGAAATCAACTGGATGTTGGATTCCCAACTCCATAGGGGCAAGCTATGATACCTGGTACAATGGAAAGGATATCCCTCCACAGACATCTCATGGGTGTTGGACAAAGATATGGGGGCCCCATGACTCCTTAGGAGATTCCATCAACAGTATCCCCACAAACCAGGGGAGGGGGAAATTGCTGGTTGTGCATGCTGGATTGCCGTGTCTAATGCCTGTGTTTACTGTCTTCCAGGAGTGCCCCTGATAGGGGGGAGCAGCCTGTCAAACCCCAGTCCTTTGCTTGCCATACCTGGGGTGTGTGCGTCAGACAGCTGAGCAGAGCAAGCAAGGCTACAGCGGCAAGCAAATCTATGGTGGTGGCTACTTCTGGCTGCACCACCCACCTGTTCTTTGGGTGGGCAGGCTGCTTCCAGTTGCACCAGCCACCTGCTTGTCGGGCAGGCCAGGAGGCCACATCCCACCTGATTGCCAGCTGAGTTTTCCGGAGATCGACAAGGAGCAATGCCACGGCCGATGGGGGATCCAGATGTCACTCCTTGGGCACCATCCATGGAGGTTGCCCAGCACTTCTGGGGATCTCGGACATTTGCTGGATGGCGTCTACAGGGCGGGGGCATGTCCAGTCAGCCAAAGGGCATGGATCCTTGCCAATAAAGCGAGCTGGGAGGCGGACGCCCCCAACGCTGACTTTGCAACAGATTCATTCGACTCGCACTCATTGAGTACCATTGCTTGACAGTTCCTGAGTGTTCTTGCTTCTACCTAGGTCCGGCCTTGGGCCTTTGAGAGTGGCAGGAAATTCCAATATAAGCAGTCACAACCTACAGGGGAGCTGCTTTAACTTCAGTCCCTAAGGACTTCCTGGAACCATCAGGTCTTGATGGCCTTCTGATTTTCCAAAAGGTCAAGGTCTCATAGGCCTTCAGCTGCCATATTACCATGGCTTTTCTGTGTGTGTTGCTTTGTTCTGCACTCAAGGCCAACTTGTCTCCTGCCCCAAATAGATGAAAAATATAGTTGCTTTTTTAGGTACAGAAACTATTGTGAACCTCAGAATATTAGTTAGTACAGTACAGACAACTCAAAATACAAGGGGTTTATTTTCAAACAGATGTGTTCTTGCTGATTTGACAGTTCATGGATAGGAGTTCACAACAGAAAAACATGACAAAGCTTAAGTTATCCTGGGTGGAAAAACTTGTGAAAACTTGTACTTAAACTGCTGCTTTTGCAACAGTCATGGTTACATTTCAAGTATCACACAGCTGGGCAAGATCGAAGAAACAAAAACTACACATATTTCAATAAAGTATCTTTAATGCTAGTCTGAAGTACAGAATCTTGGAAACTAAGAGGAATTCCTCAGTCATATTCATTTTTTCTTAAATGCCTTTCCACCTGTTCAAAGTTGCCTTTTATGAGATAAGCTGTCATTTGACTTCCCCACTATCCCTTGTTAGTTTATGTTTGATCTCTCTTCCATTCTTTGTCCAGCTTCCTCACAAATCTTTGACAGTACCTGTAGATTCTTTCTACTGTCAGGGTTCCAAGTAATACATCCCACTTCAATAAGAACTCCGAGGCAAGCAAGTTCCTCAAATAACATTTTTATTAGGACATATCAAATTGGCATATTCCTGGTGGAAACCTCTGCCCTAAGTTGGTGCAAGTTTTTCCCGCAATTAAAAGTAAAACTTTATCACTTCTCCCCAGAGTCTCAGTCACATGGTCCAATCAGCATACATCCCAGTTGCTAGATAACCTCCGCCTCCACCCTGCGGACACCTGCACAAACGTCCTTGATTCTCAGGGGAAACTTTTTTAAAAAGTTTTTTTACAACCATATCAATGCGTGAACAATGTTGCACCTGGGTGTCAGACGTACATTCTAATACAAATAAAACTAATAGCATTAGTCATAGTTATTACTTTCAACCAACTTATATATTTCTAATGGTAATGCATATTTATATAAAGTTTCAATCTGTCATTATTCAATTATTCCATGTTTTCTCTTATTATTGCTCTTATTTTATTATATAAAAGTGTATACACTAATATTCCCCTTTTCTCTTATTTCTATCTCTCATTCTAACTTTTAATCATGTCGTTTGTTAAAAAACCATTTTCTTTCAATCTTACCTAACTTCTAGTCATGTCACCTACCTACAAAAAAAAAGAAAGGTAAGAGAGGAAAAGAGAAGCAAATCAAAACAACACCAAAAACGAAAAATCATCTATACATCATCTCTTGCCCTCTTCAATACTTTAATTGCTATGCTTTTTTTTCTTTTTTACTTGTCTCCCATATTCCTAAGATCTTTATCTCTTTCTATACATGCTTCTTGGCAGTTGAATCAGAGCATTTTTCCCACCTCTACCCTCCTCCACTGCCTAGTTTCCAGGATTTCTGCCCATGCCCCTATCTCCCTTTTAGAGATATCCTCCTGTATCTCCAATTCTCTTTTCGACTCTCTTAATATATTTCCCCCCTGGTTTAATTCATCAGTCACTGTTATTTCCTTTGTTTTCTCCTCATCTTCTTTTATTCTCTGGTTCTTTGTCTCAGTCTTTTCCTCCATTTCTACTATCAGCTCCTCCCTTTCCTGGGCAACTTGGTCTTTGCTCATCATCCCTTGTATAGCATTTTCCATTTTTTCCGTAATCTCCTTAAATCCTTTCTCTATAATGTCCTTTGTGTTTTGGAAAAGTAACACCATCTCCTTCAATGTTTCACTTGTTTCTTCCTTATAAAGCATCTTATTTTGATTTAACAAAGAAATTCCACTTTTGTTCAACAGTCCAATAGTTATTTATTCAGTCCTTAGGTTGCCCTTCAAGGGGTGCACTAATCACAGTTCTTTATATCCCAAAGGCAGTGATGAAATTCAATTTTTTTTACTACCGGTTCTGTGGGCGTGGCTTGGTGGGCACGGCAGGGGAAGGATACTGCGAAATCCCCATTCCCTCCCCACTCCTGGGGGGAAAGATATTGCAAAATCTCCATTCCCACCCCACTCTGGGGCCAGTCAGAGGTGGTATTTGCAGGTTCTCCAAACTACTCAAAATTTCCGCTACTGGTTCTCCAGAACCTGTCAGAACCTGCTGAATTTCACCCCTGCCCAAAGGTAAACAGTCAGTTCCATTTGAATAGTCCCAGAGGTTATTAGATGTCTTTCAGGGGTCCCTTTAATTTAGTAGCTTATTTTCATATTTAAAAGTCTGTTGGCTTACCTGAACCACTGTTCACTGTGCGCTGCAGGAGAATCTAAGCATGGGTTAAATTCAGCCAATTAGCCTAGAGACTGAGTTGAAAAAAGTCTTGACCATGCCTCTCTTGTTCTCCAGAAGCCAGTTTTTTAACGAGGTGCAGCCACAAGAAGAAATGTCCAAGATGACACTGATTTGGTGTTGAAAATAGGATGTACGCTAACCCTGGACCAGCTAGACACAGGGTGGGTTCGGATTCTCCTGCAGTGCACAGAGAACAGCTGTTCAGGTAAGCCAATGGACTTTCTCCTGTGCGCTGCTTGGAGAATCCAAGCATGAGATATACATGGGCGGGAAGAGACCTGGTCCAGGGTCCTGGAGTCCGAATGAACCCTCTGTAGCACTCTTTGTCCAAAAGATGCCTCAGCCGAGGCTAACGTAACCACCTTGTAATGTTTGATGAAGGGCGACGGGGAAGACCATGTCGCTGCCCTGCAAATTTCCTCTACTGATGCTTGTGTGGCCCAAGCGACCAAGGTCGCCACACTCCTAGTAGAATGAGCCGTGATATGTCTGGGCAGAGGACGAGACTGATGTTCATAAGTCAAGGAGATGCAAGCCTTAATCCAACGCCCAATGGTCGAGGGAGAAACCTTACTGCCCATTGTCGCTGGATGAAAGGAGACAAAGAGGGACTCTGACTTGGGGAACGATGCCGTGCGCTTGATGTATTGTCGAAGAGCTCTTCAGACATCCAGCAGGTGCCATTTCCGTTCAGGTGGATGAGTCGGCCTTGGACAGAAATTAGGCAGGACGATCTCCTGGCCATGGTGAAAACAGGAGTTGACTTTCGGGAGGAACAAAGGATCCAATCGCAAAACGACTCTGTCCGCATGGAAAACACAGAGATCCTCCCTGACTGACAGGGCTGCCAGCTCCGAAACCCACCTCACTGAGGTGATGGCAACGAGGAAAACCACCTTCAGTGTCAGAAGCCTAAGGCTGACAGATTTTAATGGTTCAAATGGGGAAGATGTGAGTCCCTGCAAAACTAGGGACAGGTCCCAAGTGGGATAATGATGGATTACAGGAGGCCTGAGATTAGATGCTCCCCATAGGAAGCTGTGGACACGGGGATGGTGAGAAAGAGTCCTATTGTCTGATGTTGTAAGGACAGTGGCCAAGGCCGCCACCTGTCTCCAGAGGGTAGTGGGCGCTAACCCTCTGTCCAATCTGTCTTGCAGGAATTTGAGAACCTGCAGAACCGAGGCTGTCCTCGGGTCCAACAACTGTCTGTGGCACCACTTGCTGAAGGCTACCCATGTAGCGTCATATATCCTGGTAGTGGAGTGCCGCCTGGCCACCTGAATGGTCCAACTCACCTTCCTGAAAAAGGTGTCGTTTTTGGTGAGAGTTTTACATTTTTTCCTATTTGAAAGAACACCCTAAATGAAGAGACTTAAGTTAAATGAAGACTGATGAGAGAGTAAGCGGCGGATTTTAAGGGATATTCAAAGTGAAAGTTTCCTCTTTTTTTCCTCCTTTTTATTGCTGGAAGCTTGACTGGACTTTCTATGTAGTGCAGTTTTAAATGGGATTGGCTTATTTTCTTCCTTTTTTCCTTTCCATTTGGACTCTTTGACAACTAAACTTTATTACTTGAGAATCTCTTTTTCTGTTTAATGTATTATTGCATTTTTCTTTCTTACCATTTGGCTTTTTATTTTTTTAATTTTTTTTTTTTACCAAAGGCAGAGAACGCAATACAAAGAGGGAAAGTGGGAAATAAGTAACACTGCCATCTAGAGGCGTTGAAACATTGTTTTCACTTTTGTATGGATGTTTGAAGAAAGGCTATTCCTTCCAAGGCCACGGTGATTAGCCTGGGATTGATAGGAGATGAGCACGGTTATTTATACAGGTGCTCACTTTGAAATCCTTAGTGCTTGAAACTGCCTGGAAAGTATAAATAACAACTTTAAGAGAAAGCCTGGAGTGATCTTGGAAAGGCTTTTATTTCCTAAAAGTTCTGAAACTTTTTTTTCTGGTGGCAGTGTATACACCTCTCTGTTGTAAAAACTGTGTTTCCTCTCCGGTTGTTTTAAATTTTTGCTCTTCTCTCATTTTTTGGAGACACTTGCTATCTTGTTTTGGTTGAATTGGACTGCGGGATAATTTAAATACTTTTTCTTCACAATCCTTGCTTTTACACATTGCAATACTTTTAACTTGGGATTGTTTCTCTTTCTCTTTTATTTTTTCCTCTCCTTGCCCTCCATTTTTTTAACTGGATCTAATTGGACAAGGGCATAGAAGAGGTCAAAGATTTTTATCTTTACCTTGTTTTCTCTTTTTCTTTTCTTTTTCTTTTCTCTTTGAACAAAATGCACTCAAAACTGATGAAAAAATTGATAGCATTCAACAGATGATGATGAAATATGAAGACAGATTACAGAAAATTGAAGAAAAAGGTGACCAAAGAGAGAAGAAAATTGGGGAGATTGACAGTAGACTGAGCGTGGTGGAAAAAGACAACATTGGAATACTGGGTTGGGAGGTTGAAAGGTCAGAAAGATTTCAAAATATAGAAGAAGAAAAAGGAGAGAACTTGTTACAAATAATGACAGAAATTCTGAAAGATGTCCTCGAGATAACCCAGGAGAAGATGGTGGATGCTATAGACGAGGCATTTTGAGTTTATACAAGATATGCAGCGAGAAAGGATCTCCCAAGGGAAGTTCATGTAATATTTATTAAGAAAGCAATTAAGATGCAAATACTTCAAAAAGCAAGAGACAGAAAATTGGAGTACAAAGGCAAGGAGATTGTAGTCTTGAAGCAAATTCCAAGAAAAGTGAGAGAGTCGAGAAGAGAATATCAATTTCTGACTAAAACTCTACTCAAAAAAAGGCATTAATTACAGATGGCTGATGCCAGAAGGTCGAATGTTTGTACGGCAAGGACAAAGATACAGAATAGACTCAACTGAAAAAGCAGAAGCATTTTTTGCAGAACATTTGAGAGGGAAGGCTGAAAATGAAGAAATAGTGAAAGAACTCCAAGTGGTGTCTACAGCTGTGACCGAGAAAGAAGAAGGAGCTGTAGGTGGGATTGAGATAGAAAAAGGTGCCGTAGGCGGTGTGGACTTTAGAGAACCACGAGAATCGAGATCCACTAGAGAAATAAATCCTACATATAAAACATAAACATGGAAGAGAAAAAATGATCTCAATTAATATAAATGGACTTAATACAGCAAATAAAATAAGGAAAATATTCCACAAACTAGGAAAACTAAAATCGGATATAATTTATCTACAAGAAGTGCATATTCAGAAGCAACATGAACATTTATTAGTGCAACCAAAACTTGGGAAAATATTTACTTCATTGGCAAGTTGCAAGAAAAGAGGAGTGATCCTTTATATTAAAGATACAATCCCAGTGGAACAAATCTATACAGATGATGATGGAAGAATTTTAATGGGGGAAATTATGAATAATAATAATAAAATACTTTTAATAGCAATTTATGCGCCTAATGATAAACAAGATGAATTTTACAGGAAACTACACAGGAAAATAATTGATTTGGACTACACAAGCATTTGCATGATGGGAGATTTCAATGGAATTGTAGACAAGAATATGGACTACAATGCACAAAAAAGAACGAAGTTAAATAGAAAGTTACTCCCCAAATCCTTTTTTAAAATGATCGATGAAATAGGTCTAAAAGATGTTTGGAGAGAGAGAAATCTTACTAAAAAACAATATGCTTTTTACTCAATTAGACATTTATCCCATTCCAGAATCAATATGATATGGGTAACAACAGAATTGGTTTGTAATATACAGGAAATTGAGATCTAGGTGGACGTTAAATAATTCTATATTAAAAGAGAAAAACTTTGTACAGAAAATGGAAAAGGAATTGAGCTTCTTTTTCAAAGAAAATAGAAAAGAAGATACATCAATGCAGAACCTCTGGGATACAATGAAGGCCTATACCAGAGGCCTAATAATTGACTATACAAGGAAGAGAAACATAAAGAAAAGACAAATAATTAAAGGGCTAGACAATGACTATAAGGGTCTTGAAAAAGAATTACAGAAATCACCACAAAAGAAGGATATTAAAGTAAAAATGGACATGATTAAACACAGAATGGAGCTAATGGAAAAGGAGGAATTAGCTCAAAAATTAGGGGTGCTAAACAGAATTATTTTGAAAATGCAAATAAACCAGGTAGATGGTTGCCATATAAACTGAGAAAAGAGAATCAAAGAAAATACTGCAGTTAACAGATTATCAAGGGCAAACCTGCTATGGGAATGAAGAGAAGAAAAAGATTATACAAGACTAGTACGGCAAACTATATGATCAAGAGAATATAGAAGAGGCAGGAGTGAAACAATATTTACAGGAAGCCAACCTACCCCAGATACCCAAAGAAACTGTAACAATGCTAGAAGGCAAAATAACTATGATGGAGCTAACCGAAGCACTTAAAAAACAAAAGAATGGGAAGACCCCAGGCCTGGATGGGCTACCAGTGGAATTTTATAAGACCTTGCAGAAATCGTTGTCTCTTCCATTGTTAGAAGTTATGAATGAGGTGATGTCAGAGGATACCCAAATCATGGTCAGAAGCATACATTACACTTTTACCAAAAGAGGATGCTGACTTACTACAAATTAAGAATTACAGACCGATTTCCCTGTTAAACTCCGACTATAAGTTGTTTGCGTCAATATTGGCAGAACGACTCAAAAAATACTTAAATAATTTTATTCATCCTGATCAAAATGGGTTCCTACCAAAGAGACAAATTAAAGATAATATGAGAATAATTTTAGATACTTTGGAATATTACGAGGCGCATCCCAAAAAACAATTGGCTTTGATGTTCTTGGATGCACAGAATGCATTTGATAACGTCTATTGGCGTTTTATGTTGTCACAACTGGAACAGATGGGTTTTGGTGAGAAATTTACTCAAGTCATACAAACTATATACCATAAACAAACAGCTAAGATAATGATTAATGGAGACCTGACAGAGTCCATTGAAATAAAGAAAGGGATGAGACAAGGCTGCCCACTATCACCTTTACTTTTTGTCTTAACATTAGAAGTTTTAAATAGAAATATCAGAGAAGAAAAAGAAATTAAAGGAATGAGAATCAAAAAGGAAGAATATAAGCTACAAGCATTTGCAGATGATTTGGTTTTCATCCTAGAAGATCCATTAGAAACAGCACCTAAGCTGATAGAAAAAATAGAGGAATATGGAAAAGTAGCAGGACTGAAAATAAATAAAGATAAAACGAAGATCTTGACAAAGAATATACCAACAAGACAAAAGGAAGAATTGGCAGGAACTTTGGAGATGCAAGTCACAAATAAGGTCAAATACTTGGGGATATACTTAACAGCAAGATGTAGTTGTCTTAAAGAGAACAATTACTATAAGCTTAAACAGCAGATTGCGATGGACCTGAAGAAATGGGGAAATTTACAACTATAGATGATAGGGAGAATATCTACAATTAAAATGAACATTTTACCTAGAATCCTATATCTGTTCCAGACAATTCCAATTAGACTAGGGAAGGAATACTTTGATGACTTAAATAAAATAGTGTTGAAGTACATATGGCAGGGGAAAAAAGCAAGAATAAAACTTAAACTGTTACAAGATGCAAGAACAAGAGGTGGACTGGGCCTTCACAACTGGGAATTATATTATCAGGCAGCAAGTTTGATGTGGGTCAAAGAATGGATAACATTAAGGAATACTAGATTATTGACTGTTGAAGGACATGATCTATTGCTGGGATGGCATGCCTTTTTATGGTACAAGGGAATCAAATCACAGGGGTATTTTAGAAGACATTATCTAGGGGAGGCTTTGCTACTAAATTGGGAGAAGATTAAAAGACAATCCTATCTAACAATTCCAGTCTGGCTATCAACCATTGAAGCTTTTTCATATTCAATAATATACAAAAAGGAACAGTTAGATATGGTGAAATATTGAATGCAGAGGGTGAACTTAAATCTATGCAAGAGTTGGAACAGGAAGGAATAAAGATGAACTGGTTTTCTTATGTGCAAATACAATCTAGATATGAGAAATATCATAAAGAGGAAGGTTTTTATGATAGAATGACTCAGCTAGATAAAATTTTGATGGGTACTGAAGTAATTAAAAACTTTATGGACACTTATTAGAGGTCAAGTTAGAAGAAGAACAAGTTAAAGGATCTATGATAGCTTGGGGAAAAAATTTGGGGCATGGGATTGAATTAGAGAAGTGGCAGAAATTGTGGTCCCAAAATTATAAAATGACAACAATGTCAACAGCATACAAAGAAAATGTGTATAAGATGTTTACAGGTGGCATCTACCCCCGACGAGAATAGCAAGAATGTTCAAGAATAAATCAGAAAAGTGTTGGAAATGTCATCAGACACCGGGTTCATATTACCATATGTGGTGGACTTGCGCAGAAGCTAAAAGATATTGGACTAAGATTCACACGTGGTTGGAGAAAATGACACAAAAACATATAGATTTAAAACCAGAGATTTTTCTATTGGGAATTATACCAGAAATATATAATAGAGATTTGAAATATTTGATTGTAAATGTGTTAACAGCGGCTAGAATTGTATTTGCAAAAAATTGGAAAAATGAGAAAATACCAACGCAGGAGGAAACTATTCAAAAAATAATGGAATGTGCGGAAATGAGTAAATTGACATTTGAAATTAGAGAACAAGAAGATGAACAATTTTACGAGGTTTGGGACTTGTTCTATCAATGGTTTGATAAAAAATCATGGTAATGGAAAATGTTGGAGAACTTATTATATTTTAAGAATAATAGAATGATATATGCAATACCTTAAGGGTTTAGCATTGTTAAACAGATTAGAATGATCTAATGGAATGATGTTGTATGATCTCAATATATAGAATATTCTGTTTAAAATGTACAAATAATAATTGGAGTTGAATCATTGATGCAAAATGATGTTGTATGTATGAATTCAATGCTTAGAATAACTCGTTTAAAATTAAGGGATAATAATTACAGTTGAATAATTGATATATAATGATAATAACATACTTATGTTTATTTAATGAATAATTTGTGATTCGATACATAATTGCAAGTGGTAACCATGGAAAGGACGCACAAAATCTTGTAACCAAACAACACGCTACATGAAATGGAAGAAGGTTGTATGTGTTTTATGTTTTTGTTTGTTTTTGTTTCTTTAAAAATAAAAAAAATATTTTTTTAAAAAAGAAGTTCCTGTGACCACAGGCATCTAAGTGTTCACCCCTTCCACCCTGTGGGCTGAGAACCTGGTAAAATATCTCGGGAGCTGGGAGTTTGTTGGATGGGCGAACAGGTCCACAGGCGGCCAGCCAAACTGTCTCGCTAGTTCCTGGAACAGGTCCGGATGCAGCTACCACTCCGAATGGTCCACGGTTGACCTGCTCAACCAGTCTGCTTGAACATTTGTGGTCCTGGAGATGTGCTCCGCCCTGATGGATAGAGTGTGATTCTCCACCCACCGACCCAGCCTGTCCGTTCGATCATGAGGGATCTGGAATGGGTGCCCCCCTGCCGGTTGATGTGGGCTTTGGTGGCCACATTGTTGGTGAGAACAAGTAAATGGCGCCCCGTAAGTAGAGGATGGAACTGTTGGAGCGCCAAGTAGATGGCTCGGAGTTCTAGCCAATTGATGTCATTGGCTAGTTCCTGTGGGCTCCACTGACCCTGGGCCACCTGAGTCTGGGAGTGGACGCCCCACCCAAAGAGGCTGGAATCCAGTTCCTTGAAGTAACAGCCCTTGAGAAGGGCTGGGGATGTCCACCAACGCAGCAATCTCAGGACTCAGGACTGGAACTCGTACCTTGAGGCTGGAACTGCCCTCGCCGACCCGTTGATATGGAAGCAGGAACCACTGGAGTGTCCGCGCATGAAGTCGGGCCCAGGGAACAACATCTATACAAGAGATCAGCTTCCCCAATAGCTGAGAGAGGACTGACAGGGACACTGACCTCCATATCTAAAGCTGACCCACCAGAGACCAGATGCTGGTGCATCGTTCCTGGGACAGGGAGACCTCACATCTGGCGGTGTCTATCACTGCTCCCAAGTGCAGTAACCTGGTGGAAGGTTGCAGGTGGCTTTTGTCGAAGTTGACCACAAAGCCGTGGCATTGCAGTATCCGAATCGTGGTCTGGAGATTGCGGTGTGCCTGGGCCGGTGTCAACGACTGAATCAAGATGTTGTCGAGATAGCACTGTAACATCACTGGAATCGATCTGAGGTGGGCCACCCCAGCTGCCAGCAGCTTCATGAAAGTCCTGGGGGCTGACAGTCCGAATGGCAGAGGTTGATACTGATACTGGCAGCCTGCGAAGCAAAATCTCAGGAACCACTGGTGAGCCGTCCTGATCGGCACGTGAAGGTATGCCTCCTTGATGTCCACTGATATAAGCAGATCTCCCTGGCAGATGCATCCCAAGATAGCTTAAAGAGACTGCCTCTTGAACCACTTGTATACCAGGTGGACGTTGAGCCTTTTCAAGTCTAAGATCGCCCTCACCCCCACCCCCACCCCCACCCCCCCGAGCTTTTGGGGACTAAGAATAGGATTGAGTAAAACCCTAATCCTACCTGGTCCAGGGGAACCAGTTCTATGGCCATGATATCCAACAAGTGCTGGATCTCGGTGTCCATGAGTCCCTTCTTGACCTGAGAACGGGGGTGGGGCAACTGATTAAGTGCCTTGGGGGACTGGATAGGAACTCCAGAGTAAGGCCCAGCCTCACTGTTTGAAGAACCCAAGTGTCAGAGGTGGTCAGCTCCCATTGGCTGGCGAAGTGTATCAGCCAACCGCCAATGGGGGTAGGTGCTTGGGAGTCACTTGTATCTATGGAAAGGCCAGTTGCTCAATCCCTGATAAGGGCATCTGGCCTGGGGCTGTTGCTGGTGGAACTGCTGCTTCTGCCTACCTCTATCGTGCATTCCACCAGCCACGGGCCCAGGGTAGGGGCGGTGGGGTAGCGGTAATTATCCGGGAAGACCTGGAGCCGAGAGAGTTCACTGTGCCACAGACATCCGGGTGTGAATCCCTTGTCGTGAGATGGGGCCCAGGGAGACAGTTGGGCCTGCTGATTGTATACCTGGCTCCTCGCTATACATCAGCGGCCCTGCCTGAGCTCCTCGAGCTGATCGCAACGATGGCAGTTGAGACCCCCAAACTTTTGGTCATGGGGGACTTCAACTTGCCATCGGTGGGAGAAGCATCTGAGGTGGTTCAGGAGTTCATGGCTTCCATGACAGCCATGGACCTGACTCAGTTAATTCAGGGTCCCACACACGAGGGAGGTCACACGCTGGATCTTGTTTTTGTCTCTGACCAGTGGACGAGTGATCTGGGAATAGGGGACATAGCTATTACTCCCCTGTCATGGTCAGACCACTCACTTCTCCGACTTGACTTCCCTGGTGCTACCCCCCGCCGCGGGGAGGCGGAACCGGAATGTCCTAGATGGTTCCGCCCCAGGAGCCTGATGGAACCGGAAAGGTTCCAGACGGAGCTTAGGCCACCTCCTGTAGACCTGACCCGCCCCCGGATAGAGGACCTAGTAGCCGCCTGGAATAATGCGGCTGCCGGGGCCTTAGACCGGGTGGCGCCTTTGCAGCCTCTCCTGCGGCAACGAACCACCCTGGCCCCTTGGTTCACCGAGGAGCTAAGGGTGATGAAACGCCACAAGAGACGCCTAGAGAGCCGATGGAGATCCTCCCGTTCCGAACTTGACCGAACACAGGTACGAACCTACTTAAGGACATACCTTGTGGCAATAAGAGCGGCCAAACGTCGACATTGTGCCGCCCTTATTGCATCCGCAGATAACCGCCCTGCCGCCCTGTTTCGGGTGACCCACTCTCTTCTTTCGCAGAGACCGCGGGAAGCCCCTTTACAGGGCAGGGCAGAGGAATTTGGGAAATATCTGCAGGATAAAATCGCTCAAATCCGGAGGGAATGGGTCCCACTCAGTGGGCTAGGAGGGATGCCCCAGGCGAGTCTTGAGAGACCATTCTGGGAGGAGTTTGACTCGGTTGCCATCGAGGATTTGGACAGGTTACGCGGGCAACTACGAGCCACCACATGTTCATTGGACCCGTGTCCCTCCTGGCTTGTACTGGCATCCTGGGAGGTTACACGAGACTGGCTCTTGGTGCTAGTGAACGCTTCATTGGGCGAGGGGTTCTTACCAGCCGCCTTGAAAGAGGCAGTTGTGAGACCCTTACTCAAGAAGCCTTCCCTGGACCCAACGGAGCTAGCCAATTACCGTCCTGTCTCCAACCTTCCTTTTTTAGCGAAGGTTGTAGAGAGTGTGGTGGCCCAACAGTTCCCACGTCACCTGGAGGAGAATGATTATCTAGACCCGCGCCAGTCCGGCTTCCGACCCGGGCACAGCACAGAGACGGCCTTGGTCGTGTTGGTAGATGATCTCTAGAGGGCCAGGGATAGGGGTTGTTCCTCTATCCTGGTCCTATTAGATCTCTCAGCGGCTTTTGATACCATCGACCATGGTATCCTCCTGCACCGGCTGGAGGGGCTGGGGGTAAGGGGCACCGTTCTACGGTGGTTCTGCTCCTACCTCTCCGACCGGATGCAGCGTGTGTTGGCAGGGGAGCAGAGGTCGTCCCTGAGGCCTCTCACTTGTGGGGTGCCGCAGGGGTCGGTCCTCTCGCCTCTCCTGTTCAACACATATATGAAACCGCTGGGTGAGATCATCCGTGGTTTTGGGGTGGGATATCATCTGTACGCTGATGATACACAGCTGTACTGTTAGGGTTCTAAATACCATGCAGAAATAAATCATTGTCCAAGGCAAAACATCCTTAATGGTGCAATTTATTCCACAGGCATGTTAGTACAGCTATGGAAATTTCAACTCTGGAAGTACATGCTCTGGGTTCACCCAGTTAAAGTTCATGATCTCTCCCCACACCCACAAATCCATCACATGTTCCAATCATCATCTTCCACGCTGGCATGTACACCCATCTTCTTCCGGCCAGGTGTCGAGGTGCTGAGACAAAAGATGACCTTGGCTTCTATAAAAGAATGTCAACAATCCATGCTACAATCCTACTCCTTTCTATTCCCCCCTCCCAACTACTACACTATTGAAACAGCATAGAAAATTATAAGAAAGTGTGGCAGGCCAAAGATCCTAAAAAGAATATAATTACAGGCCTGACAGGCGGCCTCTCCTCAAAAGAAAAACGTTTCCTGCAAAGAGAATAACATAAAAGTTAACATAACAAAATTAACCACCTCTTCTCCACCCAGGGGAACCCCTTGACTTCTCGGGAAACTTCTCATTGAATTGCTTTACTAACTTCTCCACTTTCAGGTTCCCACTGTTCACCCAGTTAGCTTCAGACCAAGGGTAACCCTTCCAATGCACTAAATACTGTAAGCAACCCCTATTCAGCCTGAAATCTACAATTTTTTCCACCTCAGATTGTGTTTCCCCTTCCATCACTAAAGGAGGAGATTGAGCTTGGGTGGATGCTCTTCTGTTAGACCCAATTACTGGTTTCAACAAACTACAATGAAATTCTGGGTCAATTTCCCCTAGACTTCTGGGTAGACTGAGTTGAACTGTAACTGAGTTAACTATCTTCACTATTGGGAATGGACCTAGAAATTTTGGACCCAATTCCTTGCTAAGCATTTCTAATCTTATGTATTTGGTAGATACAAAAACATTGTCCCCCACACGGTAGGGGTTTTGGAGCGAGCGATGTTGATCATCTTGCTTCTGGTAGGCTTCTGCTGCAACTGCTAGAGCCTTCTTCGTATTCTCCCATCCTTTCTTTAGCATGTCCATCCATTCACTCAAAGACATGAAAGAAGGAGGTTCTCTAGGCAACTCAGGCATGGCACCAACTTCCATGCCACTGGTAATCTGGAAACCCGCTAATCCTCTGCTGCTGTGGACCGCATCGTTGTACGCCACTTCGGCGAAGGGTAGCAAGTCCGACCAGTTGTCGTGCTGATAGTCCACAAAACACCTGATGTATTGTTCCACCACCGCATTGGCTCCCTCTGCTGCACCGTTCATGCTGGGATGAACCTCTGAGCTCAGTTCTTGTGTGGACCCAATAGATCTCAGGACCTCTCTCCAGAACTTGGCTGTGAACTGGACTCCGCGGTCTGAAATGATCTTCTTGGGTACTCCATGCAGGCGATAAATGTGTTTCACAACCATTTTCGCTAATTCGTTTGCGGATGGCAATCCTGAGCAAGCAATGAAGTGTGCCTGCTTAGAAACCAAATCAATATCAGTCCAAATTACTTTATGCCCACTGCTGTCTGGGAGTTCCATGATGAAGTCCATTGCGATCTCTTCCCATTGCCGTTTCGGGCTCTCTGCTGCAGGTGCTGTAGGTTCTGGGCTCTTGGATCCAATCATCCACGGTTGGCCTTGTTCCTCCTCCGAGGCCTCCCCCTTGGTAGGACTCTTTGTCACCTGAAGTTGGGGGTCCTCTTCCAGAGGTCGGTTGGGCATTTCCCCCTCCGAGGCCTCCCCCTTAGTTGGACTCTTTGTCACCTTCAGTTGGGGATCCTCCTCCGGAGATTGTTTGCCCTTTTCCTCTTCCGAGGCCTCCCTCTTGGTAGGACACTTAGTCACTTTAAGTTGGGGATCCTCTTCCAGAGGTTGTTGGCCCAGATGACTTTTCTGTGCAGGCATCTGGGGCCCTCTCTTAACCACCGTGGCAATTGGTACACACGCTTTTTCTTCGGCAATTCCCTCCTCCGAGGCCTCCCCCTTGGTAGGACTCTTTGTCACCTTAAGCTGGGGATCCTCTTCCAGAGGTCGTTTGCCCAGATGACTTTTCTGTTCTGGCATCTGGGGCCCTCTCTTTACCACCATGGCGACTGGTACACACATTTGTTCTTCGGCAATTCCCTCCTCCGAGGCCTCCCCTTTGGTAGGACTCTTCATCACCATAAGTTGGGGATCCTCTTCCAGAGGTCGTTTAGGCTTTTCCCCCTCCGAGGCCTCCCCCTTAGTTGGACTCTTTGTCACCTTAAGTTGGGGATCCTCCTCCGGAGATTGTCTGCCCTTTTCCTCTTCCGAGGCCTCCCCCTTGGTAGGACACTTCCTCACCTTAAGTTGGGGATCCTCTTCCAGAGGTTGTTGGCCCAGATGACTCTTCTGTGGTGGCATCTGGGACCCTCTCTTTACCGCCGTGGTGGTTGGTGCGCACGTTTGTGGCATTGGGGCTGGAGCCAAGCACTCTGACGCTCTGTGGCCAAGTTGACAACAATGGTGGCATTTAATTGGCCCCCACGAGGAATGGAACCTAGTTACATCTCTAAACTCAGGAACCGTTTCATCACACTGCCTTGCTCTCCAACTTGCAGCTGCCCCCTTGGTAAACCCTTCTTCCATGGTGGAGATTGCTTCTCTGTAGGAAGGTGGGGTAAGAACCACTTGGGGCCTTACAGGTGCACAATTTCCCGCCATCCATCCCGCAGGCCTCCCTTTGATAATACCTTCTTCCATGGAGATTTCTTCTCTGTAGGAAGGTCTGGTAAGAACCTTTTGGGGCCTTGCAGGGGAGACTGGAACCGGTGGGGAGGTCAATCCCTCGGTTGGCCACTGCCCAGCTTTCTGCCATGGTGCCATCTGCTGAGGGAGGGCAGGTGCCCACTGGCATCCCTCCCATCCATGACCTGGGGTTAAGACCCATCCCGGGGTTGCCTGCTTCACAGGTTGCAGCTCAACCAATGATGGCTGGCTAGGGGGTTTTACGTGCCAAGGACCCTCCTGTTGGCTTGGAGGAGTTATGGGCCAAGTAGGTGCCCTTTGCTGGCTTGGATGAGTTATGGGCCAAGTAGGTGCCCTCTGCTGGCTTGGAGCATTTCCCCATGCTGATGGCAAAGGAGTTTGTAAGTAGCATCTCTTCCATCCAAGTCCTGGGAGGAAAGCCCAATTTACTGCCCAATTTGCTTCATCTACTGGTTGCAGCCCCATTTGTGGTGGCTTGCAAGTAACAGATGCTGGAAAAATTCCTTCTCCCTGCCTCCTTTGAAATTCCCATTTTGAAAGGGAATCTTTCTTCCAGCTAGTTGCATGGTGATAAGCCATTTTATTTATTGCCGTCTGGAAGGAGCCCAAACCTCCGTTCTAAGGGTGTTTTTTTTTCCAATCTTGCTTCTAAGCTGGGGGGGAAGGAGGGGGAGCATGCACTCACAATTTTGCTGAAGAAGTCCGTCTGAGATTTCCTTCGTCTTGTCGCGTCTCCTCCTGCATTCCTCCAGATGCAATTAAACTGGAAACAGCATTCCATTGCCTTTGAAGTTCCGCACTCAGCTTCTTATCACCAAAAGCTTCTCATTAATTCTTCGCTGATATTTACGCTGTCCCGGTCAGCATTGGGAATACCGAGACCCACATCACCAGATCTTCCATCACCAGCCCTTCCCCCTTGATAGGGGGAGGGAGCTAGTGAAATATTTTTAAAGTAGAGAGTTGAAATAATGTTAGGGTTCTAAATACCATGCAGAAATAAATCATTGTCCAAGGCAAAACATCCTTAATGGTGCAATTTATTCCACAGGCATGTTAGTACAGCTATGGAAATTTCAACTCTGGAAGTACATGCTCTGGGTTCACCCAGTTAAAGTTCATGATCTCTCCCCACACCCACAAATCCATCACATGTTCCAATCATCATCTTCCACGCTGGCATGTACACCCATCTTCTTCCGGCCAGGTGTCGAGGTGCTGAGACAAAAGATGACCTTGGCTTCTATAAAAGAATGTCAACAATCCATGCTACAATCCTACTCCTTTCTATTCCCCCCTCCCAACTACTACACTATTGAAACAGCATAGAAAATTATAAGAAAGTGTGGCAGGCCAAAGATCCTAAAAAGAATATAATTACAGGCCTGACATGTACATCTCCACCCCGAACCACCCCAACGAGGCCGTTGAATTGATGTCCCGGTGTTTGGAAGCCGTACGGGTCTGGATGGGTGACAACCAACTCAAACTCAACCCCTCCAAGACGGAGTGGCTGTGGCTTCCGGCCCCCCGGTTCAACCAGCTAATTCCAACACTGGCCATTGGGGGCGAACAACTGGCCCCCATGGAACGGACGCGCAATTTGGGCGTCCTCCTGGATGCCCGGCTGTCCATGGATGACCATGTGGCAGCCGTGGCGAGGGGGGCGTTCCACCAGGTTCGCCTGGTGTGCCAATTGCGCCCCCTATTGGACCGGGATGCCCTTCACACAGTCACTCACGCGCTGGTGACGTCCCGCCTAGACTACTGTAATGCTCTCTACATGGGGCTTCCCTTGAGATGCACTCGAAGACTGCAGCTGGTCCAGAACGCAGCCGCGCGGGTGATTATTTATTTATTTATTTATTTTATTTATTTACTGAGCGCTTATAGACCGCCCCCTCTCCCGAAAGGGACTCGGGGCGGTGTACAGTCCATATCGGAAATACATCATATAAATAACTATAAAATTAAGCAATTAAAATTATTAAATAGATAAATAGATACGAAGGAGGATAAAAAAGATTTAACAGAACTGTACAGCTGAGTAAATAGTTTAAAACCCCTACAAATATCCCATAAAATTAAATTTAAAAAACAATTCCCCTAAAATACCAGTTAAGAAATATGTTTGCCAGGAGGTAGCAGTTATGATTATGCCAGGCCAGCCAATCGGAACAGGTGTGTCTTCAATTTTTGTCGGAAGGAGCGGAAGTCGGTGGTGGTTCTAATGTCGGGGGGGGAGGTCATTCCAGAGGGTTGGGCCCATCACAGAGAAGGCCCTACTCCTTGGCGCCGCCCGTTGGCATTGCCTAGTGGACGGCACTAGGAGAAGTCCCTCCCTGTGAGAGCGAATTGGCTGCAGGGATGTGTGTGGAGAGATGCGATCCCGCAGGTAGCTAGGTCCTGTGCCATGGAGCGCTTTAAAGATGGTGATCAAAATCTTGAAACGCACCCGAAAAACCACAGGCAGCCAGTGCAGCTCGCGCAGGAGTGGTGTTACGTGGGAGTACCTAGTACTCCCCATGACAGCCCGCGTGGCTGCGTTCTGGACTAGCTGCAGTCTTCGGGCGCGTCCCAAGGGAAGCCCCATGTAGAGAGCATTGCAGTAGTCCAGGCGAGACGTCACCAGTGCGTGAGTGACCGTGCGTAGGGCATCCCGGTCCAGTAGGGGGCGCAATTGGCGCACCAGGCGAACCTGGTGGAACGCCCCCCTTGCCACGGCTGCCACATGGTCGTCCATTGACAGCCGGGCATCTAGGAGGACGCCCAAATTGCGCGCCCGTTCCACAGGGGGCAATTGTTCGCCCCCTATGGCCAGCGATGGAGTCAGCTGGCTGAACCGAGGTGCCGGTAGCCACAGCCACTCAGTCTTGGAGGGGTTGAGTTTGAGTCTGTTGTCCCCCATCCAGACCCCGACGGCTTCAAAACATCGGGACATCACTTCGACAGCCTCGTTGGGGTGGTTTGGGGTTGAGATGTACAGCTGAGTATCATCAGCGTACAAGAGGTCTACCCCTTGTGGAAATGTGCCCACCAGGTTATCGAGCATTTCACCAGCCTCGGGCCCAGAGAAGGGGCGGTGGGGTAGCTGTGATTATCCGGGAAGACCTAGAGCCGAGAGAGTTCACTGTGCCGCAGACATCCGGGTGTGAGTCCCTCGTCGTGAGATGGGGCCCAGGGAGGCAGTTGGGCCTGCTGATAGTATACCTGGCTCCTCGCTATACGTCAGCGGCCCTGCCCGAACTCCTGGAGCTGATCTCATCGGTGGCGGTTGAGACCCCCAAACTTTTGGTGATGGGGGATTTTAACCTGCCGTCGATGGGAGAAGCGTCTGAGGGGGTGCGGGAGTTCATGGCTTCCATGACAGCCATGGACCTGACCCAGTTAATTCAGGGCCCTACTCACGAGGGAGGCCACACCCTGGACCTTGTTTTTGTCTCTAGCCAGTGGACGAGTGATCTGGGAATAGGGGTCCTAGACATTATTCCCCTGTCATGGTCGGATCACTCACTTCTCCGGCTGGACTTCCCTGGTGCTACCCCCCGCCGCGAGGAGGCGGAACTGGAAGGTATTAGATGGTTCCGCCCCAAGCGCCTGATGGAACCAGATAGGTTCCAGACGGAACTTGGGCCACCTCCTGTGGACCTGACCCGCCCCCGGGTGGAGGACCTGGTAGACGCATGGAATAGTGCTACTACCGGGGCCCTAGACCGGGTGGCGCCTTTGCGGCCTCTCCTGCGGCGACGAACCACCCTGGCACCTTGGTTTACCGAGGAGCTAAGGGTGATGAAACGCCACAAGAGACGCCTAGAGAGTCGTTGGAGATCCTCCCGTTCCGAATTTGACCGAGCACAGGTACGAGCATATTTGAAGACGTACCTTGTGGCATTAAGAGCGGCCAAACGTCAACATTGTGCCGCTCTTATTGCGTCTGCAGATAACCGCCCTGCTGCCCTGTTTCGGGTGACTCGTTCCCTCTTGTCTGAGAGACCACGGGAAGCCCCACTTCAGGGCAGAGCAGAGGAGTTTGGGAAATATCTACAGGACAAAGTCGCTCAAATCCGGACGGGATGGGCCCCTTTCAGTGGTCCAGTAGAGACGCCCGTGGCGAGTCTTGAGGGACCGCTTTGGGAGGAGTTTGACTCGGTTGCCATCGAGGATTTGGACAGGTTGCGTGGACGTCTGCGACCCACCACATGTTTATTGGACCCGTGTCCCTCCTGGCTTGTACTGGCATCCTGGGAGGTTACGCGCGACTGGCTCCTGGGCCTGGTGAACGCCTCGTTGGGTGAGGGGTCTCTACCGGCCGCCTTGAAAGAGGCGGTGGTGAGGCCCTTGCTCAAGAAGCCTTCCCTGGACCCAATGGACCTAGTCAATTATCGTCCAGTCTCCAACCTTCCTTTTTTAGCGAAGGTTGTAGAGAGTGTGGTGGTACAGCAGTTCCCTCGTCACCTGGAGGAAAATGATTATCTAGACCCGTGCCAGTCCGGCTTCCGACCCAGGCACAGCACAGAGACGGCCTTGGTCGTGTTGGTAGATGATCTCTAGAGGGCCAGGGATAGGGGTTGTTCCTCTATCCTGGTCCTATTAGATCTCTCGGCGGCGTTCGATACCATCGACCATGGTATCCTGCTGCACCGGCTAGAGGGGTTGGGAGTCAGGGGCACCGTTTTACGGTGGTTTGGCTCCTACCTCTCTGATCGGACGCAACGTGTGTTGGCAGGGGAGCAGAGTTCGACCCGGAGGTCACTCACATGTGGAGTGCCACAGGGATCGGTGCTCTCGCCTCTCCTGTTCAACACATATATGAAACCGCTGGGCGAGATCATCCGTGGTTTTGGGGTGGGATATCATCTGTATGCTGATGATACTCAGCTATACATTTCCACCCCGAACCACCCCAATGAGGCCGTCGAAATGATGTCCCGGTGTCTGGAGGCCGTACGGGTCTGGATGGATGGCAACCGACTAAAACTCAACCCTTCCAAGACGGAGTGGCTGTGGCTTCCGGCCTCCCGGTTCAATGAGGTGCTTCCATCTCTGGCCATTGGGGGCGTCCAACTAGCCCCCATGGAACAGGTGCGCAATTTGGGCGTCCTCCTAGATGCCCGGCTGTCCATGGATGACCATGTGACAGCTGTGGCGAGGGGGGCGTTCCATCAGGTTCGCCTGATGCGCCAATTGCGCCCCTTATTGGACCGGGATGCCCTACGCACAGTCACCCATGCGCTAGTGACGTCTCGCCTGGATTACTGCAATGCTCTCTACATGGGGCTTCCCTTGAGATGCACTCGGAGACTACAGTTGGTCCAGAATGCGGCCGCGCGGGTGATTATGGGGAGGACTAGATACTCCCCTGTAACACCTCTCCTGCGCGAGCTGCACTGGCTTCCTGTGGTCTACCGAGTGCGTTTCAAGGTTTTGATTATGATCTTTAAAGCGCTTCATGGCACAGGGCCTAGTTATATGCAGGATCGCATCCTGCCCCACACATCCCTACGACCAATTCGCTCACACAGAGAGGGACTTCTCCGGGTGCCGTCCGCCAAACAGTGCCGGGGGGCGACACCCAGGAGCAGAGCCTTCTCTGTGATGGGCCCAGCCCTGTGGAATGACCTCCCCCGTGACATCAGGATTACTTCCGATCTCCGCTCCTTCCGTGTACAGCTGAAGACCCACCTCTTTCAATTATCTGGCCTGGCTCAATCGTAATCTTTCTTATTCCTCCTAACTGTTTTTAAATTGTATTTTAAACGTTAAATTTTAATTGTATATTGGGTTCTTACAATTGGGGTATTTTAATGCTGGTTTTTTAACTATCTATATGATGTAAATTGTTACCTCCTCCGAGTCCGTGTCCGTGTATGCGTATGTATGTTTTGTATGTATGCCTATGTGTTTTTGTATATTCTCTATGTTTTATATGCCCCATTGTACGCCGCCCCGAGTCCTACTTGGAAAGGGAGCGGCTAATAAATTCAAACTTATTATTATTATTATTAAACTTAACCTCAAAACCACGGATGATCTCCCCCAGTGGCTTCACATATGCGTTGAACAGGAGGGGCAAGAGGACCGACCCCTGCGGCACCCCACAAGTGAGTGGCCTCAGGGTCGACCTCTGCCACCCTGTCAACACACATTGCGTCCGGTCGGAGAAGTAGGAGCCGAACCACCGCAAAACGGTGCCTCCGACTCCCATCCCCTCCAGCCGGCGCAATAGGATACCATGGTCGATGGTATCAAAAGCCGCTGAGAGGTCTCATAGGACCAGGATAGAGGAACAACCTCTATCTCTGGCCCTCCAGAGATCATCAACCAACGCGACCAAGGCTGTCTCTGTGCTGTGCCCGGGTCGGAAGCCGGACTGGCGTGGGTCTAGATATTCGGATTCGTCAAGGTGTCGCGGAAACTGCTGTGCCACCACATTCTCAACAACCTTCGCTAGAAAGGGAAGGTTGGAGACTGGACGATAATTAGCTAGCTCCGTTGGGTCAAGCGAAGGCCTCTTGAGCAAGGGCCTCACCACCGCCTCTTTCAAGGCAGTTGGTAAGGATCCCTCACCTAACGAGGCGTTCACCAGGCCCAGAAGCCAGCCTCGTGTCACCTCCCAGGATGCCAGTACCAGCCAGGAGGGACACGGGTCCATTGAACATGTGGTGGGTCGCAGCCGTCCACGCAACCCGTCCAAATCCTCGGGGGCAACAGAGTCAAACTCCTCCCAGAATGGTCTCACAATACTCACTGTTGACGGTTCGCCCGGTCCACTGGAGGGGGCCCATCCGCTCCGGATCTGAGCGACTTTGACCTGCAGATATTCCCCAAACTCCTCTGCTCTTCCCTGCAAGGGTGCCCCCCGCGTCCTCTGCGACAAGAGGGAGCGGGTCACCCTAAACAGGGTGGCAGGGTGGTTATCCGCGGACGCAATAAGAGCGGCACAATGTCTACGTTTGGCCGCTCTCAATGCCACAAGGTAGGTCCGTAAATAGGCTCTTACCTGTGTTCGATCAGACTCGGAGCGTGAGGACCTCCATCTGCTCTCTAGACGTCTCCTATGGCGCTTCATCACCCTCAACTCCTTGGTGTACCAAGGAGCTCGGGTGGGTCGCTGCCGTAGGAGAGGTCGCAAAGGCGCAACCCGGTCCAAGGCCCCAGCCGTCGCCCTATTCCAGGCGGCCACTAGGTCCTCCGACCGAGCGCGGGTCAGGGCTACAGGTAGTGGCCCAAGCTCCGTCTGGAACCTATCCAGTTCCATCAGGTGCTTGGGGCGGTACCAGCTTGGACAGTCTGGCTCCGCCTCCTCGCGGTGGAGGGTAGCGCCAGGGAAGTCCAGCCGGAGACATGAGTGATCTGACCATGACAGGGGAGTAACAACTAAATCCCCTATTCCCAGATCACTCGTCCACTGCTCAGATACAAAAACAAGTTCCCGTGTGTGGCCACCTTCGTGTGTGGGGCCCTGAATTTATTGGGTCAGGCCCATGGCTGTCATGGAAGCCATGAACTCCCGAGCCACCTCAGATGCTGCTCCCGTCGACGGCAGGTTGAAATCCCCCATAACCAAAAGCTTGGGGATCTCAACCGCCGTCTCTGAGATCAGCTCGAGGAGCTCGGGCAGGGCTGCTGACGCATAGCGAGGAGCCAAGTATACAATCAGCAGACCCCACTGCCTCCCTGGGCCCCATTTCACACCTAGGGACTCACACCCGGGTATCTGAGGAACAGTGAACTCCCTCGGCTCTAGACAATCCCGTATAACTACCGCCACCCCACCACCCTTACCCAGGGCCCGAGGCTGATGGAATGCACGGAAACCCGGTGGGCACATTTCCACGAGGGGTAAACCACCCTCGTGGCCCAACCAGGTCTCCGTTATCCCTGCAAGGTCCAGCTCCCCCTCAGAGATCAACTCACTGATGAGGGGGGCCTTGTTGGTCACGGACCTTGCATTGCAAAGCATCAGCCGCAGGCCCTGGCTCTGTAGTTCCTGACCACCTAGACTGCGGGGGTTGGTACAAACGACCGGGCGTAGCCAGCAGCCACGGTCTCCCAACCGACCTTGTGATCTTCTCTTGTCCTCGCATCCCCCCCTCCCCGCGACTGTTGTAATAAAACAACCCTCTGCTGGAATAACTTGTTCCCTCTCCCCCCCCACCCCGCTCACTTCCCTCCTGGACTCACCTGTTCGTCTGGCACTGGCTCCCCTCCCGGCCTGGTTGACCCACCCCCCCTCCCTGGAACCCCCTAAAAACAATACAAAACATTTAGATAAAAATCCCCTCAGCTTCCGTTTCTTCCACCTCTCGGGGTTCACAAACCCGTCATCAAGGCAGGCCCTTGAGAGAGCCAAGGGCCATGCCTGCGAGAGAGGGGCCTCCCGCAGGCGGAGCAGGTCTGACCTCGAGTAGATTGTTAGATTGTTAAAAACCCAGTAGGGTAAGGGTGCTGGTGATGAAAAGTTAATAGCCGGCGGGTTAGAGTCTCAATGGGAAGCTGGAGGCTTCAATGTCCAGATAGTACTTGGAAAAGGGGGGGGGGGGGAATGATCGAATATCCCCCAAATGGTGAAGGAAGGCAGAGATGACAGAGAAGTGGGAGACAGTCCAAGGTGGTTCCAGATGGGTGTGGGTTCCTTAATGGGTGGGGGGGGCATTCTTGGCCCAGTTGTTTTGGCCTAGGCAGCCGCTCAGGCCTATCCATAGCCTTGAAACAGGGCCTCCAGCGGCCTCTGAAGTTCCAGGCCACCCCCAACCGTTGTTTCAGATCTTCGCCCTCACTCCTGGTTCCCAGCCAAAGCGCCCGGTGGGCACACTCACCTTGGCCCCCCATCCGGCGGCCCAACGTTTTCCACGGATTAGGGTAAAGTTCTCAAAAAAATTCTCCAAGTTCAAAATAACCATTCGGCGTCCTCTGCTAGCGCCGGCAGGGCCCGGGAGCATGGGAGCAGCCAGGATACGGCAAAATACCATAGAGGAGTCCCTGGCTGCGGCTCCTTCCACTCGTCCGTCGCCGCAGCCGTCTCCCTTTGCCCCTCCCAACTGCCTCCCAGCCTTATTCACCTCTCTGGTGCCTCGTTGTTCTCTCCCATGCCTTTTGTCTTTTTTGCCTTTTTTTTCGCCGCCAGTGCAGTCTCACGCTGCGCCGCGCTGCGGGCGCCGCCGCCATTGCTTCACAGCTTTCACCCCAGCCGCTTACAGCCCTCCGCTCCTTCTTTCCCTCCCTAGGTTATGGGGAGTACGAGATACTCCAATATAACACCTCTCCTGCGCGAGCTGCACTGGCTCCCTGTGGTCTATCGGGTGCGTTTCAAGGTATTGATTACCATCTTCAAAGCGCTCCATGACACAGGACCTAGCTACATGCGGGATCGCATCCTGCCCCATACATCCCTACGACCAATCCGCTCTCACAGAGAGGGACTTCTCCGGGTGCCGTCCACTAAGCAGTGCCAGAGGGCGGCGCCCAGGAGTAGGGCCTTCTCTGTGATGGGCCCAGCCCTCTGGAATGACCTCCCCCCGGATATTAGGATTACCACCGACCTCCGCTCCTTCCGTTCAAAACTCAAGACCCACCTTTTTCAACTAGCAGGCCTGGCTCAACCATAGCTCCATTTTATTCCTCCTGGCAATTTTTAAACTTGTAATTTCTATTGGGGTTTTAATTTAACTTATTTTAATATTTCTATGTTATTATAATATTGTATTGTGTTTTATTTATTTATTTATTTATTTATTTATTTATTTATATTTGGTGCTTCTAGACCGCCCCCTCTCCCAGAAGGGACTCGGGGCGGTGTACAGTCCATAGAGAATATCACAAAATACAATAAAAAATTAAATATGTACAGTTTGGAGGAGGTTAAAATGCAATTAAAAGAACTGTACAAAGCTAAATAAATATAATTTTTTTAAAATCCCTAAAACAGACACAACAGATTAAAAAAACCCTAAGATAACCAGATAATAATACATTTGCCAGGAGGGACAGTTGTAATTATGCCAGGCCTGCTAATCGGAACAGGTGAGTCTTCAATTTTTGCCGGAAGGAGCGGAGGTCAGAAGTGGTTCTAATGTCGGGGGGGAGGTCATTCCAGAGGGTTGGGCCCATCACAGAGAAGGCCCTACTCCTTGGTGTCGCCCGTTGGCATTGCCTAGTGGACGGCACCAGGAGAAGTCCCTCCCTGTGTGAGCGAATTGGCCGCAGGGATGTATGTGGGAGGATGCGATCCCGCAAGTAGCTAGGTAACTTTTATACCTCCTCCGTACAATGTGTAATTTTATAATATGTGTTTTTATTTATTGTACCCCACCCCGAGTCCCTTTGTGGAGAGGGAGCGGCTAACAAATTTAATAAAATAAATAAATAAATAAATCTATCTCTGAATCCAGACCTGTCCTGAGACCAGCCAGTACCCTGAGAATAGGAACGGTGATACTGCTGGTAGCTGAAGGCTGGCTCAGCTGACTGAAAGGACTGCCTACGAAAATAAGGTTGAGCCCTACGGTCCGCTCTTCGGTGTAAGGAAGGCAGCACCTTGCACTTGTCCTTATTCTCAATGAATATGGGGTCTAGAGCCTCCCCAAATAACTTCCCTCCCCTAAATGGAGCAGAGGCAAGGAGCATGTCAGCCTGCCAATGACGGAGCCATAAAAGACAGCAGGAAGAAATGTTGGAGGCCAGGGCTTTGGAAGCGAACTTTGTCACGTTCAGAGTCGCATCCGAGGAATACTCCATGGTCACCACCAGCTTGTTAACATCCTGGTGCATGCGGACGTCCTCGGGGAAATCCTAGCTTGCAACTGGTGAAGCCATACTAAGAAAGTCCGATTGAAAAATGACGTGGTCGTAGCTGCGCAGATTGCCCATGCAGCCGCCTGATGGGTCTTGCGGAGATTTAACTCCGTTTTGTGGTCTTCGGCCTGGAGGCCTTCAGAAACATCCAAGGAAACAAACGACTTCCAGTTCCTGACGGCGACGGACGTGTTGTCCGCCGCTCGTCTCCCCAGCTGGCTCCGTAAGGAGCACAGGGGGCCCTGGAGGGGTCCTCTGCCAAAGGGCGGCTTGCTAAGGCCCCCCGGAATTGGCAGCAGCCGGCGGGGGTGCTTTTCAGCCTCGCCTAGGAGTCGGGGAGCGGAGAGGGGGGCGAGGGACAGCGTTGAGCTGTCCGCCCTTTTGCCGAATGGATTCAGACAAGAGAGTGTACCTGGAAAAGCGCGGCTGGATCCTGGTGGTGGGGGACCCATCCTGAACTCTTTGATCATTTAAAAGAAAAGCAGCAGAAAAGCAGCAGAAAAGCAGCAGAAAAGCAGCAGAAAAGCAGCAGACTTCTGTAAGTTTTGTGTTCAACCTATTTGAATGGAGATTAGAGGGGGGTGTTTCTCTTTTCTACCCCCCCTCGGATTAAGCGGCATTTGAATGATCTCTCTTGAAGAGAGAGAACAAAGGCTGACCTGTCACTTGAGCTAGCTAACTGAGAAAGATCGTGAACAACTGCTAGAAATGACTGCTGAGCTGTTTCTCCTTTAAAAGTTTTGACAGAGATTTCTGCCTTGGAACAGTGAACTGTCGCTTTCGGCTTTGTTTTTGGGATCAGCACAACTGCAAAATCCTCAGACGCCATCTTCCTGGGAAAAGACTCACATCTCTGAATTTTAAACAAATGGGGCCTAAGAAACCACCGACAGGCAAGTCTTTTTCGGCCCCCTCATCTGCCTCCTCCAGTCCTAGTATGCAACAAACGAAAATTACCTCACTGTTACAGCGAGGGGACTGGAGAGGGACCAAAGGAACTATCTGTTTCTCAAATGTTTCAAGAACTAATGAGGGGTCAAAATGAATTGAAAAAAGAAATGACAGAGCTTAAAGAGGAACTCAGAGATGTTAAACATCATATTGCAGAAAATAAACAGAAAATTGTGGTGTTGGAGGTGGGAGCGGCTGGGCTGGGCTGGGGGAAGAAATTAAAACAATCTGGAAGGGAAATGCAGACTTGGAAAACTTTTTGGCAAAAATAGAATTTGAAAGAATGTCCTTTTTTCTTAGATTCCAGAACCTACCAGAGTGTCACGATGTTAAAAAGTTTGCTAGACATGAACTGACTGAACTGACATTCAAGAGTTAAACTAAGAAAGCTTTATTGCGCAGGTCATAAAACAAAATGTTATCTGAAAGTGATTTATTGCGCATGCTTCACACATTCCAGAACTATTCCTTTGTTCTTTGTCCGGCTGCCAATTTGGCAGACGGAGCTTTCATTATCAAAATGTAACAATTTAGTTAACTTTCTGTTTTATTTACTTTTATTATTTTCGTATTAAAGTTTGTTTATTAATTAGAATATACTTCTCAAAGACTTTTATTTTATTTTCTTAATATCTCAAAAGATATGCTGAAGGGAATCAGCCCGGTCCATTGATCTCATATTTTCTCCAGGGTGTTTTTTCCCCTGACAACTTGGTAGCAGAGGATGGTTGATGATACCAGCTGAGATAGCTACAATTTATGGCTGTATTTTCCCTTCGTGCTATCTTAAGATAATCGACTACGCTAATTAGCAATGTCGGAGAAAAAGAAACAGAAGAAGAAAAATGGAACAAGCACAGATGGTTCCGTTTCTTCTGACAAGGAGGCTTCCTCAGACACAGAGAAACAAGGACCTTCAAACGTATTCCAGGAGCAACAAAGTGCCGAGCCAGATGTGGGGGAAGGAGCTACAGGACGCGAGATCTACGAAACGAGGTCAGTGGTTCCTCCTTCTAAAATATCTCCAGGAGATTATGAATTTTTGGAGGCCAAGCCAAAACTTCCCACTTTGCCAAAGCCACTCCATTCCCAGACCCTCGCAGATTATCAAACACTTGATGAATGGCAACTGCCGGCAGAGAAAAAATCCTCCCACGCAGAAATCAAATTTTATGAATCCTTCCCAGATGATGAGCAAGAAATGCAAAGCTATCTTGATCAATTAGAGCTGTTTGAAAAATATGCTAGGGAGGCGAGAGAGTGCTTTAACGAAATAAAGAGGAGTAGGAGCAGCTCCCCCACTCCCAAAATATCTGAGGACGCCATCTTGTCTTCAAAACAACAGCCTAAGACACACCCCACAGAGTTCATTGGTCAATCAGAACAAAGAGATATGTACACGTCACCGAGGTCACGTGATCCCTTTGAGCCCATTGAACTTCCGGCCATGTATAGAGGGCTGCAGCCAAGAAGTGAAGCTGCACTGCCATCTGCTGGCGGAGAAAAATTATTAGAGCAAAAGATGATGCAGTTTCATCAAAATTTTAAAGATTTACCTATGAGTTCTCTAGAAGCCAAAACTTTGCCTCCAAAGGTTAAGTCTTCAACACCCCCTGGTGGTGCTGAATCCTCCCTAGATGGAAAAAGGCAAAGTCAAAGGCGAATACAAGGAAGTCAATTTGATGTTGCCACGCAAAGGCCAATGATGCAACCCCAGCATCCCCTGGTTCAACAACCAGCTTTGCAACCAGTTCAACAAATTGTTCCGATGCATATTCCTCAGCAGGTACTTCCAGTCACTCCCTTGACTGGTGAGTCCAAATTAAAGGAGTCAGGAGAGAATTATAAAGCCTGGGTCAGTGAAATTGCGCTCTTGCTTCGAAGAGAAGGCACACATTGCATGATTTTTAATCCTCCTCCTCCACCATGGACACCTGTGATAAGAGACCTGGAAAACAGAGCAATCACGACTTTGCTCATGTCAATGGAAATTGAGATCCAGGGTATCTTTCCACCTGATGCAACTGCCCAACAAATTTGGGCTATTTTGGAAGATTGCTACAGGCCCGTTTCAATTGAATCTTCATGTTTGCTCATGTCTGAGTTCCATGGTTCGAAGTTCAAACCTGGTGAACGAATTGGTGGACATTTGACCAAACTGAAAAGAATGAGAAGTGAATTGAGACAAAATGGCCATGTAATCGATGATATCCAAATGATTAGCATCATCATTAACTCATTGAATTATGAATGGAAAGATGCTGTTGCAAAGATTAACTACGTGCCTATTGCTCAACGCACAGTTAACCACGTTTGCAGACTTTTAGTAGAAGAGGAAGCTATCAGGTTAGCTACACCACATCTGCAACGGCCCCCAGCATCAAAGGCTCCAGCCAGACGTCCCTTCCGAGGAAGAGGCTACGCTCCAAGGATGCCAAAATGCTACACCTGCAACCGTGTGGGACATGACACCTGGGATTGTCCCCAACGAGTTCCAGCTCCCGCCACGTACCAGCCCAGAGGAACAGACTCCAGAGGCAGAGGTAGAGGCGGAAGACAAGGTCGTCGTGGTCCAAGGCGTGATCCACAAGCTCCACTTGTAACACTGGCCATAACCAACGTTCCACAACCTGATCCAAAGTTCGACAGACGTCTTTTGTGGACTTTAGATAGTGGAGCAGCTGTGCACGTTACCCACAGAAGGGAACTTTTCACAGAGATGGGCGAACCAGAGCCCGAGTATCGAGAACTGTATTCCTTCACCAACCACACTTGCAAGGTTATGGGAAAAGGAACTGTTTACATTGAAGAGCTCGATACACACATCCCTGATGTTTATTACATACCTTCAGCAACCAGTAATTTGCTTAGTCAAAGTCACTTGTCTAGAGATTTAAAGTTCCAGGTTCACCACCTCGAAAAAGCAAGTTACTTAGTTAAAGATGGAGATATTGTTGCTGAAACTATGCTGATTGGTGGTGTTTATTACTTAAAGCCAAAGCCTAAAGGGCAAGCACAGGCAAGTATGCAAACTCCAAAAAGGCACAACGCAGACCCAGAGAGAGTTGGCCCAGAGAGAGAAAACGTTGCTGTGCCAAAGGCTCCTAAAGCCAACAAACAGAGAAAACAAAAACAGGTTGCTCACAGCAAGCCTGAGAGTCCTCATGAAACTGTTAATGTTGAGAATTCACTAACTGGTAAACCTTTACATTCCAGGTGTATTCACAAGTGGCACAGAAGATTGGGACATGCCAGTTTCCGTGTTCTTAGAAAGATGCCGGAGTTCGCAAAAGGTTTGGATCTAAAGGGGTGTAAGGTGTTTTTGGATTGTGCGGTTTGCAAAAAGGCTAAATCCAAGGTGGCTGCAATTCCAAAACACGCTACACGCCGGTCAACACGCATTTTTGATTTGGTACACACTGACATAGTGGGTCCTTTCCCACCAACACTTGGTGGCAGAAAGTATTTTTTAACAATAGTAGATAATCATTCTAGATATGGATTTGTATATCCTATGAGAGAGAAATCTGAGACCTTTCAGATCTTTAAAGACTTTGCAGCGTTTGTTTCTACACAATACCAAGTTCGCATCGCCAGAATCCAGAGTGACCGTGGTGCAGAATTCATGTCTCAGCGTTTCCAGGACTGGATGCGTAAGAATGGAATTCTTCATCAGACATCTGCTCCATATACACCGGCTCATAACGGAGTCGTAGAAAGAAGACAAGGGGTTCTACAAACCATGATGCGTTGTCTTCTAGAAGATGCCAATCTCAGTAACACATACTGGGGTGAAGCAATCAAATATGCAAATTACATTGTCAACCGTACTTGGAGCAGTGTAATCAATCAAACTCCTTTCTACATGCTGTATGGCTACAAGCCTGATCTCAAGAACCTCCACATTTTTGGTTCATATGCTATGGTGAACACTCCCTTAAGTCAAAGAAGAAAGGGAGGTACAGTAGCAAAGAGACTGAGATTTATGGGTATTGATGATAATTCAAAATGGTTCAAATTCATCGATACTAAACATGTGATTGTCATTTCACAATCTGCTAATTTCGAGGAAGACATTGACTGGTCCAGGATTCATTCCAATGATCCTGAAGTTTATTTTCCTAGAGATGGTGTTCCAGATGCCACGCAGCCTGATGACAATTCGCAGGCAGATGTTCCTTCTACCAGTTCTTCACAACCTGATGTTCCGTCTTCGCAAGCCGCGGATGCTGATGCTAGCGACGAACATGAGGACGAGGATGATGATGAAGAAGAAGAATAAGACTGGTCTGTTGCTCCTAGACGTTCCAAGAGGGCCACAAAAGGAATCCCTCCACAACGTTATTCATGGCAACTGACAAAATCACCATTACCTTTGATTTGCAACGTTACTCTTCCTCCAGAGACATTCACACAAATCAAACAGCTTCCTGATTCAGAGCAAGACAAATGGTATGATGCAATGCAGGATGAAATGGACAGTTTAAAGAAACTTAATGTATTCACACCTGCAAAACCTCCAGCAAACAAGAAAGTCATTGGCACTCGATGGGTCTACAGAATCAAGAAGAAACCGAATGGTGAGTCTTTATACAAAGCCAGACTTGTAGCTCAGGGTTTCGCTCAACGTTATCCTGAGGACTACACAAACACTTACTCACCAACAGTCAGAACTGAAAGTGTAAAAATTGCCTTAACCACTGCAACTATTCTTGGTTTAGAAGTTTTCCAATTTGATGTGGACACAGCTTATCTACATGCAGACCTAGATGAAGAGATCTACGTGAGAAGCCCTCCAGGATTCCGAAAGCAAGAAGGGGATACCTGGTTCCTGAACAAAAGTCTTTATGGTCTGAAACAGTCAGGTTTAATGTGGTATTTATGTCTTACTGACAAACTAAATTCAATGGGCTTTATTAAGTCCGAAACTGATGAATGCGTGTTCACAAAAAGATCTAACAATGCATATGAGATAATTCTTGTTTATGTTGATGATATTGTTTGTATTGGTCCAAATAAGAAAATGAGTGAGATTTTTGCCAAAAGTTTGCAGAGATACTTCACACTAAAATCTTTAGGACACATTAGCACTTATTTAGGTGTTCAAATTGAAAAGACACAGAAGGGGTTTAGTCTTTCACAAGAAGAGAAAATTGACCACATTCTACATCATTGCAACATGAAAGATGCTAGCACAACAAAGACACCCATGCAAACAGATTTTCACAACTTAACACATGAACCAAGTCTTGAGTTCGAGGACCAAACACTTTATCGTTCAGTCATTGGTTCAATATTATACATTAGTAGTTGGACCAGACCTGACATTGCACTTAGTGTTAATCTTTTATCACGACACGTAGGTAAGGCAACACAATTTCATTGGTCATGCATTAAGAAGTTGTTGAAATACCTGAAACACACTAAGCACATTAAGTTATTGCTAGAACCAACACACACTGATCATCCACAGTTAATTTGTTTTGCTGACGCCGACTGGGCGAGTGACAAGAAGTCACGCAAAAGCACTTCTGGTTACATGATGTTCCTGAATGGTTGTCCTGTTTACTGGCAAGTGAGAAAACAGAGTTTTGTTTCATGTTCATCTACTGAAGCTGAATATGCTTGTGTTTCAGATGCTTGTAATTCTCTAACGTGGTTTGATGCTTTGATCACAGATATCTGGACACGTCCGATTCGACCAATCACCGTGATGGAAGATAATGTATCTGTGGTTTATATTTCTGAGTCACATTTTACAGGTTTTAGGTCCAGACACATTGACATTCGTTATCAAAACACAAAGCAATTAGTTAAGCAAGGTTTTGTTAAATTGCAATATGTTTCTACACATGATCAGATTGCAGACATGCTTAACAAACCACTCGCCGCAAATCAACACGAGTATCTGCGAAAGAAGATGTGCCTTAATTGATAATTTGATGACGTCAGCCCAGACTAGCAAAAGAAGGGGTGTCACGATGTTAAAAAGTTTGCTAGACATGAACTGACTGAACTGACATTCAAGAGTTAAACTAAGAAAGCTTTATTGCGCAGGTCATAAAACAAAATGTTATCTGAAAGTGATTTATTGCGCATGCTTCACACATTCCAGAACTATTCCTTTGTTCTTTGTCCGGCTGCCAATTTGGCAGACGGAGCTTTCATTATCAAAATGTAACAATTTAGTTAACTTTCTGTTTTATTTACTTTTATTATTTTCGTATTAAAGTTTGTTTATTAATTAGAATATACTTCTCAAAGACTTTTATTTTATTTTCTTAATATCTCAAAAGATATGCTGAAGGGAATCAGCCCGGTCCATTGATCTCATATTTTCTCCAGGGTGTTTTTTCCCCTGACAATGAAGAAAATGAAGACCTTAAGGATATCATGAGAACAATTTTAGCAGATTATATTAAGAGAGATAAAAAACAGCTGTGGTGGGATATGGACTTAGTTTATAGGATAAATTCAGCATATGCTAGAAGTCATAATATTCCAAGGGAGGTACATGTTAAATTTCTCAGGAGGACCACAAGGGATGAGGTGCTTGGGACCCAAAGGGAGAGACCATTGAAATATAAAGATGAAGAAATCACCATCCTTAAGCAGATTCCAAAAAAGATAAGAGAGAGAAGGAGGAAGCATTCCTCCTTATCAAAGAAACTATACAATAAAGGAATTTGGTTTAGATGGTTGTTGCCAGAGGGAATGTTGATCTTCTGGGAGGGAAACAGGATTAGAATTAATACAGTGCAGGAGGCGGAAGCCTTCATAAAAAAACATTTTCCCCTCCCAGAGGACGAACAAAGCAAAGGTAGTGGAAGGGACAGTAAGGTGCAAGACAAGAAGGAGCGGGGGGGCTGAGGCTTCCTCTGGGGATAGGGAGGAAGGAGCAATATCAAAAAGGCTCAGATGACAAAAATAAAAGTATTTGAAATAACAGCAATTGGTGACACTCTAGAAAGTGACAAAGGAAAACGAATGAACACATGGTTGACAATATAGAATAAGACCTGGCTTTCTGCTTGTCTTTTATATTTTGTTTTTAAGATTGTAAAAATTGTGAGTTTTGGATGGATTTCTATCACTAGTGTGGGAGCTGCCAAAATGTTTTGTATATCCCCTTACCTTTTCCCCATATATGTATAAAAACCAATAAAATTTTTATTAAAAAAAAAAAGAAACATCCGAGGAAACAATGGTGGGGGAAGCCAAAGTGGCCACCGGAGGATCCACAGATAGAACCTGAAGCAATCCCTCCAAATCCTGAAAGGAACTATAGTTTCTGATCGTTATTGCTAGGGGGAGGAACGGAGTCAGGTTGGCTCCACTGCCTTTGAATTACGTCCATGAATAATTTAGGAGATGGGATGACCTCATGTTCTGGCAGTAGTTCGGAAAAAAAGTCGCTCAGTGGCATCCAGTCCTAGTGCGGCCCCAGCCGGGGCCTATGGAACACCCATATTTGCCATGGCTTTGGCCTTGTAAAGAAGAGACTTAAATAAGGCCGTACGAAATAAGACCGAAAAGGCAGGCCTGCCGGGGGCCAGACCTTCATCCTCCGATAACTCCTGCACTGCCAACTCCTCCCCACTTCCAGCGAAGCCTTGCTGTGCAGGGAGTGGCGAGGGGACGGGGGATCCACCACTGAGTCTGGAATCCTAGGAATGGTGGGGGGATGGGAGGACTGCCCCCAGCATTGTAACTCTGAGTCCACCCCCTGGGAAATGGCTGCAGAAATTAAATCCCTAATTTCCTGAGGGAGAGCCAACCCTTGGCCTTCCTCTGAGCGGAGCCCCGCTGCAGTAGGGGTGAATGTGGCCTCCAGAACAGGTCTCCTTACCCTGGCCAGGGAATCAAGACCTGCTGCTGTGAGGCACGCAAGTATATCTGAGCCAGACTCGGCTCCAGAAATATCCCAAAGGTGGGAACTATCCAGAGACAAATCTCTGGTAACTTCCAGAATGGGGGGGAGACTCAATCTGCCTCCTGGCAACATCCCTCTCTGCAACTAGAGATGGAGGGGGCCTAGCATCCACTGCCCCCCTAGAGGCCTTGGAGGTCTGCTTGTCTAGGCCTCTCTGCCCATGTTCTGCCTCTTGCACAGGCATGGCCAACCCCGCTCAGGTATCTGATCTAGTGGATTTGGCCCTACTAGATTTGGCCCTTGTAGACGTCCTACCCACCTTACAACTAGACGCCTCCGTAGATGCCGATCGATCTGGGGAAGGCTCTGGCTGAGCACTGCTGGATGAAGCTGACCGATCCGCCATCTTGCCGCCTCTCAAAGCAACGTCTGAGTGTTGCGCAGAATAACAGGCCACCCGGACGAAACCGCGATTTAAACGAGCCCCGCGCTGAAAAAGAAAAGGGTGCTTGCGAATTGTAGCGAGGAGGAGGAAGCACACAGCAACATGCTCAAAGAAATAACTGGAGAGCTCTGACAAAATACAACCGCCACCAGTCTCCGGAGAGAATGTGTGGGCACTTTGGCACAGGCGCAGCAACATGGTACTCTCGGTGCCAAAACCAACCGCCACAACCAATCACTGCAAGAGACTCCATTTCAAAACAAAATGGTGCGAAGACGGCAGACCACTCCTTGCGCTCCCTGCTGCCAATTGGAAAGCTAAGTCAGGGTCTTGCCTGCAAAGGAGTCCTCAAACTTGAGTGGCAAACTGGCTCTGCAAGCTCCGGAAGATCTCTTCCACTGCCACCAATGGAGGCTAGCCTGAGTGATCGGGCAGTATCTCTGGCCGCAATGGCTCCTGATGCATTAAGCGGAGACTCAAACTTAACCAAATGCAGAGCTTAGTGGCGGTTCTAACCGGCGGCCTGGAAAAACCAGTGCACTCACCCACGGCCCAAAAGGCGGAGTAGAAACAATCACGAGCTTCCTGTTGCCCAAAAATCGCTGAGAACAATATGCTCAGGGGTGGGTTCCTGCCAGTTCTAACCTCTTCTATAGACACAAATCTTCCACAAATCTACAGTGCCGTTTAGAACAGGTTCCAGCTCCCTCCCCCCGCCAGTCCGCACATCATCAAGATGAAGAGCAAGAGGAGGAATTCTGGGAGTTGAAGTCCACAAGTCTTAAAGCTGTCAAGTTTGAACACCCCTGGGTTTTTTTTTCTAAAGTGTTAGGGGTGCGAGGGTCTTGTAACTTGACAGCTTTAAGATTTGTGTGCTTCAAATGCCAGAGTTTCTGAGCCAACATTTTGGTTGCTAAGCAAGAGTGTTGTTAAGTGAGTTTCACCACATTTTACAAGTTGGCCACTCCCACCCGGTCACATGGCCAGCAAGCCACTCCCACAAAGCAGGCCACACCTACAGAAGAGGTTCTAAAAAATTTTGAAAGCCACCACTGAATATGCTATAAATAAACGTGGAGAATCCAAGCTTCCAAATAAATTATAAATTGCCTTAAAATTGAAACTGAGTTGGAGAAATCTTGAATATGTCTCTCAGGCTAGACTGAGTTAAAAAAACTGGCTTCTGGAGGACAAGAGAGGCGTGGTCAAGACTTTTTTCAACTCAGTCTCTAGGCTAATTGGCTGAATTTAATCCATGCTTGGATTCTCCAAGCAGTTGGGAATAATTCAGTATGTATTTTTTTTGTAAAAAAGTTTTTTATTTTTCCTTTCAAATTCATTCTTAAATATACATTCTTATAATTGCTATTTAACATTTGTCAATTCATACCATTTTTCCACCCGTATATTTACATTTTCATACTTTATTTCCCCTCCCCGATTTAATGTGTCATCTGAGTTATTTGTTTTATGCTTTGTTCCTTTCTCTATTTGTATCTTTTTTCAAGCCAATCATAAAATCGCCATGTCCTATAGTACACTGATTCCTCTTTGTCCTTTATTCTCAATGTCAACCTGTTCATTTCTGCACAATCTAATATCTTCTTTATTACCTCCCCTTCTGATGGGGTTTTGTCTGCTTTCCAATTTTGTGCAAATACAATTCCAGCAGCTGTTATTATTTGTACAATCAAATATGAATCTTCTTTACTATATTTCTCTGGTAGAATACCCAATAAGAATACCTCTGGTTAAACTCTATGGGCTGATGTATCATTTTCTCTAATCATGTTTGTATTTTAACCCAATAGCTTTTTGTGCCCCTACACGTCCACCACATATGATAATATGTTCCTGGCAATTGGTGACATTTCCAACATTTAGCTGATTTATCCTTAAACATTTTTGCTAATCTTTCTGGTGTCATGTGCCATCTATAAAACATTTTATATAAATTCTCTTTGTATGCTGTCGCCATTGTCAATTTATAGTTCCTTTCCCATAGTTGTTGCCATTTTTCTAGTTCTATTGTATATCCAAAGTTTTTTGCCCATCTTATCGTTGTTTCTTTAACCTCTTCTTCTAAATTTATTCTGAGTAGATAACTATACACTTTTAAAATCATTTCCCCATGAGTATCCTATCTAATTCTGAATCTTCCATATTAAAACCATACTCTTTAATATCTTTCTTGTATCTTGTTTGAATTTGAATTTCTTTAAACCATCCTATATCAATTGCTTGTTCTTCTAATTCTTTCTTTTTTTTAGTTCTCCCTGTGCTGTTAGTATATCTTTGTACCTAATAACCTTTTTCGTACTACTAATATTCGGATATGTCAATGCTTCCATCGTTGAAAGCCACATTGGTACCTCCATATAGTGCTTTTCTTTTACTTTTTCCCATGCTGCGTATAAACCATTTCTTACATAGTGTCTCTGAAAATAACCATGTATTCTATTTTTCCCATACCACAAAAATGTGTGCCAACCCAATTGCATATCATGTCCCTCCAAGGATGACAACCTTGCATTTCTTAATAATATCCATTCTTTTATCCATGTTAAAGCTGCTGCTTGATAGTATAATTCCCAATGTGGTACACCAAATCCACCTTTAATCCTTGAATCTTATATTACATTATTATATTAATTCTCGCTTTCTTTCCTTGCCAAATATATTTTCCTATTATTTTATTTAGTTTTTCGAAGTACTTTTTTTCCAGTTTTATCGGTATTGCTTGGAATAAAAATAATATTCTTGATAGTATATTCATCTTAATTACCGCTATTCTTCCCATTAGTGATAGCTGTATGTTTTTCCATTTCTCTATATCCATTTCAATTTGATTTTCTTAATTTATAGTAATTATCTTCTTTAATAGTTATGCATCTCAAAGTAAACTGTATTCCCAAATATTTCACTCTTTTTACTATTTGAATATCTAATTTCTCCATTATTTCTCTTTTCTGTTTTTCACTAAATTTTTTGTTTTATCTTTATTAATTTTCAATCCTGCCACTCCTCCATACTCTTCTATTTGTTCTAGTAGTTTTGGACCTGTTTCTATTGGATCTTCAATAATGAATACCAAGTCATCTGCAAATGCTTGCAATTTATATTCTTCTTTTTTTAATTTTCATTCCTTTTATATCTTCATCTTGCCTTATCTTTCTGTTCAAAACTTCTAATGTCAATATAAATAATAGTGGAAATAGAGGACACCCTTGTCTAGTCCCTTTTCTAATCAGCACTTTTTCTGTTTATATCTCCATTTACTATTACTTTAGCCTGTTGTTCCTTTAGATAGTTTTAACCATATTTATGAATCCCTCCCCAAAATCCATCATTTACAGTTGCATTATCATAAATTGCCAATTTACATTATCAAAAGCTTTCTGTGCATCCAAAAATAACAATGCCATTTGTTTCCCGGGATTTATTTTATTTATTTATTTGATTTGATTTCTAGACCGCCCCCTCTCCCCGAAGGGACTCGGGGCGGTGTACAGGTACCAAATTAAAAACCATACAAATAATCATAAATATAGTTAAAATCGGATTAAACATTAAACCCCTGTACAAATTTATAAAAATTAAAAACTTAGCCTAAGACCAACCCGTGAAATTTAAAAATACAGACTGAGGTGGGAGAGCAGGAATTATGAAGGGATGTGCTTCATAATATTCTAATGCATTCAATATAATTCACATATTATCTCTAATTTGTCTCTTGGGTAAAAAAAACATTTTGATCTGACTGTATAAATTCACTTAACAGTCTTTTAAGTCTTTCTGCCATTATCGATGCAGATTTTATAATCCACGTTTAATAAAGAAATTGGTCTATAGTTATTTGTTGCAAGTCTGTTTCTTCTTTTGGGATAAGAGTTATATAAGCCTCCGACCAATAATCCAATATTTTTGCTTTCAATAACAGCTAATTAAATACTTCTAAAATGAAGTTGCTTAGTACATCTTGTAGTGTTTTGTAGTATTCTGCCGGTAATCCATCTGGACCTGGTGTTTCCCTCCTTTTTTTGTCTTTTTATTGCTTCTATTACTTCCATCATTGTTATTCTCTCTTCTAGTGCCTTTTTAATTTTTTCTGGAATCTTAGGTATTTCCGCATTCTCTAAATACTGTTTTTTCTTTTCCTCTGCCGTTGTGTCTTGCTGGTATAATTCCTTATAATATTTTTCTACCATTTTTTCTTTTTCCTCCTTTTGATAACAAATATTCCCTTCTTGGTCTGATAATAGATTTATGATTTTTTTCCTTTCTCTTTTTTCATCTTGTACGCGAACCATCATCCTGGTTTATTTGCATTTTCAAAGACGTTTTGTGTTGTGGCTTTTACTTTATTGCCACTTCTTCATTTTCCATTAAATTCAATTTGTGTTTTTCTAGGTCCATCAAATTTTTATTTTTTTTAAAAAAATGTATTTGACATTTTCCAAACATTAAAATCGCAATCACACTTTTGCAGCTTTCTGTTATCGGTAATTTTTTCTGATTTCGGCTTTTCCATTTTCCATTCTATTATTTTATACATATTCTTCTTTGTTTACTTTTTCATTTTTACAATATATACATCTATATACAATATTTCCGTCTCTACTGCTTTCTAAATATATGTTATCTCTTTTCATTGTGTTTGCTATGTGTTCCTTATGCATTGATTTTACATCTCTTTTCAAGCCAGTTATACCACCTGTTCCATATTTTGTAGTACTCTGTTTCCTCTCTATCTCTTAGTTCCATCGTTAGTTTGTCCATTTCTGAGCATTCTAACACCTTTTTTATGATTTCTGCATTTGATGGAATTGTTTTTAGTTTCCAACTTTGGGCATATGAAATTCTGGCAGCAGTGATTATATGAAGCATTAAATATTGAATATCCTTACTAATATTTTATTATTATTCCTAGAAAAAACAGCTCAGGGTTCATGTCAATTTTTTGTTCTATTATTTCTTCTAACCATTTTTGAATTTTGGTCCAGAATTCTTTGGCTTTTGGACACGTCCACCACATATGATAGAAGGTCCCCTGTTGGTTACATTTCCAACAGTTTGGTGATCTATTTGGGAACATTTTGGCCAATCTTGCTGGGGGTAAATGCCACCTATAAAACATTTTGTAAATGTTTTCCTTATAGGATGCCGACATTCTCAATTTATAATTTTCCCCCCATACTTTTTCCCAGTGCTCCAATTCAATATTATACCCAAAGTTTTTAGCCCAAATTATCATTGTTTCCTTCATGGTTTCCTCCTCCATTTTGAATTTTAAGAGACAATTGTATGTTTTTGCAATCATTTTTTCTTCTGTTCCTGTTACTATTTTGTCCAATTCTTGTTGTTCGTTTTGAAATCCATACTGTTCTAAGTCCTTTTTGTATCTTGTTTGAATTTGTAGGCACGACCACCAGCCTAATTCAATTCCCTGTAATTTTAACTCCTGATTTGTTTTAAGTTTTCCTTGCCCATCCAATAAATCCTTATATGTCAATATCCTATTCAAATCTATTACATTGGGGTAGATAATTGCTTCCATGGTTGATATCCACCTGGGAATTTTTGTGTAGAAGTTTCTTTTGATTTTCATCCATATTTCTATTAAGGCCCCTCTCACCTGATGCCTCTGGAAATATTTATGGACTTTACACTTTCCCTCCCAGATAAAAGCATGCCAACCCAGCTGTAAATCATGGCCCTCTATCGTCAATATTCTTTTATTTTGAAGTACTATCCATTCTTTCAGCCATGTTACCGCTGCTGCCTGATAGTAAAGCTCCCAATCTGGGAGGCCAAATCCTCCTTTAATTCTAGAGTCCTGTAGTAATTTTACTTTTATCCTAACTTTTTCCCCCAGTCAAATAAATTTTAAAATTATTTTATTTAGTTCCACGAAAAAAATTTCCCCTAATTTTACTGGTACAGTTTGGAATAGAAATAAAATTTTTGGTAGGATACTCATTTTTATGGTTGCAATTCTTCCAATCAGTGATAATTGTAATTTAGTCCAATTTCCCAAGTCCTTTCGTATTTGTTGTAATAATTTTGAATAATTGCCTTCTTTTATGGTAGAACATTTAGCTGTTAGCCAGATTCCAGGATATTTTACCTTTTTAACTATTTGCATTTCCAATACTCTAATTCCTCATTTTGCCTTTGTGTAAGATTTTTAGTAATTATCTTTATTTTATTTTTATTTATGTTTAAGCCTGCAACTTTACCAAATTCCTCTACTTCTTGAATTAATATTTTCCCTGTTTCAAGGGGGTCTTCTATTATAAAAACCATATCATCGGTGAATGCTTGAGTTTTGTATTCTTTTTAAATTTTTAACCCTTTTATTTCCTCTTTTTCCCTAATCCGTGTTAGTAAAACTGCCAATGAGAGGATAAATAGAAGAGGAGATAGTGGGCATCCTTGTCTGACACCTTTATTTATATTGACTTTGTCTGTTAGATCTCCATTTACCATTGTTTTAGCTGTCTGGTTTGAATATATTGCCTTAATCATTCTAATCAATTTTTCTCCAAATTTCATAATAGCTAATTGTGTGATAAGAAACTGCCAATTTAAATTATCAAAAGCTTTTTGCGCATCTACCAATACTAATGCTAATTGTTTTTCTGGATGAGCTTCATAGTATTCTAATACATTCATTATAATTCTTGCATTATTTCTTAATTGTCTCTTGGGTAGGAATCCATTTTGATCCGAATGAATAATTTTGTTTAAAAAATTTTTAAGTCTTTCCGCAATGATTGTCATAAATATTTTATAGTCAGCATTTAGTAGCGAGATTGGCCTATAGTTTTGGATCAATTGATTGTCTGTTTCTTCTTTTGGAATTAATGTTATAAATGCCTCAGTCCATGAACTTGGCATTTTTGCTTGTTCTAGTACTTCATTGTACAGTTCTAACATGATTTCCTCAAAAGTTTCTTGAAATTTTTTATATATCTCTGCGGGGATGCCATCTGGTCCTGGTGATTTATTTTTTTTTTTTTGTTTCTTAATTGCCTCCTTTATCTCTGTTAGAGTTATTTTTTTCATTTAGCATTTCTCTTGCTTCCTCTGAAATACTTAGTAGGTTTCTCTCTTGTAAATAATTTTGGATTTCTTTTTCTGAAATATTTTCCTGACTGTATAGAGTTTGAAAAAAGTTTTGGATTATACATTTTTTTTCTTCTGTCTTATGGAACAAATTCCCATGTTCGTCCTGTAATTGCTGTATTAGCTTTTTGGTTTTTTCTTTCTTCAATTTGTGGGCCAGCCATCTACCTGGTTTATTTGCTGTTTTGAAATAGTTTTGTTTCGCCATTTTTTATATTACATATCATTTCTTCTTGAAGTGTTAGATTGATTTTATGTTTCACCAAATATCTCTCTTCTTTGATTTTAATATTTTGTGGTTCTTTCTGCAACACGGTCTCCAACTCTTTAAGCTTCTCCTGTAATAGTGTTTGCTGTTTCCTTTTTTCCTTATTTCTCCTTGCGGTATATGCTATTGTTATACCCCGCACATAGGCTTGTGTGGTATCCCATAGGTTTTGTAGTGTTGTTTGATCTTTCTTGTTTTCCTTAAAGAAAATATCTAATTCCTTATCCATCATTTGTATATATGATTTTTCTTTTACAATTCTCTGATTTAGCATCCATCTGAATTTTTTCCTCTGACCTTTCCATTTTACCATTAGTGGATTGTGGTCTGTCCATGTATTTGGTGAAATCTCCATATCTTCTATGTTATTGATCAAATCTGGGTTCATCCATGCCATATCGATTCGGGACCATGAATTGTGCAGATGGGAAAAGAAAGTGTACTGTCTTTTTTTATTTTTTTATTTATCTGTCTCCATGCATCCCTTAAATTTAATTCTTGCACCATTTCAAAGAAGGTACTCAGTAGTTGTTGTCTTTTCTTTTTCTTCTTTTTTGTATTCCTATAATCTATTTTGTTGTCTGCCACCGCATTGAAATAGCCTGTTATACAGACATTTTCCCAATCTGATTCAATTATTTTCTTATGTAATTTATTATAGAATTGTTTTTGGTTTATATTTGGAGCATAAATTGTCACCAACATAATTCTTTTTTGATTTGTTGTTATTTCTGTCATTAAAAATCTGTCTTCTCTATCACTAAATATTTTCCTCGAATTTAACCAATCTTTTATGTATACTGCAATTCCTCTTTTCTTATTTTGTGCTAATGCAAGATGCAGCTTTCCTAATTTGGGGCTTTCTAGAATATTACCATATTTTTCTTTGATATGGACCTCCTGTAAGCAGACAATATCCATATTCTGTCTTTTGAGTCTTGTTAATGTTTGTTTTCACTTGGCCGGTGAATTGATACCATTGATGTTCAAAGATATCATCTTTATTTCATCTTCCATCTTATTTGTATGTTGGTTTTGGTCCTTTCCTTGTTCTTGTCTCGATTTGTGTTCTTGTCCTGGCTCCTTCTCTCTCCCCTGTCATTCTGTTTCCCTTCGGTCCCTTATATTCTACTCTGTAAGTTTTTCCTCTGATGTCTGTTCTTCCTGACTCTTGTTTTCTGCTTCCTCTCTACTATCTTGTTCATCTTCTATTATATAGTGATCATAAAATTCCTGTACCTTTTCCAGTGAGTCAATACGGAATTTTTTTTTCCTGCCAGGTTATTAGCATCCCCTCAGGGATAAGCCATCTAAACATCACTCTGTATTTGAGCAGTTGGGTCGATAGGAAATGGTAGTTTCTTCTCTGTTCCCTTATCCATTTTGGTATCTGTTTTAATGTTATGATGTCTGTTCCCTTATAAACCAAAGACTCTTCTCTTGTTTTGCTGTAGACTTCATCTCTTGTCTTTTTTCTTGTAAATCTTGCATGTATCTCTCTTGGAAGTTTATGTCTGCGTGCATAGTTTGTGTGGACCCTATACACATCGTCCAAGTCATTTTCCACTTCCTGTTTGCTTTTTTGCAGAAGTTCAGCCAGGAGTTCGGCCATTAACTTTGAAAGATCTTCCTCCTTAGTTTCCACTATATTATGGAATCTAAGATAAAACATTGATCTCTCCATCTCTAAATTTATAATGGCCTCTTCCGTTTGTTTTTTCTTTGTTTGTTTTATCTAGTTTCTTTTCTGTTTGTTCCGTTCTAGTGTCCACTATTTTTATTTTTTGCTCATTTTGTATTATCCTTTCCTGCATTGTACCAATTTTATCTACTTTGTGTTGGATTCAGGCAACGAGAGAACAGACTCCAGACGATAGTGACAACAACAGCTCTTTATTTAGTAGTAGTAGTGATCCAGCTTGGCTTGGGGTCGAATAGCTCCCCTTTTATAGGGATCGGGTACACCTCCCGTCCAATCAGAACAACCCCTTGTTCCCGCCCTAGTGGCGGACCTGAGTGGAGACTTACAGCGGAATATGCTAATATCTAACACCCCTCCCCTCTTAGATGGAGTGTTCCGGTTTGTGACAAAGTCCTGTAAGTATGCCGGTTTCTGCCTTACTTGGGTGGACCGTCGGATTTCCGGTTGAGTTGGAACGGGCGTGAGATCAGCGTGTTCCTCCTGTTCCATTTCACTGGCAGGGGATGGTAGGTTCCCCTCGCTCAGAGGCTGTTCCGCTCTATCGTTGATCTCAGGTTCCACCCCAGGCTCCGTGGTGCTGTAGTCCTCTGTGCTCGGATATTCGGGTTGTTGCGTTGGCTGATTTTCCGACGGAATGAAGTCTTCGTTCGCTGATCGTAGGTTGGAGTGCGTTAGGCGACCTCGGAGTTGGTCTATGTGCCTCTTCCAGTTCCTCCCATCCTCTAGTTCCAACAAGTAAGATCGAGGACCCGTGATACCAATTACCTTTGCCGGAATCCACAGCGTCCCCCCTGCATAGTTGTGGGCGTATACTGAATCCCCTATGCTAAAGTTCCGAATTTTGCTTGTGGAGTCTGGGGGCGATGTGGCAGAGTAGTTTGGGTGAAGTCGGTCCAGGTGAGACCGTAATCGGCGACCCATGAGGAGTTCAGCGGGGCTCCTTCCGGTCGTGGCACTAGGGGTAATATGTTGGATTAGTAAGTAATGGTCGATTCGTGTTTGCCAATCACCTGGGCCCATCCTAGCGAGGGCCTCTTTTGCAGATCGCACCATTCTCTCCGCCTGTCCGTTCGATGCCGGATGGAATGGCGCGACGAGGGCATGCCGAATTCCCTGACTCGCTAAATATGTTTCGAATTGCATGGCCGTGAATTGGGGCCCGTTGTCGGAGACCAGGAGGTCGGGCAGGCCGTGAGTGGCGAAAAGTCACCGTAGTACCTTAATGACTGCCTCTGCCGTGATTGACGTCATTAGGACTACTTCCAACCATTTGGAGTATGCATCCACAACTATTAGAAACGTTTGCCCTTGGACTGGCCCTGCGAAATCAATGTGTATTCGCGACCAGGGTGCTTTTGGTTTGTCCCATTCCGTGGCGGGCGCTTCAGGGGGGGCTGGTCTGGACTCTTGGCACAGATCACAAGTGGCTACCCATTCCTCTATCTCCTTGTCCATGTTAGGCCACCAAACGTAACTCCTAGCTAACGCTTTCATCCTTACGATCCCCGGATGCCCAACATGTAAAGCCTCTAATACATTTTTCCGCAGCGTGTATGGTACAACAACTCGATCCCCCCACAATAAACAACCTTGTAAAACCGACAGTTCGTCGCGCTTAGACCAAAACAGTTTGAATTCGGGTCCCACATTCCCTTTGGGCCACCCGCTCCATACCCAAGTTTGTACCTGTCTGATTACATTGTCCTTAGCAGAAAACCTAGCAACATCCACAGAAGAAATTGGTCCTGAGTCCAAACAGTCAATCAAGAGAACCGGTATTTCGGGAGTGGGGTCTGTTAACAGTTCTGGTAGTGGGCAACGGCTGAGTGCGTCTGCGTGCCCTAATGTGGACCCCGGCCGATGTATTAACTTGTAGGAATACGCAGCCAGGAAAACAGTCAACCTGGTCATGCGTGGGGAGAGTGATACCGGTGTGGGGCGGTTTCCCGCCAAAAGACCCAGCAATGGTTTGTGGTCTGTGATAAGTTCGAAATCGCAGCCGTAGAGATACTCATGGAAACGTTTGACTCCAGCCACAGCGGCTAACGCTTCCCTGTCCATTTGGCTGTAGTTTCGTTCAGCCGATGATAAAGTCCTTGAATAGAACGCTATGGGTGCTTCGTTTCCGTTTGGCATTCTGTGGCTGAGTACTGCGCTGATGCCGAAAGGTGATGCATCGCAGGTCAATACTAGTGGTAGAGTTTGGCTGTATTGGATGAGTAGCGAGTCGGTCGTGAGTAGACGCTTGACTGCGGCGAAGGCGGCCGCCTCGGAACGTCCCCAGGTCCATTTCGTGTTCTTGGCTAGGAGTCGGTGTAGCGGCTCAGCGACGGTAGCTTTCTGTCTTAGAAAAACGCTGTAGAAGTTAAGAAGTCCAAGGAAAGCCTGCAACTCGGTCTGACTTCGTGGTGTGGGGGCGTCCTGGATCGCCTTAATTTTCTTCGATGTTGGGTGAATACCCAACCCATCGATTCTATATCCCAGGAATTCTACGCTAGGCATGTTAATTTGGCATTTTTCCTTTTTTAGGTGGAGACCCTTTTCTCTGATTCTGGCCAAAACAGTTCTAACACGTTTTAATAGTTGCTCCTCGTTTGCAGCCGACACCAAGATGTCGTCAAAATATGGGACGACTCCTGGTATGCCCTGCAAAAGCCGTTCCATGACGCTTTGGAACAGACCTGGAGTGATGCTTACGCCGAATTGTAACCGGTTGCATTTGAAAGCACCCCTGTGCGTCACTATAGTTTGGGCCTCCGCCGTGGCGCTATCCACAGGCAGCTGCTGATACGCTTGTGCCATGTCTAACTTCGCAAATATTTTTCCTGGCCCCAACGAATGCAATAGGTGTTGGACTACGGGCACAGGATACGCGCTTTGTTGTAGGGCGACATTAATTGTGCATTTATAGTCCGCGCAGATGCGGACTGACCCATCTGGTTTAACTGGGGTCACGATGGGGGTTTCCCAGCGCGCGTGATCCACCGGTTCAAGGATCCCTTGCTCTACGAGCTTATCGATTTCTTTGTCAATCTTGGGACGGAGTGCGAAAGGCACTCTTCTAGGTTTGAGTCGGATTGGCGCCACTTTTGGATCTAGATTGAATGATATTGGCTTTCCCACATACTTACCAAGGCCGGGGCTGAACACATCCTCGAACTCCTTAAACATCTGTTCAGCGCTGCTGTTTTCCACGGCGTTGATTCCGGTGACTTCTAGCCCCAGGGCTTCAAACCAATCCAGTCCCAGGAGGCTCTGTAATGGCGCGCTGGCGATGGTCACGGGCAGCTGGGCTATGATGTCTTTGAACTGGACCCGAAACGTGCCTTGACGCACAATGGGGACCCTGTTCCCCTGGTAGTCTCATAGCAGGATGTCTGGTGTTCGCAGTTGGCGCTTCTTAAGGCTCGGAATTGCTTTTTTCATGGTTGACCACGAAATGATCATCAGGGACGATCCCGTGTCGACTTCAAGCTCGCAAGGGGAGTCCTCCAGGAGGACAGTGAGTTTCAGCTTTTTAGGCCGCTTTGTGCGGACCTGACCTATCGTTGTGAGATAGGTTCTCATGGGTTCTCTCTGGGGATACTCTCTCTCAGTTTCCTGGGAATACTCTCTCTCGGCTCTCTGTGAATACTTTTACTTTTACTTTACTTTTATTTAGATTTTTATACCACCCCCTCTCCCCAAAGGGACTCGGGGCGGTGTACACTCAAATAAAAACACATCAATAAATAGAAAATACAAACACAAAGAGGAGGCAATAAGAAACTGTACATATCTGAAGCAAAGTAGTTAAAAGCAATATTTAAATAACCCTAAAAATACCCAATTAAAATATCTGCCAGGAGGTAGAATAAAACTATAAATGGGCCAGGCCGGCAAAACGGAACAGGTGAGTCTTCAGTTTTTGTCGAAAGGAGCGGAAGTCGGTGGTGGTTCTGATATCGGGGGGGGAGGTCATTCCAGAGGGTTGGGCCCATCACAGAGAAGGCTCTACTCCTAGGCGCCGCCCGTTGGCATTGCTTAGTGGATGGCACCCGGAGGAGTCCTTCCCTGTGAGAGCGAATCGGTCGCAGGGAAGTGTGTGGTAGGATGCGATCCCGCAAGTACCTAGGTCCTGAGCCATGGAGCACTTTAAAGATAGTAATTAACACCTTGAAACGCACCCGAAAGACCACAGGCAGCCAGTGCAGCTCGCGCAGGAGTGGTGTTACGTGGGAGTACCTAGTACTCCCCATAATAGCCCGCGCGGCTGCGTTCTGGACTAGCTGCAGTCTTCGAGCGCGTCCCAAGGGAAGCCCCATGTAGAGGGCATTGCAGTAGTCCAGCCGAGACGTCACCAGTGCATGAGTGACCGTGCGTAGGGCATCCCGGTCCAGTAGGGGGCGCAATTGGCGAACCAGGCGAACCTGGTGGAACGCCCCCCTTGCCACGGCTGCCACATGGTCATCCATTGACAGCCGGGCATCTAGGAGGACGCCCAAATTGCGCGCCCGTTCCACAGGGGGCAATTGCTCGCCCCCTATGGTCAGTGATGGAATCAACTGACTGAACCGGGGTGCCGGTAGCCACAGCCACTCAGTCTTGGAGGGGTTGAGCTTGAGTCTGTTGTCTCCCATCCAGACCCCGACGGCTTCCAAACACCGGGTCATCACTTCGACAGCCTCGTTGGGGTGGTCTGGGGTGGAAATGTACAGCTGCGTATCATCAGCGTACAGATGATACTCCACCCCAAAACCACGGATGATCTCCCCCAGCGGCTTCACATATGCATTGAACAGAAGGGGCGAGAGGACCGACCCCTGAGGCACCCCACAAGTGAGTGCCCTCAGGGTCGACCTCTGCCCCCCTGCCAACACACATTGCGTCCGGTCAGCTTCCCCCGTCGACGGCAAGTTGAAATCCCCTATAACCACAAGCTTGGGGGTCTCAACTGCCGTCTCTGAGATCAGCTCGAGGAGCTCGGGCAGGGCTGCTGATGCATAGCGAGGAGCCAAGTATACAATCAGCAAGCCCCACTGCCTCCCTGGGCCCCATTTCACACCAAGGGACTCACATCCGGGTATCTGAGGTACAGTGAACTCCCTCGGCTCTAGACATTCCCGTATAACTACCGCCACCCCACCACCCTTACCCAGGGCCCGAGGCTGATGGAATGCACAGAAACCCGGTGGGCACATTTTCACGAGGGGTAAACCACCCTCGTGGCCCAACCAGGTCTCCGTTATCCCTGCAAGGTCCAGCTCCCCCTCTGAGATCAACTCATTAATGAGGGGGGCCTTGTTGGTCACGGACCTTGCATTGCAGAGCATCAGCCTCAGGCCCTGGCTCTGTAGTTCCTGACCACCTAGATTGCGGGGGTTGGTACAAACGACTGGGTGTAACCAACAACCACGGTCTCCCAACCGACGTTGTGGTCTTCTCCTGTCCTCGCATCCCCTCCTCCCTGCGACCGATGTAATAAGACAACCCTCTATTGGAATGTTCTTTCCCCTCCCCCCCTCCACCACACTCACTTCCCTCCTAGACTCACCTGTTCGCCTGGCACTGGCCCCCCTCCTGGACAGATTCCCCCCACCCCCCACCCTAAAACCCTCCCTGGAACCCCCTAAGAAGGATAAAAAACATTTATTTAAAAAACCCCTAAGCTTCCGTTTCTTCCACCTCTCGGGGTCTATAAACCCGTCATCAAGGCGGGCCCTTACAAGCGACAAGGGCCATGCCTGCGAGAGGGGGGTCTCCCGCAGGCGGAGCAGGTCTAGCCTCGAATAAATAATCTTAAAAGATCTTAAAAAACACGATGGGGTCAAGGTGCTGTGGATGATGAGTGGTCAGTCAAAAAGGGGGGGGGGGGAAGAGTAATCAAATGTCCAAGTGGTGGTCTGGGTGGTGGAGAGATGGTCCAAAGGGTGGTAGCAGCCTAGATGATCCTAGGTGGGTGGGAGTTCATAGAGAGAGTTTGTAGATAGTAATCTAGAGTTCTTAAGGAATGGGGTTCCCAATTGGGAGGGGGACGATGTTCTTGGGGGCAGATGGTCTTGGCCTAGACATCCCTGTGGCCTACCCATGGCCCTAATATAGGGCTTCCGGTGGCCCCCGGTGTTCCAGGCCGCCCCCAGCCGCCCCCAACCTCCATTCCAATCCTGCTCTCTCATGACCCCCACCCAAAATCCAGATGTTGGTGGGTCTCACCCAATGTCCTAATGATGTTCCTGGCATCCATGTCAGCTCTTTCAGCGGCTGCTGCTGTTGGTGCCAGCCTCTCTCCTTCCAGCGTCCTTCCAGCGTCACTGCAGCCGCAGTCGCAGCCACTTTCTCTCCATTCACCAGCTTCTCTCCTTCCAACTCCTTCTTTTTCTCTCTCTCTCCTTCCAATCTCTCCTTCTCTCCTTCCAATCCTCTCTGCTCACCAGCCTCTCTCCTTCCAGCTTCTTCTTCCCTCTCTCCTTCCAACGTTGCTCACCAGCCTCACCAGCCTTTCTCCTTCTCCTTCCAGCGTCTGCTCACTCGCTTCTCTCCTTCCAGCATTTGCTCACCAGCCTCTCTCCTTCCAACGTTCCAACAATTCTCTTCCCTTCCCGGCGTCACCGCGGCTATAGCCTCTTTCCCGAGGCCTCTCAGCCTCTCAGCTTCACAGCTTCACAGCCTCACATTCGCAGCCTCACATTCGCAGCCTCCACAGTCCTCTTTCCTCCCGCTCTCTCCAACGCTCTCCAACGCTGCTGCTGCCACTGCCGCAACGCCGCCATTTCCGCTGCCGGCTTCTCTCCCCACTCCACACACCATCTTCTCTTTAGCCTTCCCTCCAACCTCCCGACCCACCCTGGCGGACCCAAATGGGTCCAAAATGGGCCAGGGTGGTCATGCTGTCTGACTCCCGGCCCTCAGATGGAACGAGGGCCGGATACAGCCTCTTTCCCCCATCGCCGAGCTCCTTGGCGTTCCGGAGCTTCAAGAGGCGACCGCCATTGCCGGAAGCTCCTCCCTCCTCCCCTTTCAGCTCTTTGGGGATACTCTCTCTCGGCTGACTCCCTCGGTTCTCTCTCTGGGCGCCCTTTGTTTTTCCGCCAAGCCCCTGGGTTGGGCTTCTGTCTGCGGTACATAGGAGGCTGCCATTGTGTGGCAGGGACTTCGCTCCGGCACACTCGTGCGATGTGCCCAAGTTTGTCGCAATGCGAGCAAACAACGTTTCTGAAACGGCAGGTAGACCGGGGGTGGTTCCCTCCGCAGCTTGCGCATGGTGGCAGACGGAATTCGGGTTTTCCCGCCGGTCTTGTGTGACTGCTCCGCATGCGATGGCTGTCTTCGAATTCGCTGTCCTCGGCCTCTTGGTCGGTGGCCTCATAGTGCACTTTGGCTTGTCTGGCTCCCTGCTGGGTCGCGCTGTATCCCCGTTGTATTGTTTCGGAAGACCTGTCCGCTGATTCAGAAGCTCTTGCCTCGTCTAGCGCGATTTGCAGGCTTAGGTTGGGTTTAGCCAACAATCGTTTTTGTAACGAAATGTCTTTTAACCCGCATATCAGGCGATCCAGGATTTGCTCGTCCAGATCCCTGAAACCGCAATGCGTGGCTGCTTTCCGAAGTGCTGCAACGTACTGGTTGATGGTTTCCCCCGCCTTCTGGTTCCTCGTGTTGAATCCTTGGCGGCAAACGTGGCGGGAAGGTTTTGGCGCGTAATGTGTTTGCGGCGCCATCCATGTTACCGCCTGGATGTGGGTTGGCGCTGAGAGATCCCTGGCCGTCTTGAAAACGTCTCGACCGCAGTAGCTCAGGAACATATTCTTTTTCCGGGAGTCTGGTACTCCCGTGAGATCGTTAGCCTCGAGGAAACACTCGAATCTCAGCATGTAGGATTCCCAATGCTCGGCGATTGGGTCATATGGAGTTGGAGGAGCATGCATCGACATCTTGTCTGCGTTTGAATTTGCCGCGCTGAGATGGCTGCCGGAACTTCCGCCGAATTCCGGGGCTGGATCGGATCCGTAGATTTTGGAGGTAGCTTCTTCGTCCTATCTGTCTCTCGATCCCACCTTCGGCGCCAATGTTGGATTCAGGCAACGAGAGAACAGACTCCAGACGATAGTGACAACAACAGCTCTTTATTTAGTAGTAGTAGTGATCCAGCTTGGCTTGGGGTCGAATAGCTCCCCTTTTATAGGGATCGGGTACACCTCCCGTCCAATCAGAACAACCCCTTGTTCCCGCCCTAGTGGCGGACCTGAGTGGAGACTTACAGTGGAATATGCTAATATCTAACACCTTGCGTATCTCTCCTTTCACCTCCCCCATATCACTCTTAAGTTCTTCAACTTTTTGTCATTACCTCCTGCATCTTCATCATTGTCTCCTGAATTGATATTAGGGTTGATTGCACGTTCTGTAGATTTATAGTGGAGCCTGATTTCTCACCTCCTACCATGCTTTTCACTGAACGTGGTCCTGATGGGGATGCTATCGTTATGGTTGTTTCCCCCCTCCCTATTTTGGTAACTGTGGTGGTTGTACTCATTTTAATGTTTTTAAAAAAGTTTTTCCACAGTACCATATATCCCCATTTTTTCCCCTTTATCTATCTATCTTTTTTTCTTTTTTTGTCTCTATCTCACTTCCTCACAATTCTTCTACCTACTTCACTAACTATTATTGGTGACCACAATATAGAACACCCTATGTTATAATACAATCAATACCCTATTTATACAATTGATTGATACAATTAATGATCTAATAATACGCTAATGATGGTCTAACAGTTCTGACTACTAACATAAACAATTATACTAATCTTAATCTATTTTTTTATTTAATTATAAGAAATATAAAAATTATAGATATTGCATTTACTATGAGTAATACTTATAATATAATACTTATATTGCAGGTTTAATACCTTGTCTACTTATAAGAATGTAAATATAAATTAATATATGTAATGTTTTTTTAACTTGATTATTAAATTGATTACATTATAAAAAATATCTAGTATATATAAATATACTATATAAATATATATAAATATATTACATAAGTCTATATAAGTTTGCTTTCACATAAGCATATGTCCACTGGGTATTATCTATAAATATCTATGAGGATATATGAGAATATATATGTGAGAATATATATGTCAGAGAGTATAAAATATGAAGATCTTTAAGGTATTCTATCTATGCAAAGTTCCAATTCTAGTTTTAAATGAACAGCTATACCGTAAATAATATCTATACAGGATTTTATATAATTATATCAGGTTACTTAGATTGCACAGATTTCCGGAAAAAGAGAGTTCTTTTTCCTTGTTCTTACTGTTGCATCAGCTTCTCCTCCCTTAAAGTCCAGGAAGTTGCCTTCTATCTATTTAGCACAGTCACTATCACAGTTCTCTCACTTCCCCTGACAGATCAAATTTCCACTGTCTTCTTCCCAGGCAGAGGCTTCTTGTAGCTTGTTCTTTCCTTTTCTGCAATCCACAATGTTTAGTCCCAGTCTAATCACAATCTCAGCTTGTGTTCTTTCTGCCTGTAGTAATTCTCCAGCAAGTCCAACTCATCAGTACATTTCCTCCATTCCTTCTCTGAATGTTAACTCCGTTTGCTCAAGGTTCTGCTCCCACCACTAAAGTGCCGCTTTTTTTCCCCCGCCTTGGAGACTCACTCACCCACTAGGCTATAAATTTACACTTCCTGAGTCACACCAGTAAATCATTCCAACTCCTCGAAATCCACCGAAACTTTCAGCTGTTTCCCTCTTCTCGCTTCCTTCTCCATTTAAAGGGCTGTCACGCCTCCGGATCCGGGCATAAAGGCCAGTCTCTCCCACGCCAGATTTGAGAGGTTTCTCCTACTATAACAGGGGTTGGCACGTCTCCCTGTTATCCTCCGAGCTTCCCCTCTCTGACACTGGTCCCTCCGAGACTCAGCTCTCCCTTTGCAAACCTCCTGGCATGGGAAATCAGGCAGAAAGAACAGAGCACTGTTTCCCTACTCCGCACCGGCGTGACTCCTCCCCCAGAAGTCTAGGTCCATCAAATTTTTAATTTTAGTATTTTGTGGGTTTCTTTGTAGTTCTATTTCCAGTCTCCTGTGTTCCTCCTCTATCTTCTTTCGTATTTTTCTGTTTTGTTTGTTTCTTTTTCCTAGATAAGTCATTACTAGTCCTCTAGTATATGCCTTGCTGGTATCCCACACATTCTGTAAGGATGTGTCCTCCTTCTTATTCTCTTTTTAAAAAAAAGTTCAATTCTTTTTCCATATATTGCTGAAATTCTTTTTCATTTAATAGATCTTGATTTAATGTCCATCTCATTTTTTTCCTCTGACCTTTCCATGTCATTATTATTGGATTGTGGTCTGCCCATATACTTGTTTCTATATCAATCTTTTGTGTTTTAGCAATTAGATCTGTTGTTGCCCAAATCATGTCTATTCTTGACCACGACCTATGTCTGATTGAGTAAAATTTATATTGTTTTTCTCTCAAGTGTCTTCTTCTCCATGCATCTTGTAGACTTAATTCCTCCATCATTGTAAAGAATGTTTTAGGCATTGTTCTCCTTAGCTTCTTATTCAACTTTTCAGTTTTATAATCCAACTTATTATTTACTATCACATTAAAATCCCCTAATATACATATTTCTTCATATTCATATTCTATTATCTTTTTGTGGAGTTTTCCATAGAATTCTTCTTGATTCTCATTTGGCGCATATATCACCACCATCAATATTTTTTTATTATTCATCATTATTTCCACTATCAATATTCTTCCTTCTTCATCTTCAAATATTTGTTTTGATTGTATTGATTTTTTTAATATACAATGCCACACCTTTTTTGCTTTGATAATACAATAATACAATAGTAGAGTTGGAAGGGACCTTGGAGGTCTTCTAGTCCAACCCCCCTGATCTACAAGCATATACAGCTCCCCCAATTTTGGGTAATCCAAATATTTTTTGTGTTGTTTTTTTATATGTACTTCTTGCAGGCATATTATATCTAATTTCAATTTATCTAATTTATTAAATGTCCTCTTTCTTTTTATGCTCGAATTTAGTCCATTTAAGTTTAATGAGATTATTTTTATTTCTTCTTCCATACAATACAATACAATGCAATGCAATGCAAGGCAATGCAAGGCAATGCAAGGCAATGCAATGCAATGCAATGCAATGCAATGCAATGCAATGCAATGCAATGCAATGCAATGCAATGCAATGCAATGCAATGCAATACAATACAATACAATACAATACAATACAATACAATACAATACAATACAATACAATAGTAAAGTTGGAACGGACCTTGGAGGTCTTCTAGTCCAACCCACTGCCTAGGCAGGAAACCCTATACCATTTCAGACAAATAGCTATCCAATATCTTCTTAAAGACTTCCAGTGTTGGGGCATTCACAACTTCTGGAGGCAAGCTGTTCCACTGATTAATTGTTATAACTGTCAGGAACTTTCTCCTCAGTTCTAAGTTGCTTCTCTCCTTGATTAGTTTCCACCCATTGCTTCTTGTTCTACCCTCAGGTGCCTTGAAGAATAGTTTGACTCCCTCTTCTTTGTGGCAACCCCTGAGATATTGGAACAATGCTATCATGTCTCCCCTAGTCCTTCTTTCTCTTAAGCTAAACATACCCAGTTCCTGCAACCGTTCTTCATGTTTTAGTATCCAGTCCCCTAATCATCTTTGTTGCTCTTCTCTGCACTCTTTCTAGAGTCTCCACATCTTTTTTACATCATGGCGACCAGAACTGAATGCAGTATTCCAAGTGTGGCCTTACCAAGGCATTATAAAGTGGTATTAACACTTCACGTGATCTTGATTCTATCCCTCTGTTGATGCAGCCTAGGACTGTGTTGGCTTTTTTTGGCAGCTGCTGCACACTGCTGGCTCATATTTAAATGGTTGTCCACTAGGACTCCAAGATCCCTTTCACAGTTACTACTACTGAGCAAGGTACCACCTATACTGTACCTGTGCATTCCATTTTTGTTGCCTAAATGTAGAACCTTACTCTTTTCACCATTGAATTTCATTTTATTAGATAGTGCCCAATGTTCAAGTTTGTCAAGATCCTTCTGTATCTTAAGCCTATCTTCTGGAGTGTTGGCCATTCCTGCCAGCTTGGTGTCATCTGCAAATTTGATGAGTTCCCCATTTATTCACTCATCCAAATCATTGATGAAGATGTTGAAGAGTACTGGGCCTAAAACAGAGCCTTGGGGTACTCCACTGCATACTTCCCTCCATGTAGATGCAGTTCCATTGAGGACTACACGTTGAGTGCGGTTGGTCAGCCAGTTAGGAATCCATCTGGTGGTGATGCTGTCTAACCCACATTCTTCTACTTTATCTAGTAGTAGGTTATGGTCTACCTTATCAAAAGCCTTACTGAAGTCCAAGTAAACTATATCGACGGCATTCCTCTGGTCCACTAATTTTGTCACATTATCAAAGAATGCAATAAGATTAGTCTGGCATGATCTGTTTTTGACAAATCCATGTTGGCTTTTGGCTATTACTTTGTTTGCTTCTAGGTGTTTGCAAATTCGTTGCTTGATTATTTTTTCCAGAATCTTTCCTGGTATTGAGGTCAGGCTGATAGGTCTGTAGTTTCCTGGATCTATTTTTTTCCCTTTTTTGAAGATGGGAACCACATCCGCTCTTTTCCAGTCCTCTGGTAGTTCCCCGGTGTTCCAGGATCTCTGAAAGATATAATTCAGTGGTTCTGAGATCTCGTCTGCTAGTTCCTTCAGAACCCTGGGGTGTAATCCATCCGGTCCTGGTGATTTGAACTCATCTAGGGTAGACAGGTGCTCACTTACCATTTTCTTCCCTATTTCAATTTGTGTTCCTAATCTGATTTTTGTGGTGCTGTTTTTGATAGGTTGGACTGTTTTATCCCTTTGTGTAAAGACAGATGCAAAACATGAGTTAAATAGTTCTGCTTTCTCCCTGTTGCTTGTCACCTTCTTGCCACTTTCTCCTAGCAATGGACCAATTGTTTCCTTAACTTTTTTCTTGTTGTTAACATGTTGGAAGAAGCTTTTTTTGTTAATTTTTACTTTTGTGGCAAGCCTTTCTTCATTGTGAGCCTTAGCTTTCCTCACTTCATCTTTACAGGCTCGGGCTATTTGCTGATATTCTGCCTTAGTTATGTCCCCCTCCTTCCACTTTTTATACTTACCTTTTTTGTCTTTCAGTTTGTCAGATAGTTCTTTATGCAGCCATGCTGGTTTCTTTTGGGAGCTGTTATTTTTCTTCTTCATTGGTATTGTGCTAGACTGGGCTTTTGTAACCTCATTTTTCAAAATTTCCCAAGCTTCTTGAGTTGTTTTCCCCTTGAGGATTCTCATCCATGGAATTTTTCCCAAGCTCTCTCTAAGTTTATTGAAATTAGCTTTCTTAAAGTCCAAGACTCTAGTTTGACTTTGTTCTACTACTTGTGTTTGGATAATGTTGAATTCCAATATTGCATGGTCACTTGCCCCCAGGGTTCCTATGGCTTCAACACCTTCTATCATTTCCTCTTTGTTAGTGAGAATTAAGTCCAATATAGCTGATCCCCTTGTTCCCTTCTCTACTTTTTGGAAAACAAAGTTGTCTGCTAGGTTTGTAAGGAACCTGTTGGATCTTCCACTTGGTGCAGAGTTTGTTTCCCAGTTGATGTCAGGGTAGTTAAAATCTCCCATTACTATTGTGGTGTGCTTCCTACATACCTTAGTTAGCTGACTAGCAAAAAGTTCATCTACTTCCTCTGCTTGATTGGGTGGCCTGTAGTATAGACCTATGGCAATGTCATTTCCCCCACAACCTTTAATATTGACCCAAATGCATTCAAGATTGTTCTCATCATTGTTGTGCTCTATTTCTGTAGAGATGTAGTTATTTCTTATATATAGTGCAACTCCACCTCCTCTTTTATTTGGTCTATTTCTTTTAAATAATTTAAATCCTTCTAGCTGTATGTTCCATTTGTCAGTTTCATCCCACCAAGTTTCTGTAATGGCAATAATATCGTATCTGCCCTCTTTTACTTGAATTTCTAATTTGCCCTGTTTATTCCTCATACTCTGTGCATTGGTGTATAGACATTTGAGTCCATTTTGATTGACCTTGTGTTTACTGTCTACATAACCTGTGTTATGACTGACTGCCCCTATTTTCTTGCCACTTGTGTGATTCATGCACATGGTATGGCAATCACTATTAAATGCTTGGTTTTGCTTGACAGCAGGAGTGATAATCTTACCCACACACACATCTACGTTACATGCACTTATAACCCTATGAATTTTAGTTTGTTGGGGACAGAAATGTTCTGTATCTATTAATTCTCTGTCCCCGCTCTTCAGTTTAAATGTTTATCAAGAAAAACTGTGAATTTAATGCCAAGTAACTCAGTCCCTTTCTTGGATGGGTGCAACCCATCTCTTTTGTACAGTTTTTCATTGGACCAGCTACAGGCATCATGACTAATAAAACCAAAGCCTTCCCTTTTACACCACTCCTTTAGCCAAACATTAAACTCTGCTACATGCTGGCCCTTCCCTTTTTGTTCCTTATATACAGGTAAAACCCCTGAAAAGATAAGCCTACAACCTGTACTATTAAGTTCATACCCCAAGTTCTGGAAATCATTCTGCACAGAAAGTACATCTTTCTGGGATAGATCATTAGTGCCAAGATGTATAATAACATCAACGTCACAGTCCTTACTTGCATTCTTGACTATCTTAAGAATACGCCTCATCTCTGCTGGCTGTAGCACCTGGCAGACACCTGACCTCTTTTAAAACCTCCATATCCTCTCCTAAATTTACATCCCTTACGATTGAATCACTAACCAGAAGGTGACTTCTCTTTTTGCTTACCTTGCTCTTCTTCTGCGACTGATGTGTGATACCTGGTTCCCCATTTCGCATTTCCGAAGAAAGTTCTTCGTTTTGGACCACGATCCCCTGCTTATTTGAGTCATCATTATCACAACTACCTTGACCTATCTCTTTAGTGTCCCCATTAAGGTCAGCAAGGGCACTATATTTGTTTTGCTGGGTCACAGCAAAAGCTTTGTGTTTATGGTTCACAGCTCTCAACCTGCCAGATCCCACGGTTGTCCAGACTGCTCTTCTCCTGCAAGATCTTTGTGGCAGAGGGGGCTGATAGCATGGCATCACCATAGAGTGGAATGGCTGAAGTAGACACCTAGTTTCTGCTTGGAGAGCACAGATTACAGATTCTAGATAGGTAATCTGTCTATGTAGACTAGTAATTTGTTTACAAAGGGGACAGTATCCAAATTTGAAAAGAGTACTGCGAAAGACAGGTGCAAAACAGCTATTACATTGAACTAAGCCAGTCATTTTGAAATAAAATAAAATCACAATCTCAAGCACACTAATCCAGAATGTATTATTGCTATTTTGGTTTATAGATATATGATTCGCGCGCCTTTAGGCACGCGGGCCCCCACCTCAGTCTCTTTGTCTCTGTGACTCACCCCCCTTCTATCCAGCAGCTCCAATCCCAGCTTCAGGAAGGTTCAAATGATATGGAGTTTAAGGGCCCCCACCTCAGTCTCTTTGTCTCTGTGATTCACCCCACTTCTATCCCAGCAGCTCCAATCCCAGCTTCAGGAAGGTTCAAATAATGTTTTAATTATTTGTCGTTTTAGTTGATCTAGTCACTCTCATCTCCATTTGTTCTTTTATCTCTTTTGCTCTTGCTCCTTCTCTTAACGCCCTTTCTTCTTATTCTTTGGCTGATTCTCCCTGTTTTTTCTCCTTCTCCTTGTAGTTTTGTTCCTCTTTCCTCTCCCCGTCTCTCTTCTTCTTGTGGTCCAAAGTGTTGTTCATAGAATAACTCTGTCTTCTCTACTGTATTCAGCTTATGTCTTGGTTCTTGCCAAGTTACTAGTATCCCTTCTGGTATTAACCATCTGAAATTAACTCCTTTTTATTAGGCATTTAGTCAGGAATTGATATTCTCTTCTTAGATCTCTCACCTTTCTTGGCACTTGTTTGAGGACTATTATTTCTTTAGATTTGTATTTTATTGTGATGTTCCTTGCAGCTTGCAGGATCTCTGTTCTCAGTGTTTTCTTAGTAAATCTTACATGTACCTCTCTGGGTTATTTATTTCTTATGGCATATCTTGTGTAGACTCTGTATGTTTCATCAATCCCACTTAACATCTTTTCCTTGGATTCTTCCAGTCCGTCTGCCAATATGTCGGTGATATTTTCTGTTAGATTCTCTTCCTTTTCCTCTTCGATATTTTGGAATCTTAAATAAAAATCTGCCTTGTCTGTTTCCCACATAATATTTATTTTTTCTTGTTTTTTATCTATTGTCAGTCTATAATCCATCTCCTTTATTTTCTTCTCTGTTATTTCCACTTTTTCTTCCACTTTCTGCAATCTCTGCTCATTTTTTCCCATTATCTCTTTAACCTCTTTCAGGTCTTCATACACTTTGCCCATTCTTTCTTTGAGGTCTTCATGCATAGCCTGTAGCATACTCTTTAACTCCATACTATCTTTATCTTGTTGTGTTGTTGTATTTGATGGTTTTTGTGCTCTAGGGCTGGAAGTTGTTGCTGTCGATGAGGAATATGCTGTAATCTTCATCTTGTTTATTTATTTTTATAATCCAAATATCAAAAAAGGGAAAAGAGAAAAGAAGAAAAAAAATCCAAGTTTTGCAAGTTGCCCCTCCAAGTCTGGTGGTCCAAACTTCAGGTTCTTGTTACCTTAATCCAATTGTAGTAGTAAAATAAAAAGAAAGAAAGAAAAGAAATGGGCCAAATTCCAACAAAAAGGGTAAAGAAAAAAAATAGTAAAAAGTTGACCAGAGTTGTAAAATAAAAATGTTTCTTTAGTCTCCCTTATTCCAAACTTCAGGTTCTTGTTACTGTAATCCAATTGCAGTGGAGTAGAAAGACACAAAGAAAAACAAAACAAAATTTTTTTTAAAAAAACAAAACCAAATTCCAACAGAGAGAAAAAAAATAGTAAAGAATTGACCACAGTTGTAAAATAAAAATATATCTTTAATCCCCCCTATTCCCTCCAACTCTAGCCATAGGAGAGAAAAGGGGAGAGAGAAAAGAAAAAACCCAGTAAGTACCCACCAAGTAGAAAGTTACAGGGTAAAATAGAAAAAGATGTTGATTTAAAAAAGGAAACCAGGTGCAGATCCACCTAAAAAAAGTGACTTTCATTCTTAATATGCGCAAAAGCTCCACAGTTCCAAACAGTTCCAAAACAATTCCAGCACTCCAAAGTTATAATCAGAAAAGTAGAAAACAAAAGCAGCAAATATGAATCCACAGCTGTTGTTTTGTCTTATGTGGCAGTTATCACCACATGCACATGTATTGTTCAAGGTTATTCGAATATATTCTTTGTGTTGCCACAAGATGGCACTGTTGTTACTGAAAAGAGTAGTTAGGAAAAGAAAGTTAATTTCAAGAGCAATCTCAAAGTTTTGATTTTTCAATCCAGTAAGTATTTTCACAGTCCTTCTCATACATATTTCCAGGCTTGTAGTGTTTCCTTTTGTCAGCAGGTGGCACTCTCAGCTTAAATTTCAGTATTACCACTCAGCAATTGTCATTTTAATTATAAATCAATTCTAAAAGCAGAATAAGTTTTATAGGTAAATAATTCCAATATTTTAAAATGCCTTCCCAGTACCATGTCTTCCCAATTTAAGAGTCCAATTTTCTATACATTTCAAAATTTATTATTTTTCCCTCTAGTGTCTCCTTCTTCCAGTCTGGTATTTCTCAGAATGCTTGGATGCTGCTTTAACAAATAATTTTGAGCAAATAGTTCCAAACTATTCCCTGGAGTTAAGTTTAAGGCAAAAAGAAATGCTTTCCCCCAGTTCCGGTCACTGTTCACCTACTTCGCTCTAGCACCAGTCTTAGTTGTTCTTCACTTGTCCCAGCTTTGTGGCAGCCCGGGTCAGTCAGGAGAGCTGCATCTATCCTCAACCTCACATGGCGCCCCTCTTTGCTTCACCACTCCTGCAGGGCGGCTTTGGCTCCTCTCAGAGCCCACCAGCAGGGGGAAATCAGCACAGGAAACGCAGAGACCTGTTCCCTGTGTCTGATATCGCCGAGATGTCAACCGGAAGTCTGGGAATTTTATTTGACTATACACCCCAGCTAATCTCTACACCCCCCTCCCTGGCCCCTTCACTCCAGGCTGTGTCAGCCCTGAAGCAGTGAAAAAAGAAACCTCCTAGAGACTACAAAAAGAAAATGGCCACAGTTCAGCCAACTTCAGGGTTGACATCTACTTTAGTTAGCGGCAACAAGTAACATGGCATTCATTCTATTGAGCACGGTACCACCTATACTGTACCTGTGCATTCCGTTTTTGTTGCCTAAATGTAGAACCTTACTCTTTTCACCATTGAATTTCATTTTATTAGATAGTGCCCAATGTTCAAGTTTGTCAAGATCCTTCTGTATCTTAAGCCTATCTTCTGGAGTGTTGGCTATTCCTGCCAGCTTGGTGTCATCTGCAAATTTGATGAGTTCCCCATTTATTCCCTCATCCAAATCATTGATGAAGATGTTGAAGAGTACTGGGCCTAAAACAGAGCCTTGGGGTACTCCACTGCATACTTCCCTCCATGTAGATGCAGTTCCATTGAGGACTACACATTGAGTGCGGTTGGTCAGCCAGTTACGAATCCATCTGGTGGTGATGCTGTCTAACCCACATTCTTCTACTTTATCTAGTAGTAGGTTATGGTCTACCTTATCAAAAGCCTTACTGAAGTCCAAGTAAACTATATCGACGACATTCTTCTGGTCCACTAATTTTGTCACATTATCAAAGAATGCAATAAGATTAGTCTGGCATGATCTGTTTTTGACAAATCCATGTTGACTTTTGGCTATTGTTTGCTTCTAGGTGTTTGCAAATTCGTTGCTTGATTATTTTTTCCAGAATCTTTCCTGGTATTGAGGTCAGGCTGATAGGTCTGTAGTTTCCTGGATCTATTTTTTTCCCTTTTTTGAAGATGGGAACCACATCAGCTCTTTTCCAGTCCTCTGGTAGTTCCCCGGTGTTCCAGGATCTCTGAAAGATATAATTCAGTGGTTCTGAGATCTCGTCTGCTAGTTCTTTCAGAACCCTGGGGTGTAATCCATCCGGTCCTGGTGATTTGAACTCATCTAGGGTAGACAGGTGCTCACTTACCATTTTCTTCCCTATTTCAATTTGTGTTCCTAATCTGATTTTTGTGGTGCTGCTTTTGACAGGTTGGACTGTTTTATCCCTTTGTGTAAAGACAGATGCAAAACATGAGTTAAATAGTTCTGCTTTCTCCCTGTTGCTTGTCACCTTCTTGCCACTTTCTCCTAGCAATGGACCAATTGTTTCCTTAACTTTTTTCTTGTTGTTAACATGTTGGAAGAAGCTTTTTTTGTTAATTTTTACTTTTGTGGCAAGCCTTTCTTCATTGTGAGCCTTAGCTTTCCTCACTTCATCTTTACATGCTCGGGCTGTTTGCTGATATTCTGCCTTAGTTATGTCCCCCTCCTTCCACTTTTTATACTTACGTTTTTTGTCTTTCAGTTTGTCAGATAGTTCTTTATGCAGCCATGCTGGTTTCTTTTGGGAGCTGATATTTTTCTTCTTCATTGGTATTGTGCTAGACTGGGCTTTTGTAATCTCATTTTTCAAAATTTCCCAAGCTTCTTGAGTTGTTTTCCCCTTGAGGATTCTCATCCATGGAATTTTTCCCAAGCTCTCTCTAAGTTTATTGAAATTAGCTTTCTTAAAGTCCAAGACTCTAGTTTGGCTTTGTTCTACTACTTGTGTTTGGATAATGTTGAATTCCAATATTGCATGGTCACTTGCCCCCAGGGTTCCTATGGCTTCAACACCTTCTATCATTTCCTCTCTGTTAGTGAGGATTAAGTCCAATATGGCTGATCCCCTTGTTCCCTTCTCTACTTTTTGGAAAACAAAGTTGTCTGCTAGGTTTCTTAAGAACCTGTTGGATCTTCCACTTGGTGCAAAGTTTGTTTCCCAGTTGATGTCAGGGTAGTTAAAAACTCCCATTACTATTGTGGTGTGCTTCCTACATACCTTAGTTAGCTGACTAGCAAAAAGTTCATCTACTTCCTCTGCTTGGTTGGGTGGCCTGTAGTATAGACCTATGGCAGTGTCATTTCCCCCACAACCTTTAATATTGACCCAAATGCATTCAAGGTAGTTCTCATCATTGTTGTGTTCTATTTCTGTAGAGATGTAGTTATTTCTTATATATAGTGCAACTCCACCTCCTCTTTTATTTGGTCTATTTCTTTTAAATAATTTAAATCCTTCTAGCTGTATGTTCCATTTGTCGGTTTCATCCCACCAAGTTTCTGTAATGGCAATAATGTCGTATCTGCCCTCTTTTACTTGAATTTCTAATTCGCCCTGTTTATTCCTCATACTCTGTGCATTGGTGTATAGACATTTGAGTCCATTTTGATTGACCCTGTGTTTACTGTCTACATAACCTGTGTTATGACTGACTGCCCCTATTTTCTTGCCACTTGTGTGATTCATGCACATGGTATGGCAATCACTATTAAATGCTTGGTTTTGCTTGACAGCAGGAGTGATAATCTTACCCACACACACATCTATGTTACATGCACTTATAACCCTATGAATTTTAGTTTGCTGGGGACAGAAATGTTCTGTATCTATTAATTCTCTGTCCCCACTCTTCAGTTTAAATGTTTATCAAGAAAATCTGTGAATTTAATGCCAAGTAACTCAGTCCCTTTCTTGGATGGGTGCAACCCATCTCTTTTGTAGAGTTTTTCATTGGACCAGCTACAGGCATCATGACTAATAAAACCAAAGCCTTCCCTTTTACACCACTCCTTTAGCCAAACATTAAACTCTGCTACCCGCTGGCCCTTCCCTTTTTGTTCCTTATATACAGGTCTACAATGAATAATATATACTAACATTTCAAGTTTGAAGAGGCCGGTAAATATTTATTTTACAATAAATGTGACACACAAGCCTATATTTAATGGAACAGAATGGTATTCAGTAACAAACAAATGTTAACAAGTCAGTGTATAAAGCTATAATCTAGTAATTCTAGGGTTAAAAATGTACAGCTTTACATTTCCATTCTAGAGAGTTTTCAACTGGTTTACTACCTTAGACTAAAATCTGAATCCTTCACACATACAGGTACTCCTCAACCTATGACTACAATTGGAATTGGAATTTCCATTGCTAAGTGATGTCAGAAAGCCTGATGTCATGTGACTGCATCACAAAGGGCCAGGCTGGGAATGCTTGGTCAGCAGGGGCAAGAAGTCTAAGGAGGGTTGGATAAGGGGGCCAAATGGGCATAGATGGGGGAGGGGAGATAGGTGATGGTTGGTGTCAAAGTGCCCCTGACATCATAAGTGCAGGCAGACTGACAAGTGCCCAAATTTTGATCAGGCAACTGGTGTTGCTGCAATGGCTGTAACTTTGGGGACTGGTTGTAAGTCCCTTCATTCAGTGCCACTGTAATTTTGAATGCTCACTGAATGAATGATTGTAATTTGAGGACTATCTGAGTTTGCAGCAATATTTAGATATAGAAAAAGATGTAAAAGTAGTACAGTACATTATGCACAACTTATTTAGTTTTAATCTAGAATGACCAATGAACTGCAAATACTAAAACAACAAGCACCACACCCTAACAGTTATTTTTCTGTGCTAGTTATATGTAACTGCAGTAACTGCAGCAAAAGTACCCCAAGGCTCTGTTTTAGGCCCAGTACTCTTCAACATCTTCATCAATGATTTGGATGAGGGAATAAATGGGGAACTCATCAAATTTGTAGATGACACCAAGCTGGCAGGAATAGCCAACACTCCAGAAGATAGGCTTAAGATACAGAAGGGTCTTGACAAACTTGAACATTGGGCACTATCTAATAAAATGAAATTCAATGGTGAAAAGAGTAAGGTTCTACATTTAGGCAACAAAAATGGAATGCACAGGTACAGTATACATGGTACCTTGCTCAGTAGTAGTAACTGTGAAAGGGATCTTGGAGTCCTAGTGGACAACCATTTAAATATGAGCCAGCAGTGTGCAGCAGCTGCCAAAAAAGCCAACACAGTCCTAGGCTGCATCAACAGAGGGATAGAATCAAGGTCACGTGAAGTGTTAATACCACTTTATAATGCCTTGGTAAGGCCACACTTGGAATACTGCATTCAGTTCTGGTCACCACGATGTAAAAAAGATGTGGAGACTCTGGAAAGAGTGCAGAGAAGAGCAACAAAGATGATTAGGGGACTGGATACTAAAACATATGAAGAACGGTTGCAGGAACTGGGTATGTTTAGCTTAAGAGAAAGAAGGACTAGGGGAGACATGATAGCAGTGTTCCAATATCTCAGGGGTTGCCACAAAGAAGAGGGAGTCAAACTATTCTCCAAGGCACCTGAGGGTAAACAAGAAGCAATGGGTGGAAACTAATCAAGGAGAGAAGCAACTTAGAACTGAGGAGAAATTTCCTGACAGTTAGAACAATTAATCAGTGGAACAGCTTGCCTCCAGAAGTTGTGAATGCCCCAACACTGGAAGTCTTTAAGAAGATGTTGAATAGCCATTTGTCTGAAACGGTATAGGGTTTCCTGCCTAGGCAGGGGGTTGGACTAGAAGACCTCCAAGGTCCCTTCCAACTCTACTATTGTATTGTATTGTAAGGTACCAGGGAAATTGTTCTGGTGACTAATACACCAGACAATAGTTGTAGATGCAAAAACTGTTCATGCTTCACTGAACACATTTGCAAGGCAGTCAAGAATGTTCAATTAGGTATTGTTTTTGCAGAGCTGCTAAGCAGTGAAATAATGAAAATTGGGTAAGAATGAAAAATGCAACGTTGATGAGAGGTCTGGATTTGTGTTAGAGTTAGACCACACTTTGATAGTGTCAGATTTCATCTTTGAAGAAAAAGGTACAAGAATTACTACATGAAGAAAAAATATGAATTCTGTACAAGGGTACTGCAATATAAGTATTTCAACAGAATGAATGAAAAGTTGATTGATAACATGCTGTCATTGACTATTGGCAGCTACATAGATTTTCTCCATTGCAATCTCTCCCTTACCATCCTTCAGGTCTTCCAACAGTGCAGTCATCATCACTGTAACTGAGTCCACCCACCTTACTACTAGTTGTCATTTTTCCTTCAACTTTTCCCAACATTAGAGCTTTCTCTAGAGAGCTAGCTCGTTGTATAATGGGGTCTGAAATAGGGTAATTTGAGCCTGGTCTTGTGTGCTTTGAATGAGAATACTGGGTTGATATATTCAATGATCCATTTCTTTGCTTGTTTGTGGCAGTCCACAGTATTCTCAGGAATACATGTAATGAAATAAGATTGGTAAATGTCTGGAAAAGAGTAAAAAATATGTTACAGCGTACCACTCTATTTTGTGGAGTTCTGCTAATGGGAAATAAGGCTGCTTGATAAAAGAGCCTGTGGCTTAGAGGTTAATAACATCTATCTAATATGCAAGTAGCCTGGGTTCGAATCCCAGAAGGGTATGGCTAGCTGACGACAGCTAAATAGCTTGAAATAAATCTATACTAGTCTCCTTTTATTTCTTTGTCGGTAAAATATAAATAACATTTCATCACACTTATTTTCAATTTTATTTATTCTGCTGGTAACCTCTTCACCTTTATTTCCAACAAAATCATTGCATTTTCTCTGTCTCTTTCTGTCTACCCACAATATACCTTTTTCTTAACTGCACTTTTTGCAGCAGCCATTCCTTCTATGCAGCTGCTCACTTCATTCTCGCTTTGTTGGCTATACCAGGGGAGAGATTAAGTGTTTTTTCCAGTGAGACCGGTCTAACTTAATTAGTATTTGTTCTTTGTTTCATTGCAAAAGATGTATTACAGGTAAAAGAATTTGCTAATCAATTAGAAAAGAAATTTGAATTAAACAATTTGGCAGACATAATGACCAAGCCATTGGGTGGAGTGCACCATGGGAAGAATATTAAGTTATTTGGATTTATGTCTATTCCAGTTATGAAGGGAGGAGTGTCAGTATGGATTCATGAACTGGAATAGGGAGTAGTAACAAGGTCAGCCAATGGGAGCTGAAACAGCTAGGAGCCAGGGTGCGGCTTAGCTCTGTAGCTGAGTCTGTGCTGAGCTAAAAAAACCTGGCCTGAGCTCTGAACTGAAACTGAAACCAATCTCTCCCGTCTACCACATTGGAAGAACCACTCTTGGTATTGTATATATGTCTCACATGTTATCATGTATATAAAGAGAAGTTAATGAATCCTGCTGAATCAGTTACCTGTGTGTGCTTTCTAGGGGGAGTCATGTGACTGGGTGGGAGTGACATCCAGTTGGCCACGCCCACTCAGCTTTTGTGGCTCCTGGTGTTTTATTTTCTGTGGGAAACTGGTACAAATGGCTCTTTTGAGTATTTAAGGTTGCAGACCCCTGATCTAAGGTACTGTTCCAGAACCAAGCTAGCACATTCACAGGCCCCATTAGTTTGGGGGCGGTAGGCAGAGCTTGTACCCTGGACAGAGCCTAACAACTTCAGGAATTCCCACCATAATTGAGAGGTGAATTGTAACCCCCTATGCGAAATAAGGTGGTCAGTTTCGCCCCAAGGAGGATTTCTATGCTGCTGTCTGTGGGGTGATGGGGAGGGAGCACATCAGAGCCCCACTCTGTCAGTTTTGGAAGCCTCCCTGAGGTCGCAGTATTCCTTTGGGATTTTCTCCTCTGTCTAGGCACTCACTCACTACGGCTCCCAGCTCCCTTGCAACCTTGGCTCGGAGTGGGATTTTGTCTCCCACTTTTTTCGCCTGTGTGGATCAGATCCTTAAAAGCCCCTTCCTCCAATTCATGTGAGGGTTCCATTTTCAGAGCCAGGTTAATCCAAGCAGGAGGGGTTTCTCCATTCCGGGGGCTACAATGAAACTCAATGTCTCTCTGATTCCCCATCCACATTTCCACAGGTTCAGTTACAAAGTGAGCTGGACCTCCCCCAGCCACTGACCCATCCAGTTGGCAAAATGCTATGGGCACCCTCAGGGTTCTCAGTCTCAGTCTCTCTACCACCTTGGGGTTAATCACGCATCTGGTGCACCCTGAGTTCAAAAGGGCTAGCATTTTCTCCTGGGCACCTGACAAAGGCACCTGTAGCTCCGCTGGGATGGTCATGGGGCCCACATGTTCACTTACCAGGGAGTCATTGAAGTTGGTATCACTCTCCTCTGGTGGGGTCGGAGTTCCCAGCTCCTCCTGGGCAGGAGGGGCAAACTCAGTGACCTCTACCCCCTTCAGTGCTGTTTTGTGATGCTTCATAGGCTACTTCTCAGGCTTCCTGCCCCCAACAGTTACCAGCTTGGAGATTGGTTTAGCGTGGCAATCAACTGATCGGTGCCCCTCATTCCCACACTTGAAGCACATCGTGGACCTTGGTTTGGGTGCTGGCCTGCCTTTGGCAGCTCTCGGGGCTTCTTTAGGAGCAGGGGGGGAGGTTTGCTCCAGCTGCGGTTTCCACGGTGCTGGTCTCTAGTCAGGTCAATTTCCACCTTGTCTGCCAACACATACCAGTGCTGGAGTTCTCGAGCCCCCCCGAGATGCAGCATTGATATATTTCATTGTTAAGTCCATCTTTGTAGCATTCCACCAGGACTTCTGGGGGCCAGCCAGTCATTTGGCAGGCCAGCTCATGAAACTCCTGAGTGTATTCTCCAACTGACCTCCACCCATGGGTGATGGTCTTCATCCTGGTTCTAGTTTTGCATTCAGCTAGGAGTCCTCAAACCGCCGGCAGAGCTCCATCATAAACTAATCATAATCTCTTAGCTGGGGGGAATTATCATTGTGAAGAGTGACCATCCAGTCTGCTGCAGCCCCTTCCAGGGCCATGGTGACACATCTCACTTTGGCTGCCTCCAACCTTAAGTCCTCTCCATACTTCTGCATGTGATTCCAGACTTGAGCTGCGAAGAATCCCAGGGCTTTGGGATCCCCTTTGCATTTTACTCCCAGCTGAGGAACCTTAGAAAATCAGTGCCGCCAGGGGGGCCTGGGCTGCAGCTGCGAAAGCTGCCCTGCTGGGGTTGTGGAGGTGGCGGCTCCCCCTGCTACTTCGCCAGTCTCTCCATGTGCTGGCAGGGCATGCTTCTGTGCAAGGCCTCCAGAGCTCTCTGACTCTCAATCGTTTCATGCACGATTGCAAGGCATGGGTCAGGAGGTCCTCTTTGTCAGATTCTGGCAGGACATAATCTCCACGCCAGCCTCTGGTGAGTCACCCCCGGGGGGTGCTCCTCAGAGTTCCATGTGTCCTATGCCCAGCGACCATGTGGCTTGGACTGGAATCTTGAGTTGCAGCTCTTCCAGCCATTCTGTCTCCTCATGGCACCGGTGTGGCTGTGGGGAGGCCTACCCCAGGGCTCCGGACTCTTCCTGGTTGCTCCCATGGGTCTCCGGGTTAGCCGATAAAGCAGATATTGCCTGTCAGGCCTGCCTCCATTCAAAACCCAAGAAAGAAAACCCCCAACTCCATTGAGATAGAGAAGAGGTGCTTTTACTGAGTTGGAAAAGATAGCAGCGAAAGCAAAGCAAGATCTTATTCAAAGGGCGGGAAAGTTACAGATTGAAAGTAACCCCAAATCCCTCCGCCAAGGGTCCAGCACTGAGAGTCCAATCAACATCCAGTATGATGTTGTGGTAAAGCTCGTCTTCAGGTATTTCACCCATCTGGAGTCTAAGGACAGTTGGCCTTGACGCATTGTAAACAACTCCACTCAGCAGCATAATTCTTGAGAGCAAACCTCCCTTCCAGTTCACATGGGACTTCACCTTGCCAGCTCACTTCCCCAACCCAAATACCAACACACACACACACACACTGTTACTATGGCAGCTGATAGCAAGCATGCAGCAAACTTGAACCCCATGCTGGAGATCTGGCTGACAGTTTGTGAAATCTAGAAAATGCTGAACCTCATTTAAATGAAAGGGTTCCAGGAGAGCACTGCATGCACCTTCGGGGGATCCATCTGTGGAAATGTAGTAAATGTAGTAGTAGTAGTAGTAGTAAATCTAACTGCTTTAAGTCAAATGCACATTTCTCCAGTTTAGCAGTGGCAATTTTCTCATAGTCTGTTCAAAACCAGTCAAACATGGTGTTCATGAAGTTTCTCCTCTAAATTAGGATATCATCCAGTTAAATAATCACAAACGTGTCAATTACATATGAAAAAAAAATGTTCATAAGTCTGGAAAGTACTGCTCCACAATTGACCAAGCCAAAAGGCATTAAGTGCATTTGACGTCTCAACACAACTGAAAGAAGAGTGTTGAGAAAAAAGACAAATTTGGGACTTTTTCTTTAATGAAATTAACAAGGTTGAGGATCTCGTGATAACAAGAATGGACTACAAGTCTTTGATACTTCCAGATAAGAAAAAGATTTTACTCTGTAAAGATAAGCTGGAAGGAGTGACTTAAACTTAATAACTGGAATCAGGATGCATTTTTCTCTGCTTGATATGTGAAACTGAAAGGTTTAACCCATAATGTGAAAATGTATATATATATTTACATATAATATATAATGCTTAAGTAACTCTTAAAGTAGGCAAAAGCTATTGAAAATGTATTTGAGAGTACCTGTATTAAGAGAAAGTTAAAGAAAATGTACCAGTTTTAAAGAAAAACTCTGTATGTTAAAAAAGATGTTTATAAAAGAAAAAATAATAATTATTCTATAAGGGTAGTTTGGAGGGAGTTAAATGCAATATTGAAGTTTAAAGCTTGTATGTTAAAGTCAAAGAATAAGATGTATTAGAAAGTTTTGATTTCAAAAAGTGCTTTTTAAAAAAAGGTTTAGTACTTTGAAGGAAAAAGGAGGGTGAAAGAACCCCCCCCTTTTTTTTAGCCCAAAGAATTTGAAAGAATACAATAAACTTTGTAAATAAAAATGGTGACAGTTCACAAAGATTACTAGGTGCAAATAGAAATACATTATTTCCATAGCAAGGAAGATAAAGCAGGAATGGTTAAACTGATTATTTAAAGAAGAAAATATGTTCTTATTTGGATATTACTTCTAGAATTCGTGCTTGTGAAGAAAAAAATTAAACTTTGATCTTGGTTTTGTTGATTAGAAAGATTTGATGTTATAGAAATGGCTAGCTATATTAATGTGTAAAAGCAAAAGTTGAGGTGTGTTTATCTTGTACTGTGCTAGGAAGATTTGGAAGTCAATGCCCCCTTTTCTTTTTCTCTTCCCCCTTGTATTTCACATCCTTTTCCCCATTCCCTTTCTCTCCCTTAATTTCCTATTTTCTTTCTTTTTTTCTATTTTATATAATAAAAATAAAAATGAAAAAAGGCATCAGTGTATTTGACGTACCTGGTATTTGAATGCTGTCATTCATGTCCTCCTTTGACTCTAATGAAGTTATACACATTTCTGAGGTCTACCTTGGTAAATATGCATGCATTCTAAATCCAATATAAGGGTAGTGAGTAATGGCCCCTCGCTGTGATCCTGTTCAGATCTTTGTAATCATGGACTGTGTGCAAGGGGAGTTCACCGTCGGGGTTAGGGATGTTTGAGTCTTGCTTCTTGGGGACAAAAAAGTAGGACCTGAAGCTGGCAACCTAGAAAGTCTAATAAATCCTTTCTGCAAATTGGACTCCAAATATATTTCAGGATTGACAGCTCTTTTGCTGACATGGGATACTGCCTCTTAGCAGGAATTTTAGCTCTGTGATAAAATTGATCACACACACAGCTTCTATGCAGGGGAAAGACTGATGGCTCCCTCCCCCAATGGGCTTTTGACAATCTGCTGAAAGTTGTTACTTGCATGTGATGGAGCTGGCAACCCAGAGAGAGGAAAGATAGAGTTCCTCTTTCCCAGTCTATTGCAGGATTGTGAAATTTCAGCCATGAAGACCCCAGGATGATTGGGACGTGAAGGTTGTATGTTACATAAAGAGGCAAAAGCTTGGTGTGCTCCCAAATTGTTAGCTGCAGTGGAACTATTTTTTCAACAGGGAAAATTCTGTGTAGCAAGACCTTGGACTTGGTTTCTTTGGCTGTCCAAGCTCCCATTGTATCTCTTCCAAGTGTGAGTCTATGAGCACACATAGCTGGACAACTGGTCCAGGTTCCAAGGCACTCCTTGCCTTACATGTTTGGTCCAGATTTGAGTGTCCACATCCTGTGTAAATTGGTTACTGTATTTTTTGGAGTATAAGATGCACCGGAGTATAAGACGCACCAAGATTTTGAAGAGGTAAATTAAAACGTGTTTGCCCTCCCCGGCCCCCAGGAGCACTCAGCAGGCCTCCCAAACCCTCTGCACGCCCCATTTTTTGTGAAAAATGGGGCACGCAGAGTTTGGGAGGTCTGCAGTGCTTCTGGGGCCAGAGAGGGCAAAAACGCGATGTGTGGGGGCTTGATCTTCCTAAAGGGTAAGGCTTTTATCGATCTCAAATCCACTTTTCTCTACCCCTCCCACGGCAGGGCAGGACTAAACATATCTCTCCATGCTATATTTTTTCCCCCTTCCCATTTGGATTAACAGTTCCTTGCGGTGGCACCTGAGCGGCAAAAGGGAAGCCCAAAGAAGACGACCTGGCAAGGCTGCCTCCTTGAACAACAATTGTTCACAGCCCTCTTCCTTAGTCTCAGGGCAAAAGCAGGTGCCAGACTCTAGGGAGACTCCCAACCTGGCGCTCCTGCATTCCGAAACTTCCTTTCCATCCTATGCTTCTTCCACTAGCCAAGATCCTGATGCCAATAGATTTTCCGGAGAGAACGTGGAGATCAAGCATCCTGAGATAAGCCTTTGTAAAGATCATTATTCCTCTTCCCTTCCTCCACCCCCACCCCCCACCCCCGGATCTGTCATGCAGTGCTTATTGCTATTGCTGCTATTGCTATTGCTGCTATTGCACCCAGCTACCGTATCTCTTTGCTGCATGACAGATCCGGGCAGATTGAGGGGGGGGGGGGAGGCTTTTTTCCCACGAAGGCTTTTCTCAGGACACTAGATTGGGAAGTTCAAAATTGATGGGGGGGTGGAGGAAGAGAAGAGGAACAGTCTCCTCTCCATGAAGGATAGATTGGGAAGTTAAAAACCTGGAGTGGGATACAATCAAGCTTGATTCAAAGGCTTTGGCTCCTGAGATCGCTTCACTGCCACTCAAAAACGCTGTTACAACGATCTCTGCCGCCTGGAATGACCCGAGAAGGGGCAGGTGAAGTGGGCTTTGCAGAGGTCGCGGTAACAGTATTTTTGGGTGGCAGCGCAGTGATATCATTCCAAGTTTTTAACTTCCCAATCTAGTGTCCTGAGAAATATAGCATCTGAGGCACCTCTCATTTGCAGGAGGAGGGAGGAGGGCGGCGTATACGAAAGCCTCTGAGTAACTGGGAAAGAAAGTGTGCTTTTCGGGCGGCGGTTTTCGGCAGGTTCCAAGCACGGCTTTCTTTCCCAGTTACTCAGAGGCTTTTGTATACGCCGTCCTCGCCCTCCTCCTGCAAGTGAGCGGTGCCTCACAGACTTGGCAGGCAGCTCAGGGGAGACAATGGCCACAATGACTTTACTCCCCAGTAATGTGAGGAGCTGCCACCGCCTAAGCCCTCCCGGGAGCCGAGCCGAGCAGCAGCCCCAAAAGCAAAATGTCTCCTTTCCAGGCACTGCGATCTTTGCAACGCCCACCTTCACCTGCCCCTTCTCAGGCAGTTCCAGGCGGCAGAGATCACAGTAACAGCGTTTTTGGGTGGCAGCGCGGTGATTTTGGCCGCCTGGAACTGACCGAGAAGGGGCAGGTAAAGCAGCTGCTGTGTGAGAGGTGTAAGGCAAGCCACTGCTTGGTCTCCCCCTTCTCCAGGCAACCCAGGCAGAGGGCAGTCAGTTTCTGCTCCTGGCCTGGGAGACAGATCTGGACAGGAGGAAAGAGAAGGTGGAGAAGGGCAAGCTCTTTTTCCTCCCTGTTCCAAAAACAGGGCATGCAGAATCTTCCTATGACCAAGGCAGCAAAGGCGCAGGTGCTTGCTGGGAACGGGAGATGGATCTGGCCAGGAGGAACACACGCCCCATTTTTGCAATCAGGGAGGAAAAAGAGCGTTTCAGGTGACAGGTGGTTCCAAGCTGCGGGGATTGTGACGCATTGTGACCGGATCCATCTCCCGGGCCAGGAGCAGAAGCTGACCACCCTCCACCTGGGTTGTCTGGAGAAGTGGGAGGCTGAGCGGCAAGCCACCTTGCCTTACGCCTCCTGCGCAGCGTCCGCTTCACCTGCCCCTTTTCCAGACGACCCAGGCGGCTACATTCGGAGTATAATACGCACTCAGATTTTCACCCTCTTTTGGGGGGGAAAAGGTGTGTCTTTGTTCTGTCCCCCAAGCCTCCAAATTATACAGATGCCGGGTTGGCCATCTGCCACGACTAATGAAGTAGATAAGCCACCCCTTGGCTAGGAGCACAGAAACTTCTCTATGAAAAACCAGACTCACGGAATTCACGGACTTCTTCAAACTTAAACTGATGTTTCCTGCAAAATTCCCCTCCCGTCGCTCCACCTATAAGCTCTCTGGGAGGGGCCAATCAGTAACCACCTGTGTCCTATTTCCTTCTGCAAGCGTTTCCACAGCTGCTGCCTTCTCCTATCAACCCTCCGCATCCATATGTCAGGGACAACCTCCCCGTTCTTCCTCACTGCTCCCTGGCTCAGACGCCATCTGGTGCCCAACAGGACTCTCTAGTTCCTGCTCTGACTCCAAACACCCTCCAGAGTCTTCCTCATCCTCCAGAGCAGTCCCATAATGGTCTGAGCTGTCAGATTCCACCAACAGCTCAGCCGGCAGCTGCTGGGCCACAACAATCTTATACTGTGAAAAATACGGTAATTAAGGCTACTTCATTGCAATCCATATTAGCTGCTACTAATTTGAATTTCTATATACAGTCTGACCCTTCAGTTACCCTGGCTGAGCTGCTGCATCCTGCAGCTAGTTTTCACATATGTCCATAAAGTTTTGGTAATTATCCATGACTAGATTGTTGCCTTCAATGATTGGTAGTGCCCACTGAGCTGCTGACTCCATTAACAAACTCAGCACAAAGGACACCCTTGAGTGGTGCATTGGAAACTCTGCTGCTCAGGCTCCCATAAAAACCTCACTTTTGAGCTATAAAGGTTCTCATCTTTTCTGGTTCTCTTCCAAATCTTACTGGCAAGCCTCCATGTCATCACAGCAAAACCAGCTGTACAACTGGAGCTGCTTGCAACTGAACAGGGGCAACCATAGCTGCTGCAACTGAAGCAGTATAACTGCCTGGTTCCGCATCTCAGTCTGTATGCCATCCTGATGCCATAGAACAGTATCCACCATGCCTTGGTCTGCTGTCACTCCTGCCAGAGTGTCTGTGACTGGAGAAAGTAATATCAGGTGCAAACAACAAGACCCACATGTGCAGAATTCAACCTAACTACTCTTATTATGTTATGCCTATAATACAGCTATCTCCCTGGTCTGGCAGCCTACTCCTTGGAACAATCAGATAAGGCTCCAAGGAACCTATCTAAGGTCTGCCCTAGCTCTTTTGCAGTTGTGCAGTGACTCCAGGGTCACTCCACTCTTGATCCCTCCTTTCTGCCTGGCTGGGTGCTTCTCAACAACTAGGGCAAGCTACTGCATATATAAACAGGGAGCAAACCCCACACTGATGATCTATGAAACTCCTGCAAGGAAACAACCAAGATCAGAGAGTATCAATGACTCCACAGTTCAGCCCTAAATTCAACAGCACGTATAACAGAATAACAGAGTTGGAAGGGACCTTGGAGATCTTCTAGTGCAACCCCATGCTCAAGCAGGAAACCCTATACCCGTGATGACGAACCTGTGGCACGCAGAACCCTCTCTGTGGGCATGTGAGCCATTACCCCAGCTCAGCTCTACTGTGCATGTGCGTGCAAAAAGAGCCTCCCCCGCCCTGCCCCCCGGAGGCCCTCCGGACGCTTCAGGAGCTTCCTTGAAGCCTCCGGAGTGCAAAAAAATGGACTTATGGGGAAACCGGAAGTTCGGGAACGGACTTCCGGTTTGCTCATAGGGTCGGTTTAAGCCCTCCAGAGGCTTCAGGACCTTCAGGAGGCTTCCCTGAAGCCTCCAGAAGACTAAAAATGACCCTATGAGCAAACCGGAAGTCACTTCTGCTTTGCTCATAGGGTCGTTTTTAGTCCTCCAGAGGCTTCAGGGAAGCCTACTGAAGGTCCCTGAAGCCTCCGGAGGGCCTCGGGGGGGGGGGGGGGGCAGGGAGGCTGTTTTCGCCCTCCCCAGGCTCCTATAAAGCCTCTGGAGCCTGGGGAGGGCGAAAAAAGCATGCAAAAAATGGGGGGGAGCGCCTCTTATGCGCGCATGCACACTGGGGGGTTGCGCATTGCATTATGGGTGCAGCACGCCCGCGCACAACCCCCTCTGTGGTGTCCCCCCCCCCCTTTATGGCACGCGAGCCAAAAAGGTTCACCATCACTGCCCTATACCATTTCAGACAAATGGCTGTCCAATCTCTTCTTAAAAACTTCCAGTGTTGGAGCACCTGCAATTTCTGGAGGCAAGTTGTTCCTCTGATTAATTGTTCTAACTGTCAGGAAAGTATGTGACATTACCATACGGCAGAGCATTCATTCCAGCTGTATCACAGAGTTTATTTCCAGAAATGAAAAATTAGGAAAAAGAATAGACTGGATTTAAATCTCTAATTTTCCGTAACATTATATAAGGGTAGGTATTGTGTTCTCATTCCCTGCAGAATATAATTCTTGTTTTCCTTCATCCTAGTGTCCAGTTTCAGGCAATGTCTTATACCTGAATATTACCCAGCTATTCAATTCACGCTGATTCTGCTCGGATTAGATACAGCCTTTGACCTTACAAAATGACTTCCATATGTACTGCCTCAAATTTTCTTCCAGTTAGAGGACCCCTACTTGTCTTGTTTTCCTTGGCCTATTTTTTTTCTTAGCATATTTGTATGTAGAATCCAACATTTAATAATATAGAGAAGTGATAATCATATTCTTACATTCACTTTTACACGCTGAATTTTAAGATCTGTTTTTGTACTATTTTTCAGTTCAGAATGTTAATTCAAGTGATCTTTCCGTGGAATATAGAGTTCAATGATAAGACACGAGCAGTTTGCCCTCAGCACAACAACACGTGTAATTCCTTGTTGTATTGTTACTTTGCATTAAATTCCCAGCCCCAAATTCAAGAACTCTTAACAAATGATAAATAATAAATTCTGAACAGCTGTATTTGTACAATTTAAATTTATTTTGAGAATGAGAATAAGAATGTCTGATTATACTACTAAATAGAACCTGCTCCATCTTAATTTCTATATTATATAGATTTATCTGAAAAGACCAAATATTTCTTATAACTAGTCAGTTAGGCTTGTCCTGATTATGGGGTAGTAAAAATAGGAGGAATTCTTTGCAGGCCAGCTTAGTGTTTAAAGCAAATTCCTCTGAGCAGCACTGAGTTTATTTTATCATGCACCACTGAACAGTGTATGTAGGGTACAAGGGTTCCCCCCTCCCTCCAAAGGTTTTTTTCTCCCTCCAATCTAATATTGTTTTAAACTGAAAATCTAGGAAAATTCTGGTTTAAGATTAAATACCAAATTGTGTTGTAACTGAACAAACATGACAACGGGGGGGGGGGGGGGGGTGGGGGGTGTTAAAGCAGAAAGATAAGAGGTTATTAAAATAGTAGCTTTCTACTGAAAATACAACATGCAAGCATTGACACATACCAGATCTCTTCATTCATGAGGTTCAACGAAAATCCACTTGTTTAAAAAAATGAAGAAAAACATGAATTACAAAATCTTTTACCACTCTGGGATTCCCATTAATTTTTGTTTAAAGATATTTAAGTACATAAAACTACAACAATTACATTTGGAATATACAGTAAGAAGAGATGAAAATGGGTATTTCAAAAGAAAATACATCTAAATGAACCTGGGAAAATTTAATTAGGTATTAGAGTAACTGTAAGAAAAACTAGGATTGGAACAAATGGTATTTGCTCTGTAACTCTCTTTTCTTCTTCAATAACGCCCTGAAAGAAAAAAAAGAATACTGTAACTATAAATTCATACCTCTGCATCAGCTTCTACATTAATTTAGTTCTCCCTCCTTCCAGCATTAGGGATGCGGTGGCTCAGTGGCTAAGACGCTGAGCTTGTTGATCAGAAAAGTCGGCAGTTTGGCGGTTCGAATCCCTAGCGCAGCGTAACGGAGTGAGCTCCCGTTACATGTCCCAGCTTCTGCCAACCTAGCAGTTCGAAAGCATGTAAAAATGCAAGTAGAAAAAATAGGAACCACCTTTGATGGGAAGGCAACAGCGTTCCGTGCGCCTTCGGCGTTTAGTCATGCCGGCCACATGACCACAGAGACGTCTTTGGACAGCGCTGGCTCTTCGGCTTTGAAACGGAGATGAGCACTGCCCCTAGAGTCGGGAACAACTAGCACATATGTACAAGGGGAACCTTTACCTTTACCTTACCTTCCAGAACAGACTACTGTTGCCATTCCATATCTCACTATACTAAGAGTATGCATATTTACTCTGTATAATATAATTATGCTTACTTGGACTGTAGGAACGAGATCTTGATCTTGATCTGTAACGACTATAGTATGGTGAAGGTGAGCGCCTCCTTTGAAGAAAATGCAAAATATTTCTGTTGACAGTGGCTCATTCCCATGATCATACAAATTTAACAGTTCAGATATATACAGTGGATATAATTATAAGGAGTTTGCACACCTGTTAAAATGCCAGGTTTTTGAGATGTAAAAAAGTCAGACCATGATAAATCACTTCAGAATTTTTTCTGCCTTTAATATACAGAACTAGCCAATAACCGGGTGTTGCCTGGGTAATTTATTTATCCAGCTTTCAGCAAGAAATTCAGACAGCACGCTGCTGATGCTCTGCACAGGCCTCGCCGCCCATCCAGCCATGGCAGGCTTCACGCAGTCCTGGATACAGCAGGGGACCTGCCAGGGCCACCCCACAGCGTGGTAAGTCTGCCACGGCCTGCGGAGCCCTGCACTACTCAGCTGTGCAGTGTGCAGGGCAACATGCTGGCAGGCAGAGTTTCCGGTGCGGCGCGTGGACAAGTGCACACCGCTCAGCTGGCAGCCCCCGGTGTGGCGGGCTGGCATGGATGTTCTGCCCAGCTGGCAGCTCCAGGTGCAGCGTGGTCCCTGTGCGATTGGTAGCCCTGGCGACCAAAGGGCTGATATGCCGGGCCCCCAACCACTGGGATGACATCTGGAAGGCAAAGGACAATTAGCCCCATCCTGCACACCAGAATCCCCTCCACTTGGTTCACTTGGATTATGGCGATGGAACCGGTTCACCAATCGGGGAGCACTAACGTCCTCACAAGGCCTCCAACAGGAGTTATCCCTTCCACTGCATCAGGTATTGTAGTAGGCCCCTGTGCCTACGAGAGTCTAGAATCTGGTCTACCTCGTAGTGCCGTTTCCATCCCACCCGGATAGGTTGGGGCGCCTGGATTGGGGGTCCCCTTAAGTTTGATGTTTTAACGGGGCGGAGGAGGCTACTATGGAACACTGAGTGGGTTTTGCATAACAGTGGAAGGAGTTTGAGTTCCACTGTAACCGGGTTGATGACTATTATGATTGGGAATGGCCCTAGGAAATTTGGGGCCAGTTTCCGGCAAGGTACTTTGAGCTTAAGGTACTTCGTGAAAAGGTACACTTGTTCTCCCACGTGAAATGGGGCTTGCTGACTACGTTTCTTATCGGCGTGCATTTTGTAAGTGTCTGCCGCTGCCCGTAAGGCCGTCCAAACGTGTTCCCATACCCGTTGCATACTAGCAAGCCATTCTTGCAGGTTCATATCAGCGGGTGGCTCCCGCGGACACTCAGGTATTAGAACCAAGTCGATTCTGCCAGGAAATTCCTTCCTCCCGGGATATACTTCAAGCGGAAATTGAAGAGTCTGAAATACAGTGCCCACCTGACTTGTTTGGGTGACAGCTTGCATGGGGTTTGGAGGGCCTCGAGGTTTTTATGTTCGGTCCACATCTCAAACGGAACCCTACCCACTTCCAGTAGGTGTCTCCAGGTCAGCACGGCCCACAGGACCGTGAAGGCATCCTTCTCCCAGATAGCTCAACCCCTCTCCGTTTTGTTTCGTTTGCGAGAGGTGTAGGCACCTCACTTACTGACTGCCTCATTCAATGACTGTTTAAATGCTGTGTCCCAGTGGTCACATGACTGTAATTTGGGAAATTTACAACTGGCAGACATTTATGAAGGCTTCAGTATCCCAGGGTCACATCGACATTTGTGACCTTCATAGTTAGTTTCTGACTATTGGGAAGCCAACAGGAAGTTGTGGTCATGTGATGTTGGGTTTAATCATTTGTGATTTGCTTAATGACCACAGTGGGACTGAAGTCAGTTTGGTGTGGTCATGTAATGTTTTTAATTTAATAACCATGTTACTCAGGGATGGCATTGCCGGTCCCAATTGCGGTTGGTAGTGAGGACTTCCTGTATTGGTTTGTGTGACAGCACTCTACATGTATCATCTACTTAGCACAAATCCATATTCTATTTTTAAATAACATCCTAACCTGTAGGTTACCATGGCACTATCTTTTTGTGCAAAAGTTAAGTTCCAAATTTGCCATCCAAGCACTCTTTAAGTCATTTTTTTCCTAAACCAATTTTCTTCCATTCCTATTTCATTATTATTTCCTATACAATACTGTTGTGGTCCAGCAGGATCCGTTTGAGCTGCTGACGGACTCGGATAGCGAGGAACCATATGAGTCTGCCCTGGATGATGTGGAGGACCCTGTGCAGGGTTCAGATTCAGAGCAGGGACCAGAGGGGCTGGTTGGCCACCAGGAGGCGCCTGAGGCATGGAGCAGTGGGGAGGATCAAAGGCAGTTTGTCCCTGATGCTAGATTGAGAGGGCTGAGAAACGGAAGCAGCAACTACGTAGGCAGACTCACAGAAGATTGTTAGGGATGTAACCCTAGGCTTGGTTTGGCAATGTATATAAGCTATGATTACTTTACTGTTACTTTAAATGCTTAAGAGATGCAATTGGTTTGTTACCTCAATGCAGCCATAAGAGGGAGCCAGCATGGCTGTTAGCTCTCTGTTTTGTTAGACGTTGATCGGTGTATTTTGAGGTATTGTGATTTGCTACTGTTTAGCTATACTGTGTGTGTTAGACTATTTTGATAATTGAATTACTGAACCGTGTATGACTTGGACTGTTAACCGGACTCTGAATACCTCTATATTTCTACATAGTAAACTACTATATTTTATACTATTCAGTGTCTCTGTATGCTGGTTTGTGCGTGTTATTCCATATCACTCTCATTACGCTTGTCTGCATACTCGCTCTCCTAACGGGGAGCTTAATTACTTAACAAAGATGATTCAGCACAGGTGGTTGTGGATTGGCCCCTCCCAAGAGAGCTTATAGGTGAGACGTTGGGAGGGGACATTTGCAGGAAACAACCGTTCGAATTAGTAGTTAAGAAAATCTATGTATTCTAGCCGTGTCTGCTCATTGGGACTATCTGAGGTGCTTCATTCGAAATTACAATACAATAGCAGAGTTGGAAGGGACCTTGGAGGTCTTCTAGTCCAACCCCCTGCCTAGGCAGGAAACCCTATACCATTTCAGACAAATGGCTATCCAGCATCTTCTTAAAGACTTCCAGTGTTGGGACATTCACAACTTCTGGAGGCAAGCTGTTCCACTGATTAATTGTTCTAACTGTCAGGAAATTTCTCCTCAGTTCTAAATTATCTGGGTTGTTTCTTGAACGTGAGTTGTCTGGGCCCTCAGCCAAAGGATTTGTCATCTCAGTAATTAAACAGTGGCAAACAGCCAAGCCTGTGTTCTGGTTTATTCACAGGCGTGGAGAGGGGGGTCAGAACACAATACTATACACCTTTCCTCTGATTTTAGAATGATCCAATTACACTGACAGAAAAATATTACAATGAACTAGTATTAACTATTTTTCTAGGGCTCCAATGAAACCTTTATACAGAATTGTACAATAATCCTCTCCTATGATCCTGTTTTTTCTTTTCCTTTTTATGTGCCAGGCAGAATCGGGCATGGCACCCATAGAAAACTTTAAACGGTTGGGGCGGGGGGGGACTGCTTCTTTTTCCTATTTTGTTGGAAATAGACATGGTCACCTTACCCTTTTCCCCTAGCTATTTTATATGACTGCTTTTATTGTGGTATACCAAGTATCTTTAAAATATTCACTATATCAGGGGTGTCAAACTCTATTTCATTGAGGGCCGCATCAGGGTTGTTTTTGACTTCGAGGGGACAGGGTGGGTGTGGCCATCTCTATGTCACTCGTGTTGGCCCGAGTGCTCTGCAAGTGAAAATGGGCTCCCGAGCTCTGTTTTCGGCTGTGACAGCCTCCTGCAGCCTTCTGCCAGCGAAAATGGAGCTCGAGAGGGCTGCACGTGGCCCTTGTGGGCTCAGATTTTGGCTGTGATGGCCTCCTGCAACCTTCTGCCAGTGAAAATGAAGCTCCCAAGCTGTTTTTGCACCACGGGCTGGGCCGTTACTGTTTCCAGGGTGGCCCCGCGGGCAAGATCTAAGCACCCAGCAGGCTGGGTCCAGCCCCCGGGCCTTGAGTTTGACACCCCTGCAATATATCATACTAAAAGCAGCCAATAAAATGGCTAAAAATTGTTTTGTTACAGCACGTAGTCCTTGATTTATGACAATTGAGCCCAAAATTTCTGTTGCTAAGCAAGATGGTTAAGTGAATTTTGCCCCGTTTTGTGATCTTTCTTGCCCCAGTTGTTAAGTGAATCACTGCAGTTGTTAAGTTAGAAACATGGTTGTTAAGTGAATCTGGCTTCCCAATTGACTTTGCTTGTCAGAAGGTTGCAAAAGGGATGACCCTGGGACAATGCAACTGTCATAATATAAGAACCAGTTACGAAGCATCTGAATTTTGATGACGTGACCATGGGGATGCTGCAATGGTCATAAGTGTGAAAAACGGTCATCAGTCACGTTTTTCAGAGCAAGCGGTCACTAAATGAACTTTTGTAAGTCGAGGATTACTGTATCTGCTTCAAATATAATACAAATGTAAAACCTGGTTATATATGAGCAGTAGCTTATTTTCCAGATGCTGCAAAAGACCTTCTGGTAATGTCCTTAAAGCAGTAGGTCTGAACATTTTTGGCATATTTTTCACACATTTTGAGGGAAATTTACATGTGGGGTTTTGCTTATGTAGGCATACACTATTATCCCTCATTTTAATGTTGCAGTGCTGATAGTTGATTTGTCTCCCATATTTTGTAATATACTCTCAGGTCAGTCTGGTGTACACAAATGGGAAACTAGGATGCACATATGGCTCATGGATTGCCCATCCCTGCTATAAAGGCCCTAAATAAATAAGCAAACCATAATTAGTTATAGGAACATGCCATTGAAAACAAATACCTTAAACCCAAATACCGTATTTGTCGGAGTATAAGACGCACCCAGGTTTTGAAGAGGCAAATAAAAAAAAAATTAGGTACGTAGCTAGAGGGATAGAGAGGGAGAGAAAGAGAGAAATACAGTAGGTAGGGAGGGAGAGAAAGAGAGAGAGTAGGTAGGTAGGTAGATGTTTCAAGGTGTATTTATCCATGTGCTGGAGAAGGAAATCGCTGACAATCTGCAGCACCTAAGACAGGGATGGTGAACCTATGGCACGCGTGACTTCCGGTTTACTTGGAGGGTCATTTTGAGCGCTCCGAAGGCGTCAGGGAAGCCTCCGGACGGTCCCTGAAGCCTTCAGAACGCTTAAAACGACCCTCCGAGCAAACCGGAAGTGACTTCCAGTTTGTTCAGACGGTCGTTTTGAGCGCTCCGAAGGCGTCAGGGAAGCCTCCGGATGGTCCCCGATTGACCTTGACTCGCATCTGGAGTGATCTTGACTCGCATCTTGACCATGTGCTGGAGAAGGAAATCGCTGACAATCTGCAGCACCTAAGACAGGGATGGTGAACCTATGGCACGCGTGACTTCCGGTTTACTTGGAGGGTCATTTTGAGCGCTCTGAAGGCGTCAGGGAAGCCTCCGGACGGTCCCTGAAGCCTTCAGAACGCTTAAAACGACCCTCCGAGCAAACCGGAAGTGACTTCCAGTTTGTTCAGACGGTCATTTTGAGCGCTCCGAAGGCATCAGGGAAGCCTCCAGACGGTCCCTGAAGCCTTCGGAGCGCTCAAAACGACCCTCCGAGCAAACCGGAAGTCCAGTTTGCTCGGAGGGTCGTTTTGAGCGCTCCGAAGGCTTCAGGGACTGTCCAGAGGCTTCCCTGACACCTCCGGAGGGTGTCTGGGGGAGGCTGTTTTCGCCCTCCCCAGGCTCCTATAAAGCCTATGGAGCCTGGGGAGGGCGAAAAAAGCATGTAAAAATGGGGGGAGCGGCTGTAGTGCACGCATGTGCACTGGGGCGCGCGCATTGCATTATGGGTGCGGCACGCCCACACACGACCCCCCTGCGCTCCCCCCACTTATGGCACGCGAGCCAAAAAAGGTTCGCCATCGCTGACCTAAGACTTTGTTTCTGCTGGCACAGCACTTGATCAATGTAATTCTCATCAATCAGTTAAAAGAGCTTTCCAAAAGGAAAAAAAAGTTTTTGCACTCTGCAAACCTCGCAAAAACCGCCCCATTTTTTTGCAAAAACAGGCCTTTTTTTTTAAAAGGCATGAATAGCCTTGGGGGGGCTTGCAGAGTGCTCCGGGGGGGGGCAAAAACGAGCAGAAAACGACCGTTGACTTACCTGAACGGTCCTTCTATGTGCGCTGCGAGGGGAATCCAAGCATGGGTTAACTTTGTCCATTAGCCTAGAGACTGAGTTATGTAAATTAGATGACCACGCCTCCTCTGCCTGGAAGATTCAGTTTTGTATGAAGGACAGCCGTTGGAGATGCGAGTCAAGGTCAATCACGACTGCAGTCGGTAGGTATCAATAAGTCACGTCCAGAATAAAGTCATGTCCAGAATAAGAGTATTCAGGAATCAGAGTTCAAGGAAGACCCGGACCAGCCCAAACTGCAGGTGGGATTGGATTCCCCTCGTAGCGCACATAGAAGGACCGTTCAGGTAAGTCAACGGTCGTTCTCCTGTGCGCTGCTTGGGGAATCCAAGCATGGGCCATGCCAGAGCAGTAGACCTAAGGGCGGGAAGCAGGCTGGTCAGGGCCCGCAGAGGAGGCGAGCACCTGTTGCAGCACACGCCGCCCAAAGGATGCTTCGGCTGAAGCGTATGAGTCCACTTTGTAGTGTCTAATGAATGGAGATGGTGACGACCAAGTGGCCGCTCTGCAAATGTCCTCAACCGAAGCCTGAGTGGCCCAGGCCGCTGTTGTAGCTGCGCTCCTGGTGGAGTGAGGAGTAATACGCCTGGGAGCCGGCCGGGATTGAGAGTCATAAGCGAGCACAATGCATGCCTTTAGCCAACGCCCGATGGTGTTGGGCGAGACTTTCTGTCCCATGGAGGAAGGTTGGAAAGAGACAAAGAGTGCCTCTGACTTGCAAAATACTGCAGTGCGCTTCACATAGCGGCGAAGGGTTCTCCGAACATCCAGGTGATGCCACTGCCGCTCCTGTGGATGGGAGGGATGCGGACAAAAGTCTGGGAGAATAAGCTCCTGTGCCCTGTGAAACAAGGTATTGACCATGGGCAGGAAGGACGGATCCAAACGGAGGACCACTCTGTTGGGGTGGAAAATGCATAGGTCAGGCCGAATTGAGAGAGCGGCTAGTTCTGAGACTCTCCTGGCAGACGTAATGGCCACCAGGAATGCCGTCTTAAGCGTGAGTAGGCGGAGGCTGATAGAGCGGATGGGCTCAAAGGGTGAGGATGTAAGCGCCCTGAGCACCAACGGGAGGTCCCAGGTAGGATAACGGTGGACAGTCTGAGGCCGAATGTTTGCAGCGCCCTTGAGAAAGGCCTTGACCCGTGCGTGTTGAGTCAAAGAGCGGGCCCGACCGCCACTAAGGACTGTGGACAGGGCGGCGACCTGACGGCGTAGAGTGTTGGGTGCCAATCCCTTCTCTAGGCCCGTTTGCAAGAATTCAAGTACCTGTGGAACCGACGCTCTGACCGGAGTGATGGAATTGCCACGGCACCACCTGCAGAAGGCCTGCCATGTGGCCTCGTAAATACGAGTGGTGGAAGGCCTGCGGGCCGCTTGAATGGTGTTGATAACTCTGTTGGAGAAATGAAGGCCGGTTAACATAGCCCGCTCACGTGCCACACAGCCAACTGCAACAGCTGGGGGTGCGGATGGATGAGAGCCCCCTGGTTGAGCTGGATCTGGTTGTCCGGGATGCGCCAGGGGCGGCCGATTGACAGATGGACGAGATCGGCGTACCAGGGACGGCGAGGCCACATCGGCGCCACTAGTAGGACTTCCGCTTGTTCCGAGATTATTTTCTGGATGACCAGTGGAAGAATCGGTAGAGGCGGGAATGCGTACAGGAGACCGGGCGGCCAGGGGCTGCGTAGAGCATCCATGCCCTCCGCCCCCTGAGTCCGGAACCTGGTGTAGAAGTGAGATGTCTGGGCATTGCAGGGCTGGGCAAAAAGATCCACCTCCGGTGTGCTGAATCGGTGAGCTAGCTCCCGGAAGAGGGTGGGGTGTAGCTGCCATTCTGCCTGGTCGACCGTTGATCGGCTCAACCAATCCGCCTGCGTATTGGAGTCGCCCGAAATGTGCTCCGCCTTCAGTGACAGTAGTCTGGCTTCCGCCCAATGATGTAACCTCTCCGCCTCCATCATGAGGGCCTTGGAGCGGGTGCCCCCCTGGCGATTTATGTGGGCCTTGGAGGCCACATTGTCCGTCAGCACTAGTATGTGGTTGTGTGACATAATGTCCCTGAATTCCAGTAGGGCTAACCGAATGGCCCGCAACTCTAGCCAGTTGATGCTGTTGTTGAGTTCCTGGCTCGACCATCGGCCCTGCGCTACACGATCCAAGACATCAGCTCCCCACCCATAAAGACTGGCATCTGTTGTCACCTGGATGCGGTCTGGCTCCTTGAATGGACTCCCCCTGAGGAGTTTGGAGGAAGTCCACCACCGGAGGGACCGGAGTGGCTTGGGTGGTAAGCGCACCTTGGTCTGGGTGTGACTTGTGTGAGCTCTCTGGAAGGGTAGCAGGAACCACTGGAGAGGGCGAGAGTGGAATCGGGCCCAGGGGACCACATCGATGCACGATATCATCTTCCCGAGTAATTGGGAGAGAGTGGCCAGAGGTATGAGTCTTTGAGATGATATGCGACTCACCAGAGCGTGGATACTCTGCCGTCTGTCCTGGGACAGGAACACTTCGCACGTCCTGGAGTTGATGATCGTGCCCAGGTGAAGCAACGACGTGGTTGGTTGCAGGTGGCTTTTGGCGAGGTTCAGGACAAACCCGTGGCATCGCAGAGTGTCCATCGTGACCTCCAGGTCCTGTACCGCCTGGGCATGCGTTGTTGAAAGAAGCAGGATATCGTCCAGATAACAGTTGACCCGTATGGGAACTGTACGAAGCAAGGCCGCCACAACTGCGAGGAGTTTGGTAAACGTGCGAGGGGCCGATGATAGGCCGAAGGGCAGGGCCCGATATTGGAAATGGCGGCCTGCATAGTGGAAACGTAGAAACCTCATGTGGGCCTGATGGATCGGGACATGGAGGTACACTTCCTTTATATCGACCGATGTCATCAGGTCGCCCCGGCGTATGGATGCTAAGATGCTCTTGAGGGATTGCATCTTGAATTTTTGGTATTTTATGAACAGATTGAGCCGTTTCAAGTCGAGGATGGCCCGCCATCCTCCTGAGCTTTTGGGGACTAGAAACAAGATGGAATAAAATCCTAGCCCCTCCTGCCCTTTTGGAACCTGTTCTATTGCCTCGATGGATAGGAGGTGTTGTATTTCTGCGTCCATGAGACGTCTTTTCTCCTGACACCTGGGTACAGGGCAACGGATAAAGCGTCTTGGGGGGAGGGACAGAAACTCCAGAATGAGGCCCTGCCTCACTACTTGAAGGGCCCAGGCGTCGGATGTGGTCTCCGCCCATTGATGAGCGTAGGCCAGAAGCCGAGCGCCTATGGCCCCTTCCCTGTGGGAGTCACCGGTACCTCCGAAAGGACCGGTTGCCGCCCCCACGAAATGGCCGCCTGGTCTGAGCCTGTGGTTGGGACTGCTGGCGGCCTCTATCCCTAGATCCGAAACGGTCCTGGCTCCTATCCTGAGATTGGTTAAAATTCCTGTTATACTGGGGAACATATGGAGTGGTCGTAAAACCGGAGTCCCCTGCCCTGAAGCTTTGGCATCTATTATATGGTTGCTGTCTCCTGTCATTGCGTCTGGCAGTGGAAGGGAGGACCTTACGCTTGTCCCTAGTCTCGATAAGGATAGGGTCAAGGACTGAACCAAACAGGGCCTCACCCTTGAAGGGCGTGGAAGCCAGGCGCCACTTCGAACGTACGTCCGCCTGCCAATGACGAAGCCATAGTAGGCGACGAGATGCTACATTAGTAACTACGGCTCGGGATGCAAATTTGGCCGCATTGAGAGTGGCATCTGCTGAAAATTCCAGGGCCGCCATTAATTTTGTGACGTCCTGGTGCAGTCTCATGTCTTCAGGGGCAAGCGTAGCCTGCAACTGCCTGAGCCAGACCAAAGATGTTCGGTTGAAGACGCCGCAGAAGCGGCGCGTAGGGCCCAGGCCGCGGCTTGATGTGTTTTACGAATGACCATTTCGGCCTTGCGGTCCTCAGCTTTCAATCCCTCAGAAATCTCTGAAGGAATGAGTGCTGGGGAAGGGCGCATCCACGGAAGGAAATTGAAGGATCTTTTCCAATTCCGGGGTGGAGATGTATAATTTTTTGTCCCCATTGCTAGGGGGGGCTACAGCCGTAGGTTGCGCCCACTGCTTCTGAATAACGTCGCTAAAGAGTTTGGGAAAGGGAATGACTTCCTGTTCCGAGACCTGTTCTGCGAACAGGCGCTCAGTGGCATCCAATCCCACAGCTGTACTATCCTGGGTGGTGGGGCCACCCATGTTAGTGGTAGCCTTGGCCTTAAATAATAAAGATTTAAACAAGGTTGGGCGAAATAACCCTGAGGAAGGTTGGTCCAATGGTATGCCCTCATCATCGGATAATTCAATATCCAACACCTCGCCCTCCTCCACCAAGGCCGATTCCTCACTGTAGTCGGAGGGTAAGGGCGAGGAGGGTTGGGCCTGGGAAGTAGAAAAATCCCTAGGTGCTATTGGAACCCTGGGGGTGTTGGTTCTACGATGCAACTCTGCATCCACACCTTTTGAGATGGCATCAGAAATCATACGGTAAAGATCTGGGGGAAGGCCCAGTTCCTGGCCCTCCGCAGGCCTGAGGCCTGCAGCCGTGGGTGTAAAGGTTGCAGAAGGCCCAGCGCTGGATTGGGCCGAAGCCATGCCCTCTTCTGGTAAAATCGGGGGAGAATGGCCCCCCAATTCCCCCTCCTCAGATGCCAGGGCCTGTGGTAAGGGGAGGTCCGGAGACCAGCCCCGATTGCCAGGCGAATGCGGGGGGGAGCGCGAGGTAGGCCCCTGAGGGCCCCTGTTGTCCTAGGTCTGTCCCTGCGCCTATAGGCCCTGTCCGGGGCCGCAGATGAGGCCCGGGAAGCATGGGTGGAGGCCCTGGTTGTGGCTCTACCCACCCTGGAGGGAACATCCATCTCGGATTCAGATCGGGCCACATTGGTGGTGTTTACAATACCTCCCGAATTAGTGGATTTTGCCATACTAAAGCCGAATGAAATGAAAGGCTCAATCTCCTCACAAAAAACCTTAGCGAAGGCAAGTAGTAGTACTGAGAAGCAGCTGCAATGATCTATCTCTAGCCGAGCGAACCAGGCAAGTGAGAGAAATGGGAGAGAGCCGTTGACGCAGCGTCGCTTATTAGGCGGGAAAGGAGGCTCCGCCTTCCTTTCCCCCTGTAAAAGCGCGCGAAGAAGGCAAACAAAATGGCGCCCGCTATTTAGGCGGGACTTTTAAATATGCGGCTTGACTGCAGCGCTCTGTAAACAGAAGCGGAGAGCAGCGAAATTCACCAGGCAACGATGGCAACGGGCTCGGGAGAAAGATCTCACTTCGCAAAGTGGATCGCTCCCGTAAAGGCGCGGCACGGAGCGGCGAACCGACCCCTGGGCGTGGCAATGCGGCTAAAGAGGCGGCGAACCAGCCTCTATTACAGCCGGAGGAGTTAACAGCGTTTTCTTGCTGTGCGAACTTTGCCGGTAAGATCAAACGGCGAGCGTCTTGTGCTGGGCTGCTGAATACACGCTCCGTTCTATTTCCAAGGGATCTAAGAGTAAATCCAGGCTTGGAGGAATCCAAATTTTTAGTTACCTTTGTCAATTAGTCTAGAGAGATTAGAATTGCGTCTCTTCAGGCTGGACTGAGTTAAAAAACTGGATCTTCCAGGCAGAGGAGGCGTGGTCATCTAATTTACATAACTCAGTCTCTAGGCTAATGGACAAAGTTAACCCATGCTTGGATTCCCCAAGCAGCGCACAGGAGAACAGGCCCGCTTTTTGTCAAAAAAATGCACGCATAGCCTTATGGAGGCTTATAGAGTGCTGCTGGGGGCTGGGTGGGGAAACGGCCCATTTGTTGCTCATTTCTGCCCTCCCCAGCCCCCAGGAGCTCTTTGAAAGCCTCCATAAGGGTATGCACCGCCATTTTGGTGAAGGGGGCGGGGCTTCAGGAGGCAAAAAATGCTGTATTCAGTGTATAAGACGCACCCAGATTTTCAGTCTCTTTTTTGAGGAAAAAAGGTGCGTCTTATACTCCGAAAAATACGGTAATATAGCAGTGTTATGAGTTGTAAACCCTTCTGAATTATCAGTATTTCTGCATAAAAATGACCTAAAACATGATTGGTTCTCTACACAAGCCCTAAAGCCAGATAATTGAGAATGATCTAATGTACATATTTGTGTGTATCAAAAGTATGAGAACTTGTAGGGTTTTATCAGTTCATTTAAAGGGGAAATTAGAATCAGGGATTTCAATCAATAGAATGATAATCAGGTGTGATTATGGGAGGAATATGGAAGTGTATCCTAGCTAACAAAGGAGATTTCTGAAACAGAGTTATTAATGCTTACTAGGCTGGAAAAGCTTACAAAACTAGTTTGGACTTCACCAATGCACTGTCAGGGCGATTGTGTAGAAATGGAGGCGATTGAACACTACTGTTACCCTCCCTAGCAGGGGCCAACCAACCAATATCACACCAAGAGCTATGCATGTAATACTCTGGGAGATCTGAGCCTGGTGATATTCGAACTGCCAAATTGCAGGCAGCCTGCAGAAGTAGCCTATAGTACTGCATTCACCACACTGCGCCACCATGGCACTTTTAATTAATAAATTAATGAACAAGTATACTTTTGACTAAGTTATGTAATTTGGTTCTCTTTATCTAGTTTTAGGACCTGTGTAGAGAACAGATGTCTTTCATGTTTATGCAGAAATATTGAACATTCAAGAGTTCACAAACTTTCAAAAAACACTTTGTGTATCAATTTATTGCTTGTATTGAAGCTCTCCACAACTTCTATATCTGAGTATGTACCTGTAGCGATAATCATATTCTTCATATCTGTCATATCCTCTGTCGTATCCCCTGTCATAATAAGAATCACGGCGACGGCCAGTTCCTCCACCTGCACCGCTTTTATAACAAAAAGAGACCAGGTAAGTTATGCAGAAAGCTATGCATTTATTTAAGATCAAGGAGCAAGACAACACACAGTGTATACTACAAAGTCTCTCAATGAAGGAACTGATGAGAGTCACAACTGACCTAATTTCAAGCAGCTATTAAAACTGGCATCAGATATCCAAAATCATTTACAAAATGTGCTCCTGAGTCTTATTCTGAGCTCAGAGGAAAAAAATGAATGTACTTCAGGAAGATCACTGAAAGCCTTCCTTTTCTAGCAACATTTCTACTCCAGTTGACTGGTACGTGGTCATTCCTCTCTATGTATACATGTCTGTAATATGGGTCATTCCATGTCAAGTTGTCTGAGGTTCCCTGCTCAACCATCACAGATTTCGATGAAATTTTTTGTGAACATGCACACATGTCCCCAATGAACATTGGTAAAGTGTTATGTGTGCCGATGCAATACTTGTGGAGATATAGTCATTTGTTTGTCCCCATACTGCAGCCTTCTACAGTATGACTCTGAGGCTCCAGCAACTTTGAGACATACTATCTCTGGCAATATTTTGTTGAGAGAAACAAAACTTGGCCATCTTGTACAGCTTTTTGTGCTCTATTAAACAAAATAATAAAAATATTCTCATGAGCTATCTCCATCTAGATAATTTGGAGCAAAGTTGGATGAAAATATTGCTGCTTGAAAAAAGGTTAAAGTTTGGGTTTTTGTATCTCTGGAAGGAAAGGTATGACAAACATGAATCTTTGTGCGTAATAACTAAGCAACACAAGGTTTTCTAATGTAAATTTTCATTCTCTTACTGCTTTCCAATAGTTTACAAATTGAGTGTAAAGTTGACATTTTTTGTAAAAACGTCAAAAATAGGGTATTTTCAGCCCGCTTTTTAAAAAAGACCTTCTGGAAACTCTGTTAAATCATTCTCATTAGAAAGAACATCGGGACAAATAGGGACAAAGTTGAGGACATTGCTATGGCAACGTCATGTACGTCAACATGCATTCTTTTATATTGTGCCATTGTCATTTCATTTATGCTGGACTAAGTGTGTAATTAATGTTTTGCATGCTACATGAATCTGTTAGTGTACTAGCGGTGCTTCTACACTAATGACAGTGGTTAAATGTGCTGTAAGTACTTTAGTGATGCCACACGTTAGCATGTTGCGGCTATAGAATTCTGAACTGTATAGGTGTAGTTGTCATATTTCTGTCATAACATTAGAATCTTATATAACTTCTGTGCTTTAGATTTTGCAGTAATACACTTTATATTATTGCGAATTTCCATAATATGTGAAATGGATGTCGACAACTCAGCTAGCAATCCTACTTTGCCCAAATGTGTTGTTGGAGAAAAAATTTCGTCAACTTGTCACCATGGTTCATTTTATTCTAACGAAACTGGGCTGCATTATGTGCAGTTTGTCCACCGAAGAAAAAATACTCATTACTCGGCGATCGGAGGTTGAGTGCACAGATGATGACCAAATCTGCATGCATCACAAAGTGATGTATCTGAAAAAGTACGACATGAAGCAAAAGTCGTGCTACAACCCATTTGACAAAGAAAATCACGTAGCTAAACATGCACTATTGAAAGTCGTTCTAGGCATGTCCAATGATTTAACAAAAGTGGTGAAAACAAATGTGAAGCCGGGTCAAAAGATTTGTTCCAAGTGTAAAGCCAAATACATTTCCATGGTCCAAAGCACGGCAGACTCTTCATCGTTGGATAATTACGATATGGACATTTCGGACACTGATAACCGACGTTTGACCAATTTAGGGACTTCTCCATTAAAAATTCAGAAGTTGAGAAGTAGGGATAAAACTGGCTATGTGAAACGAAAAATTGAACGTGTGCAGAAAGTGGTAGCAGACAAAATAACATTAGCCGCTGGAGTAGCAGCTGAAGATATTGGGCAAACTAGCGAGTCTGCTGCTAAGGAATGCCAGTCATGCCGGATTACGCTGACCTAATCGAAGACATGAAAACAAAAATTAAAATATCCAATATCGACTAAAGTTCAATTATTGACTTTGGCCCCAAAGAGTTGGTCGATATCAGTGACAGCAAAAACATTTGCTGTTTTAGAACGCATGGTTAAATCTGTGCAATCACAAACATGATTTTGAAATTGAGGCTGAATGGAATTTTTCCAGCACGAGTCATGGCAAATCACCATGTGACGAAGTTGGCAGCACAACTAAACATTTGGCTGCTCGAGCCAGCCTCCAGCGACCATCAAATACTGATGCCAACAGATCTGTTCAACTTTTGCGACAGAAACATTCACAGAATTAAATATACGTTCCGAAGGAAGAAATTGAAGAAAGCAAGATACTGCAAGAAAGATAGTTAGCAAGACAATAGCTGGTACAAGAGATCATCACCAGTTTGTGACAGTTGATTCAAATTCGATTTTTGTCAACAAAGTTTCAAATGACACAATTAACTTTGTGGTCAAAATGTCCAATACCGTCAATCCAAATTTAAAATTGGCCGACATATTTCCCAGTTGTTATGTTGATTGCATTTATGACAAAAAATGGTGGGTAGGCAACGTCGTAGAAATTTTGATTGAACAAAATGATTGTCAGCTCTGGCAAGCCCACAGGCCCGGAACTGCCATTCGGGCGGGGAAAGCTGTGGGAGCTGCCAGGAATCGTGCTTACCAGCTGGGGATCTCCCTCCTCCACAAGCAATCCAGCTGAGAACTCTCCATAACTGACTGCCGAGTGGGTTCCACTGAGAACACTCCATAACTGATAACTGACTGAGAACAATCCATGACTGATTGCCGGGTGGTTTTCACTCTGGGCCACAAGGTGATGGGTGCGCGTGCGCAGGGGTGGGGTTTAGCTTAAATACCAAATAAAGTATAAAAAGTGGTGGGGAGCACCAGATGTCAGCTCTGACAATTTATTCATTGCCTTAGTGCTTTGTTGGTCAGTTCGTGCCGGAGGAGATAAACTGCATTTTCAAACCGTATCTGTGTTTGGCTATTTTCCTTAACCCTTTGGAACCTAACGATGCGTTGGTAACATTTATGCATCTGCGAGGCCCTGTTCATTCATTTTATTGGCCCGAAAGACAAGATGTTTGTTGGGTTCCAACAGAACCACATCTTATTTGCGTGCTTCCAGCGTCTTCAGTTACATTGTCAGGTCGACAGTATCAATTCCCAGAAGCAGCATCAAAGAACATTGCATGTAAATTCAATAATAAATAAGCGATCGTTGGAATTGGGCAGTACATATGAACAGTACGGACTTTGGCTTGGGAACCATGTAAGATACCCACTTTAGGCTTGTGAACCTAGGATAAGCTGCCCAATTGTTGGCTTGGGAACTGGAAAGATACCCACACAAGGCTTTGGAACCTCGAGGAAGAAACCAAACTTCAGGCTTGGGATCCTGAACCAAGAAACCCACCCATGGCTGTTAGTGCACGGCTATCGGGCGTACCCCCTATGGCGATTGGGTTGCTGGCTCAAGTGCCTGAACTGGTAATAACAATGTCACCATGGACCAACACAATATAATAGTAGCAATTATGTCTATATAAAACAAACAAGATGAAACAGTAATAGAATGCATGTGATGTTGCCGTAGCAATGTCCTCAACTTTGTCCCTATTTTTAGGGCTTTATACGTCAGCGATGAAAAACCAACCCTACTATTTTAAGGGAGCTGAAAGATGCTCTTTCTAATTAGAATGATTTAACAGATTTTCCAGGTGGTCTTTTTTTGTAAAAGCAGGCTGAAAATACCCTATTTTTGGCCTTTTTACAAAAAAGGTCAACTTTACACTCAATTTTTAAACTATTGGAATGCAATAAGAGAATGAAAATTTACATTAGAAAACCTTGTGTTGCTTAGTTATTATGCACAAAGTTTCACGTTTATCATACCTTTCTTTCCAGAGATATAAAAACCCAAACTTTAACCTTTTTTCAAGCCGCAATATTTTCATCCAACTTTGCTCCAAATTATCTAGATGGAGATAGCTCATGAGAATATTTTTATTATTTTGTTTAATAGAGCACAAAAAGCTGTACAAGATGGCCAAGTTTTGTTTCTCTCAACAAAATATTGCCAGAGATAGTATGTCTCAAAGTTGCTGGAGCCTCAGAGTCATACTGTAGAAGGCTGCAGTATGAGGACAAACAAATGACTATATCTCCACAAGTATTGCATCGGCACACATAACACTTTACCAATGTTCATTGGGGACATGTGTGCATGTTCACAAAAAATTTCATTGAAATCCGTGATGGTCAAGCAGGGCACTTTTCTGAAATCACACCACTTGACATGGAATGACCCAATAACTGTTATTCTACAATTCATTTAATTTTATTCTTCTGTTGAATACCACCCAGAGTTGTAAGAATGGGGCCAGGTAACAAATATAGTAATCAAGGCTTCCAGTCCGATGGCCAACTGACGACACACCCAGGGAAGGATCCCTGAGGGCTTTTTCCTTGGAATGTAGCTTCTTCAACTTACCAACAGAACGAAGTGGCATGACTCTCCTGGGTTAGGGAAAGACCTACAATCATTCCACAAGATCCTCCAATATAGCAAAAGGTCTGCAAGTAGCTTCAGGAGCTGTGCTTCAAAGTAGCCTGCATGCTAGCAGCTGGTGGGGGAGGGGCAGGGCTGCAATCAGTTCCTTGAAGAAGCAGCTATTTTGGAATTTATTTTTCAAAGGACAGTTAAGTTGTGCCTTTCATTTCTTAATCATTTTTAAGGACTGTTAATCTTTATTAAGCTAAAAGAGGCTCTCTTTAATCACAGCTTGTTATTCCTTTTTGAAGATCTGCACCATTTGGGGAATTTCTTGTTAAACAACAAGGAAGAAGGCTGCTAAGGCAAGCTAAAATAAGGAAGTGTGGGCTATCCTTTTTTTTAAAAAAAATTGAGAAATATAAGAGCAGAAATCCCAAAGGTGCTTTTTTCAAGAGGCAACTGGACTGTTTTTTCTTTGAAGACGTTTCGCTTCTCCAGCTTTGTCTGGATGGTTGGGAATGGAAGGATTTATACTCCTTGCAGAGAGCTGGTCATTTGCATTCTTTTAGTGGGTTGTTAAGGTCACCTGGAGGTTTCTTTGTGTCATCAGGGTCACTGGAGTGGTGCAAATGGGTGTGGGTCCTTCTTGGAACTTGAAAGGACTGTGTTGTAGATTGGAGATAAATGATGTCGTATTCCTCCCCCTCTGTTGAGAGAGAGCTGTTCAATTTGGACATAGTTGACCTCTTTGACCCCTCTTTCAAACCCACGATCCTCTCTGTCCAAAATGTGGACTTTACTGTCTTCAAAAAAGTGGCCTTTGTCTTTTGAATGCAGATGGACTGCTGAATCTTGTCCTGATGTGTTTGTTCTCCTATGTTGTGCCGTGGGTTTATGAAGTGGTTTTGTTTCCCCAATGTACAGATCTGCGCATGGTTCACTGCATTGTACTGCATATACCACGTTGCTCAGTTTGTCTGGATGTTTTATCCTTGGGGTGGACAAGCTTCTTCCTTAGTGTATTTTGGGGTTTGAAGTGTGCACGTACTGTATATTATGTTGGCTGAAGATCCTCCTGAGCTTTTCTGATATGCCTGCAACATACAGAATGACAATGTTGCTTCGTTTATGGTTCTAGTCATTGTCTGTTACAGAGGAGCTCCTGTAGGGTCTTTTTTGAGATTTGATGAAAGCTCACTTGGGATAGCCACATGTCCTGAGGGTTTCCTTGATGTGTTTACATTTCTTTCCCATCTTTGCTGGTAGGCAGGCCTTCAGCTCGGTGGTGTGGGGTTCTGATGACTCCCATTTTGTGCTCCAGTGGGTGGTGGGAATCAAAATGTAAATATAGATCTGTGTGAGTGGGTTTTCTGTAAGCTTCAATGTGCACATTAAGCAAGACAGAAGCCTTTACACTGGCACAACATAGGAGAACAAACACATCAGGACTAGATTCAGCAGTCCATCTGCATTTAAAAGACACAGGCCACTCTTTTGAAGACAATATAGTCCATATTTTGGACTGAGGGGATTGCGGGTTTGAAAGAGGGGTCAAAGAGGTCAACTATGTCCAAATTGAATGTCAGTTGGTCCTACCTGAACTGCATGTCTCGAGGGTGGTGTGGGAGCAGTCACTGGAAGGCTATTGTTATGGCCCAATTGCCTGGAGACTGAGGTAGATCTGAGGACACACCCTCTGTTCCTCCTGGTGACTCCCCAGATTAATCGATGGTTCGGAAGAATACAACCTGGAAGGGAAGAGACAGAGAAACAACGGCAGCTTCCCTTCCTGAGCCTAGGATATTCTGTATTGCCTACTCAGGCCCGGCGCTGGCACCATAAGGGCGGGAAGTGACTGCTCCCACACCACCCTCGAGACATGCAGTTCAGGTAGGACCAACTGACAGTCTCCGAGGTGGGGTGTGGAAGGAGTCACTGGATGGGACATACCAAAGCTAGATGTCCATGGGAGGGATCACTAGGCCTGAGTAGCCCAAGTGTCCAGGACCCCTTGAAGGACCCTCCTCCCGAAGGATGCCTCGGCGTAGGTGTCTAGCCGGTAGTGCCTGATGAAAGGTGTAGGAGAGGACCAGGCGGCAGCCCTGCAGATGTCCTTGATGGGGGCCTGGGTGGCCCAGGCCGCTGAGGTGGCGGCGCTCCTGGTGGAGTGAGCCGTGATGCCCTGTGGGACGGGAAGGCCTCGGGCCTCAGATATGGCTAGCCTAATTTACCTACTAATGGTGGTAGGGGAGACCTTGGCGCCCTTGGATACGGGGTGAAAAGAGACAAAGAGGGCCTCTGACCATCTGGAGGCGGCTGTGCGCTTGATATAGATGCGCAGAGCCCTTCTCACGTCTAGGAGGTGCCAGGACTTCTCCCTCTCGGTGGCAGGGTGTGGACAGAAGTCCGGGAGGATGACCTCCTGACCCCTGTGGAAGGGGGAATTCACCTTGGGCATGAAGGCCAGGTCAAGTACGACCCTGTTGTTGTGGAAGGTACAGAGGTCAGCTCTAGAGGACAGAGCATTAAGCTCGGACACCCTTCTGGCTGAGGTGATCGCCACGAGGAAGATCACCTTGAGGGTAAGGAGTTGAAGACTGACCTCCCTGAGAGGTTCGAATGGCGGCTCCAGAAGGGCCTGGAGAACCGTGGGCAGGTCCCAGGAGGGGAACCGGTGGATCACCGGAGGCCGAAGGTTGGCCGCTCCCCTGAGAAATCTCTTGATGACTGGGATCTGGGCAAGGGACTGGGAGCCCTCCCCCCATAGGATAGTGGCTAAGGCAGATACCTGTCTGCTTAGAGTGTTATGAGCCAAACCTTTATCCAGTCCCTCTTGGAGGAAGTCCAGTACCTGTGGGATGGAGGCTGTCGAAGGCTCTACCTGCTTGGTCTGGCACCAGGTGGCGAAGGCCGTCCATGTAGCGTCGTAGATGCGGGTGGTGGATCTTCTCCTGGAAGCCTCAATGGTGGAGATAACTTTGGAAGAAATCTGAGCCACCCTCAATTGTTCCCGCTCAAGGGCCAAGCGGTCAGATTGAGCCACTCCGGGTCTGGGTGGATCAGACTCCCCTGGCGTAGCTCCACTTTGCCCTGTGGTATCCGCCAGGGAGGGCAGACCGACAGCTCCACCAGGTCCGTGAACCAGGGCCGTCGTGGCCAGTGAGGGGCTACTAGGATGATCTCTTCCCTCTCTATCACTAGCCTTCGCACGACCCCGGGAATGAGGGGAAGGGGGGGAGGCGTACAGGAGGCCAGCTGGCCATCTGTAGCGTAGGAAATCGGAGTCCACCGCCCCCCTGGTTGGGAACCGGGATATGAATCTCGGAACCTGAGCGTTCGACGGGGAGGCGAAGAGGTCCACCGTTGGATGGCCGAACCTCTGACAGATCTGTGTGAAGATGCTGGGATGGAGTTGCCACTCCCCGTGGTCTACCGTCTCCCTGCTGAGCCAGTCTGCCTGTTGATTCTCTACTCCGGAGATGTGCTCCGCTCGGATCGATAGGAGATTCCGCTCCGCCCAGAACCCCAGGCGCTTTGCCTCGTCCTGTAGGGCCTTGAATGTGTGCCTCCCTGTTTGTTGACGTGGGCCTTTGCTGCCACGTTGTCCGTGAGGACCAAGATGTGATTCCCGGTGACTGTCTGTTTGAACCTGCAAAGGGCTAGGTGGAGTGCTCTGAGCTCTAGCCAGTTGATGTTCCTCCGCAGGTCCGACGGTCTCCACCGTCCCTGGGCCAACTGGCACTGCAGGTGAGCCCCCCAGCCGAACAGACTTGCATCCATGGTGAGGACCAGCCTGTCCGGTTCCCTGAAAAGAGACCCCTTGGCCAGGGACGGGGACCTCCACCAGCGAAGGGAGAGCAGTACCTGAGGGGTCACTAGGATCTTGAAGTTTGCGTCGGATGTCCCGTTCCTCTGGTGAGGTAGAAGGAACCACTGTAGGTCTCTGGTGTGAAGGCGAGCCCAGGGGACGATCCCGATGCAGGATATGAACTTCCCGAGGAGCCTGGATAGAAGAGCTACGGGAACAGATCGAAGCCTGCGAATCTCCTGAACCAATTCCATGAGGCTGTCCCTGCGCTCCTGAGATAGAAAGAGCCTGCCCTCCACTGAATCAATGATGGTGCCCAGGTGCTGGAGCCTAGTGGAGGGGGTCAGGTGGCTCTTCTCGAAGTTAATCGAGAACCCCAGGGAAGACAAGGTACTAATGGTGGTACTGAGGTCACTCTCTGCGCGGGAAGCCGAGGGGGCTAAGACTAGGATGTCATCGAGGTAGCAGTAAAGTCGAATTGGGAAGGACCGGAGGTGGGCTGCAGCTGCGGCCAAAACCTTGGTGAAGGTTCTGGGGGCAGAGGCCAGCCCGAATGGGAGGGCTCTGTACTGGTAATTTGAGCCCCGGTAGGAGAACCTGAGCAACTTGCGGTGTTCCGGGGCGATCGTAATGTGGAGGTAGGCCTCCGTAAGGTCGATGGAGGCCAGGAAGTCCCCTTGCCTGACCCCATCTAAGATGGACTTGAGGGAAGCCATCTTAAATTTCTGGTAGACAATCCTAGAATTCAGGAGTTTGAGGTCTAGATGGCCCTCCACCCCCCCCCCCCCCCCCGAGCTCTTAGGGACTAGGAAGAGGTTGGAATAGAATCTTAACCCCTTCTCCTCCTCCGGAACAGGCTCGATGGCACTAATTGCCAGCAGGTGGAGAATGGCCTCACGCATGAGTGCGCGCTTGACCGGGTTCTTGGAGGAGGGAAAGGTGCAGAATCTACTGGGGGGAAGAGACCAGAACTCCAGGTGAAGTCCCGATCTGATGGTCTGGAGGACCCAGGCATCTGAGGTGATGCCCTCCCAGCGGTCTGCGAAGAAGAGGAGGCGACCGCTGATGGGGTGATTCGCTCTAGAATCACTTGCCCCTGCGGAAGGGACGGCCGCCCCCCCCCCCTAGAAAGGGCCGTTTGCCGGCCTGCTGGGGGTCTATACCTGTCCCTGGAGAACTGCCTGTCCTCCTGTCTTGAGAACCTGGGAGCAGAGTACCTTTGAGACTGGGTGTCCTGCTCCGGAGGTCGGTAGGAGGCTCTCCTGGCGTACGGTGCCGCCCGGTGGTCTGCACGTCTGCTGGTGGACGGGAAGACCTTCTTTTTGTTTTTATCCTCCACGAGGATGGGGTCCAAGGCGGTTCCGAAGAGCTTGTCGTCTGCATACTCCGCCTCCGCCAGGGGCCACTTTGCCCGGAACTCGGCCTGCCAATGATGAAGCCATAGGAGACGCCTAGACGCCACTGAGGACGACAAGGCCCTGGAGGAATACTTTACCACATCCAGGGTAGCGTCCGCCGAGAACTGGGTTGCCGCCATTAACTTTGCAATGTCCTGCTGCAGCCTTACGTCTGAAGCTGGTGTCCTGTCCCAGATTTGTTCCAGCCATAAGATGGTGGACCTGTTGAAAAAGGATGTGGCCGCCGCCACCTTGATCGCCCATGAGACAGCCTGGAAGGTCCTACGCATGACCAGCTCAGCTCTCCTGTCCTCTGCCTTCAGGCAGGTGGAGATATCTCCTGTTACCACGGTGGAGGCAGAGGCCAAGGCTGCCACAGGGGCGTCCACGGAAGGAACCTGCAAGACTTGGGTGAAAGATGTGTTAAGGTTATAAAACCTGCGCTCGTTACTCCCTTGGGTAGGAAAGGAGCCTGGCTTAGCCCACTGGGATTTGAGAACCTCCATGAAAAGGTCTGGAGTGGGGATCTCCTCCTTTTCTGCTTGGGTCCTGTGGAAGGGGCCCTGCTTCTTTTTTTCTTTTCCCCCACTGGTGCTAGGGGTGGGGTTCTGGCTGGAAGCCGGAGGGGGGTCTAGGTCTGCTATGGCTGTGGCCTTACGCAGAAGAGAGCTGAATGACGCAGGTGGTAACAGTCCTGCCATAGTGGGGGTCTCCGTAGCTGAGGGTTCCTCATCCTCTGAGAACCCCAACTCCTTTTGCTCCTCCCCCCTCCAATTCAGATCCTTCGCTGGCAGTGGAGGGGGAGGGGGCTCTGGAGTCCCTGGGCCCTGGAGCCTCTGAAATGGCTGGATGGTCCCGGGCCTAGATGCCTGGGCCTAGATGCCTGGGACTGAAATTGCATGCCCGAGGCGATGCCCTCTGCAATGGCTCTGGTTAAGACGGATTGAAAACTCTCAGGGAGCTCTGGGTAGGCAGAAGAGAGGCTGGGAGGCTCCCTGTTGTCTCTGGGTTCAGAGGACTGAGGGGCCAGGTGCTGCCTGGAGGAACTCACTGCCCTACGGCCAAAGGGATCCCCCCTTGCTCTTGGAGAGGGTGAAAGGGACAGAGGGGGGGGACAAGGGGCTGCCCTCCTTCGAGTGTCTCCCTGGACCTGGGTAGCCAGGTTCCTCCACTAAACTAGGTGGCCTGTGGGGAGAGTGTGATCTAGCTGGGGAGGGACTGATGCAGTCCCTAGTACTCCTACTGGTCATCCTGGGAACAGGGGACTCCTGCCTATGCCTCTCCCTCCTGGAAGACTTGGAGGAACACTTCCTAGGAAGTGGTTCCCTCCTGGGCCTCGGGCCTCCCTGCCTAGAGCCTCCCTCGCCTGGGTCTGGGCCCCTAGGAGAGCTGGGAGCCACCGCTCCCTTGCTCCTAGTGGAATCTGCCATCGCAGTACTCACGTGAATCCCTTCTGCGACTCTCTCTCTCTCTCTGCCTCCTCTCTTGCAGTCCACGGATCCGGTGCTCCTTCGGATCCGCGCTCTTCCTGATGCCCCGCCAACCTGCGGGCCAAGGAACTGGGTCTGCGCCGCCTGCGATGGCCCTCCCCGATGGCCGGAGGAGCTCAGGCCCGACGTCCTGTGCGTCGTGGAGAGCTGCGGAGACTGATTTTCAGTTTCCTGGTGCTCTGCGCATGCGCTCTGGCTCCCAAGATGGCGACCGCCGATCACACGGTCCAGTTCTGATTGAGCCGCTCCTTCCTCTTCTCGCTGCCTGTGATGTTGCCGGGATCCTCCAAGCCTTCTTCTCCTCAGGCAGCGTTTGCGAAGTTCCGATGCCCCCACCTCCGCCGGGACCCGGCAGTTCGGGGCCTGGGAGGCTGCAACGAGCGCAGCTCGTGTTTAGGCAGCCAGAAAAATGGCGCGAAAAAGAGGCAGAAGAGCAGAAGGTAAAAGGTGGTAAAACAAATCCTGTTTTAAAGCAAAAAAATTCTAGAAAAAAAAATAACTGAAAACAAAAAAATTCCTGGAGAGTCACTGAATAGCTCCCGTTAGGCCGAAGACTGAGGTTAATCTGGGGAGTCACCAGGAGGAACAGAGGGTGTGTCCTCAGATCTACCTCAGTCTCCAGGCAATTGGGCCGTAACAATACCCTTCCAGTGACTCCTCCCACACCCCACCTCAGAGACCAGCCCTCTCTCAGGAGTGGGGGAGGGATACGACATCATTTATCTCCAACACAGTCCTTTCAACAGTTCCAAAAGGACCAACACCCATTTGCAACGCTCAGGTGACCCTGATGACACAGATAAACCTCCAGGTGTCCTTAACAACCCACTAAAAGAATGCAAATGACCAGCTCTCTGAAAGGAGTATAAATCCTTCCATTCCCCACCATCCAGTCAGCTGAAGAAGCTTCTTGGATGAGAAACAAAATGTCTTCAAAGAAAAACCAGGAAGTCCAGTTGCCACTTCAAAAAGCACCTTTGGGTTATCTAGGATGCATACGCTTGATGAATTATCTCACCCCAATGGGATTGGCCCACCCCACTTGTTCTGGCAGAAGGGGCATGCTGCAGACCCCGTTGGTCAACTAATTCTCTCTCTCTCTCTTTCTCTCCCCCCCCCTCTCTCTGTCTCTGTGTGTGTTTACAGTCCTATTCATTGGGCTCCAAGGTCTCACTTAAAATACCAGCTAATGAATATATTTATGGAAAGAATACAGTGAAATAAAGCAGTCATTAGACTAGAACATGTCTAAAGGAACTGAACACTTCACTTGAAGTTCCATGGCAAATGCATTTCTCATAATAATAGGGCTAAGACAATCTTGAAATAAAAAGAATATCTTACTGAGTTGGCCTGCCCATATAGATGCCAGGTGTGGGTGTGTGTGCTCTCTTTGTGATAGAGTAATCCACCCGGATTCTTCTACCATCCAGCTCCATTCCATTTGCATGTTCCATTGCCTGAAAGAAAGTCTCTTATAATAATGTTTATTCTCAATACACAAAATTAGCATGCCTGTAGTTATTACTCTTCTATGTTTTCCACTGTAAAACATGGCGGAGAGAGCATCATGGTTTGGGGCTGCTTTGCTGCCTCAGGGCCTGGATGGATTGTTGTCATTGATGGGAAAATTAATTCCAGAGTTTATCAAGACATTTTGCAGGAAAACATAAGACCATCTGTCCGCCAACTGAAGCTCCGCAGAGGATGGGTGATGCAACAGGACAATGACCCAAAGAATACAAGTTATTCAACAAAAAAATGGCTTCAACAGCACAGAATAAGCCTTCTGGAATGGCCCAGTCAGAGTCCTGACCTCAACCCGATTGAAATGCTGTGGCATGACCTTAAGAGAGCGATTCACACCAGATATCCCAAGAATATTGCTACACTGAAACAGTTTTGTGAAGAGGAGTGGTCCAAAATTACTCCAGATCGTTGTGCAGGTCTGATCTGCAACTACAGGAAACGTTTGGTTGAGGTTATTGCTGCCAAAGGAGGGTCAACCAGTTATTAAGTCCAACAGTTCACATACTTTTTCCTCCCTGCACTGTGAATGTTTACATGTTATGTTCAATTAAACCATGGCAACATCTAATGTTTGTGTAGCATTATTTTCAGCAGACTGTGTTTTTCTATTGCTGTGATTTAGATGACGTTCAGAGCACATTTTATGACCAATTCATGCAAAACTCCACGTAATCCCAAGGGGTTCACATACTTTTTCTTGCAACTGTAAATGAAAAATGTCACAATTTACTAAGATATATGCTGACAGCTGCAACAAAAAAATTGGCACAACATTGGAAAAGAAAAATTCTGCCTACAATAATAGACTGGAAACTAAAAATGGAGAATATGCAATGGCAAAATTGACTCTATATATCCGTGATGGCGAACCTATGGCACAAATGCCAGAAATGGCACACAGAGCCATCTCTCCAGGCACGTGAGCTGTCGCCCATTGCTCTTCTGGGTTCCGGTGTGCCAGCCAGCTGGTCTTCACGTGCGCAGCAGTGCTGGAAACTGTAAGTGCAGCCGCCCAGTGCGCATGCACGTGCCAAGAAGACGATCTTCCAGTTTCCAGCATGCGCATGAACATCGGCCACCTGGTCTTCCAGTTTCTGGAGTGCATGGGCATGCCAGAAACTGGAAGATCATCTTCCCGGCACCTGCATATGCACCAGGCGCCTACTCTTCTGGTTTCCGGGACGCACACGCGATCCCCTTTCGGCACTCAGTGCCAAAAAGGTTCATCAACACTGCTATATATGTTACCTAGCCTGGTAAACTATGTTACCAATATGTTAAGATTACCCAGCCTGGTAACAAACCCACAAGCTTGGAGAACAAACCTTCACACTCATCCTACACCGGAGCTACAGATAGTCACCACTATTGCTGACTCTATATACAGGTGAAACTCGAAAAATTAGAATATCGTGCAAACGCCTCTCCAATGCATGTTGAAAAAAACTCTGAGAAAGTTTTAGAAAAGTCTCTGGCAGAGAAATTATCCTCACCCCCATTGTACAAGCCTCAAGGAGGAAAGAAAAAGAAAAAGAGTCTCAACGAAACATTTAGTTTCTGTGCTATTTTAACTTGCATGGTTGTTATTGATGATGTGTTTAAGTGTTTTTTTGTTTTGTTAAAAAGAAAGAAAAGAGAGAGTCTCTGACATCAGTGCCCTCCACCTGTGTATCTGTGTACATGAAATTGTTGACACTGAAGAAGTAGAAGACCCAAGGAGACAAAAGGTTGAATCAGATATTGGTTAGAAAGAACAAACGATCCCATTAGGTGGGGCCAGGAGAAAGAAAACCAAAAAGGTTATCGAATGGACAGATCAAGTGGACCACAAACCTGGTCCAAGGGAGCAGTTGAGATAAAAACTCAAATTGCCCCTAAGGGAATTTTATTGCCAGAAACTGAGGGGGAGCTATGTAAGGTGTGGATATATGCTCCATTCTCAATGGCTGATTTATATAATTGGAAAAATCAAATTCCTGCTTATAGAGAAAATCCAGATGAGATGCATGTCCTTTTTGCATCCATTTTTCTGAACTCACCAGTCTGCTTGGGCTGACATACAAAGTCTGATGGAAATTTTATTACCCCCAGAGAAATGAAGGCTGGTGAAGGTAACCATGAATAAGCCTTTGCAGACGGATCATGTAAAAAAAATCCAGACTGGACATGGTTACTGAAGGAACCAGATTGGGAACCATAGTACATTCAGCTGCAAAACTATTGGACCTTAGTTTTGTTAGGATTCAACCAAAAGAAAAAAAGAATTTAGGGAAGGTCTATTAAATTCAACAGAAACAGGATGAAAATCCAGGGGAATTCCTAGAATGCATTTATCAAAACTTTAAGCAATATACCGCATTAGATCCTGAGGTTGAAGAAAATAAGAGAATGGTCAATATGATCTTCATTGGTCACTCTGCAGATGATATTAGGGTAAAAAAAGGGGGGGCAGGAAAGAAAGGCATCTCTGAACTTGTGGAATGAGCATACAAAACGTATCTTAAGTGGGCTCAAAATCTCAAAGAAGGAACTTCAAAGAGCAAGAAGAAATGTAATTTTTCTCGCCAAGGCCCTTAGACAGGAAAAGCGGGAGCCCAGGGGAACTGATGGAAGTATTGTCGAGGAGGGGCCAGTAGTTAGAATCCCACGCCCAGTCAGAGAAAGAGCCCTCCAGTTAGCAAAAAGGAAGCCATGAAGGTCTGCATGGCTTGAATAAAAGGAAATGGGAAATGTGAGGTCAAAAAGAGTCACCCCCCAAAAAAAGTCTCTCCTAAAGAGCGCACCCTATGTAGAGGAAGGTCCCCCTCAATATGCTCCTCCTTATCATACAAGGCAGCTACAGAATACTAGCAGTAGGACAAAGTGACCAGAGGGAATAGCAAAAAGTAGAAAGTCCTTTTTGCAGACCCCCCTCTCCTGCAGCCCAACGGACTTCTCCCATTGCTTCCCGAACCAGAAGTCAGTTCCTAGCTCCACTTCACCAAGTGGATCAAAAGAGTTATAGATGGACAGGGACAGGCAGAAATTTAGCCTCTATTTCAATACGTCCCGTTCACAACTACAAATTGGAAACAACAGGGTTATTATCAAAACCCATAATCCAACCTGGCAGGATTGGAACAGTTAATTATTACTCTCCTTAATGGAGAAGAGAGAGAAAGATTAAGTAGTGCCATTGGAAAAATCCCAGAGAACAGGGTAAAATAAGTTACAGGATGTGGAATGGGTCCGCTCCCGTCAACGGTGCATTATTTATGCTTGGGGATGGAACCGTAAGCCAATCCCAACACCTAAAGTCAACTGTCTGACAAACCCTGTAAGAAAAAGGGCAAAGCATAGGGAAAACGGGCCCCTGCAACAATTGAGAAAAGGGGACTATATGTTAAGAGTGCTGGAGTTAGGTCAAAGCTTAATCAATCAGTCTGACCCTGCCCTGGGTCAAAAATACTGGTTGTGTTTGTCTGCTGGACCTTCATCTTATCATGCTGTTTCAGTTGAGCCAGATCTTTGGGAAAAAAACAAAACAAAGCTACGATAGTCTTTGACAAGGGAGGCAGAAGCCCAGCTACATGGCGATCTGTATGATGCGCTTAAAAGACTGGGGATGAGCCGTCTCCCCATCGTTGGCCCCATAGCAGTTGGTGTAGAAATTATAGGGTCACCCTCCTTGTGCATCAAACGATATCAGGAACCCGGCATTCCTGTGGAGTCACTATCAGAGGAACAATGCCCATCTGAAATGTACCTTGCCCACAGGAAAACCCTTGTAGACGTGAAATTAACTTGCAGCATGTCTTCCTCTGCTCACAAGCTCTTCCAACAGAAAGTCACTTTCTCGCTCCCGCCTCCGCTTGTTTTTAACCGATGGGAGGGGAATCTGACTACTGGAAGGTGCCCAAGGCCATTCCAGCCACCCCACCTTCCCGTTTGGCTTTCAATACAATCCACTACGGGAGTTTATGTTTACTTTCCCCCTGGAAACACCAGTTCCCAATATCTCTTTGAAGGACCAGTCCTCAGGAATAAGCTAATGGATCCTAATCAAGAAGTTCCATTACAGCCCCTGACTGGTATGTTTCTAGCAGGAACCTTACAAGTCTGGACTAATGAAAGGAACCTCCGAGCCCATGCCTTCTCCATGAACATCGGCGTATGTGTAGGAGAAAATGGAGTTTTCTTTCTATGTGGGAGAAATGCATATCTATGTTTACCCACCAATTGGACTGGCACATGCACTCTAATACACCGCCTCCCTAAAAAGGGTGGTAAGTGGGGAACAGGCTCTCCCTGTACACCTCATGGGACATGTCCAGAAAAAGGTGCCGCTCCTAATTCCACTATTAGCGATCCTGGGAATAGGGACAGCAGTTGGAACAGGTGTAGGTGGAATGACCCATTCCATTACACAGTTCAGGCAGCTGTCGGAAGAATTCCAAGAAAGCCTGAACCAAATTGCTGGCACCTTGGTTGAAGTCCAGGACCAGATAAATTCCTTGGCAGATGTGGTGTTACAGAACTGGCGTGCCATACATCTTTTAACTGCTGAAAAAGGTGGGCTATGTGTATTCCTGGGAGAAGATTGCTGTTTCTATATGAATAGATCAGGAGCGGTCCGGGGGGTGGTCCAAGAACTACGAGATCGAGCTTCCTCTATTGGTCAAAAAGTACAAGGAACAGATGTGTGGTTCTCTTGGCTACCGGGAACAGGTTGGATCAAGCAAATGCTATTTCTTTTATTATGTGGAATCGCAAGTTTAGCCTTCCTCCCTTGCATAATACCCTTGCTTAAACAACTCGTTATGAGGTCTGTAAAAGAAATACGGGCTGAAAAGGAGTTAATGTTAATGGAGAGCCTAATCCCACATACCCTCAAAGAAGATGAAGTTTCAGATACTAGCTCGTATGTTCAAATTGCACTCTTAGGAGTGGAGAAAGTGTTTCCGGAAGATAAGCCCTAAGATGAGTATTGCTTGTATCCTTGCTTTTTTGCTATTATGTATCCTGCATGCTTATATTGTTAATCTAACAGGCTAGACTCAATTGTGGGTATTAATAGAGTCTAGAAGGGGGGGGGGAATAAAGTAGAATAAAATATGGATTAAAATATAAGAATGAAGACGTGGCATAAAAGGGACAGTTAGAAGCTTGCTTAAAAGGACAGGGAAATGTCATCAGCCTTCAACCACAACATGTTCCAGCAAACGTCCCTATGTCAAAAGTCCAAAACTACAAGGTTCAATTAAAGTTCGCATAAAGACACGTAGTCAGTACCTATGGCCCAAGACAAAAGGAGAAGTAAGACCCCATCTCCTTATAAGGCTATTTCCTCAAGGTAACCAATAAGAAATGAGTTAAGTGTTTCCGTGTTACGCTGCCTTTGAGAATGTATAACAATGCGTGCTTCGCTAATGAAGGTTGTTCAGAAGTTCCAATGCTAGCTACGTGCTAGCTTTCTGAACCTGGCTGCCAAATAAACTTTTCCTGTATCCTGAGACGTCTAAGATTGTCATTTTCTGCAACAAAAGTATTAGTTTTTTTCATCCAAAGTTGAGTTTACTGTTTCTCTTCATATCATATAAATCAGTGATGGCTAACCTTTTTCCCATCGCATGCCAAAAGTGGGGGGAGTGCAGGGGGTCACGCATGGGCATGCCCCCCCACGCATATGCGCGCAACAACCGCCCTCCCGCTTTTGGCGTGCGGTGGACCCGTTTTTGCCCTCCCCAGGCTCTGGAGGCTTTCTAGGAGCCTGGGGAGGGTGAAAACGGCCTCCCCCCTCCCCGGGAAAGTCTGAACTTCCAATTTGCCCATAGGGTTGTTTTTCGCCCTCCAGAGTCTTCAGGAGTCTTCCCTGAAGGCTTCCCACAGGTGGCACGCGGAGCCATTTGTTAGGGCACTTGAGGCATTGCCCTGTCAGCTCCAGTGGAAGTCTGTTCCCGAACTTCCGGTTTGCTCGTTGGGTTGTTTTTCGCTCTCCAGAGGCTTCAGCAAAGCATCTGGAGGGCGAAGAATGGCTGGAAATGAAGGCCGAAGTCAGCTGGCCAGCACACGCATGCGCGCTGGAGCTGACAGGGCAATGCCTCAAGTGCCCTAACAAATGGCTCTGTGTGCCACCTGTGGCATGTGTTCCATTGGTTTGCCATTAGAGATATAAATCTTTCACCTTTCAGATAAGTTATTAAATGTAATTAGACTAAAATTGAGTATTGTTTAAAAAAACACATATTACAAGAATCAGAATCCTGAAAGTAATGTACTAAGACTCTGCATTATCTTTATAGATAGGCTTTATAGTGATATCTGAAAAATTAACTTTGCAAAATTGCAAAAAAACATAAAGACAACCTGAAACTTGGATTTGATACTGACAATTCTTAGCTCTAAGATTTAACATGCCCTCCATAATATCAATAGAAAGATTAAGCAGAATATTAAACACAAGAATCAAAAATGTCTCAAATGAATAACTCAGTAACTGAATGTTTTAAAATTTCACCTATAACAAATATGTCATACCAATGTACAACTTTACCATACATCTCCTTTTTCAAACAGTTTCAAAAGATTTCCAATTGGCATTAGATTTGAAAATATAGTTTTTATAGAGATTTTATGTAGAATTTAACTATAACTAGAGAGAATTTTATGCAGAAGAGGACAAAGACCATATATTCACATTTCTTCCTAATCTTCCAAAAGCTCTCAGCAGTAATAAACATAAAAGTCTTCTTCTAGTTGTGCTTAGCTCCTGGCGCCCTAAGATATCTACTGTATTTTTGTGTCTTCACAACAATATAAAAAGAATTCGTTACTATTTGTTTCTTTTTTAACCTTCCCCATTTAACCAATAGCTCTGGCTTTTCTGGTAATTTCCCATGCATATACTAACCATGCCCAAGTCTGCTTAGCCTTTTGAGCTCAACAAAGGTTAGCTGGATGCTGCTACCTAGCTGGAATAATAATAAATTTCAGTCCCAATTGTGGTCATAAGTTGAGGACCTGCATGTAATGTACTGACCCACATCCAGGATGCATCCTTTCCTCTTCAGAATAGTTATTAGCTTTAATTGAATGTAACAATGAAACCTTGTATAGGAGGTTGTTTTCCCAAAAAACCACAATCAATATTAACCATATACTGTATTAAGGATCCTATATAAGCTAAACTATAATCATCAAAACAAGTCTTTATTTCATTCACTGCAATATTATGTTGGGCCGCAAGGGGGGTCTCCCCCTCGTGGAAATGTGCCCACCGGGATACCGTGCATTTCATCAGCCGCGGGCCCTGGGTAGGGGTGGTGGGGTAGCGGTTATCATAAGGGAAGGTCTGGAGCCGGGAGAGTTCACTGTGCCACAGATATCCGGGTGTGAGTCCCTATGCGTGAAGTGGGGCCCAGGGAAGCAGTTGGGCTTGCTGATTGTATACTTGGCTCCTCGCTATGCATCAGGAGGGATTTTAAAAAAAATTATATTTATTTAGCTTTGTACAGTTCTTTTAATTGCATTTTAACCTCCTCCAAACTGTACATATTTAATTTTTTATTGTATTTTTGTGATATTCTCTATGGACTGTACACCGCCCCGAGTCCCTTCTGGGAGAGGGGGCGGTCTAGAAGCACAAATAAATTGAAATTGAAAATTGAAATGGGCCCGACCCTCTGGAATGACCTCCCCCCGATATTAGAATAACCACCGATCTCCGCTCCTTCCGCAAGAAACTTAAGACCCACCTGTTCAACTTAGCTGGCCTGGCCTAACCGTAGTTTTAATCCTTCTAGCCTGTATTTTAAATTTTTAGGGGTAGGTTTTTAGGTTGTTTTTAATTTTTATCATACTGTACAGCCTAGTATTTAATTTGATTTTAGGGGTATCTAAGAGTATTTAATTTTGTATACTGTTTTTTATTGTGTTGTCTGTACACCGCCCCGAGTCCCTTCGGGGAGAGGGGGTGGTCTATAAATTTAATAAATATAAATATATAATATATAATATAATATATATATATATATAAATATATAATATATGTAAAATTATATATGATTATAGAAATTATACATTTAAGTTTATCTAGTACTGTCAGTGTTAACAAGCATCTTTGCAAACAGTCTAATATATTCAGAAAAAATGCTTTACCTCTTTAGAATCATCTATTCTTTCAAAGTAAACAAAAGCAAATCCTCTTGATCGTCCAGTCCGTTGATCATACACCACATTGACTCCACTCAATGGTCCATAACGGGAAAAAACTTCACGAAGATCCCTCTCAGTAGTATATAAGCTGAGGCCAAACACTCCAAGGCATGTATTAGGATCTGGATTAGCCTAAAATGTACCAAGTTAACTATTAAATTTCTTATTGCTGACCGTTAAAAGCAGCTACTTCATTTATACAGGTAGTCCTCAACTTACAACCACAGTTGAGCCCAAAATTACTGTTGCTAAGCAAGGCACTTGGGTTTGCCCCATTTTATGAATTTTTTTGCCAGTTAAGTGAATCACTGCAGTTAAGTGACTCATGTAGTCATTAAGCAAATCTGAATTCTCTCATTGACTTTGTCAGAAGCTGGCTGGGAAGGTTACAAATGATTATCATGTCACGCTGGGACAATGCAACTCTCATAAATACATGCCAATTGCCAAGTGTCTGAATTTTGACCATGTGACCATTGGGATGTTGCAATGGTGGCAAGTGTGAAAAATGGCGATAAGTCACTTTTTTTCAGTGCTGTTATAACTTCAAAAAAGTCAGTAAATGAATGGTTGTGTTGAGGGTTACCTGTACCTACATTCTTGTCCCAGGAACAGAGACAGCAAAATATTCCATGAAACTGCTTAATTTTATTTCTTAACCAATTTATGAGACTATTACTTTATAAGATAAAAGAGGCTCTCTTTAGTCATAGCCTGTTAACTCCTTTGTGAAGCTCCGTACCATTTTTGAGACTTCTTTATTGTTAAATGACAAGGAAGAGGGTTTCTGGAGGCAGATAAAATAAGGAAGCATGGAGTATTTTTTCTTTTGAAATATAAGGATAAAAGTTGTGGTCTTAATTTACTATTTTTAAAATAATCTGTAGCCCTGGACTGCTTTTTTGTGGGGGGTTGAAATTTTCCAATTTTCATGAACTCTGGCCAGAAAAAGGAAAAAATAAATAAATATTTTGGCCACTAGAGGGAGCTACGAGGGTCCTTAATCCTGAGCTCGAGTCTGTCATCAGGGAAATCTTTGAAAGCTTCTTTCAGAAAATCACCTACAGGTGAAACTCGAAAAATTAGAATATCGTGCAAAAGTTCATTTATTTCAGTAATGCAACTTAAAAGGTGAAACTAATATATGAGATAGACTCATTACATGCAAAGCAAGATAGTTCAAGCTGTGATTTGTCATAATTGTAATGATTATGGCTTATAGCTCAAGAAAACCCCAAATCCACAATCTCAGAAAATTAGAGTATTACATGCAATCAATAAAACAATGATTGTACATAGAACAATATCGGACCTCTGAAAAGTATAAGCATGCATATGTACTCAGTACTTGGTTTGGGCCCCTTTTGCAGCAATTACTGCCTCAATGCGGCGTGGCATGGAAGCTATCAGCCTGTGGCACTGCTGAGGTGTTATGGAAGACCAGGATGCTTCAATAGTGGCCTTCAGCTCTTATGCATTGTTCGGTCTCATGTCTCTCATCTTTCTCTTGGCAATGCCCCATAGATTCTCTCTGGGGTTCAGGTCAGGCGAGTTTGCTGGCCAATCAAGCACAGTAATCAAACGGTCATTGAACCAGGTTTTGGTGCTTTTGGCAGTGTGGGCAGGTGCCAAGTCCTGCTGGAAAATGAAGTCAGCATCCCCATAAAGCTCGTCTGTGGAAGGAAGCATGAAGTGCTCCAAAATCTCCTGGTAGACGGCTGCGTTGACCCTGGACTTAATGAAGCACAGTGGACCAACACCAGCAGATGACATGGCTCCCCAAATCAACACAGACTGTGGAAACTTCACACTGGACTTCAAGCATCTTGCAGTGTGTGCCTCTCCATTCTTCCTCCATACTCTGGGTCCTTGGTTTCCAAATGAGATGCAAAAGTTGCTCTCCTCAGAAAAGAGGACTTTGGACCACTGAGCAACAGACCAGGTCTGTTTTTCTTTAGCCCAGGTAAGACGCTTCTGACGTTGTTTGTTGTTCAGGGGCGGCTTGACAAGAGGAATACGACATTTGAAGCCCATGTCCAGGATCCGTCTGTGTGTGGTGGCTCTTGATGCACTGACTCCAGCCTCAGTCCACTCCTTGTGAAAGTCCCCAACACTTTTGAATGGCCTTTTCCTGACAATCCTCTCCAGGCTGCAGTCATCCCTGCTGCTTGTGCACCTTTTTCTTCCACACTTTTTCCTTCCACATAACTTTCTATTAATGTGCTTTGATACAGCACTTTGGGAACATCCAACTTCTTTTGCAATTACCTTTTGAGGCTTTCCCTCCTTATGGAGGGTGTCAATGATGGTTTTCTGCACAACTGTCAGGTCAGCAGTCTTTCCCATGATTGTGATTCCTACTGAACCAGACTGAGAGACCATTTAAAGGCTCAGGAACCCTTTGCAGGTGTTATGGCTTAATTAGCTGATTAGAGTGGGACACTTTGAGCCTAGAATATTGCACCTTTTCACAATATTCTAATTTTCTGAGATTGTGGATTTGGGGTTTTCATGAGCTGTAAACCATAATCATCACAATTATGACAAATGAGGGCTTGAACTATCTTGCTTTGCATGCAATGAGTCTATCTCATATATTAGTTTCACCTGTTAAGTTACATTACTGAAATAAATGAACTTTTGCACAATATTCTAATTTTTCCAGTTTCACCTGTACACCATAAATCGGCTAGGGACTAAAAATACAAATCATACAGATGATATTAAAAAAGAACAAGAGACACAATTAGGTGTAGAAAATTATCAACCCACTGTGACAACACAAATACTGGACAATACAAATAACTAACTTTGGAATATAAATCTGACACCAACTTCTATTACAAACATGGTTTGAATATAACCCTCCCATATCAATTCTTGACTAAGGTTCTTCAGATTACAAGTTATTTGCATCTATATTAGCAGACAGACTCAAGAAGTATTTAAATAGCTTTATCCACTCTGATCAAAATGGTTTTTTACCAAAGAGACAAATTAAAGATAATATGAGAATGATTTTGAATACTTTGGAATATTATGAGGCCCATCCTGAAAAACAAATGGCTTTGATGTTTCTTGACGCACAGAAGGCTTTTGACAACGTGAATTGGCAATTCATGTTTTTACAATTGGAACAGATGAATTTTGGTAAGAAATGTATCCAAACTATACAAATGGTATATCATAAACAAACTGCAAAGATAATGGTAAATGGAGAATTGACAGATTCTATTGAAATAAAGAAAGGTACGAGACAAAGTTGCGCATTATCACCGTTACTTTTTGTCTTAACATTAGAAGCCTTAAATAGAAAGATTAGAGAAGAAGAAGAAATAAAAGGAATGAAAATTAAAAAAGAAGAATACAAGCTACAAGCATTTGCAGATGATTTGGTATTTATTCTTGAAGACCCATTTGAGACAGCACCCAAATTGTTGGAAAGAATAGAGGAGTATGGAAAAGTAGCAGGCTTGAAAATAAATAAAGACAAAACAAAGATTTTGACAAAGAACATACCATTAAGACGAAAGGAAGAGTTGGAAGAAGCTTTGCAGATTCAAATCACAAGTAAGGTTAAATATTTGGGGATATATTTATCAGCTAGATGTAGCACTCTTAAGGAGGATAATGATACTAGATTAAAACAACAAATTGCGACTGATTTGATGAAATGGCAAAACCTGCAACTATCAATGTTAGGAAGAATCTCTACAATTAAAATGAACATTTTACCCAGAATTTTATATCTGTTCCAGACAATTCCAATTAGATTGGGCAAGGACTTTTTTGAAGATCTAAATAAAATAGTCTTGAAGTTTATTTGGCAAGGGAAAAAAGCAAGAATAAAACTTAAATTGCTACAAGATGCTAGAATAAGAGGAGGACTGGGCCTACCTGACTGGGAGTTATATTATCAAGCAGCAAACCTGATGTGGATTAAGGAGTGGGTAACACTAAAAAATTCCAGATTATTGAATGTAGAGGGTTATGATTTATTGTTGGGATGGCATGCTTTTTTATGGTATAAGGGAACTAAAGCACATGGTTATTTTAGAAGACATTATATAAGGGAGGCCTTGTTATTAAACTGGGAAAAGGTTAAAAGATTACACTATTTAAAAACTCCAGCCTGGATATCAACTATTGAAGCATTTTCATATCCAATAATATATAAAAAGGAACAAACAGTAAGATATGTTGAAATATTGAATACAGAGGGTGAACTCAAATCTATTCGAGTTGAAACAAGAAGGAATAGAAATGAATTGGTATTCATACTTACAGATACAATCTAGATATAATGAAGATAGAAAATCAAAAGGTCTTTACAATGAAATGACTGAGTTAGATAAAATTTTAATAGGTACTGATGAAAAAGTAATTAAAAAACTATATGGATATTTATTAGAGATTAAATTACAAGAGGAACAAGTTAAAGAAACTATGATAGCTTGGGGGAAAAACTTTGGGTATGGGATAGATTTAGAAAAATGGCAGAAACTGTGGTCTCAAAATTATAAAATGACAATGTCAACTGCATATAGAGAAAATTTGTATAAGATGTTTTACAGGTGGCATCTATCCCCAACGAGAATTGCAAGAATGTCCAAGAATAAATTGGAAAAGTGTTGGAAATGTCATCAGATACCGGGTTCATACTACCACATGTGGTGGACTTGTATTGAAGCTAAAAGATACTGGACTAAAATCCAAAAGTGGTTGGAGAAAATGATACATAAATACATAGACCTCAAACCAGAGATCTTTTTACTGGGAATCATACCAGAAATTTACAACAAAGACTTAAAATATATGATTGTAAACGTTTTAACAGCAGCTAGAATTGTATTTGCAAAAAACTGGAAAAACTAAATGATACCAAAACAGGAAGAAGTTATTCGAAAGATAATGGAGTGCGCTGAAATGAGCAAACTGACATTTGAAATTAGAGAACAAGAAGACGAGCAATTTTATAAGATATGGGATTTGTTTTATCAGTGGCTGGAAAAAAGAACCTGGACATGAAAAATGTTTTACTTATGTTTTAATTGAACGAGAAAAGTGAGAATACAATAATGTTGTTAAATAGACTAATAACCATACAATGTTTTAATTGAAGGAGAAAAGCAAAAACATAATAATCTTGTTAGACTAATAATAATACAATGAAACACTGACATATATATGAATAATTTAGATTTTTTTGTTATAAAATGAAGGACAAAGATAATAAATGTCAGTTGGTCTTACCTGAACTGCATGTCTCGAAGGTGGCGTGGGAGCAGTCACATATGGGTATTAACACAGCCCTTTTGCCCTGGAGGCTGAGGTAAATCTTGAGGCCACACCTCCATACCTCCTCTGGCCTCCCAGATTAACCGATGGTCGTAGCAAAGAACCTGAAAGAGGAAGGGACAGGTAAAACACAAACACATCCTTCCTGCCTGGTCCCTGACTGACCGCTGAGCTAACTCAGGCCCTTGGCGCGGGGCGCCCTAACGGGGGGGAAGTGACTGCTCCCACGCCACCTTCGAGACATGCAGTTCAGGTAAGACCAACTGACAGTCTCTGAAGTGAGGCGTGGGAGGAGTCACATATGGGACATACCAAAGCTAGATTTCCTTGGGAGGGATCAATGGGCCTGAGCCCCACGAGAGTCTAAGACTCCCTGCAGAACCCTCCTCCTGAAGGCCGCGTACGCTGAGGCGTACGCGTCTAGCCGGTAATGCCTGATGAAAGGCGATGGAGAAGACCAAGCGGCAGCCCTGCAGATCTCCTCGATGGGAGCCTGAGTGGCCCAGGCTGCTGAGGTGGCCGCACTCCTGGTGGAGTGTGCAGTGATGCCCCCTGGAACCTGAAGACCTTGTGCCTCGTAGGCTTTGGAAATGGCCACTCTGATCCACCTGCTAATGGCGGCCGGAGAAACCTTGGCTCCTCGGGTGGAATGCTGAAAGGAGACGAAGAGGGCCTCTGAACGCCTGAAGGGCGCCGTGCGCTTCAGGTAGATGCGCAGGGCTCGTCTAACATCCAGCCGGTGCCAGGATCTTTCTCTATCCCTGGACGGCTGAGGACAGAAATCCGGCAGGACTATCTCTAGTCCTCTGTGGAACGGGGAGTTGATCTTGGGCATGAACGTGGGATCCAGTCTGAGGACAACCCAGTTCTCCAGGAAGGAACAGAGGTCCGCCCTGCTGGATAGAGCTTTGAGCTCAGAAACTCTCCTGGCTGAGGTGATGGCAACCAGGAAGACGACCTTAAGGGTCAGGAATTGGAGGGAGACCTCCCTCAAGGGTTCGAAGGGTGCCTCCGTTAAAGCCTGGAGGACTGTGGGAAGGTCCCAGGTAGGGAAGCGATGAATTACGGGGGGGCTTCAGATTCACCGCTCCCTTAAGGAAACGCCTAAGGACCAGATGTTGGGACAAAGGCGGGGAGTCCACCCCCCCCCCAGGACGGTGGAGAGGGCAGAGACCTGCCTCCTGAGGGTGCTGGGTGCCAGACCTTTCTCTAGGCCTTCCTGTAGGAAGTCCAACACCTGGGGCACAGAGGCCGAAGTCGGGACAAGACCCCTTGCTTGGCACCAGTCCGCAAAGGCGGCCCAGGAGGCGTTGTAAATGCGAGTGGTGGACTGCCTCCTGGACGCCTCGACGGTCTTAATGACCTCCGCGGAGAAGTGTGCCCCTCTCAGTTGTTCCCGCTCAATCGCCAGGCGGTCAGCTGGAGCCACTCCGGGTCTGGATGTTCCAGGGACCCCTGGTGAAGGGACACCTCCCCTAGTGGGAGCCTCCAGTGGGGGGCTGAAGACAGCTCCACCAGGTCTGCTAGCCAGGGGCGGCGTGGCCAGAAGGGGGCCACTAGAACCATCTCTGCTCTCTCTGTCACTAACTTCCTCAGGACCCCGGGAATGAGGGGAAGGGGAGGGAAAGCGTAGAGGAGGCCGGACGGCCATCTGCAACAAAGAGCATCCGTGTCCATGGCGCCTCCGGACGGGAACCTCGACACGAAGGTCAGTAGCTGGGCATTTGCTGCAGTTGCGAAGAGATCCAACGTTGGGCGTCCGAACCTCTCGCAGATCTGCAGGAAGGTGTCGGGGTGGAGCTGCCACTCTCCGTTGTCGACTGCCTCCCTGCTGAGCCAGTCCGGCTGCTGGTTCTCTGTCCCCGAGATGTGTTCTGCTCTGATGGATCGGAGGTTCCTCTCTGCCCAGTTCCCCAATCGGAGGGCCTCGTCACGCAGGGCCTTGGAGTGGGTGTCTCCCTGTCTGTTCACGTGGGCCTTGGCTCCGTCAGAACCAGGACATGATGGTCGGTCACCGTAGTCCTGAAGTGGCATAGAGCCAGATGGATGGCCCTGAGCTCCAACCAGTTGATGGTGTTGCGCAGGTCGGTTGGAGTCCAGCGGCCCTGGGCTATCTGGGCCTCCAGGTGAGCTCCCCAGCCGAACAGGCTCGCGTCCGTCGTGAGTACCTTCCTTGCTGGTTCTCTGAAGAGTGACCCCTTGTCTAGGGCTGGGGTCAACCACCAACGGAGTGATAGGAGAACTTGGGGTGACACCCGGACCTTGAAGCTGTCGTCGCTTGTTCCGTCTCTCTGGTGTGGTAGCAGGAACCACTGGAGCTCCCTGGCATGGAGACGAGCCCAAGGCACGATCCCTATGCAAGAAATGAATTTCCCAAGGAGCCTGGAAAGAAGAACTACAGGGACAGCGCGTAACCTGCGTATCTCCTGAACCAGCTGGACGATGCTGTCCCTACGTTCCCGGGAAAGGAAAACCTCTCCAGACACCGAATCTATAATGGACCCTAGGTGTTGGAGTCTGGTAGTAGGAGCTAGGTGACTCTTCTCGAGATTGATCGAGAACCCCAGGGACCTTAGCGTGTTGATGGTGAGACCCAGGTCCTGCCTAGCCGTGTCTGGAGACCTGGTTAGGAAAGGATGTCATCCAGGTAGCAATGGAGACGGACTGGGAAGGAATGAAGGTGACCCGCGGCCACGGCCAGCACCTTGGTAAAGGTCCTGGGAGCTGAGGCCAGCCTGAAGGGGAGGGCTCTATACTGGAAGTGACTGCCCTCGTGGGAGAATCTGAGGAATCTACGATGTTCCGGGGCGATTCTGATATGTAAATAAGCCTCAGTGAGGTCGGTGGAAGCCAGGTAATCGCCCTGTCTGATGCCCTCTGGGATGGACTTCAGCTTGAGGATCCACTCGTCCGATGTGACGTGACCCCAGGCATCCGCAAATAAGGAGAGGCGACCGGCAATGGGGTGATCCCCACTCGGATCACTCGAACCTGCGGAAAGAACGGCCGTCCCCTCCTCGAAAGGGCCGCTTGCTCTGCTGCTGACCTCTGAATCTGTCCCTAGAGAACTGCCTGTCCCCCTGCATGTGGAATTCTGGGGGTCCGTGTCAGGCGGGCGGTAAGATGCTCTCCTGGGGTACGGGGCCGGTCGGTGTTCTGACCTTCTGGTCGTGACCGGGAAGACCTTCCGCTTATTCTTGTCTTCCACCAGGATTGGATCCAGTGAGGAGCCGAACAGCTTGTCCCCGGTGTAGTCAGCTCCTGCCAGGTGCCACTTAGCTCAAGACTCCGCCTGCCAGTGACGTAGCCACAACAGGCGCCTGGAAGCTACAGAGGATGACAAAGCTCGAGAGGCATACTTAACTGCATCCAGCGTCCGCTGAGAACTGGGTGGCTGCCAGCACCTTAGAGATGTCTTGCAGTAAACACACCTCTGTGGGCGAGGTCGTGTCTCTCAGCTGTTCCAGCCACAGCACTGTTGACCTGTTAAAGAAGGAGGCGGTTGCAGCTGCCCTAATAGCCCAGGTTATAGCCTGGAAGGACTTACGCATGATCATCTCCGCCTTTTTGTCCTCTGCCTTGAGACAGTTGGCTATGTCTCCAGTCACCACCGCAGAGGCAGAAGCCAGGCTGGCAACCAGGGTGTCCACTGAAGGTACCTGCAGAGCTTGGGCGAAGGTAGAATTGAGATTATAGAATCTACGCTCATTGCCCCCCGGGTTGGGAAAAGATCCTGTCTTAACCCACTGGGATTTAAGCACCTCTAGAAACATCTCTGGAGTAGGGATCTCCTCCTTTTCCACCTGGGGCCTGTGGAAGGGCCCCTTCTTGTTCCCCCCGCTGGTGCTGGGGGTGTAAGTCGTAGGAGTGGACTCTGGAGGGGAGTCCAGATCCGCTGTAGCCCTGGCCTTACGAAGTAAGGAGCTAAAAAGGGAGGGGGGGGAAAGAGCCCGGTAATGTTGGGCACATCAGGGGCTTGGGCGTCTTCATCCTCGGAGAACCCCACCTCCTTCAACTCCCCTTCCTCCAAATCCGAAACCTCACTGGCAGTGGAGGGGGAGGGTGACCTGGGTTCTCTGGTGGAGGTGTTCCTGGGGAGATCCTGATGTCCCCTGGACTGGTCCTGGGAAGACCTACTCCTGGCACCCTGTGACTGGTGTTTCATCCCAGAAGCAATCCCCTGGGCCATGGCCCTGGCTAGCACCTCCTGGAAGCTCTCAGGAAGCTTTGGGAGGGAGGGGTGCAGCTCTGGGGGTTGCAGAAGCTCCCCTGGATCAGGGGACTGCGGTGCCAGTTGGTGCCTAGGCTGGCTGGTGGCCCTGCGCCCAAAGGAGTCAGCTCTAGTCTCAGATGGATGGCCAGGCGATAGTGGGGGGTGATATGGAACTACGCCCTCTTCCTGAACCCTTTGGAGAGCCAGGGGATGCCACCTGGGTCTCCTCCAAGGCAGGGAGCCTGCGGGGGGAGCGAGATCTGGAAGGTGAGGGGCTGATGGTGGCCCTGAATCTTCTGGAAGAAGCCCTGGTTGCCCGAACCTCTTTCCTAGAGGTTCCGATATGGGCCCTGGGGTGGCCCTTCTTGGCGGGGGACCTCCCTCTGGTGACTGGGGGAACCCCCCTGGAGGTCCCCTCGCTGGGATCCGCATCCCCCCCACTCCTCGCCACCTCCGCCATCGTACTCACGGTTCTGCTGATCACCAACCTCCTCCCTGTTTGCCGGCCTCGACTGTGGGCTCCGATCCCCTTACAGTCCTCTTCTCTGCCGCCGATCTGCAGCCCGAAATGCCGGCAGGCACCGATCCACGGCCCTCCTCGGATTAGTTTAGGCCCTTCGAAGCCTCTTCCGGCTTTGGTGGTGCTTTCTGAGCGCTCTTGGCGTCTGTAGGAGGAAAGCCGGTCACGCGCTCACCCACGTGCTCAAGATGGCGGGCAAGATGGCGGCCGCCGATCTGCAGCTTGATCTCCTCGTAGCTGGGGAGCGTTGGGGCGATCCCTGCCGGATCTCCGGTCCTCCGAGGGTCTTCGACGGTCTCCTGGAGGCCGGGCAGCCATTTCAAGCGCTCACGCGGCACCGAGGCTTCTTCCCCTTTTACGCGACCGTCCGGCCACTTGGAGAGCGTGCGCTAGCAAGCGGCAAGGCTTTCGCTAGCAGCGCTAAGCACAGAGGGGAGGAATCAGCAATCCAAACGAAGGAAAAAGGTATAAAAACTGCAAAAACCTGTAAAGGAAAACCTAGTCTTCGAAGTGAGGGAGAGTCAGGTAAAAACACTCCTTCTGGTCCAAAGGCTAAGGTTAATCTGTGTCACGATGTTAAAAAGTTTGCTAGGCCTGAACTGCCTGAATTGACACTCAAGAGTTAAACTAAGAAAGCTTTATTGCGCAGGTCATAAAACAAAAAAAGGTTCTTATCTGAAAGTGATTTATTGCGCACGCGTTACACATTCCAAATTCCTCTCTTCTTTGTTCGGCAGCCAACTTTGGCAAACGTAGCTTTCATTATCAAAATGTAACCAATTAGTTATTTTCTGTTTCATTTACTTTTATTATTTTATTATTAAAGTTTGTTTATTAATTAGAATACTTTAAAGACTTATTTTTCTCAATATCTCAAAAGATATGCGGAAGGGAATCAGCCACGGTCCATCGATCTCCAACAGGGTGTTTTTTTCCCCTGACAACTTGGTAGCAGAGTTTTGGCTTTTGATGATACAAGCTGAGATGACTACAATTTATGGCTGTATTTTCTCTTCGCGCTATCTTAAGATAACCGACTAAGCCTAATTAGCCATGTCGAAGAAGAGAAAGAAAAAGAAAGATGGGGCGAACACAGATGAATCAGCTTCCTCTGACAAAGAGGCTCCCTCGGACACAGAGAAGCAAGATCAAAACGTATTCCAGGAGCAACAAGGTGCCGAGCCAGAAATGGGGGAAGGAGTTACAGAAGGCAAGATCTACGGACTGAGGTCAGTAAATGTTCCTCATTATCAAGATACAATTAATGAACGGCAAAAGTCTAAACGGCAACTGCCGGCAGAGGAAAAATCCTCCCACGCAGAAAGCAAAGTTTATGAAATTCCCCCAGATGGTGAGCAAGAAATGCAAAGCTATCTTGATCGATTAGAACGTTTTGAAAAATATGTTAGGGAGGCGAGAGTGTGTTTTAACGAAATAAAGCGAAGTAGGAGAAGCTCCCACACTCCCAAAATGTCTGAGGACGCCATCTTGTCTTCTTCAAAACAACAGCCTAAGACACACCCCACAGAGTTCATTGGTCAATTAGAACAAAGAGACATGTACACGTCACCGAGGTCACGTGGTCCCTTTGAGTCAATTGAACTTCCGGCCATGTATAGAGGGCTGCAGCCAAGAAGTGAAGCTGCACTGCCATCTGCTGGCGGAGAAAAATCATTACAGCAAAAGATGATGAGGTTTAAAGAATTAGCTATGAGTTTTACAGAAGCCCAAACTTTGCCCTCAAAGGTTAAGTCTTCAACACCCCCTGGCGGTGCGGAATTCTCCCTAGATGGAAAAAGGCAAAGCCAAAGGCGAATTCGAGGAAGCCAATTTGATGTTGCCACGCAAAGGCCAATGATGCAACCCCAGCATCCCCTGGTTCAACAACCAGCTTTGCAACCTGCGCAACAAATTGTTCCGATGCACATTCCTCAGCAGGTATTCACAGTCACCCCCTTGACTGGTGAGTCCAAATTAAAGGAGTCAGGAGAGAATTATAAAGCCTGGGTCAGTGAAATTGCGCTCTTGCTTCGAAGAGAAGGCACATATTCCATGGTTTTTAATCCTCCTCCTCCACCGTGGACGCCTGCAATAAGAAACCTCGAAAACAGAGCAATCACGACTTTACTCATGTCAATGGAAATTGAGATCCAAGGTATCTTTCCACCTGATGCAACTGCCCAAGAAATTTGGGCTATTTTGGAAGATTGCTACAGGCCCGTTTCAATTGAATCTTCATGTTTGCTCATGTCTGAGTTCCATGGTTCGAAGTTGAAACCTGGTGAACGAATTGGTGGACATTTGACCAAACTGAAAAGAATGAGAAGTGAATTGAGACAAAATGGCCATGTAATCGATGATATCCAAATGATTAGCATCATCATTAACTCATTGAATTATGAATGGAAAGATGCTGTTGCAAAGATTAACTACGTGCCTATTGCTCAACGCACAGTTAACCACGTTTGCAGACTTTTAGTGGAAGACGAAGCTATCAGGTTAGCTACCCCACATCTGCAACGGCCTCCAGCACCAAAGGCTCCAGCCAGACGTCCCTTCCGAGGAAGAGGCTACGCTCCAAGGATGCCAAAATGCTACACCTGCAACCGTGTGGGACATGACACCCGGGATTGTCCCCAACGAGTTCCAGCTCCCGCCACGTACCAGCCCAGAGGAACAGATTCCAGAGGCAGAGGTAGAGGCGGAAGACAAGGTCGTCGTGGTCCAAGGCGTGATCCACAAGCTCCGCTTGCAACACTGGCCATAACTAACGTTCCACAACCTGATCCAAAGTTCGACAGACGTCTTTTGTGGACTTTAGATAGTGGAGCAGCTGTGCACGTTACCCACAGAAGGGAACTTTTCACAGAGATGGGCGAACCAGAGCCCGAGTATCGAGAACTGTATTCCTTCACCAACCACACTTGCAAGGTTATGGGAAAAGGAACTGTTTACATTGAAGAGCTCGATACACACATCCCTGATGTTTATTACATACCTTCAGCAACCAGTAATTTGCTTAGTCAAAGTCACTTGTCTAGAGAGTTAAAGTTCCAGGTTCACCACCTCGAAAAAGCAAGTTACTTAGTTAAAGATGGTGATATTGTTGCTGAAACCATGCTGATTGGTGGTGTTTATTACTTAAAGCCAAAGCCTAAAGGGCAAGCACAGGCAAGTATGCAAACTCCAAAAAGGCACAACGCAGACCCAGAGAGAGTTGTCCCAGAGAGAGAAAGCGTTACTGTGCCAAAGGCTCCTAAAGCCAACAAACAAAGAAAACAGAAACAGATTGCTCAGAGTAAGCCTGAGGGTCCTCATGAAACTGTTAATGTTGAGAATTCACTAACTGGTAAACCTTTGCATTCCAGGTGTATTCACAAGTGGCACAGAAGATTGGGGCATGCCAGTTTCCGTGTTCTTAGAAAGATGCCGGAGTTCGCAAAAGGTTTGGATCTAAAGGGGTGTAAGGTGTTTTTGGATTGTGCGGTTTGCAAAAAGGCTAAATCCAAGGCGGCTGCAATTCCCAAACACGCTACACGCCGGTCAACACGCATTTTTGATTTGGTACACACTGACATAGTGGGTCCTTTCCCACCAACACTTGGTGGCAGAAAGTATTTTTTAACAATTGTAGATAATCATTCTAGATATGGATTTGTATATCCTATGAGAGAGAAATCTGAGACCTTTCAGATCTTTAAAGACTTTGCAGCGTTTGTTTCTACACAATACCAAGTTCGCATCGCCAGAATCCAGAGTGACCGTGGTGCAGAATTCATGTCTCAGCGTTTCCAGGACTGGATGCGTAAGAATGGAATTCTTCATCAGACATCTGCTCCATATACACCGGCTCATAACGGAGTCGTAGAAAGAAGACAAGGGGTTCTACAAACCATGATGCGTTGTCTTCTAGAAGATGCCAATCTCAATAACGCATACTGGGGTGAAGCAATCAAATATGCAAATTACATTGTCAACCGTACTTGGAGCAGTGTAATCAATCAAACTCCTTTCTACATGCTGTATGGCTACAAGCCTGATCTCAAGAACCTCCACATTTTTGGTTCATATGCTATGGTGAACACTCCCTTAAGTCAAAGAAGAAAGGGAGGTACAGTAGCAAAGAGACTGAGATTTATGGGTATTGATGATAATTCAAAATGGTACAAATTCATTGATACTAAACATGTGATTGTCATTTCACAATCTGCTAATTTTGAGGAAGACATTGACTGGTCCAGGATTCATTCCAATGATCCTGAAGTTTATTTTCCTAGAGATGGTGTTCCAGATGCCACGCAGCCTGATGACAATTCGCAGGCAGATATTCCTTCTACCAGTTCTTCACAACCTGATGTTCCGTCTTCGCAACCCGCGGATGCTGATGCTAGCGACGAACGTGAGGACGAGGATGATGATGAAGAAGAAGAAGAAGACTGGACTGATGTTCCTAGACGCTCCAAGAGGGCCACAAAAGGAATCCCTCCACAACGTTATTCATGGCAACTGACAAAAACACCAGTACCTTTGATTTGCAACGTTACTCTTCCTCCTGAGACATTCACACAAATCAAACAGCTTCCTGATTCAGAACAAGACAAATGGTATGATGCAATGCAGGATGAAATGGACAGTTTGAAGAAACTTAATGTATTCACACCTGCAAAACCTCCAGCAAACAAGAAAGTCATTGGCACCCGATGGGTCTACAGAATCAAGAAACCAAATGGTGAGTCTTTATACAAAGCCAGACTTGTAGCTCAGGGTTTCGCTCAACGTTATCCTGAGGACTACACAAACACTTACTCACCAACAGTCAGAACTGAAAGTGTAAAAATTGCTTTAACCACTGCAACTATTCTTGGTTTAGAAGTTTTTCAATTTGATGTGGACACAGCTTATCTACATGCAGACCTAGATGAAGAGATTTACGTGAGAAGCCCTCCAGGATTCCGAAAGCAAGAAGGGGATGCCTGGTTCCTGAACAAAAGTCTTTATGGTCTGAAACAGTCAGGTTTAATGTGGTATTTATGTCTTACTGACAAACTAAATTCAATGGGCTTTATTAAGTCCGAAACTGATGAATGCGTGTTCACAAAAAGATCTAACAATGCATATGAGATAATTCTTGTTTATGTTGATGATATTGTTTATATTGGTCCAAATAAGAAAATGAGTGAGATTTTTGCCAAAAGTTTGCAGAGATACTTCACACTAAAATCTTTAGGACACATTAGCACTTATTTAGGTGTTCAAATTGAAAAGACACAGAAGGGGTTTAGTCTTTCACAAGAAGAGAAAATTGACCACATTCTACATCATTGCAACATGAAAGATGCTAGCACAACAAAGACACCCATGCAAACAGATTTTCACAACTTAACACATGAACCAAGTCCTGAGTTCGAGGATCAAACACTTTATCGTTCAGTCATTAGTTCACTATTATACATTAGTAGTTGGACCAGACCTGACATCGCACTTAGTGTTAATCTTTTATCACGACACGTAGGTAAGGCAACACAATTTCATTGGTCATGCATTAAGAAGTTGTTGAAATACCTGAAACACACTAAGCACATGAAGTTATTGCTAGAACCAACACACACTGATCAACCAAAGTTGATTTGTTTTGCCGACGCCGACTGGGCGAGCGACAAGAAGTCACGCAAAAGCACTTCTGGTTACATGATGTTCCTAAATGGTTGTCCTGTTTACTGGCAAGTGAGAAAACAGAGTTTTGTTTCATGTTCATCTACTGAAGCTGAATATGCTTGTGTTTCAGATGCTTGTAATTCTCTAACGTGGTTTGATGCTTTGATCACAGATATCTGGACACGTCCGATTCGACCAATCACCGTGATGGAAGATAATGTATCTGTTGTTTATATTTCTGAGTCACATTTTACAGGTTCTAGGTCCAGACACATTGACATTCGTTATCAAAACACAAAGCAATTAGTTAAGCAAGGTTTTGTTAAATTGCAATATGTTTCTACACATGATCAGATCGCAGACATGCTTAACAAACCACTCGCCGCAAATCAACACGAGTATCTGCGAAAGAAGATGTGCCTTAATTGATGATTTGATGATGTCAGCCCAGACTAGCAAAAGAAGGGGTGTCACGATGTTAAAAAGTTTGCTAGGCCTGAACTGCCTGAATTGACACTCAAGAGTTAAACTAAGAAAGCTTTATTGCGCAGGTCATAAAACAAAAAAAGGTTCTTATCTGAAAGTGATTTATTGCGCACGCGTTACACATTCCAAATTCCTCTCTTCTTTGTTCGGCAGCCAACTTTGGCAAACGTAGCTTTCATTATCAAAATGTAACCAATTAGTTATTTTCTGTTTCATTTACTTTTATTATTTTATTATTAAAGTTTGTTTATTAATTAGAATACTTTAAAGACTTATTTTTCTCAATATCTCAAAAGATATGCGGAAGGGAATCAGCCACGGTCCATCGATCTCCAACAGGGTGTTTTTTTCCCCTGACAATCTGGGAGGTCAGAGGAGGTACGGAGGTGTGGCCTAAAGATTTACCTCAGCCTCCAGGGCAAAAGGGCTGTGATAATACCCATATGTGACTCCTCCCACGCCTCACTTCGGAGACAAGAAGATATAATAGACATCTCAGAGAAGATTTTATTCTATGAGGAAGAGTTCCAAGTTAATCTACAATTTTTAACAGAACAACTTTGGAACTTTTTTTCATGGATATTAACAAGGTTGAGAATTTGTTGAAGAAAAGAAGATAAGCTGGCAGGAACAACTTAAATTTAATGACTTAGGATGGATTTTTATAAGTTTGATATACCGTATTTTTTGGAGTATAAGACATCTTTTTTCCTCAAAAAAGAGGTTGAAAATCTGGGTGCGTCTTATACATTGAATACAGCATTTTTTGCCTCCCGAAGCCCTGCCCACTTCACCCAAATGGCCGTGCATAGTCTTATGAAGGCTTTCAGAGAGCTCCTTGGGCCTGGGGAGGGCAGAAATGAGCAAAACACGGCCAGTTTTTGCCCCCCCCAGCCCCCAGCAGCACTCTATAAGCCTCCATAAGGCTATGCATGCAATTTTTTTGACAAAAAACGGCCCCATTTTCGCCAAAAATGGTCTGTTTTTTGCTCGTTTTTCCCCACCCCCACCCCTCCAGGAGCACTCTGCAAGCCCCAAGGCTATTCGTGCCTTTTATTTGGAAAAAAACGGGCTTGTTTTTGCGAAAAATGGGCCATTTTGGGGAGGTTGCAGAGTGCAAAAACCTTTTTTTCCCTTCGGAATGCTCTTTAGTTAGAGTGATTGATGAGAATTACATTGATCAAGTGCTGTGCCAGCAGAAACAAGTCTTAGATGCTGCAGGTTGTCAGCTATTTCCTTCTCCAGCACATGGATAAATACACCTGGAAACATCTACCTACCTACCCACCTACTCTCTCTCTCCCTACCTACCTACTGTATTTCTCTCTCTCTCTCTATCCCTCTACCTACCTACCTACCTTACTCTCTCTCTCCCTACTGTATTTCTCTCTCTCTCTCTCCCTTATCTACCTACCTACCTACTCTCTCTCCCTACCTACCTACTGTATTTCTCTCTCTCTCTATCCCTCTACCTACCTACCTACCTACCTACCTACTCTCTCTCTCTCTCTCCCTACGTACCTACTGTATTTCTCTCTCCCTCTACCTACCTACCTTTTTTAAAAATTTGCCTCTTCAAAACCTTGGTGCATCTTATACTCTGAAAAATACGGTATGTATTGAAAGAAAGCTCTAAGGTAGTTTTGTATTTATAAAATGAGTTTGTAAATGTGTTTTCTGTCCTTCTATGTAACGTTGAATAATTCCCAAAGTTTGTAAAATATTATTGATCAAATTTGAAGATAGAGGAAAAAGATTTTACTCCATGAGAATAAATTTGAGATTTAAATCCAATGAGCTAATTGGTGTTGATTGGATTTTTCTTGGTGTGATACAGACAATTGAATGAAAGCTTTAATGTAGTTTTGTGTTTAAAATAAAGGGTTTTTCTCTCCCTTCATATGTAATATTTGAGTAATTTTTAAAGTTTGTAAAATATCATTGAAAGTGAACTTTAAAGCATGTATGTTAAGAGGAAGTTTAAAAAGTAAAGTTTACTGTTTTAAAAACTAGAAAAAGTGTTTTCTCCCTTTAGGGTTAAAAAATCTGAAATATAGGGAATTCTTTTAATATAAAGTATGACAGTTTATAAAGATTAATGAGTAAACAAAAACATACTATTCCCCACAGCAAGGAGAAGCAGAGATGCTTACATTGATTCTATTATTCAAAGAAGAGAATGAATTTAATTTTTCTATTTGGAAATTGCTTATGGATTTTGTCCTTGCAATGTAAAAATGATTTTGTTTTTGTTGATTAGATAGGTTTGTTGCTATAGAAGTGGCTAGTACCGTGTTTTCCTGAAAATAAGACCCAGCTTGATTTTTTTATGTTCGCCTAATATAAGCCCTACACCAAAAATGAGCCCTAGTTAAGACCCCGCCCACTGTCCCATTGTCTGGTTATACGAGGCGCATGCGTAAAAATCAACCTAGGGTGGGGGAAGTCGCCCCGCATCCGCTTACATTAGAACCGCTGCAGCCAGGCCTCCCATACCCAGACACCTGTTGCACTGCTGCCTGACTTCTGCGGCCACTTACAGCCGGACGCCACATGGTGCATTGTGCCAGTGCCGCTGCTTGTGGCAGGCTTCATGGCGCATGCACCAGTGCCACCACCATGTGGTCTTGTGCCGTAAGCGGCAGCACCAGAGCAACGAGCCACCGGGTGTCCTACCACAAGTGGCAGTACTGGCACAATGTGCCATGTGGCGTCCAGCTGTGAGCGGCCGCAGAGGTTGGGCAGCAGTGTGACAGGTGTCAGGGCATGGGAGGCCTGGCTGTGGTGGTCCTAAGGTAAGCAGGTAAGACATCCCCCAAAAGTAAGACCTGGTGCTTATTTTGGGGTCCAAAAGAAAATAAGACCGGGTCTTATTTTCAGGGAAACATGGGATGTTATCTTCTACTGTGCTAGAGAGACTTGGAAGTCAGTGCCTTTTTCTTTCCTTTTCCCTCTTTACTCCCTATCCCCCCCAAAAAAATTCTGTTTGATAAACTAATAAAATGTATTAGAAAAAAGGAGCTTCTGGTAGATTAAAATGACTGTCACTAGGTCTAGAAAGTAGAAAATGTCAAGGCTTGTCTTTTTCTGTTGACTACAGAAACTGTGTTATAGCCAACCAACTTTATTTAATTAATGGAAAATTATATTCCTACAAGCTTACACTACATACTCTGCTGCCAGTATGCCTTCTTCGGTTAGACATTGGAGAGTGGCTACGGCTCCTTCGACGCCGATATTCTGGGGTATATGATCTACTTCGTGATCGCCGCCTGTGAGAATGGGATCTAGAACGAGTGTATCGCCTGTGAGAATGTCTTCTGGATCTAGACCTTTAAATGTTAAAAATATAGTTTCATATAAGAACTGTAATAGACAATCAAAATCAATATTAAAAGTTATTAATGACAGTTTAAAGCAACTGAAGGCATTTATATATCAACTGGCTAAAATTTAGGACATAAAGTTTGTTGTTTTCAAAAACTAACATGCAACCTTTTTCGGGATAAGTTCTGCACTTTGAGCAACAAGCTGGAATCATATATGGAGGAAATCCCCCCCTAAATTCCAACCCTCACCTACCCTGAAACACGTTATTTTTTTAAGGCAAGGAAATGAAATATTACGCCTCAAAATTGTGAACTGAACAGTAAACTGCAGAAAGACTCCTAAAGCTGCATGACCACTGGAACCCCATTTTAGAAGGTACAAAACGACAGGAAATTCATTTATTTTTATCTGGGACACAATGTAATGGAAACTTTTCAATTTCTGTTCAAATACTGTGTTTCCCTGAAAATACGACCAATCCCGAAAACAAGCCCTAACCAGATTTTCCACACCTGTGCCTAAAATAAGCCCTTCCCCCAAAATAAGGCCTAGTTAAGCCCCACCCACAATCTGGTTGTATGAGGTAGGGCAAGGCTGTAAAAATCAAGTTGGGGGGGGGGTAGACGATGAAACAAGGCGGTGAGGGGTGTGTGGACGAAACGAGGCGGGAGGTACGGAGCTGCCCCACACAACGGCTTACCTAATGGCCCTGCAGCCCGGCCATCAACGTCCTGACAACTGCCTGGCCTTGCAGTGGCAGCTCCACAAAACCCTGTTCAGGACCCCGCGTGACCACCAGCCTGCTTCTTGTTGCTCACCGCCGCAACGGAGCAGAAGCCTGAACGATGCACATCTGGTCCTGGATGGGGCTGCTGGAGCTGCCACAAGATGAGGCAGTTGTCATGATGTTGATGGGCTTCTTGCGGGGCCCTCAAGTAAGCCGGTGTAGGGCACCTTGCTTTGTCTTCCACCCCACCACTGCCTCGCTTTGTGGCCGCCACACAGGTGCATTGCCCAGCCTCCTGGTCCATTATGGTGGCAAGCAAGAAGTGGTGAAGAACGAAGCGAGGCAGGGGGTGGAGGACAAAGCCACCCATGCCAAAATGTCACCCTACCCCCCCCCACCCACATCCCTGCACTAACCTGCTTTCCAGGTCTGTTATCCACCGCCGTGTGCTGGGCAAGAAAAGTAGTCTGTGGGACTATGTAAATATAGCTCAGACCTTCCAACTTTGTGAGATCTTTTTTTTTTCTTGAGAAGTTGGAAGGTCTGAACTATTTTTTTTACCGTAGTCCCAGAGACTACTTTTCTTGCCCAGCACATGGCTGCGGCAAATGGAGCTATGAAAAGCAGGGTAGTGAAGGGATGTGGCTGCCCTAGGGTATCTGTGTGAGGGTTTGGCATGGGTGGCCTGGTTGAAGGGCCCTCAGGTAAGGCAGTGCAGGGCCCCATGGGCAGCTCCATAGCCCCTGCCTTGCTTTGTCCTCCAACCCCTTCACCGCCTCACTTTGTTCTTCGCCACTTCTTCCCCATGCTCGTCAACGTAACGGAGGAGGCTGGCGAGCAAGGAGAAGTGGCAAAGAATGAAGATGAAGCAAGGCGGTGAAGCGGGGTGGAGGACGAACCAGTGCAGCCACCGTGGAGAGCATGGCTGGTGCCGCCTCCATGAGGTGGGGTGAGAGAAGGGACGTTGGTCTTACCTGACACGCCTTTTCTCAGTGGGTTGCAAGAGAGTCCAAGAATGGGTTAACTTGTCCTTGCTACCCAGAGACTGGGCAACTTTAGCCATGCCTCCTTGCCTCTCTGCCTGGCTCATTTTCGATGAAGGCGTAGCTGTGAAGAGACTACTGTACAGAGACTACTGTACAGAGAAGGTCATGTACCCCTGGATATGTACCATATGGTCGTTTAGGGTGGGGTTGGACTCTCCTGCAACCCACTGAGAAAAGGAGTGTCAGGTAAGACCAACGCCCCTTCTCCAGTGTGGTTGCGGGAGAGTCCAAGAATGGGACATACCAAAGCGGCTGGAAGCACTCTGCGGCTATTCCGAACTGGCCTGCAGCTCCCTGGGGTCAACGAGCTCTGCGATCAGGTCGGTGGCTATGCCAGCAGACTGGGATTAGTCCTCACGACCAAAGAGAAGTGAGCCAGCGGGAAGGCAGGTGGTAAACACACGCAGCTACGAACCCCCGGCTCCTCTTGCAGCATTCGATCACCACTCAGCCTATTTCTTGAGCAGTTGGAGAGTCCAAAAATGAATTGCAGAGTCCAAATTTGTATGTCTCTACTGGGCAAGACTGAATCTAAAAACTGGGGCCAGGCAGAGAGGCAACAAGGCATGGCTAAAGTTGATGACCCAGTCTCTGGGCAGCAAGGACAAGTTAACCGATTCTTGGACTCTCCTGCAACCACACTGGGAAACAATCTGATCCAACGTGTGTGTGTGTGTGTGTGTGTGTGTGTGTGTGAGAGAGAGAGAGAGAGAGAGAGAGAGAGAGAGAGAGAGGGAGGGGGGGATCCAATTCAACCTCAGAGTTATATCAGGGCAGACACAGACACACACACTTGATCAGATTGTTCTCTCGTTCTCTCACCCCACCTCATGGTGGTGGCACCAGCCATGCTCTCCATAGCGGCCTGCACCTGATCCGAGGCGCACCTGCCTCCCTCTACCTCCTACATGTAGCAATGAACTTAAATGGCTTACCTGTATGTCTACATTTGCACATGCATGCTTGCATATTGTTAAAACACATTACAATTGCATTGAAACATGCATAGGAGAACTGTTCAGATGGGCTTCAACAATGTCATAACATTATCATATATATATATGTGTGTGTGTGTGTGTGTGTGTGTGTGTGTGTTGTATTTGTGCTGATAAATAAATAAAGGGAGACTAGTCCTTCGGCTCATTACAGACCATCCAGGCAGAAAACCATATTTTTATTATATGGATAAATAAAAATTTGGACAGAAAGGACAGAAAGGGGGAATAGTGAGCTCCCTCCCATATTTGGGCATACCAGGTGTTGTAACACAAATACATACCTATTTCCCTGGCTCAGCTGATAAGGAGGAGAGCCTGTGGCTTAGTGGCCAATGTGCCTGCCTAATATGTAATACAGCCCAGGTTCAAATCCCAGTAAGGGTATGGCTAGCTGATGAGAGCTAAATAGCTTGAAATAGATCTATACTAGTCTCCCTTTATTTATTTATCAGCACAAATACAACACAAATATAAAAAGGCAACATTAAAAATAAAAATATGGTTTTCTGCCTGGATGGTCTTCTGTAATGAGCCGAAGGACAGAAAGGGGGAGTAGTGAGCTCCCTCCCATATTTGGGCATACCAGGGGTTGTCCTGGTATTATCATTATATAGCTACTTATGAAGTTTCTGGATATAGCTACTTATGAAGTTTCTGGATATTTTTCAAGGCTTGACAATAAAAAATCTTGTTACAATGTCTAAATTTTCCATTGAAAGGTCCAACCAACAATCATACATGTTTAACATAATCAAGTTTTTAATAAATAACATACACATACCTGGATTTTGATCTTGATTGTGAGTGTGATTCAGAATGTTTAGAAGCTCTTGATGGGCTACGAGATCCTGACTTGCTCTCAGATTTTACACAAGCAGGACTCCCAGCTGGAGATTTTGACTGGGAGCGTGACTCCTAATGAAAGAAGCAGTATTAAAAATGGTATTGGTTGCACAAATGCCTACCGTCTTTTGTTAAAAGTAACTATATATTATTGAGTGTGCCTGAAAAATAAACGGTTAGGAAATACCCTCCAGGACAAGATTCTCTTTAACCCACTGTTAACACTGAAATTTCCTCAAACAATTCCCTATTAAACCAGATCACCAATGCTCTATTAACTAAGTAATCATGCAAATTCATCTACAACTTGATCATACAGACACTGGAACATAAACCATACATTTACTTAACCTAGGACCCATTCATTCTTCCAGATTCTTTTAATTCTACTTCACTCTTGCTTTCTACTTTTCTTCATTCTTCATTGAGTTTTTCATTTTTCATACTTCGTGTATTCTTCCCCAATTCAAACAATTCATTATAGCCTTAAAAATATTCAAGTGCTTCTATCTGACCAATCTTCTGTTCACTTTTTCCCCCATTCAATTTAAATTTTCTGATCTTTAACACTTTTCTTTTATCTTGATTTATCTTCCACATTCTTGGAAAAAATTCTTCCATTTCTTCACGAACATTAACCTTAATGGAAAAAGAACATTTAGTATATTTAAGCATGTGGGGATTATAAAACCCTGCTGGAGTTTCAGAATTTTACCTACTAAAATGGAATAGTCAGCAGGTGAAATGCAAATAACTAGTTTATAAAAGCAATTTTTAAAAAATGTTTTAACTGATATAATCATACAGGTTCTACTAATGACTCCACTGATTTCCTTGCAGTATTTCCCAAATATTCTATACCTATTCTGCTCCCTAATTTCAGTGACTTTTCAAGTCTGTAATATATATCTATATCTGCTTATAGCTACACACACACACACACACACACACACACACACACACACAGTTTTAAGTAATACACTTGCCTGAAGTTCTTATTTGAAAAAGAGCAGGATCTCATGTCTTACTACAAATTTAGTTCATACACACACACACGTGTGATGGTTGTTCAAGTCCCAAAACTGTAGTGAAAATTGATTGATTGATTGATCTCTTTAGATTCTGGCCATAGAAACTTCCTCAAATTTATAAATCCCACGATTTACAGTATTTTCCGGAGTATAATACGCACCCTTTTCCCTCAAGAGGGTGAAAATCTGAGTGCGTCTTATACACTGAATACAGCAATTTTTTTGCCTCCCGAAACCCTGCCCCCTTTGCAAAAATGGCTGTGCATAGCCTTTAGGGTTCCAGAGTGCTCCTGGGGGGCTGGGGAGGGTAAAAATGAGCATGCTCATCCCCCCCCCCCCCCCTGAGCACTCTGGAAGTCTCCTAAAGGCTATGCATGCCCTTTTCTTTGACAAAAAACGGGCCTGTTTTGGGGAGGTCTGCAGAGTGCAAAAACTTTTTTTTTAATTTGCCTCTTCAAAATCTTGGTGCATCTTATACTCCGGTGCGTCTTATACTCTGAAAAATACAGTACATCTATCACTAAGCATGATTGTGTTATTCAAAAGTTACAAAATATTTGTACAGTAAAATAAAAACAAAGGTGAACTATTTGTGTTCAATAGAAGATAAATACAGTTTAATAGTGCTGGCAATGGGTTAACTACTTGACTAGGATGTCTACTTTGTACTCCATCAGAAGAAATATATCAGGCAAGGCAATATAGAAAGAGCAGGCATATTATATATATATATTAGAGTATCTAATATTATTTGTTCTCCCCAAATAAAAAAACAAATCAGGAATTATTTTCAAATTTAACTCAAAACCTGACCTCAAAAAGATCTGATTTTCATTCAGGAATTAAAAATGCTAATTTATTACCTAATTTCAGATCTTTTTAAAAATATTGGTTAAATTTGCAAAGAACTCAAACATTTTTCAGCTTTAGTAAGGATCTGCAAATACTTGGTGGCTTTTGTAAAATCCAAGTTTTATGTATTTCTCTATAGTACTTTCCCACAATTAAATATCCTATAATCCAGAACCACTTCAGAAATGTAAAAATTTGTAATCTGGGAAGAATGGGTAGGAAGAAATATGACAACACTGGAAAATGCATACAACCAAATATAATGCTAGATAGCCTACTTGAAAGGAACTCTTTTTTGACAATGAGTTTCTGATCCAAGGTACTCAAATAGAAGGTCTCTTCAACTACGTACCAAAGTAATGAAATATATTGTGGGGTGTCACATTAATTTAGCAACTGACAATTCTACACAGACTCTGTTTAACAGATAAAACCAGTGGTGGGCTGCTTCTGGTTTCGACCGGTTCAGGCGATCCGGTAGTTCCGATGATCAGCTGGCCCTGCCCACTTACACTCGCCCTATCCTGCACTTCTTTCTGGCTCAGCTGATTCGCGCCGCACAGCTGATTTCCGCGCCTCTGCTGTTCAACTTACTGGGCTTGCCTTAGAAGGTAAGCAGCTGAGCTTCAAATTGCTGTATTTTGAACGCTGCGTGGAAGCTCACATGTGCGCAATCACCGAACCGGTTGCAGCCCACCACTGGATAAAACCAACTTATATAATAACTAATAAATAATTTACATTTAGCAGACTGATGTTAATTTTAAAGAATATTTCTACAATATTCCTAAATAGTGAACTGCCTGAAAAATTCCACTCAACTGGACTTTATTCACATATTTACATTCTTACATGACTAAGGTTTCATGGACTACACCTTAGTAATGCCGATGGAACCATAAATGCAACATTTTACTACCATTGTTAATGTTAACATTAATTTTTAAAATCTCTATTTTTTGTACTATTTTTTGATTCTTATTGATAGTAGAGTGTACCTGAATAGAAAAGTAGGATACAAATCAAGTAATATACAGTATTGTAATTATAGTCTGAAAGCCACTTTGGTGTTGTTATTGAGGCATAAGGCTAGAAACTGGGAGACCATGAGTTCTAGTCCTACCTTGTGTCAGTCCTGGAAGCCATCTTTTTCACTGGAGCTTCAGGGCTGCCACATTTAGTGCCTAGGAAAATGGGAGGGGGGATTGCAAGGAGCCAGTGCAGAATTAGCCATAACAACATTCTTTTCTATGGGAGTCAAGGTTTCCTGTTTGTTTGTTTGTTTGTTTGTTTGTTTTATTGGATTTATATGCCGCCCTTCTCCCAAAGGACTCAGGGTGGCGTACAACATTAAAAACACACATCCCGTAAGTTAAAAAAAAATTAAATACATATCCAAAAAACAAACCCAATTTATAGGACAATACATTTAAAAAATGAGATAAAATTAACAGGCCAGGGCGGCTTGCTGGAAAAGCCAACTTTTTAGGGCGCGTCGGAAGGACCGGAGATCAGGGATTATGCGAAGCTCCGGGGGCAGCTCATTCCAGAGGGAAGGCGCTCCCACAGAGAAGGCTCTCCCCCTGGGGGTCACCAGCCGACACTGTCTGGCCGACGGCACCCTGAGGAGGTCAACTCTGTGGGATCGTACTGGACGGTGGGAGGCTACTGGTGGCAGTAGGTGGTCTCGCAGGTACCCTGGGCCTAAGCCATGGAGCGCTTTAAAGGTCATAATTAATACCTTCAATCACACCCGGAAAACAACCGGCAACCAGTGCAGGGCGCCTAAAAGGGGTGTAACATGGGAGCACCTAGGTACCCCCATGATAACCCGAACGGCCGCATTCTGGACCAGCTGAAGCCTCTGGGTGCTCTTCAAGGGTACCCCATGTAGAGAGCGTTGCAGTAGTCCAGGCGAGAAAGGGCGAGGGCATGCGTGACTGTGCACAGAGCATCCCGATCCAGGAAGGGGTGCAACTGACGTACCAGGCGAACCTGGTAAAAGGCCCCCTTGGTAACGGCCGTCAGGTGTTCTTCTAAACTAAGCCGCGTATCCAGGATGACTCCCAGATTGCGAGCCTTCTCTGAGAGGGCTAAAACTTCTCCCCCTATCATCAAAGATGGAACAAGATGCACAAATCGGGATGACAGAAACCACAGGCACTCAGTCTTGGAGGGATTGATCTTGAGCCTGTTCCTCCCCATCCAGATCCGCACAGCCTCCAGGCATCGGGACATCACGTCGAGGGCATCGTTTGGGTGGTTTGGGGTAGAGATGAAAAGTTGGGTATCATCAGCATATTGATGATACCGTACCCCAAAACCACGGATGATCTCGCCCAGCGGTTTCATGTATATGTTGAACAGGAGGGGTGAGAGAACCGACCCCTGGGGCACTCCACAAGTGACACGCCTGGGGGTCAATCTCTGCCCTCCAGTCAACACAAACTGCGACCGATCCGACAGGTAGGAGAACCACCGTAAAACGGTGCCCCCCACTCCCAACCAGAGTCATCGCAGTAGGATACCATGGTCGATGGTATCGAAAGCCGCCGAGAGGTCTAATAGGAGGAGCAGCCCCTGTCCCGGGCCCGCCAGAGATCATCGACCAACGCGACCAATGCTCTCTCCGTGCTGTACCCGGGCCTGAAACCCGACTGAAACGGATCCAGGTAGACAGCTTCATCCAGGTACTGGGGAAGCTAACGTGCTACCACACTCTCGACAACCTTTGCTACAAAGCGAAGGTTGGAGACAGGACGATAGTTGGCTAAAGAAGCTGAGTCCAGGGAAGGCTTCTTAAGGAGGGGCCTCAACACCGCCTCCTTCAAGGTGGTGGGAAAGAACCCCTCTCTCAATGAAGCGTTGGTAATCGCCTGGAGCCAGCCTCGTGTCACCTCCCGGGAAGCCGAAACTAACCAAGAGGGACACGGGTCCAGCACACAAGTGGCAGCACTGAGTCTCCCCATAATCCTGTCCATGCCTTCGGGGGTCACAGGGTCAAACTCATCCCAGATTGTCTCAAGATACATCCCCGTCGGCTTGCCTGAATCTACCCAGTCAGAGTCCAAGCCTGTCCGGATCTGAGCGATTTTATCCTGCAGATACTGAACAAATTCTTCAGCCCTACCCTGCAAGGGGTCTTCCCCAGTTCCTTGGTTAAGTAAGGAGCGGGTCACCCTAAACAGGGCAGCTGGGCGGTTATCTGCGGACGCGATAAGAGCGGGAAAATGTTGCTGTTTTGCCACTTCTATCGCCACTAAGTAGGATTTAATATGAATTCTTACTAGTGTTCGATCAGATTCGGACCGTCTGGCCCTCCAGCCACTCTTTAGGCGTCTTTTCCGGCGTTTCATCTCCCGGAGCTCCTCGGTAAACCAGGGAGCTACCCGGGATCCACACCAGGTCAGAGGCCGCAAAGGCACAACGCGATCCAAGGCCCCAGTGGCTGCCCTATCCCAGGCTTCCACTAGGGCTTCGGTCGAGTTGTGAGCAAAGGATTCAGGAAAAGTCCCAAGCTCCATCAGGAACCTTTCGGGGTCCATCAGGTGCCTGGGGCGGAACCATCTAGTCGGTTTCGCCTCCCTGCGGCGAGGGGTAGCAGTATGGAAGTCAAGCCTGATGAGGAAATGATCAGACCATGACAAGGGTTGAATAGAAATATCCCCTAAATCTAGATCATTCATCCACTGCCCAGAGACAAAAATCAGGTCGAGCGTGTGTCCCCCATTATGGGTGGGGTCTTGAATTAACTGAGTTAGGTCCATAGCTGTCATGGAAGCCATGAACTCCCGAGCTGACTCGGATGTGTCGCCAGTGGAAGGCAGATTGAAATCCCCCAGGACCATAAACCTGGGGAAATCAACCGCCAATCCAGCTAACATATTCAGCAGCTCCGGCAGGGCCAATGAAATGTAGCAGGGAGACAGGTATGTAACAAAAAGGCCCACCTGAGCTCCAAGGCCCTACTTCCCAAAGAGGGACTCACACCCGCCTATCTGAGGCACAGTGACCTCCTGAGGTCTGAGACTTTCCCTACTAACCACCGCCACCCCCCCCCGCCTCTGCCCTGGGCTCTTGGCTGGTGAAACGCCCAGAAGCCTGGTGGGCATAGTTCGCTAAGGGGCACCCCCCCCTCATGGCCCAACCAGGTCTCCGTAATGCACGCCAGGTCCGCTCTACCCTCTTGTATGATGTCATAAATGAGGGGATCCTTATGTACCACGGACCTGGCGTTAAGCGACACCAGCCGGAGACCAGGGTCCTGTAATCCCGGGCACCCAGGCGTGCGAGAAGGGCGATGAGGGTCGGAACGCGCAATCGCTCTTAAACAGCAAACCCGCGACCTCCGAACATCATTTGGCCCTCGGCCACCACCATAGCTGCCTCTCCCACAAACAGTAGAGATGGTGAACCCCCCAATGGAATGGCTTAATGTCTCCCCCGGAATCCCCACCCTTCCTAGCCCTCCCAACCCGCACCCATTAGTTAGCTCTGGCCTGTGCCCTGGCAGACTCCCCCCCAAGCCTGTCTGAGCCATCCAAATCAACCCACCCCTCCCACCCCTTAAAAAACCCTTAAGAAGTCTCTTCTTCGCATGCCACCTCTCGGGATCCCAAGATCCGTCATTAAGGAAGCGTTTTGATAGGTCAGAAGGCCATCCCCGAGAAAGCGGGAGTTCCCGGAGGGAATAAAGTTCTGTCGCAGTATAGCATAAAGGAGAGTGTGGCATCAACCAAACGGGATGACATCATGGGGGGATGGAACGAGGAGATGACATGTCCACGGGGGGGGGGGGGCGACAGCAGGAAGCTTATGTCCATCATAAAAATAGTCAGTGTTGGGGACAATATGTAAGGGTAACGGCCAGCTGTCCAAAATCGCAGCAGATGCTAGCTTGCAAGGTGGTGAAGCGGCCAGTGATGGCGGCAACGAGGACAGCGGCGGCATCGGCGGCTGCTCCAACTCTGACTCCAAAAGCTAAGCTCCGCCCACACCATCTGCACTCACATCCATCGCCAGGGCCGCACTCCGTTGACCCAGTCCATAACATCACAGGAGGGGGGGGCAAATGGCACAGTATGGTGGCCCAGGCAACGGCGGTAATACCGAGGGGGGCACAATGAAGGACACCCCCCCACTCCAACCGCGCCCACGCCAGCTCCCGAAGCCATCTTCTGCTGGCGTTAGTATCCATGCAAGCTGCCTCAGCCACTCCCTGCTGATCTAATTTATCATGTTCATAAGCAAGGAGGGGGGGGTAGCAACTGGGATAACACCACGGCGTGGGGAGCGGCAGCTGTAGAGACCCCAGACCGGGCGTCCCGCCGCCACCGCCGACCATACCCACTCCGGCTGCAGAGACCCCAGACCGGGCGTCCCGCCACAGCTGCTGACCACACCCACGCCGGCAGCCGCCAACGCTCTCCATTCTCCTTTCACCGCTAACCGCCCCATTTCACTCACGATGTTCCGGCTATAAGGCAGGACATCGCAGCTCAAGGGTATCCCCCGAGGTCCCAGGAAGTTCTCATAGCTGGACCTGGAACCAACGATGGAATAGGGTACCCCTGCAAGCCCCAAGAAGGACAATCATCTCCCCGAAGCTCTCCTCAAACGTGACAGGACACCATCTTGGACACTCAGCCTGCACCTGGATGGGAGTGACTGGGGTTTGTTTCCAGTTGGGACGTTGAAATGATTGGACCATGTGATGGACTTGTGGGTGCAGGGGATGGATCTTTGACTTTCTTTTTAGTGGGGAAAACCTGGAACTCTCAGATTCAGGTTTCCCCAGATGTGCCAATATGACATCTCTAATAAAATGGAATTTTGAGGAATCGCTAGCCTCGGAGTCTTCTTTAGTTGGGGGTGTTACTTGGAACCCTTACACCTTGGGCATAAAGCTGGCTGGGTGATCTTGGGCCAGTCATGTTCTCTCAGCTCTAGGAAAGAGCCAATGGCAACCCTTTCTGAAAAACTTTTGCAAGAAAACTGCAGGAACTTGTCCAGGCAGTCTTTGAAAATTGGACACAATTGAATGAAAGGAAAAAAATTGCATATGCAAGGCTATCAACACTGGGAAAAGACAATGGAACAGTTATATTAAGAGAAGTATTTTTAAACGTTCGTCATGTAGGCTTAAATCTACATTATGTTTGATATTTATGCCTATTGTTTTAACACAACTTTGGAAAACAGTCAATTAAGCTTTATTGTCTTGATGCTATTTCCACTTAAATCATTTAAAAGTTGTGTTCTGACCCATGCATTCAGAAATAGTGCACTTTTAATGCATGGCTGTCTGTTTAAAGTGACATGGTTACTGGATCTTTTACATATTTTTTTCCAAATTAAAAATATACATTTCACCAACTTTATTGGCCACATCTCTGGCCAATTTCACCAAGCAACCCAGGAAAACAATTGTATTTGTATCAGTGATACACTACTTCACTTTTTTTCCTTCTCCCCATCCTGGATATGTTCATAAGGTCACCACGAATCAAGCTTAACTGAAAGAGAACTTTATCCTGGTTTGAAAGTCCACTTTCAGTTAAGCTTGATTACTGGTGACCTTATGAACATATTCAGGGTGGGGAGAAGGCAACCATAGTATGTAATTTCCTATTGCTTCTTTCTGGATTCCCCCCCACCCCCCAATTTCCAAATCTATTATACAGCCTTGGGATTTCCCAGTGGCCCCCTACCTGCCTTTGTAAACTTTTTGAGATTAACCAAGGTCAACATCAAAAGCATACTAACATTAGAAGGCAACCCCATGTTTATAATAGTCTTTGCTTTTAAATCTGCATTTTAGGCGCCTGGCAACTGGCTCACCTTTAAAACAGATTGCAGTGTTCCAGTCATGTGGTGTGATTTATGATTTATTCTGGCCAAAAAAAGCCCACAGGAATGCACTGACTTGCTTAATGACCATGGTTTTTCACAGCCACCCCCCAAAAGGTGTTAAAATTGGGCTAGTCACGTGGGTGCCTAAACTTACGACTGTCATGATGTGTGATGGAAATTCCAGGCTCCACTACGGTTGTAAGTCAAGGACTTACAACTGTATATGAAAATCACAAATATTGAAGAACATTCATCAATATATTCATATTAACAAGTAAGGTAATTTCTACAGGGAAAATATAACATTTAGGTTGGTGCATTTATCATAGGGACCGTACTACCTTCTCAAAATTGCAATGGGCGACTCAGAATTTCTCCAGACTCTTGAAACTTCAGAGTTTGCTGTGGATCACTCAACTTTATGAGGTTCCTTCCTTTGGTCTAAACCTAGGGGAAAGCTAGTGATTATGATCACTCAAAAGCCAGATTGCCAGATGAACATCAGGAAACTCAGATAAGCTGGTCTTCTGCAGGTTTTCTTCTACGAAAATAGCAGTGGTTGTTACATTACACAAGCCATTCTTAGAGTATGGAATAAATACAAATCTGGGTTGTGCCCCAAAACACCTTTGTGGCTTTTAGCGCAAGAAACATTCTATAGATGAGAAAGAGATGAGAAATTATAAATGGTCAACTTATCGTGCTGTACTAGAATTTTCTCAAGGAGATTGTAAAACAAAATCAAGCTTAAATCAGACAATAGAGATAGTTGTCCACTTATGACCACAATTGGACCTGGAATCTTGCTTACTGAGCAAAGCAGTTGTTAAGCGAGATGCCATGTGACTACTTCACTCAATGACTATAATCTCAGCTCTTCCAGTTCTGGTTAAACAGAGCAGCAGAAAGAGGGCCTTGGGCCGCATACCACACCTGGGAGGCCAGGGCTCTCTCCCCACCACACCCCAGGGAGAACAAATGTGAGCACCATCATTCTAAAAGGTTCTTTTTTGGTAGATCTAACTATTGTTCCGCCATCACGTGGGATTTCCCTTCCCTGCACAGAGGGGAAGGGAACCCGTCAGCATGTGCGGGGTATGTACCTCAACTCCAACTTCCCCTCTCCTTCCCTGCCAGCTTACCTATTGACTTTCTGGGAAAGATGGCAGAGAAAATTGCAAATGGAGGCCACAAGATTGCAGGGCACTTGGCAACTGGTTGCAAAAGTTAACAGGTTGGCAAGCACCCAAAATGCAGTCATGTGGCTTGTGGGGGCATGGGGCAGGCCCACCCCTGCCTTTTAATTAACTTTTAATCTTTGACTCTCCAAAAGCACCTGAGGGCAGGACAAGTAACAATGGGTGGACACTAATCAAGGGGAGAAGCAACCTAGAACTAAGAAGAAATTTCCTGACAGTGAGAACAATTACCGTATTTTTGGAGTATAAGACACACCCTTTTCCCTCAAAAAACGAGGGTGAAAATCTGGGTGCATCTTATACACTGAATACAGCATTTTTTTGCCTCCTGAAACCCCGCCCCTTCACCAAAATGGCCATGCATAGCTTGTAGGCAGCTTTCAGAGAGCTCCTGGGGGCTGGGGAGGGCAGAAATGAGGGAACAATGGGCCGTTTTTTGCTCAATTTTGCCCCCCTAGCCCCCAGGAGCACTCTATAACCTTCCTAATGCCTTTTGACAAAAAAGGGCCGTTTTTGCTCATCCCCCCCCCCCCCAACACTCTACAAGCCTCCTAAGGGCTATTCATGCCTTTTTTTAAAAAGGGGGGGGGCATTTTCCAGAGGTTTGCAGAGTGCAAAAAGTTTTTTTCTAATTTGCCGCTTCAAAACCTTGGTGCGTCTTATACTCCGAAAATACGGTAATCAATGGAACAACTTGCCTCCAGAAGTTGTAAATGCTCCAACACTGGACTCTTTAAAGAAAAGATTGGATAACCATTTTTCTGAAATGCTATAGGGTTTCCTGCCTAAGCAGGGGGTTGGACTAGAAGACCTCCAAGGTCCCTTCCAACTCTGTTTTTTTAAAAAAATTTATATACAGTTTTTAAGTTTTAATATTTTATTTGTCCCTAGAGTCGCTCTGTGAGGGAGATGGGCAGTTTCTAAATTTTATATCTCAGATAATTTCTGAATCCTGGGATAACTATTGTGAAAGCTGTGGTCCAAGCTACTATGTTGCTAGTCTTTAATCTTACAAACATAGGTGTTATGAAGATTCAAAGTACAGTCTTTATATTGTTCCTAGGCCACTGGACTTCAAAGGCAAGTGCATGCCCCCTGGACTCCGCCAAGAAATTCAGAGGTAGCTAAGGCAGAACACTCAACTAAGAGAAGTACCTTTGCACCTCAGCAAATAAATAAATAAACTATTTATAAAGAAACAAAGCAGCATTTGATTGCACCCAATCAGGCTCTTAATTAAGTAATTAAGAATCTGATCTAGTAATGTTGGGCAATTTATTTTTTCATACACCTATACCAGCGATGGCGAACCTTTTTTGGCTCGCGTGCCATAAGTGGGGGGAGCGCAGGGGGGTCGTGTGCAGGCGTGCCGCATCCATAATGCAATGCGCGACCCCCCCAGTGCGCATGCACGCACTACAGGCGCGAACCCCCCCCCCCCCCCCGATTTTTGCATGCTTTTTTCACCCTCGCCATCACTAACCTATACACTTCTATCTTGCTTGGTTTCAGATTGTTTCATTTGTTTCACTTCTCCTCAACTTCCAGATACTGCTTCAATGTTAAGATACGTGTTATTGAACTTCTACATAGGAAATTAAACAATGTCCTCCATATAGCAAAAGCAGTTATCTTCACAGCTTGTGAGATGAGAATCAGCTTTATGAAGCATCATTACTAGCTGAAAACTGAACATTAATTGTACAGACTGAAGTAAGATTCACAGATAAGATTTGCAGTAAAACTACACTTCTATTAGCATTTTTGAGAAAATTACAAGATACTTCACTTTTTAAAAATGATGTTTCCCAAGTTTGTAAGGTAGGAGGGGAATGAAATTATCTCACTTTTTAATACTGTAATAACACACACACACACACAAAGCTAAATCTAAAGAAACTAACACTCTTCCCAGACAGCATATTTAAAAGCATGCTGTTATACTCTCTACAGAAAATTAAAAAAAAAACTTTCAATAATTAATGACCTGTGAGAAGTTATTTCAAAATAGTGCAAAATAAAATTGGAACAGTGGCAAGTAGTTTCTAATTAAATCTTTTCATCATTACTACCCACAACAACGCAGAAAATATCCGCTAGTACCATACCTTAATACTTTATCGTAACAAAATGTTGATTCTCTTCCGGTGTAAACCAAATAAATCATGCTGGAAGCTTAATGGCATTTTTAACTGAAAAAAACCCGAAGCCATTTTCATCATATTACAAAGGCCCCTCAACTCTCCCAGGCCGAGGGCTTTTATCGCCGGCCCACCCGATTTCTGACTGTGTAGGGTCCCTTCCCAACAGCCCCGCATTTTCTATTTGGATTTGTCGGAGGGGGAGGGGATCTTATTTATTAGAAAAAAAGATTATTTAAAGCAAACGGGAGTGAAAGAACCGCAAAATGGGAAAAAACTAGGGACAGCAGTTAAAAAAAGCGAGAGGGGGCTAGAACCCAAACCCATTAAAGGGGTGAGGGATGGCGCCAAAAGAAGAGTCGGGATCACTGTTTGTAAGTCCGAAGAGCCTGGTCCGGAAGAAAGGAAGCAGGGCCAAGTCGAAACAGACGAGAACGCGGCCGCTGCGAGCGGGATGCAGCGTAGCCCCACCTCAGATGAAGGAACCATTTTGCCAAGGAAAAACGAAGTGTCTCGGGATGAATCCGGCCCGCTCAGCACCCAACTCGGAGGCTCATTTTTCCTCTTCACCCACTTCTTGCCCTCAGGGCAGGGCAGGGCAGGCCTCCGACACCTCGCACCGAACAGAACCGCTCGCTACTCACCCTCCCCTCGAAGTTATTCTCCTCCACGTCACTCATGCTGGCGCGTGTTTAAGGCGGCAGGTGGCCAAACGAGCGGGAATCCAAGGGAGGAGTGCCGAGGCCCGTCTTTCTCCTACCACTACCTCCAATTACTTAAGTTCTCTGCTGTGGCGATGGGAACGTAAAATGGCGCCCCAGTCAGTATGGTCTGCGCACGACGCTGACGCTAAGGGACCGGGACGGAGTCTTGGTGCCACGCCCAAATATGCCTCTGTTGGCACAGACGACGGAATATGGCAGGTGGGCGACTGGCGCAGGGGCAGTTCAATCAGAGATGGAACAGACCTTGGAGGTCTTCTAGTCCAGCTCCCTGCTCAAGCAGTTCCAGAGATGGAACAGACCTTGGAGGTCTTCTAGTCCAGCTCCCTGCTCAAGCAGGAGACCCTATATTATTGCATATTATTGCAGAAAATGACAAGTTTAGACTTCTCAGGATACAGGAGGAGTTTATTTGGCAGCCAGGTTCAGAAAGTTAGCACATGGCTAACGTTGCGAATTTCTGAACGACCTTCATTATCGAAGCACGCATTCTTATACATTCTCAAAGACAGTGTAACACGGAAACACTTTACCCATTTCTTATTGGTTACCTTGAGGAAAAAGCCTTATAAGGAGATGGGGGTCTTACTTCTCCTTTTGTTACAGGTATGGACTACGTGCCATTAACGAACTTTAATTGAACCTTGTGGTTTTGGACTTTTGACATAGGGACATTTGCTGGAACATGTTGTGGTTGAAGGCTGACGACATTTCCCTGTCCCTTTAAGCAAGCTTCTAACTGTTCCTTTTATGCCACGTCTTCATTCTTATATTTTAATCCATATTTTATTCTACTTTAATACCATTTCAGCCAAGTGACTGTCCAGTCTCTTCTTAAAAACCTCCAGTGATGAAGCACCCACAACTTCTGAAGGCAAGCTGTTGCACTGATTAATTGTTCTCACTGCCAGGAAGTTTCTCCTTCATTCCCGGTTGCTTCTCTCCTTGATTAGTTTCCATCCATTGTTTCTTGCCTTGTTTTCTTGAGGCAGGACATAAAGTGAAACAGGACACAAAGTGAGACAAGACATAAAATGGTCAAGACAGAAAGAAGGAATAAAAACTTGCTTTTAGACATATAGAAGAACAGGAAATGAAAATGCCAAACCGCAAGTTCACGCCTGCCTCATGTTCAGCTAAAGTTCACACATATGAGTCAAGGATAGAGCTAACCACATAGCTAACCACAAATGTACTGCCTGTAACTTAGATGCTTCTTTGCAAGTCACCTGTGACCTCGCTCAACGAGAAGGGGGCCAAGATGTTTATCTGCTTTAGCATATTAACAGTAGGCTGTAGATCATGTAACCAAAGCTGAGATGTGACCTTTCCGTACTTTGCTGCTTTTGAAGAACATAAAGTACATGCTTTTCCATATGAAGGTGTTCAGATGTACAGATGTTTGCTTCGGCTATCTTGCTCTGAACCTTTGCGCAAATAAAGCAACTTATTTTGATTCCGAGGTCTGAGTTTCGTGATTTTCTGCAACATTCTGGTGCTTTGGAAAATAAGTTGACCCCCTCTTCTTTGTGGCAGCCCTTCTTTTTTTTTTAATTAATTTTTATTGAATGTTTTAACCTTTAAAAACAGTAAAAAAGACACAACAAGGAAAAAAACACAATAAAACAAAACAAAACATGGAACATACATAACAATATAGAGTAATTTTACAGCTTTCAATATCGGCTTTCCTGCCTAACTTTTATAATTCTTCCTTCTGCATTGCCTTTCTATTACTATAACCTTGTCCTATGATGTAACAAGCATAATATAAACACTTATAATAATATTCATTATTTGTATCTCCATCTATTTGTATTCTCTATTTCCTGTTTTGGCTTCTTATTTCTAGCCACTTGTATATTTTATTCCATACATTATAGAAGTCCGATTCTTCTCTTTCTTTTAGTTCTATTGTCATTTTGTCCATTTCTGCGCATTCAAGTATTTTCCTGATTGTAGTTTCATCTGAGGGTGTATTGATTTTTTTCCAATTTTGTGCAAAGGCAATCCTGGCTGCTGTGAGTATATGTATGATTATGTATTGAGATTGTTTGTCCATTTTTTGATCCAGTAGTCCTAATAAGAATGCTTCTGGTTTGAGTTCTGTTTTTCGCTCAGTAATTTCTTCCAACCACTTTCGAATTTTGCACCAGTACTTTCTTGTGATGGGGCACGTCCACCACATGTGATAAAATGTTCCAGGCTTGTGATTCCATCTCCAACAATTAGGGGATAAACTTGGGTACATTTTGCCCAATCTCGCTGGAGGCAAATGCCATCTATAAAACATTTTATAGAGATTTTCTTTGTAAGCTGCTGCCTTCGTAAATTTCTTTCTGTTAGATACTCCCCCCTCTAGTTGTTGACAAGGACAATAGTAGTCTCCACTCAGGTCCTCTCTTTTCAGGTAGAACAGAGAGACCCCTGATTGGCTGAAGAGCTGGGCAGCTTCCCCTTAAAAAGGGAGTTGCCAGACCACTCATTCAGTGGATGCCTGTACTTGACCTAATAAACAGCTGATGTTATTTCTTGCCTTTTGTGCCTTCATTACCCTATCTAACACTGGCGACAAAGGTGGGATTGGAAGGCAATTAGGCAGACAAAAGAGCGAAACTCACTACAAAGAGCTTGGTCACAAGGCAGCGATTCCGCCTGGAGCACAGGAAGGCATACTAGCCATTTGTGAACCCAGAGAGAGAGAGTCAGAATGGCCACCTATGCCCAACCGCCTCCGTTCAACCCCGCCACAGATGACTGGGACGCCTATATGCTGCGGTTCGAGGTTTTCCTGGAGGCGAACGATCTCGGCGGCGCCCCGGACCTCCGGAAGAAGAACCTGTTCCTGGGATACTGCGGCCCCGCAGTTCTAGATACCGCCAAGAACCTCTCGGAACCGATGCCGCTACCCGACGTCTCCTGGTCCGCCTTACAGCAGGCATTGAAGACTCACTACGCCCCGAAACCGTCCAAGTACGTGCGGCGCTATCACTTCCACCAGAGGAACCAGATGGAGGGCAAGTCCATAAACGAGTACATCACTGAACTCCGGAAAGCCGCAAACCATTGCGAATTCCATGATCTGGACGATGCACTTTTGGACCGGATCATAATGGGGGTCCGAGATCGGAGCCTACAGGCAAGACTGCTGGGGAGAAGCAACCTCTCCCTCCAGATCGCCCTCGACGAGGCAAGGGCAACCGAGTCCGCGCAGAAGTCCATTGAAACCCTCCAACGCCTCTCCGCACCCTCCGAGGCTCTCAGGAGCACCCGCGTCCACCGCGAAACCGTAGAACAAGAGAGCTCCGAGAGCGACTAGGAGATCAGCCACCGCATGCGCAGTAGCCGCGCAGCGCCGGCACGGAAATTCAAATCGCCCGGCCTGCCCTGTGCCAGCTGTGGAGGCGATCACGCAAGAGCAACCTGCCGGTTCCGGGACGCGACATGCCAGCGATGTGAGCGAAAGGGACATATCGCCAGAGTATGCCGCAGCGAGCTCCCTGCGACCAGCGGTCACCCCGAGAGAGCGGAGAGAGGGCCGAACCGGAGACAGCGACCCAGTCATAGGCAGCTCCGCAGGTCAGAGGCTGACGACCACGTGGCCAACCTCACCGCATCTGGCCAGAAACACCAGGGGCACCACTCAATTCCAAGCGTCACGGTCCCTGTTCGGCACATGCGGATCAGCCGCCCAAGGCAGCTCAAAGTCACCGTTTTCATCGAGGGCGCCCCCTGCGAGATGGAGATCGACACCAGGTCATCTCTCACAATCATCTCATGGGCAGTGCTGAAACGGACGATCCCCACAATGCGGAAGGGGGACCTCAGGAGCCCCGACGTCCGTCTCCGCGACTATCAAGGAAACCTGGTTCCCCTCGTGGGACAAGGCACGTTCACTGTACGCTACAAACGGATCACGAAGAAACTGCAGGCGATCGTGGTGCGAGACAACCTCCAGAGCCTTTTCGGACTGGACTGATTTCAGGCTCTGGGGATGGTCGTGGCCGAAGTCAACACCCTAGACGAAGCAGACCAAGCACCCGCTGCCGCCACGGGGAACGCCGCGGAAACCATATTTAGGGAGTTCCAGGACGTTTTTGCCTCCGACCTGGGTGAGTACAAGGGGGACCCCATATCGTTTAGCCTAGACCCAAACGTGGCCCCAATTCGGCTCAAACCCAGGAGAGTGCCCTTCGCCCTCCGACCTAAAATTGATAAAGAGATAGACAAACTGGTGAGCCAGGGGATCCTCGAACCCGTCGATCACGCCCGGTGGGAAACGCCAATAGTGACCCCGGTCAAGCCTGACGGGTCAATCAGATTGTGCGCCGATTACAAATGCACAATCAACAAGGGGTTGCAACAAAGTGCATGCCCTGTACCCGTAGTCCAACACTTACTGCATTCCCTCGGCCCAGGGAAGGTCTTTGCAAAACTGGATTTGGTGCAGGCGTACCAGCAGCTGCCAGTAGATGGCGCTACTGCAGAGGCCCAGACCATCGTAATGCACGGGGGCGTTCAAGTGCAACCGCCTACAATTCGGCGTTAGTATCGCCCCTGGGCTATTCCAAAGTATCATGGAACGCCTCTTGCAGGGAATACCGGGAGTCGTCCCCTATTTCGACGACATACTGGTCTCCGCCGCAAACGAAGCGCAACTTATAGAAAGAGTTCGCGCTGTTTTAGACAGAATCCAGACTAAGGGTCTCCGTCTCAAAAAGGAGAAGTGCAAAATAAACGTACCCAGGGTGGAGTTTCTAGGATACATGATCGACGGCTCCGGGATTCACCCAACCAACCAGAAAATCAGGGCCATTAGGGAAGCCCCCACTCCCCGAAATCAGGCTGAGCTCCAGGCGTTCCTTGGACTCCTTAACTTTTATAGCGTGTTCCTCAAGCAGAAAGCGACGGTTTCTGAACCGCTACACCGCCTGCTAGCAAAGAACGTGGAGTGGTCGTGGGGGAAAGCCGAAGCCAAGGCGTTCGCCGCCGTCAAGGGACTTTTATCAGCAGACTCTTTCCTGGTCCAGTACAGTCAAACCCTGCTGTTGGTACTGACCTGCGACGCCTCCCCGTTCGGAGTCGGCGCTGTCCTGAGCCACCGGATGCCAAACGGCACGGAAGCCCCAATTGCATTCTATTCGAGGACGCTGTCCGCCGCCGAACGGAACTACAGCCAGCTGGACCGGGAAGCCCTGGCTGCCGTAGCGGGAGTCAAGCGATTCCATGAATACCTGTATGGCAGGGATTTCGACTTGGTGACAGACCACAAGCCGCTGCTGGGACTGCTAGCTGGAGACCGCCCAACACCGGTGTCACTCTCCCCTCGCATGACCCGATGGACAATCTTCCTGGCCGCGTACTCCTACCAACTCATCCACTGTCCGGGCGCCACACTGGGGCACGCAGACGCACTGAGCCGATGCCCCCTACCGGAGCTGCTCGCCAACCCAACACCCGAGACCGTCGTACTCCTAATCGACTGCCTAGACTCGGGCCCCATCTCCTCCAGGGACGTCGCACACCACTCCGAGAAAGACCCAACCATCAAACAAATTTTGAACTGGGTGTGGAGGGGGTGGCCTAAGGGGCCGTTTGGGGCAGAGCTCAACCCATTCGCCACAAAACGAGATGAACTATCCGCCATCCAGGGTTGTTTGTTGTGGGGGGACTGAGTGGTCATTCCGAAACAGCTATGAGTGGCCGTGCTAGAGGCCCTCCACAAGGGTCACCCGGGGATAGTAAGGATGAAGGCGTTGGCACGGAGCTATGTGTGGTGGCCCAATATGGACAAGGACATTCAAGAGTGGGTGGCCACATGCACACCATGCCAAGAGTCCAGACCGGCTCCCCCAGAGGCACCCGCGAAAGAATGGGAGCGACCCCAAGCACCATGGTCCAGAGTCCACATAGACTTCGCAGGGCCAATGCATGGGCAAACCTTCCTCATCGTAGTGGACGCATTCTCGAAGTGGCTGGAGGTAGTCCTGATGACATCCACCACCACAGACTCTGTTATCAGGACGCTCCGGGGACTGTTTGCGACCCACGGATTCCCTGACGTGCTGGTGTCAGATAACGGCCCACAGTTCACGGCCAAATCCCTCGAAGAATTCCTAGCAACACAGGGAATCCGGCATGCCCTTGTCGCCCCATTCCACCCGGCGTCCAATGGCCAGGCAGAACGGATGGTAAGGTCTACCAAGGAGGCCCTAAGCAGAATGGCCCCGGGCGACTGGAGAACCCGGATAGACCACTACCTCCTGGTCCAACACATCCCGCCGAGCGCCACCACCGGCAGAAGTCCAGCGGAGCTACTCATGGGGCGCCGACTCAGGTCCCACTTAGACCGGCTGCACCCCAACTACTACTCCGACACACCGCCCGACTCAACGGGAAAGATCCGGACATTCACCATCGGCGACACAGATTATGCCCACAATTACACAGGGGGAACCCTGTGGATGCCCGCGACCATCGTCGGAATATCGGGCCGAAGATCCTACTCCGTCAGGCTCGAGGACGGACGACACTGGAGGCGGCACATCGACCATCTCCGGGGACGAGTAGGAAACTCCCAGCTCCGGCAAACGCCACCAACATCAGCGCAGGTCGAGCCGCACCCCCCACAGACTGCGGCGGAAGGACCCGGGGACTTAGCTGACTCCGACGGGGCACGGGCAAGTCCTCCAGCAACGATGCCAGCTGAGACCTCCGAAAGGTTCCAGGAGTCCCCGTCCGACGAGTCCGGAGAAGCAATGGGTCCGACCGCCCAGCGTGAGGACACCCAACCATCTGAACTGCGCAGGTCCAGCAGGTCTACCCAGAGGCCCGCCTACCTGCGCGACTACGTCACTCACTAGAATGTTCCATCCTAGAGGGGAGGGGTGTTAGATACTCCCCCCTCTAGTTGTTGACAAGGACAATAGTAGTCTCCACTCAGGTCCTCTCTTTTCAGGTAGAACAGAGAGACCCCTGATTGGCTGAAGAGCTGGGCAGCTTCCCCTTAAAAAGGGAGCTGCCAGACCACTCATTCAGTGGATGCCTGTACTTGACCTAATAAACAGCTGATGTTATCTCTTGCCTTTTGTGCCTTCATTACCCTATCTAACACTTTCCCACAGTTTATCCCATTTTTCTAACTCTATATTGTGGCCAAAATTTCTTCCCCAGCTAATCATTGTCTCCTTTACCGTCTCTTCCTCCATTTTATATTTTAAAAGAAAATTATATAATCTAGTGATCATTTTTCCTCCCGTTCCTAGCAATATTTTATCTAATTCCACTTGTGTCTCATATATTCCGTATTGTTCCCGATCTTTTTTAAATCTTGTTTTAATTTGTAAGTAGGGCCACCATTCCATATTTATTCCCTGTGCCTTCAGATCTTGTACTGATTTTAGTTCTCCTTTTTCATCTAAGAGTTCTGCATATCTTACCATTTTACTAAGGTCTATAGTAAATGGATATGTCATTGCCTCCATGGTTGATAACCATCTTGGGATTTTCAGGTAGTGTTTTTTTTTATTTTTTCCCAGACCCTAAACAAAGCATCCCTTATTATATGTCTCTGGAAGTAGGAGTGGGATTTAGTCTTTCCCTCCCAGAGGAAGCCGTGCCAGCCTAGTTGGAGATCGTGTCCTTCTAGGATAAGGATTCTTTTATTTTTTAATTGGATCCAGTCTTTTAACCATGTTAGGGCTGCCGCCTGGTAATATAGCTCCCAATCTGGGAGTCTGTAGGGTTAATTGATTAATCAGTAGTTGGCAAACCACTTTGATTAAATCAGTCAAAATCCACATTCCTTCCTCTCTTAACCCTTTGGCTCTTAATCTCTTTTGTTTACAAGAAAAGCACGATGGAATCTACACATAGACATCACATTCCATGCAGCAAAATATGAACTAAGTGGAGAGTCATGTATCTATACCATGAGGTGTCCATAAGGAAAGCATGCATCTGTAAACCAATCAATAATTGCCAAGTGGATTCTCTGTCCAATGAGCTTTTGCTATTCTGAGAAGTTTGACAATAAAAGGGAGCCCCGAACAATGCTCTGGGTGGGTGCCCTTCAGGGTGCCTTCCATCGGGTGGCCTTCCCAGCACAACCTTACTCCTGTCTGCGTCTTCTTTTCTACATTACCAACAGGAGTCCAAAACCGCCTCTGTTTCTACTATCTTGTAGAAGTTTGTATTTGATACACGGTTTTTTCCCTGACCAAATAAATTTGGATACCATTTTATTTAGTTGTTCAAAAAAAAATTCCTCTAATTTAATTGGTATTGTCTGAAAAAGATAGAGTAATTTGGGTAGTATATTCATTTTGATTGTTGAGATTCTGCCAATTAGTGATATCTGTAGTTTAGTCCAATTGTCAAAATCTTTTTGTATCTGTCGTAGCAGTTTGTTGTAATTATCTTCTTTTATTGTAATACATTTTGCCGATAGCCATATTCCCAAATATTTAATTTTCTTGGCCCTCGAAATTCCCAGTTTCTCCTCCAGTTCTTCATTTTGTCTTTTGGTTAAATTCTTAGTTAATATTTTAGTTTTTTCTTTATTTATTTTAAGCCCTGCCACTTTACTGAATTGGTTTATATCATGTAATAGTTTTAGTCCAGTTTCTAGGGGTTCCTCTATGATAAATGCAAGATCGTCTGCAAAGGCCTGCACTTTATATTCCTGTGTTCTAATTTTCAGTCCCTTTATGTCCTTATTTTGCCTGATTTGTGATATCAATGTCTCTAGTGAGAGGATAAATAACAAAGGGGATAGCGGGCATCCCTGTCTTACCCCTTTGGTTATGCTGAAGTCTTCTGTTGCTTCCCCGTTTAGTATTATTTTTGCCCTCTGACTCAAATATATTGCTCTGATGATCCCTATGAATTTATCTCTGAAGTTCATTACTGCTAATTGATTTATAAGAAAATCCCAATTCAGATTATCGAATGCTTTTTGTGCGTCAATAAATATCAATGCTGCTTGTTTTCCTGGATGTATTTCGTAGTATTCTAATATGTCCATTATTGTTCGTATATTGTTTTTTTTGTGTCTGTTGGGTAAAAATCCATTTTGGTCTGGGTGTATGATTCAGTTTAATATATTTTTAATTCTTTCCGCCATAATTGTAATAATTATTTTATAATCAGCATTTAGCAGCGAGATTGGCCTATAATTTTGGATCTTTTGTTTTTCAGCGTTGTCTTTGGGAATTAGTGTTATTAGTGCCTCCATCCAGGATTTTGGTGTCTTAGCTCGTTCTAATATTTCATTATACGTTTCTAATAATATGTTCTCTAATGATTTTTGCAATCCTTTATAAAATTCTGCTGGAATTCCGTCTGGGCCCAGTGTTTTATTATTTTTTTGTTTTTGGATTGCCCTTTTTAATTCTAGCCTCGTTATTTTCTCATTTAATGTTTCTTTTACTGTTTCCGGTAGGGTTGGAAGATTTCTCCTCTGGAGATATCTTTTAATATCCTCCTCTTCTATTTCCTCTCGGCAGTACAATGCTTGGAAGTATCTTACTGCTATATTTTTTTTTCTTCCTTTTGGTGGTGTATCACCCCTTTTTCATCCTCTAGTTGCTGTATTATTTTCTTTTCTTTCTCTTTTTTTAGTTTATAGGCTAGCCATCTCCCCGGTTTATTGGCATTTTCGAAATAATTTTGCCTACATGATCTAATTTTCTGGGCCATTTCTTCTTGTGTAATTAAGTTTAATCTATGTTTAATTATTTCTTTTTCTTCTTTGGCTTCTTTGTTTTGAGGTTCTTTCTGAAGTTTATATTCTAATTTCCCCAGTTTCTCCTGAAGCTCTGTATATCGTTTCTTTTTATCTTTGTTTCTTCTTATTGTATATGCTATTGTAATGCCTCTCACATAAGCTCTAGTAGTATCCCATAGGTTTTGAATAGTTGTCTGTTTATTCCAGTTTTCTTTTAGGAAAAATGCTAATTCTTTTTCCACATACTGTACATAATTATTTTCTTTTACAACCCTCTGATTCATGGTCCATCTCCTTTTCCTTTTTGCTTCTCCTTTCCATTTGATTGTTAATGGGTTATGGTCTGCACACATGTTTGGTGTTATTTCTACCTCTTCTACATCTTTCTCAATTTCTGGATCCATCCACACCATGTCGATCCTGGACCATGAATTATGGGGGTTTGAAAAGAATGTGTATTGACTCTTCTGTGGATTGATTTCTCTCCAAACATCTTTTACATTTAATTCTTGGGCCATTTCAAAGAATGTATTTGGTAGAGTTCTCCTTTCATATTTTTTTATTATCTGTTTTATAGTCTTTCTTTGGATCTACCACTGCATTGAAGTCCCCTAGTAGACATATGTTATCCAGTTCCAGTTCTGCAATCCGTTTATGTAGTTTACTATAGTATTCTTTCTGGTTCGTGTTTGGTGCATATATGACTGCAATTAATACTCTTCTTTGTTTTATTAATACTTCAATTAATGATGTTCTTCCCTCTTCATCTGCGTATACCTGTTTAGGTTTTAGCCAGTCCTTTATATATACTGCAATTCCTCTTTTCTTTGTATCAGCCAGGGCCAGATGTAATTTTCCTAATTTTGGAGATTCCAGGATACTGCCATTTCCTTTTTTAATATGAACTTCCTGTAGGCACGTGATATCCATGTTTTGTTTTTGGAGCTTAGAAATTGTTTGTCTTCTTTTTATAGGTGACTGATATTAATTTCACTTCCTCCTCCATCCTGTTACCAGTTTATCGTCTTCGTTCCTTTACTTGGTTTTGTTTCCTTTTGATTTCTTGTCCGCACTCCTTCTCTTTCCTGGGCTGCTGTATCAGTCTTCTTTCTCACATCTTGGTCTAGTCCTTTTTCCTCCTTCAGCTGCTCCTCTTGGCTTTGGGTTTCCAACTCCTCTCTGCTGTCTGATTCACCCTCTATGTAGTGTTCATAGAATTCCCGGGCTTTCTCTACAGTGTCAATCCTTATTTTCTTATCTTGCCAAGATACTAACATGCCTTCCGGTATCAACCAGCGAAACATTATTTTATATTTTATCAGTTGTGTAGAGAGGAATTGGTAATTCCTTCTTTGCTCTCTGATTCTCTTTGGTATTTGTTTAAGGGTTATGACTTCTTTTCCTTTATAGACAAGCTGTTCATCCCTTGTTCTTTTGTAAATTTCATCTCTGACAGTTTTTGTTTTTTTTTTGCAAATCTTACGTGTATTTCACGGGGAAAGTTATATCTTTGTGCATAATTAGTATGCACTCTGTAGATTTCATCAATATTGTTCCTCAGTTCACTTTTGTCCATTTGCAGTTGGTCAGCTAGAAGATCACTCATGAGTTTTGGTAGATCCTCATCTTTTGTCTCTACTATGTTCTGAAATCTTAAATAGAAAGAGGATCGTTCTAATTCTAAGTGGACTATTGCCTCCCCAAGCTCTCTGTTAACTGCTGTCAGTCTTTCTTGTGTTTCTTCCAATTTCTTTTCAGTTTTTTCTGTCCTAGTTTCTATCATTTTTATCTTCTGCTCATTTTTAGCTATTGTTTCCTGTATTTTCCCCATTCTGTCATCCAACTTCTTTATATCACCTTTCACTTCCCCTAAATCGCCTTTCACTTCCCCTAGATCGCCTTTCACTTCCCCTATATCGCCTTTCATGTCATCATGATTATTAGTTATTGATTCTTGTGTTTTTATCATAAATTCCTGGATCATGTTTAATGAGGTTTGTAGGCTTTGTAGGTTTGGTACAGATCCTGGTTTTTCACTGTTCGACAGGTCTGTTAACTTCTGTCCTGCTGGAGAGGCTACCGCTGGCTGTGTTTTCTTTACAGCTTTGGTAGCTGTGGATGTGTTTGCCATCTTTAGCTTTTGGAAAAAATTATTCCACAATACCATAAGTTTCCAATTTTCACACTAGGTCTTTCCCTAAGTACTCCTGTCTCTCCCTCTCTTTAAAAAAAAAGAAATCTGGTATTTAACAATAGTAAGGTTATATAGGTCACTGATTAAATTCAACCCTTGATATCAATTTTCTATGGACAATTATAGACAATTATATAAAAAGCTATAGACTGAATCACATTAAAGGGGAAGAGGGAGCAACGGAAAGAAATAGATAAATATTTATAATATAAAATTGTTAAATAATCTATTACACTTTTTGCTATATAATATGTTTGCTATAAGTTCATAAATATATAAATTAATATGTTTGCTATAAGTTCATAAATATATAAATTGATAGATGCAGTCAATTAAATTAATTAAAGGTTATTATTAATCGACAATTACTATTTTAAAGCTAGGTAAATTTTCTAATATGCAGTAGTAAAAGAAGCGGCTATCAATTCTATCTTGTTTTAAATATGCTTAAATCTACATTAAATATATGTGGGATATGGATAAATAAATAAAATGTATAGTTTATAAAATATTAAATATAACAGTATTACAATACCCTAAATAATGTAGAGATATCAGAAGTACACAGAGCTGATTATGAATGAGTCCAATCCAAAATCCTACGATGGGAATACAACAGTTCTTTTTCCTCTATTTCTCTACTGTCTTGCAAATTCTGTTCTCTGTGCTTTCAAAATGACTTCTGTATTCAAAATTGCACAGTCATTGTCTCTTTCTTTTTCTTTCTACCTTTTTCTCTTCTATGCGAAAAGGAACTGTTCTTTCCTTCTTTCACACTTTGTTCACCACCCACACAAAACTCTCAGTTTGTATCACCATGGATCCAGGCTCCAAAGTCAGTAGAAATGCACCGCTCAGCAACTACAGTCGTGGCAGCCCTTCAAATACTGGAATACTGCTATCATGTCACCCCTAGTCCTTCTTTTCCCTAGACTGGCCATACCCGATTCCTGCAACTGTTCTTCATATGTTTTTGTCTCCAGGCCCTTAATCATCTTAGTTGCTCTTCTCTGCACTCTTTCCAGAGTCTCAACATCTTTTTTGTAATGTAGTGGCCAAAATTGGTTGCAGTATTTCAGGTGAGATCTTACTAGGGTTTTAATAATTTAGTACTAATACTTCACCTTGTAAGTTCCCAAAATGTTATTGAGTCACCAAAATGCCAGAAGCATTCTTATTAGGACTACTGGATCAAAAAATGGACAAACAATCTCAATACATAATCATACATATACTCACGGCAGCCAGGATTGCCTTCACACAAAATTGGAAAAAAATTAATACACCCTCAGATGAAACTACAATCAGGAAAATACTTGAATGCGCAGAAATGGACAAAATGACAATAGAACTAAAAGAAAGAGAAGAATCGGACGTCTATAAAGTATGGAATAAAATGTACAAGTGGCTAGAAATCCGAAGCCAAAACAGGAAATAGAGAATACAAATAGATGGAGATACAAATAATGAATATTATTATAAGTGTTTATATTGTGCTTACTACATCATAGGACAAGGTTATAGTGATAGGAAGGAAATGCAGAAGGGAGAATTATAAAAGCTAAGCAGGAAAGCCGATATTGAAAGCTGTAAAATTACTTTATATTGTTATTTATGCTCCGTGTTTTGTTTTGTTTTAGTGTGTTTTTTTCCTTGTTGTGTCTTCTTTACTGTTTTTAAAGATTAAAACATTCAATAAAAATTAATTTATTTAAAAAAAAGGAAAAAGAGTCACTAAAATGCCAAAGAGAGACTCAATAAGAGGTTTGAAAATATAACAACTTTTATTTGTGCAAATAAAGAGCTGGGTGGACTTATTCCACGACATACAGACAACAAGCATGCAAGGAAAAAGCCACACCCAAGAAGAGTGTGACCCCAACATTTTATACCCACATGAGACAAAAGTTTGTTACCTAACCCTGGCCCATGCCTTTGAAGGGACATAATAATAGTTGAATAGGTAGAATTGCTGGGACATAATAATAACTTGCTATTTCCCTTCTGTAGGAATTGCTTTGCTCCTGTAAGAATTGCAATTGCCTCTGCAATTTGCTTCTACCAGTGATCTAACTCCTGCTATCTTGTTTTTTTTTTATAACTTGGTGCCTGGGAATATGTCACAGTTTGGCAGGGTTACACCGAGAAAATACCTCTGTTGCTAAACACTCAGCTCCCCCTGTTCCTAGCTGCACAGCCAATGCAGGGCTACAAGGAAGGCATGGGCCAGGGGGGCAGAATTGGGTACTAAGCTGATGTATCTAAAGGTTTAAAAGGAGGCCATACCTTCTCTAAAGTGTGGCCTTCCTTACATACACCTTGTCTGTATGTTCATGGAATGGTCTACCCAGCCTTTTGCTTTGATCAAAATAAACACTGATTCTTTCTCAAGCCTCTGCTTAAGTTAGTCTTTTGGCTCATTGTTGACTTAAACCAGGGATCCTCAAACTACGGCCCACAGACCGGATACGGCCCGCCGACACAATCTATGCGGCCTGCGCAGTGGTGGGATTAAGCCACACCCCTCGCCTCCCAGCCATTCCTTGCCTGGCTGGCTTTTCCCACCACCCTCATTGCCCCTCCTCCAGCCATCCGCCTTCTATATAACTTGCAGAATAAAGCCTTACGTCTGCTCATTGCTGCACACGCACTTCTCATCTACTCACTACTGCTTGCAAAGGTAAGGCTGAAGGGTGTGGACCAGTGGGTGGGGGCAACAGAGAGAGGAGCACTTGGGAGATGGTAGAATCGCAGCCCTTCCTGGGTATTTCCAGAAGCTGCCCAACTTAACGGGGAGGGAGGAGAGTTGTTAGGGTGTGAATTCCGCCCTGAATTAAGGAGGTGTGAATCTTGGCATCCCTTGTAGCATACTTTTGAAATAAGCGAAAATAAACCCGAAGCAAGATCTAATAAAAACATTTTTAATATAAAAGAAAATAAAAAATAAAACTTGCTAACTGAATTAATCACATCTTGGCAAAGCTATGTGCCTGCCTCCTTCGGCAGGCAAACAGAAGATCAGAAGAGAAAATTAAGAAAAGAATGTGAAGGAGCATACACACTAAATCACTTGCAGATAAGAACTGTGACCTGCGCAGTAAATCTTCAGTGCAGCTAGCAAACCAATTAACGCAGTGACACCCCTTCTTTTGCTAGTTGGGCTGATGTCAGGTAAATCATCAAATAAGGCACATCTTCTTTCGCAGATACTCGTGTTGAGCTGCTGGAAGCAGTTTGTTGAGCATGTCAGCAATTTGATCATGTGTAGATACATATTGCAATTTAACAAAACCTTGTGTCAGCGTTCCAAATACCATGCATGAAATCAATCAGAGACCAAGGCAGAATCATCCTTAAAGTTCCAATTTAATCATACAGGCATGTTAGCACATCTGTGGAATTCCAACTCTGATTTTCTTCCTGGAATTCCAACCAGCTGAAAGTTCATGATCTTATCCCCACACCCATAATTCCATCACATGGTCCAATCCTTTTATTCCACGCTGGCATCTACACCCCTCTGCTTCCGGTCAGGTGTCGAGGTGCGGAGACAAAATATGACCTTGGCTTCTAGAAAAGAATCACAACAATACTTTCCACAATCCTACTCCTTTCTATTCCCCCTCCCAACTACTACACTAATGAAACAGCCTAAGAAATTAATAGAAAGTGTGGCACGCCAAAGATCCTAAAAGAAACATAAGTACAGGCCTGACAAGCGGCCTCTCCTCCGAAGAAAAACGTTTCCTGTAAAGAGAATAACATAAAAGTTAACAACACAATTAACCACCTCTTCTCCCCCCAGGGGGACCCTTTGACTTATCGGGAAACTTCTCATGGAATTGTTTTGTTAACTTCTCCACTTTTAGGTTCCCACTGTTCACCCAAGTAGCTACAGACAAAGGGTAACCCTTCCAGTGCACTAAGTACTGTAAGCGACTGCTATTCAGCCTGGAGTCTACAATTTTTTCCACCTCAGATTGTGTTTCCCCTTCAATCACTACAGGAGGAGAGAAAGCTTGGGTGGATGCTCTTAGGCTAGACCCAATTACTGGTTTCAACAAGCTACAATGAAATTCTGGGTCAATTTTCCCTAGACTTCTGGGTAGACTGAGTCGAACTGTAACTGGGTTTACTATCTTCACTATTGGGAATGGACCTAGACATTTTGGACCAAATTCCTTGCTAGGCATTCTTAATCTCATGTATTCGGTAGATACAAAAACTTTGTCCCCCCACACGGAAGAGGGTTTGGAACGAGCAATGTTTATCAGCTTGCTTCTTGTAGGCTTCTGCTGCAACTGCTAGAGCCTTCTTCGTTTTCTCCCATCCTTTCTTTAGCATGTCCATCCATTCATTCAAAGACATGGAGGAAGGAGGCTCTCTAGGCAACTCAGGCATGGCAACAAATTCCATGCCACTGGTAATCTCGAAACCTGCTAATCCTGTGCTGCTGTGGACCGCATCGTTGTACGCCACTTCGGCGAAGGGTAGCAAGTCCAACCAGTAGCCTTGCTGATAGTCCACAAACCACCGGATGTATTGTTCCACCACCGCATTGGCTCTCTCTGCTGCACAGTTCATGCTGGGATGAACCTATGAGCTCAGTTCTTGTGTGGACCCAATGGATCTCAGGACCTCTCTCCAGAACTTGGCTGTGAACTGGACTCCGCGGTCTGAAATGATCCTCTTGGGTACTCTGTGCAGGCAATAAATGTGTTTCACAAACATTTTCGCTAATTTCTTTGCGGATGGCAATCCTGAGCAAGCAATGAAGTGTGCCTGCTTAGAAACCAAATCAATAACTGTCCAGATTACTCTATTCCCACTACTGTCTGGGAGTTCCATGATGAAGTCCATTGCGACCTCTTCCCATGGTCGGTTAGGGCTCTCTGCTGCAGGTGCTGTAGGTTCTGGGCTCTTGGATTCAATCATCCCTGGCTGGCCCTTTTCCTCCTCCGAGGCCTCCCCCTTGGTAGGACTCTTCGTCACCTTAAGTTGGGGATACTCTTCCAGAGGTTGTTTGGGCTTTTCCCCCTCCGAGGCCTCCCCCTTGGTAGGACACTTCGTCACCTTAAGTTGGGGATCCTCTTCCAGAGGTTGGTGGCCCAGATGACTCTTTTCTGGTGGCATCTGGGGCCTTCTTCTTACCACTGTGGCGGTTGGTGCGCACGTTTGTGGCATTGGGGCTGGAGCCAAGCACTCTGACGGTCTGTGGCCAAGTTGACAGCAATGGTGGCATTTTATTGGCCCCCATGAGGAAAGGAACCTAGTTACATCTCTAAACTTCGGAACCACCTCATCACATTGGACTGCTCTCCATCTTGCAGCTTTCCCCTTGGTAAACCCTTCTTCCATTGTGGAGATTGCTTCTCTGTAGGAAGGTGGGGTAAGAACCTTTTGGGGCATTGCAGGTGCACATTTTCCCGCCATCCACCTTGCAGCCCTCCCTTTGGTAATCCCTTCTTCCCTTTTGGAGATTGCTTCTCTGTAGGAAGGTGGGGTAAGAACCTTTGGGAGCATTGCAGGGGAGACTGGAACAGGTGGGGAGGTCAATCCCTTGGTTGGCCACTGCCCAGTTTTCTGCCATGGTGCTATCTGCTGAGGGAGGGAGGGTGCCCACTGGCATCCCTCCCATCTATGACCTGGGGTTAAGACCCATCCCGGGGTTACCTGATTCACAGGTTGCAGCTCAGCCAACGATGGCTGACTAGGGGGGTTTATGTGCCAAGGATCCTTCTGTTGGCTTGGAGGAGTTATGGCCCAAGTAGTTGCCCTCTGCTGGCTTGGAGCATTTTCCCATGTTGATGGCAAAGAAGGTGCCCAGTGGCATCTTATCCATCCATACTCTGGGGAAAAAACCCAATCTGGTGGTGCTTCATTCACAAGCTGCCCAATTTGTGGTGGCTGGCAAGTGAAAGATGCTGGCCAAATCCCTTCTTGCTGTCTGGATTGAAACTCCCATTTTGATAGGGAATCTGTCTTCAGCTCAGTTGCAGGGTAATAAGTCATTTCATTTATCGCTGTCTGGAAGGAGTCAAAATCTCCACTCCAGGTTTTTTCCCAAGCCTTGCTTCCAAGCTGGGGGGAAGGAGGGGGAGCATGCACTCACGTTTAGTTGTCCAAAATGGTCCGGGAAGCCCATCAGAGATGACTGCGTGGGGATGGCTGGGATCTCCTTTCATCAGATCTTCTGGCCATCCTGTAGCCGGGTGTAGAAAAAGTCTTTCCAGCCCCTCCGTTCCATCCCCTCAGGCTGTGCCCCTTGCCAGATGCAATAAATCTTTTTTTTTTTCAAAAATTTTTATTGGTTTTTTAAAACATTTATAAGGAAAAGGGTAGGTGGAATGGTTACAAATTTTGGCAGTTGCAAGTATGGCAGACGCCCCCTCCCTCCAAACTCATAAGATACATCTAAGTATAAAACATTAATACATGATCATAAAAAATCAGCATATTAATTCTAAAAAAAGTTTTCAATCAATTTATATAGTTATAATATATAGTCTAGATATAATTTCATTATTGCTTTCGGTCTGTTTATAACAATGTGGTTTTCTTATTCATTTTTGTGATCTGAGCTTTCTTAGTGTTGCCCCATCACCCCCCGCTGGCAGAGCTCCGGCCCCTCCCGTGTCCTGTATGACCGTTGTAGAGTCTTCTGTTTTTTCTAGGTTCGCTTTATTTTTTTCCATAAAGGCCTGTGCCTCTATGGGTGTATTGATTCTGATTCTTGTCTCCTCCCAGAATATCAGCATCCCTTCAGGCATCAACCATCTAAACCACACCCCCTTCTGGTATAATTTATTTGCCAGTTGCGAATAATTTTTCCTTTTCTCCCTCATTTTTGGGGGGATCTGCTTCAAGATGGTTATCTCCCTGTCATGGTATGTCAATGCTTGCCCCCTTTGTACACCCAGAATTTCATCTCTTGTGCTTTTCCTAAGGAATTTAATATGAACCTCCCTGGGTACATTGTGTGTTCTGGCATATGCTGAATTCACTCTATAGACCAGATCTATCTCCCATTCCATCTGCTGTTTATCTTTGTGTATGTATTCAGCTAAAATATTAGTCATAATGTCCCTTATATTTTCCCCATCTGCTTCTATAACATTTTGAAATCTAAGATAAAAGGACATTCTCTCAAACTCCGTTTTCATTTGTTGGGTATCAAGTTCTTTGTTTCCCTTCTGTAAAGCCTCTACCCTCCCCCCTCGCCTCCGCCACCCCACCCTCCACAAGGTCCAGTCTCTGTGAGTTCTTATAAATTTGGACTTGATTCTCTTTAATTTCTTCCTTCATTTCTTTTAATTGTTTCTTAATTTCTTCCTGGCCCTGTATGAGTTGCTGAAGCATTTGTTGCAAATCCATCTCTGTACTCTTGGGTTGCATCAGTTCTGTAATCTTTGACTGTGTAGCAGGACTGGATGTTGCAGATGTCGGTGCAGAAGTAGCAAAGCCAGGTTTTCCAGGGGGTGGTCTTTTTGGAGACATGGTTTATAAAACAAAGAGATCAGTCAGTGTAGAGACTGGACAGCTGGAGAAGTAGAGCAGACAGATGAGACCAGGAGGCAGAAGATCCAAACAGGTGGGAGCTTCTTTAGTCAGTCTAGCAATAGAGAAAGGTTTTCTCTCCAAAGAGTTCAAAAAATAACAATCCACAAGAGATTCCTCTGGGTGACACAGAGACAAAGACCGGAAGCCTGAATTTTGAAGGTGGAGTCAGGTTTCAAAGTTCATGAAGACAACGGAAGTGTGCCATCTTGCCCTGCCAGCTTTGGGCTCAGAGGCATAGGAAAGTTTTAAAAGTTCACAAAGTTCTCAGGTCATCAATAAGTTCTGGTACTAAGTCCAATGAAAAACACTTTTACTGGGGTGAGGCATCATTAGTTGGCTCTCCCCCCTCCTCCTTCCCCTGGGGGCGAGAGCAAAATTTTTTCAAGCCGCTTGTCCAAGGGGGGGGGGAAATCCCCCTCCCTCCAGCCACTCCTCCAAGAAAAATCCGAAAGTTTAGCTTTTAAAATTACTGAAAAAGTCCATCAACTCAAGAGAAAGGGAATGGAGAGAGGAAGCACCTCACCATACCGCCGCTGCTTCCTTCAGTTTTGCGTTGTCCGATCGGCATGGAGCGAGACGCAGGCGCGCCCTCCGATACTGCTCCCCGGTGCCTAGAGCAAAGCGGAGAAGCCCCCACCAGCCGCCGCCGATGCCAGGGCCCTCCGCGAGCCGCTACCTCGGCAGGACGCCTCTCCGGGGCGTCCTGTGCCCCCCCAGAAGCGGGGGAAGCCCACCGGGAGAGCGGGAGCAGGCAAAGGACTTGCCCGTCGCCGTAGCCGCCGGAACCGGAAGTCCCAGATGCAATAAATCTTGAAGCAGAAATTCCTTTGCCTTTGAAGATTTGCAGAGAAGTGTCTCATCTCAGCTTCTTATCGCCAAAAGCTTACTCATAATTGTTTGCTGATATTTTACGCTGTCCCGGTCAGCGTTGGGAATTCAGCACCGCTTCACCAGCCCCCCCCCCCATGCGAGGGGGGGTGCTAGTGATTTATTTTAAAGTCAGAGTTGGAATAATGTCAGCGTTCCAAATACCATGCATGAAATCAATCAGAGACCAAGGCAGAATCATCCTCAAAGTTCCAATTTAATCATACAGGCATGTTAGCACGTCTGTGGAATTCCAACTCTGATTTTCTTCCTGGAATTCCACCCAGCTGAAAGTTCATGATCTTATGCCCACACCCATAATCCCATCACATGGTCCAATCCTTTTCTTCCATGCTGGCATCTACACCCCTCTGCTTCCGGTCAGGTGTCGAGGTGCGGAGACAAAAGATGACCTTGGGCTTCTAAAAAGAATGACAACAACACATTCCACAATCCTACTCCTTTCTATTCCCCCCTCCCAACTACTACACTAATAAAACAGCCTAAGAAATTAATAGAAAGTGTGGCAGGCCAAAGATCCTAAAAGAAGCATAACTATAGGCCTGACATCTTGTTTAACTAATAGCTTTATGTTTTGATAACGAATGTCAATGTGTCTGGACCTAGAACCTGTGAAATGTGACTCAGAAATATAAACCACCAATTCATTGTCTTCCATCACGGTGATTGGTCGAATCGGACGTGTCCAGATATCTGCGATCAAAGCACCAAACCATGTTAGAGAATTAGATGCATCTGAAATGCAAGCATATTCAGCTTCAGTAGATGAACAAGAAACACAATTCTGTTTTCTCACTTGCCAGTAAACAGGACATACATTCAGGAACATCATGTAACCTGAAGTACTTTTGCGTGATTTCTTATCACTTGCCCAATCAGAATCTGCATAACAACATAATTCTGCATAATCAGTATGTGTTGGTGCTAGCAATAACTTCATGTGTTTAGTGTGTTTCAGGTATTTCAATAACTTCTTAACCCATGTCCAATGAAATTGTTTTGCCTTACCTACGTGTCGTGATAAGAGATTAACACTAAGTGCAATGTCGGGTCTGGTCCAACTACTAATGTACAACAGTGACCCAATGACTGAACGATAAAGTGTTTGATCTTCGAACTCAGGACTTGGTTCATGTGTTAAGTTGTGAAAATCTGTTTGCATGGGTGTCTTTGTTGTGTTAGCATCTTTCATGTTGCAATGATGCAGAATGTGGTCAATTTTCTCCTCTTGTGAAAGACTAAACCCCTTCTGTGTTTTGTCAATCTGAACACCTAAATAAGTGCTAATATGACCTAAAGATTTCAGTGTGAAGTATCTCTGCAAACTTTTAGCAAAAATCTCACTCATTTTCTTATTTGGACCAATATAAACAATATCATCAACATAAACAAGAATTATCTCATATGCATTGTTAGATCTTTTTGTGAACATGCATTCATCAGTTTCGGACTTAATAAAGCCCATTGAATTTAGTTTGTCAGTAAGACATAAGTACCACATTAAACCTGACTGTTTCAGACCATACAGACTTTTGTTCAGGAACCAGGTATCCCATTCTTGCTGTCGGAATCCTGGAGGGCCTCTCACGTAGATCTCTTCATCTAGGTCAGCATGTAGATAAGCTGTGTCCACATCAAACTGGAAAACTTCTAAACCAAGAATAGTTGCAGTGGTTAAAGCAATTTTCACACTTTCACTTCTGACTGTTGGTGAGTAAGTGTTTGTGTAGTCCTCAGGATAACGTTGAGCAAAACCCTGAGCTACAGGTCTAGCTTTGTACAATGACTCACCATTCGGTTTCTTCTTGATTCTGTAGACCCATCGAGTGCCAATGACTTTTTTGTTTGCTGGAGGTTTGGCAGGTGTAAACACATTAAGTTTCTTTAAACTGTCCATTTCATCCTGCATTGCTTCATACCATTTGTCTTGCTCTGAATCAGGAAGCTGCTTGATTTGTGTGAATGTATCAGGAGGAAGTGTAACATTGCAAATCAAAGGCAAGGGTGTTTTTGTCAGTTGCCACAAATATCGTTGTGGAGGGATTCCTTTTGTGACCCTCTTGGAACGTCTTGGAACAACAGTCCATTCTTCTTCTGCTTCTTCGTCCTCGTCCTCACTTTTGTCGCTAGCATCAGCATCTGCGGTTGCGAAGACGGAACATCAGGTTGTGAAGAACTGGTAGAAGGAATATCTGCCAGTGAATCTTGGTCATCAGGCTGCATGGCATCTGCAACATCATCTCTAGGAAAATAAACTCCAGGATCATTGCAATGAATCCTGGACCAGTCAATATCTTCCTCAAAATTAGCAGATTGTGAAATCACAATTACATGTTTAGGGTCAATAAATTTACTCCATTTTGAATTATCATCAATACCCATAAATCTCAGTCTCTTTGCTACTGGACCTCCTTTTCTTCTTTGAGCTAAGGGAATGTTCACCATAGCATATGAACCAAAAATGTGGAGGTTCTTGAGATCAGGCTTGTAGCCATACATCATGAAGAAAGGAGTTTGATTGGATTCCACTTCCGGTTTCTGAGAACGACGGACATGCTGTCTGCCGTTCGCCGTCCTGGTGGGCTCCCCCTGACTCGGGGGGGGGCACAGGGTGCTTTGTAGGGGCGTCCTGCCGAAGGGGCGGCTTGCTGGAGCCCCCTGGAGAGGCGGCGGCCGCAATGGGGCTGCCAGTATTGCCCTAGGTGCCGGGAGGCATAGGGGGTGCGCAATGCCACGTGCGCCTTTGTCCTGAGGCGATCGGAAGAAACGTTCTACGTGAAGGCATCAGCTGAAATGCTGTGAGGGGGGAGTTCCCCCGGGGTCTTTTTCTTGCTTTTCTGAACAAATAAGTAAATAAGGATTAGCAGCTTTCCTAAGACTCTTCGATCTTGGTAAAGTGTTAAGATTGGAGAGGGGGGTTTTTCTCTCCCCCCTCTCGGAAAAGCGGCTTTACACGATCTCACTCTCGGAGGAGAGAGAGAGAATTGGAAAAAAAAACCTCTTTTGATATTCACTTCTTTCAAGCAATGGGATAATGACTCTTTAGAACAATTGCAAAAGAAAGAATGTGAGCTGACTTTATAACCTATGAATGGAAACTTTTTTTTTCAAAATTTTTATTGGTTTTAAAATATATAGGGAAGGGTAGAAGGGTGTACAGAAAATTTTTTGCAGCTTCCACACTGGTGGCGAGAATCCCCCCAGGAAACTCACAGATTTAACAATCTTAAAAATAAAATATAAAGGAAAGCATCAGAACAAATTTAACCAATATTATCAAACATGTGCTCTACTATTTTTTCTTTGTTACTTTTTGTAGTATCAACAATTACAATTATTCCAAATACATTCATTTTTGTGATCTAAGCCTTTTCGATATTGCTTCTTCTTCCCTGCCCCCCGGAGGGGCCTCAACGCTGAGTGGCTGTGGTTACCGGCATCTCGGTTCAGCCAGTTGACTCCATCACTGGCCATAGGGGGTGAACAATTGCCCCCCGTGGAATGGGCGCGCAATTTGGGCGTCCTCCTAGATGCCCGGCTGTCAATGGACGATCATGTGGCAGCCGTGGCAAGGGGGGCGTTCCACCAGGTTCGCCTGGTGCGCCAATTGCGCCCCCTACTGGACCGGGATGCCCTACGCACGGTCACTCACGCACTGGTGACGTCCCACCTGGACTACTGCAATGCTCTCTACATGGGGCTTCCCTTGGGACGTGCCCGAAGACTGCAGCTAGTCCAGAACGCAGCCGCGCGGGCTATCATGGGGAGTACTAGGTACTCCCACGTAACACCTCTCCTGCGCGAGCTGCACTGGCTGCCTGTGGTTTTTCGGGTGCGTTTCAAGGTTTTGATTACCATCTTTAAAGCGCTCCATGGCACAGGACCTAGCTACCTGCGGGATCGCATCCTGCCACACACATCCCTGCGACCAATCCGCTCTCACAGGGAGGGACTTCTCCTGGTGCCGTCCACCAGGCAATGCCAACGGGCGACGCCTAGGAGTAGGGCCTTCTCTGTGATGGGCCCAACCCTCTGGAATGACCTCCCCCCCGACATTAGAACCACCACCGACCTCCGCTCCTTCCGACAAAAATTGAAGACTCACCTGTTCCGATTAGCATTCATAACTTCTACCTCCTGGCAGATATATTTTAACTGGTATTTTAGGGGAACTGTTTTAAATTTAACTTATGGGATATTTTTAAGGGTTTTTTAAAACTATATTTTAGATACTTTACTTAGATGTACAGTTCTTCTTTTAACCTCCTCCATAACTATTTAACTATTTAATTATTTAACTATTTAATTATTTAATTATTCATGTTATGTATTTTTTGTATGGACTGTACACCGCCCCGAGTCCCTTTTGGGAGAGGGGGCGGTCTATAAGCGCAAATAAAGTAAAAGTAAGTAAGTAACGCCCCCCCCCTCCTTATCTTGCGTCTTGCTGTCCTTTTCCCTACTCCCACTAAATTCCTCCTCTGGGGGGGAAAGATTCTTTTTAATAAAGGCTTCCGCCTCTTGAATTTTATTAATTCTGATCCCGTTTCCCTCCCAGAAGACCATCATCCCCTCTGGTAACAGAATGGAAACTTTTTGAATGGTTGCTCTCCGATCCCCTGGGAGGGCTGAGCCAAAATGGCATTTCTTCCCCCTTTTCTACAGTTACAAATGAACTGTCGCTTTTGAAAAATGTTCTGGGTCGGAATTACTATACCCCAGTGAACTCTAGAGGCATCTCTTCGTATAACCTTCCTTGGATTGGGAAAAATTGACTTCAACTGGCGGGGAGCTGTATTGAAAGACTAATATCCCACATTGGACTTTGCCTGCCTGTGGATCTCGCCTGACAGTGCACTTCTACAGACGCCATTTTTCCTGTCTAGACATATAACTTTCTCTGAGTTTCGCAATGCCTGCGAAGAAGGCCCCACCCCCTAAACCAGCATCGGCTCCAACATCCTCTGTCTCAAGCCCTGTCCCCCAACAAACAATTATCTTCTTTTTTACAACCTAAAGCTTCTGAGGGGGAACAGCAGTCTCAAGAAATGTTCCATCAAATGTTCCAGACGCTTATAAAGGGACAGGACGAAATTAAAAAGCAGTTGGCGGACTTAAAGGAACAACTCAGAGAGAATCAACAACAGACTTCACAAAATAGACAGAAAATAGACGCTCTGGAGGAGGGTGCTGTGGGGATGGGAGAAGAGGTGAAGGCATTACAAAAAAAATGCTGGAATTGAAAACTACATGGAAAAAATGGAATTTGAAAGGATGTCTTTCTTTCTTAGATTTCAAAATATACCTGAAACTGAGGGTGAAGATTTAAGGGAGACTATGATAACAATATTAGCTGACTATATTAAAAGAGATAAACAACAGCTAGGGTGGGATATTGACTTGATATATAGAATTAATTCAGCATATGCTAGAACACACAATGTTCCAAGGGAAGTTCATGTTAAATTTTTTAGAAAGACTACAAGAGATGAGATTCTAGGGGTTCTGATATAAGGATAAAGAAATAACCATTTTAAAACAGATACCAAAAAGAATAAGAGATAAGAGGAAGAAATTCTTCTTTTTAACTAAAAAATTGTATGAAAAAATATCTGGTTTGATGGCTAATTCCTGAAGGCTTGTTGATTTTCTGGGAGGGTGGTAGAGTGAGAATTAATACAGTGGTGGAGGCAGAAGCCTTCATGGAAAAACACAAGACTCTTCTAGACGGAACAAGAGACAGTGCACAAGATATGAAAGGGGGAGGAGCCATGGCTCAGCCAATAGACAGGGGAGAGGAGGCAGCAATGAGACTCAGGTCACAGAAATGAATTAAAAGTACATTGCAATTGTTAATAAAATGAAATGGTTAGAAGTGATATAAAGTATGATTGAAGATGTTAAAGAATCTGAGGTAAACCTAAACTGCTAATATGTATGTAATAATGATATTTTGATATATATAAAATAAGAGAGAGATGTAAGATCCCGGGGAAGCACCACCTTCCGTATGATGTAGCTGTCAAAAATTTTCTCCATACTTATGTACCCTTTTCCCCAAAATATTTGTAAAAACCAATAAAACTTTTTTTAAAAAAAAAGAAAAAAAAGAAAGGAGTTTGATTTATTACACTGCTCCAAGTACGGTTGACAATGTAATTTGCATATTTGATAGCTTCATCCCAGTATATGTTACTGAGATTGGCATCTTCTAGGAGACAACGCATCATGATTTGTAGAACCCTTTGTCTCCGTTCTGCGACTCCATTATGAGCCGGTGTATATGGAGCGGATGTCTGATGAAGAATTCCATTCTTACGCATCCAGTCCTGGAAACGCTGAGACATGAATTCTGCACCACGGTCACTCTGGATTCTGGCGATGCAAACTTGATATTGGGTAGAAACAAATGCTGCAAAGTCTTTAAAGATCTGAAAGGTCTCAGATTTCTCTCTCATAGGATATACAAATCCAAATCTAGAATGATTATCGACAATTGTTAGAAAATACTTTCTACCACCAATTGTTGGTGGAAAAGGACCTACTATGTCAGTGTGTACCAAATAAAAAATGCGTGTTGACAGCCGTGTAGTGTGTTTGGGAATGGCAGCTGCTTTGGATTTAGCTTTCCTGCAAACTGCACAATCCAAAAACACCTTACACCCCTTTAGATCAAAACCTTTTGCGAACTCCGGCATTTTCCTAAGAACACGGAAACTGGTGTGCCCCAATCTTCTATGCCACTTGTGGATACACCTGGAATGCAAAGGTTTACCAGTTAGTGAATTTTCAACATTAACAGTTTCATGACGAACCTCAGGCTTGCTCTGAGCAACCTGCTTCCTTATTTTCTGTTTGTTGGCTTTAGGAACATTTGGAGTAGCAACAGGATCTCTCTCTGAAGCAACTCTCTCTGGGCCTGTGCTCTCCCTTTTTGGAGTTTGCATACTCGCTTGTGCTTGCGGTTTAGGCTTTGGCTTTAAGTAATAAACACCACCAATTAGCATGGTTTCAGCAACAATATCTCCATCTTTAACTATGTAACTTGCTTTCTCGAGGTGGTGAACCTGGAACTTTAACACTCTAGACAAGTGACACTGACTAAGCAAATTACTGGTTGCTGAAGGTATGTAATAAACATCAGGGATGAATGTATCGAGCTCTTCAACGTAAACAGTTCCTTTTCCCATGACCTTACAAGGATGATTGGAGAAGGAGTACAGTTCCCGAAGATCAGATTCAGGCTCGTGCATCTCTGTGAAAAGTTCCTTTCTGTAAGTGACGTGTAAAGCTGCGCCACTGTCCAAAGTCCACAAAAGCCATCTGTCATACTCTGGATCAGGTTGTGGATCGTTGGTTAAGGCCAATGTGGCGAGTGGAGTTTGCGGATCACGCCTTGGACCACGACGACCTTGTCTTCCGCCTCTATCTCTGCCTCTGGAGTCTGTTCCTCTGGGCTGGTATGTGACGGGAGCTGGAACTCGTTGGGGACAATCCCAGGTGTCATGTCCCATACGGTTACAGATGTAGCATCTTGGCATCCTTGGAGCGTAGACTCTTCCTCAGAAGGGACTTCTCTCTGGAGCTCTCGACGCTCACCGCCCCGAATAAATGAATGAAATGAAATGCTGGTGGCCCTCGTAAATACAGTGTGGCTAACATAAGTGATCCTTCTTCAATTAAAAGTCTGCAAACATTTTCTACTGTGCGTTGAGCAATAGGCACATGATTAATCTTTGCAATGGCATCTTTCCATTCATAATTCAATGAGTTAATGATAATGCTGATCATTTGAACATCATCAATAAAATGGCCTCTTTCTCTCAATTCTTTTCTCATTCCTTTCAGTTTGGTCAAATGTCCACCAATTTGTTCCCCAGGTTTCAATTTTGAACCATGGAACTCAGACATGAGCAAACATGACGATTCAGTTGAAATGGGCCTGTAGCAATCTTCCAAATGGGCCCAAATTTGTTGGGCTGTTGCATTGGGCGAAAAAATAACCTGCAGTTCAGTTTCCATGGACATTAATAATGTTGTGCAAGCCTTAGTGTCTAAGTCTCTTATTGCAGAAGTCCATGGCTGGGCAGGAGGATTAAACACCATACAATGGGTACCTTCTCTGCGAAGCAAAATTGAAATCTCACTGACCCAGGCTTTATAATTCTGTCCTGACATCTTTAACTTTGACTCACTAGTCGATGGAGGAACAAAAAATGCTTGTTGAGGGATGTGCATTTGAAAAGCTTGCTGCTGTTGCACCTGTGGTTGCTGTAATCTAACCTGTGGTTGTTGTGTTACAGCTGGAGCTGGTGTTTGGGCAGCAAAATTAACATGGCTTGCTTGGGGGGCAGGTATCTGCCTTTGCTGCATTAAGTATTGTTGTGTTCCATCTGAGAAGGCACGTGCACCATCAATGGGTGCTGAAGATTGGGCCCGTGGATACACTTTTTGCCTTGCAGCCTGAATATCTGAGTAATCTAGTGACATGTATGAAAGAGTTTGCTGCATTGATTTGAATTGCTCTTGAATTCTGGCTTGCATGTCAGCCCTTTTTAGTAAATTATTTCTGCCAGGAGATGGCACTGCAGTTACATCTTTTGGCTGTAATATTTCTGCATGCGTGGCATGGGCCATTGGAGAACAAAAGAAATCATGTGACAATTGTAACGTGTGCACATCTCTCTGTTCTGATTTGCCTGACACAATATCCTCCGGGGGGTGGTGGTGTCTTAGGCTTTGGAGAAGAAGGCAAGATGGCGTTTTCAGAAATTTGAAAGAGAGGAAAACCCCTCTTAATTGCCTCTAGCGCAGCGTAATCTATTTTGGCCTGAAGAAGCTGGTGTTCAAAAAATTCTATGTGGTTACAATAGCTTTCCATAGCTTGCTCAGAGGTGTGGAGAGAATGATACATTTCTCCTTCTGTGTGGGAGTGAATTTGCTGCTGCGGCAAGAGCTTTGGCCTTGCACCCAGTGTTTCAAAATCTCTAAGATTTTGGGAGCATGCATAATCAGAAAGATACTCTACTAACCTGGTTTTTCATCCAGCCCGGTTGCTGGAGCAAGCGGGGCTTCGAGGGTTGTAAATCTTTGTAAAATGCTTTCCTTCTCTTCTTCCGAGAGGCTGAAACCATCTGATTGCCTCTCAGAGAATTCTTTTGGTTTCCTTTTTTCTTAGGCATCTTAGAAAGTGATCCAAACGTTCCTCAGTCATTAAATCATCCTGTCTAATTAGCCTATTATGCTTATCTTTAAAGTAACTAACAAGGAAAAGCCATAAATCGACCATGCTCTGCTACCATCTATTAGGGTGTGAATTCCGCCCTGAATTAAGGAGGTGTGAATCTTGGCATCCCTTGTAGCATACTTTTGAAATAAGCGAAAATAAACCCGAAGCAAGATCTAATAAAAACATTTTTAATATAAAAGAAAATAAAAATACAAAACTTGCTAACTGAATTAATTACATCTTGGCAAAGCTATGTGCCTGCCTCCTTCGGCAGGCGAACGAAAGATCAGAACAGAAAGTTGTGAAGGAGCATGCACACTAAATCACTTGCAGATAAGAACTGTGACCTGTGCAGTAAATCTTCAGCGCAGCTAGCAAACCAATTAACCCAGTGACAGAGAGAGTGTGTGAGAGCCTGCTTTGAGCTCTTCCTGGGGTTGTAGAGAAGCTGCCCAGCTTAAGTGGGGTGAGAGGAGAGCCTGTGTGAGAGCCTGCTTTGACCTCTTTCCCTGTCCATCTTAAGTGGGGAGGGAGAAGAGCGTGTGTGACAGCCTGCTTTGGGCTCTTCCCATGGTTTTAGAGAAGCTGCTCAGCTAAGTGGGGAGGGAGGAGAGCCTGCTTTGAGCTCTTCCCCTGCCCACCTTAAGAGGGGAGGGAGGAGATTCGACAGGAAGTTCTCCAGCTGGACAGACATGGGGGATGTGAGCTCTGAAGAGGCAGTAGAGTGTGTGTGAGAGCCTGCTTTGACCTATTCCTCTGCTCAGCTTAAGTGGACAGGGAGGAGTCCGTGTGTGAGAGCCTGCTTTGAGCTCTTCCTCTGCCCAGCTTAATTGGGGAGGGAGGAGAGTGTGTGTGACAGCCTGCTTTGAGTTCTTCCTGGGATTTTAGATAAGCTGCTCACCTTAAATAAGGAGGGAGGAGAGTGTTTGTGAGAGCCTGCTTTGAGCTCTTCCCCTGCCCAGCTTAGGTGGGGAGGGAGGAGAGTGTATGTGAGAGCCTGCTTTGGGCTCTTCCCAGGGGTTTAGAGAGGCCGCTCAGCTCAAGTGGGGAGGGAGGAGATTCGACAGGAAGTTCTCCAGCTGGACAGACGTGGGGAATGTGAGCTGTGAAGAGCCTCACATGTACCCTGTTTGACAAACCAACTCTGGGGATCCTTTTTTGGATCAGAACCCCCTGGTTGGGGTGGGAGGCGAAGAAGGGGCAGCGTCTCATCAGCCCCAGGGGGAGGCAACAGGTCCCTCGCAGGTTGGAGATTTGCCCTCTGAATCGGAGTAGGGGAGGCAACATGGCAACATGGCTGCACAAGAAGCTGGCTTCCAGCCAAAGCAACTGAACAGGAGTATGAGGTCGAGATGAAAGACCAGTAAGAAAATTCATGTAACCCACAGTCATAAATCAAAACTTGGAAAAGGCAAAGAATCTTGAGAGTACAAATAATATTAATAGACAGACTTGGTCTTTGCAAAAGGAAAAAAAGAAAGGAAAATGGAGGGTTAAACACTAGCCCACCCAAAAAAGACATTTGTTTGAAACAATTCTGGCAGAAAGGGAGAAAGCAGAGAAGTGACAAACCCACTCAAATACAAACTCTAAATTTGGTTTTGGATTTGAAATGGAAAGCAAACATTCCGAAGGAATTACTTCGTCCGAATGTCTTCCAACTAATATATCTTAAGCAACTCCAATTAATGAGAGGTGGAATGCAACCACGGAGAAAGATAAAGAAAAAAGCACTATTTTCTCACTGACAACTGATAATCTAATCTTGCCTGTGTGGGAAGTTTTAATTAACCAACTGCCATAAATCAGAACTTGGAGAAGCAGAAGGCGAAAGAAACATACCCAGGTTTGGCTGTATGCAAGTATGTTCCAATTGAAATATTTTGAGCAACTGTGGCCAACGAGAGGTGGAGAGTGGCAAGGGAAAAAATAATAAGAAGGTCAAGAGCTGGGAAAATACAAAGGTTTTTTTTTCCCTGCAAAAGATCAAGATGGCTCCAGCTTCTATTCCGGTTTCATATTAGTTGAAGTAGCTAAATTTAAGGTGGACCAGAACTTTGAAATAAGATCTGTATAACTAACTGCAATTTTGGAACTGGACATTAAGGAAGAACAAAAGACCAAGATGACTCCCATCGTTCTTCTCCACAGCAGCTGAATGAGATGAATTTAAAGTGGAGCAGAGCTCTGAAATAACTGTATAATTAACTGTAACTAGACATTATGGGAGGGTGGGAATTTGAAGAACTACGTGAAATTATAAAAAATATGGATAAATCATTAAAATCAAGCCTAAATAGAATTCTGAATTCAGAGAAGCAGGTATTTAAAGAAGAAGGGAAGGAAGAAGGGGGGGAGAGATAATGAAGGGGTGGAAACGGTTGGAAATAAAAAGCAGACAATAAAACTCCTTTGGGTTGGTATTGGTATAGGAAAAATTGAAAAGGAGGGATGTGTCCCAACAAAGGGAAATAAAAAGCAGACAAAAGATGTTTTGGAGGTTGACAGTGGCATAAGGAAAATTGAAGAAGGAGGTTACTCCCCAACAAAGGGAAATATAAAATATTTCTTTGACGGTGGTTTGGGGAAAATTGAAGAGGGTGGACATGTCAAAACAAAGAAAACGGGGAAGGCAGGAATAGAGAAGTGGGACAAAAGACTTACAGTGCTAGGAATTGTTATATGGGAAAATGCAAAGCTGAGATAAGGGGTTTACTCCTAAATATGACAATAAAATTAAGTTGCTAACTGATTGATTATGATAATGGAAAGATAATTAAATAAAGGTTAAAATATATGGAATATGGACAAATATGAAATTGATATGGGGAGATTGTAAAGCAGAGGTTTGTGATTCACTTTTATACATGATAATTAAACTGAATTGCTAATTGATTGAATATGACAATAGAAGGACAATTAAGCATGGGTCAAAATATACAAAACATGAACATATATAGAACTTCTAAGATGAACAAAGTGAGATGTGTACCGCTTGTTATAGTAGATTAAGTAGTAGATATATAGTAGATTAAGGGAATTGTAATGAACATTGAATAGTAAGGATTGCCATTTATAGACAATTAAGGGTAACCTAAACCAAGATATGGAAAAATGGAGAGGGAACATGAAATATTTACAATGGGAAACTTGAGATTTAAAGACAGAATCACAAGGTGGGGTCGTTTAAGGACGCATAATTATATAAATATAATGATGAAAATAGCTGGGAATTGTAACCAGGTCTACATCTCAGCCAAAATGAGGCTGGGGGTGGGTTGGTGGGTGGGTTTAAAAGCACAATGACTATATATGTATACTTTTTCTCTCTCTCTTTTTAAAAAAAGAAGGAGGAAGATATATGTTAAAATTAAATATGTATTTTGAAAAGGAATTATAAATACCATCAACATAAAATTTCAGAAGCTGAAATACACCAAGTAAATGAGATGAAGAGTGTGAAGCAGAGAGGAGGTGTAAGGGAAGAAGAGAGGGATAGGAGAGAGGACAGGGGGGAAGAGGAGGAGAGAAAGAAGGAGTGGAAAGGGGAGAAAGGAGAAGGAGAGAGGAAGGGGAAGTAGAGAAGAGAAGGGCAACAGAGGGAAGAAAGGAGGTAGGGAGGGGGAGGAGAGAGGGAGAAGAAAGTGATGGATAAGGTACAAATATGGTGTATGGAGAGCAGAAGAGCCAATAATTGTTTTTGGGAGTTGATGACAAGACGAATTGATGTAAACATTTAATAATACAATACAATGTTGGCTATGTAATAGTATACATGTGGTTATATGTTATGAAAATGAAAAAATAAAAAAAACTTTATAAAGGAAGAGGGGAGGGAGGGGAGTGTGTGTAAGAGCATGCTTTGAGCTCTTCCTGGGGTTTTAGAGAAGCTGCCCAGCTTAAGTGGGGAGGGAGGAGAGTGTGTGTGAGAGCCTGCTTTGAGCTCTTCCTGGAGTTTTAGAGAAGCTGCTCAGTTTAAGTTGGGGGGTGGGAGGTGGAAAGCGTGTGTGAGAGCCTGGTTTGAGCTCTTCCCCTGCCCAGTTTAAGTGGGGAGGGAGAAGAGCGTGTGTGAGAGCCTGCTTTGAGCTCTTCCCCTGCCCAGCTTAAGTGGGGAGGGAGAAGAGCGTGTGCGAGAGGCTGCTTTGAGCTGTTCCTGGGATTTTAGAGAAGCTACTCAGCTTAAGTAAGGAGGGAGGAGAGTGTGTGAAAGCCTGCTTTGAGTTCTTCCTGAGATTTTAGATCAACTACTCAACTTAAGTAAGGAGGGAGGAGAGCGTGTGTGAGAGGCTGCTTTGAGCTCTTCCCCTGCCCAGCTTAATTGGAGAGGGAGGAGAGTGTGTGTGAGACCCTGCTTTGGGTTCTTCCCAGGGTTTTAGAGAAGCCGCTCAGCTCAAGTGGAGAGGGAGGAGAGCCTGCTTTCATCTCTTCCCCTGCCCACCTTAAGAGGGGAAGGAGGAGATTCGACAGGATGTTCTCCAGCTGAGTTCTGAAGAGCCTCACATGAACTCTGTCTGACAAACCAACTCCGGGGATCCTTTTTTGGATCGGAACCCCCCTGGAGGGGGGCAAAGAAGGGGCAGCGTCTCATCAGACCCATGGTCGATTTATGGCTTTTCCTTGTTAGTTAGCAATGCAGCACTGGTCAAGATTGCAGGCAGAAGACCGCTCCTAATGTAGGCTGTTTATTGCAGTCATTACTGGGCTTCCATGAAGCTGGTCTTTTGTTACTTGATGCTGGCGTGGCTTTGGGTGAAGGTTGTATGGAGAGCAGGGGCAGATGTTACTAGCACTTGCCTCCCTATTTCCCTATTGGGCAAAACCTTGTAGCAGTCAGGTGACCTGAGTTGAGTGGCTTCCTTGTCTGGGGCTGGTACTTTCTTACAGTGCAAAGCATGCACCCAGGAGGCCAGATGTTGACACTTCACAGCAGTATTGGTGGTCAAGATGATCTGGAATGGACCCTTCCAACAAGGAGCCAGGCAATTCTTTTGTTGAAATACCTTCACCAGTTGCCAAGGGGTGGCAAGGATGTAGAGTCTTTTTTTTTTTTTGGAAGCACAGCAGCAACCTTTGAATGACATGTCTTTAAGGTTGTGACAAGGGCAGGTTAGGCTTGTATGTCAGCCAGGTTCACCACAGACTAAGGAGAAGCAGGCAATGCAGTTAGAGCAAAAATGTTTAGCCAGAACATGAATTCCAGGAGCAAACCATTTTTTTGTTGATAGCAGAAGACACTCCCTCATGGCCAACATGGGCAGGCCCATATTGGAGATGAACAAGATAGGGCAAAAGAGAGCATGGAGAAATGGGGCGGCCATCCAGGTGATGCCACATCCCTATGGAATCAACAGTACAGTCAGAGTTGCACCATACACGGTGTTCAGAGACAGAAGCAGAGGCACTACACGACAGCAACTTGAGAAGGCAGGTGCAGTGCATCCAACAGATCTTTAACATAGTCAGCATTCTTCATTGGAGATCGTTCATTTAATTTTTCATCCAGGTCCCACATTTGCAAACATTTGCTCTGCATTTTTTTCATGAATTGCATTGTATCAGTGACATGCAGTCAGGGGAGGCAGGGGAGGCAGAGCCTCACCGCTCTCATCATGAAAAGAAAAAGAATTTCTCCCCTTTTCTCTTTCATCTCTTTCTTGTGTGTGCAAGCAAAATACCCCAGGATCACGGTGGCGGGGACAGCAACTCCTTCTGCTGCGCTGCGGAGAAGAGCCACAGGAAGGAGGGGAATGGGACCACGTGTGCAGGAGGCTCCTCAGAGCCAGCCGCAGATCAGAACGAGCCAAGGTCCGCTTCCCCTGCACACGTGATCCCATTCCTCTCCTTCCTGAGCCAACATGAAGGGGACTGCGGCTGCGCTGATCTGAGGCTGCCGCTGAGGAGCCTCCTGCACACATGGTCCCATTCCCCTCCTTCCTGAGCCAACATGAAGGGCTGCCTCCTGCACACGTGGTCCCATTCTCCTCCTTCCTGTGGCTCTTCTCTGCAGCACAGCGGAAGGAGTTGCTGTCCCCGCCATCGTGATCCTGGGGTATTTTGCTTGCACGGGGCGGCAGTAGCTTGTGTGGCATGGCCTGGCCGCCAGCAAAGCACCTCCCCAGACTTGCCCAGCAAAGCACGGGGCGGCAGGGCGGCCCCTTGCTTTGACAGCTGCCTCGTTTCCAATTAGGGTGGGGAAGAAATCCATCTTTTCTGTCCGGAATGCTTGGCTCGCTCCCCCCGCCCGACACAATCTCCTTTCATTCTCCCTCTGCCTCATTCTTTTGTTCGGGCAGCAGAGAATGAAAGGAGATCGCATAGCCGAGGACAAAGGAGCCTGCAGCCTCCTTTATTCAAACGTTTAGGTGGGGGGGGGGGGTTCTCGCACGCCTTCTTTCTCTGAAGCCGCACTGGATTCAGCAAGCACCAGGCAGCGTGTGCCCTTGGGCTTGTGCAACAGCCGAAGAAGAGGAGGCGAGGATTCGGCTGCTGCACAAGCCCACGGGCACACGCTGCCCTCTTCTCTCTGATAGCCGCCTGGTTAAAAAGGAGGAAGCGGCTCCACTGGTCCGGAGCTCATCCGGGAAGATGAGGAACACAAGGGGGATCCCTCCCCCCGCAGATGGGCTCTATCAGAGAGAAGAGGGCAGCTCGTGCCCGTGGGCAAGAAGCGTAAAGGAGGAGCAGAACGGCCTTAATCATGTCGAGCTGCCCAGTCAAAAAAAAACTTTCCCTTCTGTAGAAAAAAAAAAAAATTCCAGAGACTGACTGAAGGAGGGAATTCCTCAGTCAGGGCATCCTTTGCTCTGCCACAGCAGCCTTTTCAAGCAGGATCAGAATAGTTTGAAAGCCTCGCCTTCTACTTCACCGGGGAAATTCCCTGCCGCCCAGGCTCCATCCAGCAGAAAAAATCCCCTTCGCTGAAGCTCGATAGGCGAGCGCTTCCTCCGCCCGCCAGAATCTCCGGAGAGAACTTTGCAACCAGTTGAGGAGCTGCGAGCAGCAGACTTGAGTGTTTCCACGCATTCAGCCAAGGTCCTGCTGAGCCCCACTACTTTGGACAACCTGATGGATTTTACGATGGACGTGCACCCCCAGGAGGTGTTGAAGAAGGACAGGCAGCTCAGCCTGATCCAGGACGACAGGCACGACAGCGGCTTACAGAGAGAGAGGGGGAGAGAGGGGGAGAGAGGCAGAGACAGACAGACAGAGACACACACACACACAGAGTGAGAAAGTTGTCACAGTCCTCCTTTCATGATGATAATTTGATGACGTCACCAGCCTCACCAGCCATAAACCTCACGGCACGGCACTGCATTGTATGTATAGCATATTCTACTATCCTGTGATTAAAATTCATGTAACAGAAGCATAATAGTATCTGGAACAGAGGACACTAATATTATTTGGTTTAGGCACTCCTCAACACTACTTAAAATTATTTTAATCAATTCTGTCCAAATTCCCAAACCAAGGATGTAATATGTTTAATACATTCAGTAGAAAGGCAACAGCATGTGTTTTTCAAGGAAAATAAATGAGAAAAGTTCTATGGAAGATGTGTGAAAGAAATTGATGGCAAAATGCAGTGAGTTATTGACAAGAGAGAAACAGAGATGAGTACTTAGTCATTGTGAAGTGAAAGCTAAGATAAAGTTATAAGGGGAGGTAAAGAAATCAGGGAAGAAGTCAAATTAATGATTACATTGCTAAATTGTTTCTCCCTCACTACTGAACAAGCTTAAAAAATTACAAATTGCATAATGAATTCTATAATCCCAATGGGTAAAACGACTGCATCATTTCTTTATGCATGTCCCCCCATCTTTTTTAAAAAAAAACTAGATTCTTTTAGTCATATTTTACACAGCTTAAATTTGTAGCAGGGTTTTTCTTTTTTGCAAAAACTTTGTCCAAATATCCCACACACAGAGACAGACAGACACACAAGACTTTCTCTATGAATGAGTCACATTAATAGCCAAGTCTATTCGTACAGTTCACAATGGAATACGACAAAGATTTTGGGCTCGCAGCCTAGAAATAAACTAGAAAGCAGTTAAATCTTCCATGCCTAAAAAAATTTCACTGAAAGTTCCAAAAGTTTGGCAAAAGTTTCCATGGTGGCTTCTAGGATGTCTTTACCAAATCCTAGACATAACCATTTTAGACCAGGAGTCCCCCATCACAAAGCAAGAACATCCAACAGAAAACGAGCAGGAAGACACAACACACATTAACTTTATGAATAGTGAATGTAATTCTAGACCACAAACCAACGGAAAAAGGCCTTCCTTATCTATGGAAAAGTGGTCCAGCTGAAATGCTTGTGGTTACATTGATGGATCTGGATCTCACTGGATACACTGGATCTCCGTGTATTTTTATTAGTATTTGCTTGCCGATCTAAGGGCAGGTATTCCGCATTAGGTTTCCTTTCTTCTTCTTCTCTCTCTCACTTTCTCTCTCTTTTTCCCCCCTATCTCTATTTGTTTTCCTCCACTAAGACAGCCCAGGGAACCAGCCATCTCAGAAAAATGAAAGGCAATTGAATCCTGCCAACACAGGCAATCCTTATGTATGGAAACAATCAATTCCTTCTGTTAGGGATGTAACCCTAGGCTTGGCTTGGCAATGTATATAAGCTATGATTACTTTACTGTTACTTTAAATGATTCAGAGATATAATTGGCTTGTTACCTCAAGCAGCCATAAAAGGGAGCCAGAATGACTGTTAGCTCTCTCTCTGTTTTGTTAGAAGCTGATCAGGTATATTTTGAGGTATTGTGGTTTGCTACTGTTTAGCTATACTTTGTGTGTTAGACTGACTATATTGATAACTGAATTACTGAACCGTGTATGACTTGGACTGTTAACCGGACTCTGAATACCTCTATATTTCTACATAGTAAACTACTATATTTTTATACTATTCAGTGTCTCTGTATGCTGGTTTGTGCGTGTTATTCCATATCACTCTCATTACGCTTCTCTGCATACTCGCTCTTCCAACGGGGAGCTTAATTACTTAACACCTTCACAAAGAAAAATTAAGGAGAAAGACATGCCACTTCGGCAAGAGAGCTGACCCTTATCTATGGGAAAGATAGCAGGCACAGGAAATAAAACAAAGCACCTTTAAGCAAACATGCTGACCCTTATCTACAGGAAAAATAAGTGACATGGCAGGAAGTAATTAAGTTGGGATATAGACACTTATAATAATTTGAAATTATTATAAGGAAAGACAGAAAGGAAAAAACAGGGTCAGGTAAAGAAAAAGTGCCGAAGGAAAAAGTACCCAAGATGAAAAATAGCAGTTCAGACAAAAGAAGGAATAGAAAACTCAATCCTAGCAGCAAGGTTAAGCTTCCTCCAATTAAATTAGGCAGTATCATAAAGAAGACTAAATGACAATAAGGAAGAGAAAAATAAACCAATATAACAAATTGAGCATAGTATAAAGAAGTAAACAATTCAAAATAAAGGAGTCACTAGAGAGATGATAGATAATGAGAAGAAGGCAAAAAGGACTCTGACAGAGGCATGCTCCAGTTACATTGAGGCATAACCTTAATCAGGAGAAAAGCAGTAGCAAAATAATCAAGAGTCATATGTTCAGAAATCTTATCACAGGAGTCATTGAAAGAAACACACTCAGCATAATCAACTGTTGGAAGAAATGTCCTTCTGGGTTCGCCCCCAAGTGGGGAAAAAGACACTGGAGGCATGGAGGCTGCTTAGAAATTGAATTTCTAAGAATTTGAAATCATCCTAGCTGAAAACTTCTGTTAGATATTAACATATATTGCGGCAAGTCTCCTCTCAGGTCCGCCGCTACGGCGGGAAACAGGTATCGCTCTGATTGGTCGAGAGGCGTACCCGATCCCTATAAAAAGGGAACCCTCAGACCACAGAGCAAGCTGGATCACTACTACTAATAAAGAGCTGTTAAGTCACTACGTGTCCGGAGTCTGTTCTCTCGTTGCCCGAATCCAACATTGGCGACGAAGGTGGGATCGAGAGACAGATAGGACGAAGAAAGCTACCTTCAGAATCCCAGGATTCGATCCAGCCCAGGAATTCGGCAGTAATTCCGGCAGCCATTTCAGGACATCGCAGCGCGGCAAATTCAACGAAGAGAAGATGGCGATGCACACTCCTCCCGCACCGTTCAACCCGATGAACGACCAATGGGAGGCCTACATGATTCGTTTCGAATGCTTTCTCGAAGCGAACGAATACACGGGGATCACCGACTCCCGAAAAAAGAACATCTTCCTCAGCTACTGTGGGCGAGAAGTTTTCAACACGGCCCGAGACCTCTCCGAACCTACACCAATACAAGCGGTATCATGGACGGCGCTACAACAGACTCTGCAAACTCATTACGCGCCAAAACCTTCCCGCCACGTTTGCCGCCAGGAATTCAACACGCGGAACCAGAAGGCGGGAGAATCAATCAACCAATATGTTGCAGCCCTACGTAAAGAAGCGAGTTCAGGGATCTGGACGAGCAAATCCTGGCAAGACTTGTTTGTGGGTTAAAGGACATTTCGCTACAAAAAAGGCTATTGGCAAATCCAAATTTAACCCTACAAATAGCGCTAAACGAAGCAAGGGCGTCCGAATCAGCGGAAAGATCATTGGAAACCATACAACGCGGGTTCAACGCGAGCCAGCCAGCACCCAGACACGCCAGAGTCCACTACGAGGACACCAACCCAGACTTCGAGGATCCCGAGTTCGAGGAAAGTCACCTGATGTGGAGCAGTCACATGAGGCCTGGGGGGAGATCCGGATTCCGTTTGCCACCCTGCGCAAGCTGCGGAGGGAACCACCCCCGGTCTACCTGTCGATTCAGGAACGTTGTTTGTTCGCACTGCGACAAACTTGGACACATCGCACGTGTGTGCCGGAGCGAAGTTCCTGCCCCCTCACGGCAGCCTCCCATGTACCGCCAACAGAAGTCCAACCCAGGGGCTTGGCGAAATCAAAAAGGGCGCCCAGAGAGAAACCCACGAGAGTTTACCCAGAGAGACAATTTCCAAAGAGCTGAAAGGGCGTACTCCCAGAGAGATTACACACAAAGAGCTGAGAGAGCGTTCTATCAGGACGCCCAACGAGAGTATTGCCAGGATACCGATGCAGAGATAGAGTTGACCCAGAGAGAGGAATTGCGAACCTATCTCACCACAATAAGTCAGGTCCGCACCAAGCGGCCTAAAAAGCTGAAAGTCACAGTCCTCTTGGAGGGCTCTCCTTGCGAGCTGGAAGTTGACACAGGATCGTCCCTGACGATCATTTCATGGGCATCCATGAAAAAGGCTATTCCTAGCCTCAAAAAGAGCCAACTACGTGCACCAGACATCCTGCTACGAGACTACCAGGGGAACCGAGTCCCCATCGTGGGCCAGGGCACGTTCCAAATTCGTTTTAAGGACATCGTAGCCCAGCTGCCCGTGACTATCGCCAGCGCGCCGTTACAGAACCTTCTAGGACTAGATTGGTTTGAAGCCCTGGGGTTAGAAGTCACCGGGATCAACGCCATGGAGAACAGCAGCGCTGAACAGATTTTTAAGGAGTTCGAGGATGTGTTCAGCCCCGGTCTTGGTAAGTATGTGGGTAAACCTATCTCATTCAATTTAGACCCAAAAGTGGCGCCAATCCGACTTAAACCGAGACGAGTGCCTTTTGCACTCCGCCCGAAAATTGATAAAGAGATCGATAAATTAGTAGAGCAAGGAATCCTTGAGCCGGTGGATCACGCGCGCTGGGAAACTCCCATTGTGACCCCAGTCAAACCAGACGGGTCAGTCCGCATCTGCGCGGACTATAAATGCACAATTAATGTCGCGCTACAACAAAGCGCATATCCTGTGCCAGTAGTCCAACACTTATTGCACTCATTGGGGCCAGGAAAGATATTTGCTAAACTAGACATGGCACAAGCTTACCAGCAATTGCCCGTGGATAGCGCCACAGCGGAGGCCCAAACTATAGTGACGCACAGAGGAGCCTTCAAATGCAACCGGCTACAATTCGGTGTAAGTATTGCCCCAGGTCTGTTCCAGAGCGTCATGGAACGGCTTTTGCAAGGGATACCGGGAGTCGTCCCCTATTTCGACGACATCTTGGTGTCCGCTGCAAACGAGGAGCAACTATTAAAAAGAGTCAGAACTGTTTTGGCCAGAATCAGAGAGAAGGGTCTCCGCCTCAAAAAAGAGAAATGCCAAATTAACGTGCCTAGTGTAGAATTCCTGGGATATAGAATCGATGGTCAGGGAATACACCCCACTTCAAAGAAAATTAAGGTGATCCAGGATGCCCCCACACCACGAAATCAGACCGAGTTGCAGGCCTTCCTCGGACTACTTAACTTCTACAGCGTTTTTCTGAGACAGAAGGCGACCGTTGCTGAGCCATTACATTGACTACTCCAAAAGAACGCAACATGGAGATGGGGACGATCCGAAGCAGCAGCTTTTGCCGCAGTCAAGCGCCTGCTCACCACCCACTCGCTGCTAGTGCAATACAGCCAGACGCTACCACTGGTATTGACCTGCGATGCATCCCCATTTGGCGTCGGCGCAGTCCTCAGCCACAGGATGCCAAACGGGAACGAAGCACCCATCGCCTTCTACTCCAGGACTCTTTCGTCGGCCGAGAGGAATTACAGCCAGATGGACAGGGAAGCGTTAGCTGCTGTGGCTGGAGTTAAACGTTTCCACGAATACCTCTACGGCCGCAATTTCGAACTAATTACAGATCATAAACCGCTGTTGGGACTTTTGGCGGGAAACCGCCCCACACCAGTCTCCCTTTCTCCACGCATGACCAGGTGGACTGTTTTCCTGGCCGCGTACTCATACAAGCTGATACATCGACCGGGCTCCACTCTAGGACATGCAGACGCACTCAGCCATTGCCCACTCCCGGATCTTTTGCCAGACCCCACTCCCGAGGTACCGGTTCTGTTAATTGACTGTTTGGACTCAGGACCGGTTTCTTCCTGCGACGTTGCCAGATTCTCTTCTAGGGACAATGTAATAAAGCAAGTTCAAACCTGGGTTTGGAGGGGGTGGCCGAAGGGAAACGCGGGCCCGGAATTCAAACTGTTTTGGGCAAAACGGGATGAACTTTCAGTATTACAAGGTTGTTTACTGTGGGGGGATCGAGTTGTTATTCCTTATGCGCTACGAAGAAATGTGTTAGAAGCGTTACATGTGGGGCATCCGGGGATCGTTAGAATGAAGGCGTTAGCAAGAAGTTACGTTTGGTGGCCAAACATGGACAAAGAAATAGAGGAATGGGTGGCCACTTGTGATCCGTGCCAAGAATCTAGACCAGCACCCCCTGAAGCACCCGCCACAGAATGGGAGAAGCCTAAAGCACCCTGGTCGCGAATACACATCGATTTCGCAGGGCCAGTCCAAGGTCAGACCTTTCTTATAGTTGTGGATGCATACTCCAAATGGCTAGAAGTAGTCCTAATGACTTCAACCACGGCAGAGGCAGTCATTAAGGTACTACGGCGACTTTTCACCACTCATGGCCTGCCCGACCTCCTGGTCTCCGATAACGGGCCCCAGTTCACGGCCATGCAATTTGAAACGTACTTAGCAGGTCAGGGAATTCGGCATGCCCTCGTCGCGCCATTCCATCCGGCATCGAACGGACAGGCGGAGAGATTGGTGCGATCCGCAAAAGAGGCCCTCGCTAGGATGGGTCCAGGTGATTGGCAAACACGCATTGATCATTACCTCTTAATTCAGCATATTACCCCCAGCGCAACGACGGGTAGGAGCCCCGCTGAACTACTCATGGGCCGCCGTCTACGGTCTCACCTGGACCGTCTTCACCCAAATTACTCTGCCACATCGCCCCCAGACTCTACAAGCAAAATTCGGAATTTTAGCATAGGGGATTCAGTATACGCTCACAACTATGCAGGGGGAACATTGTGGATGCCGGCAAAGGTAATCGGCATCACGGGTCCACGTTCATATTTGCTGGAACTTGAAGATGGACGGAATTGGAAAAGGCACATCGATCAACTACGGGGTCGCCTGGCACACTCAAACCTACGAGCTGAGAACGAAAACTATCTGCCAGAGCAAAGTCAGCCATCCGAGAGCCCCAACACAGAGAAACACGACACCAGCGAGCCCAGGATAGAACAAGAGGTTGAATGCGAACCAGAACGGCGCCAAAGCGATGGAAGCCTACAGACCCCCGAAAGCGAAGCTGATAGAACAACCGATCCTGCAACCACTTCCGATCAACCCGAACTACGGCGTTCCACCCGGGTGAGACAAACACCCACTTATTTGAAAGACTATGTAACTAACCGGAATGCTCCATCTAAGAGGGGAGGGGTGTTAGATATTAACATATATCGCGGCAAGTCTCCTCTCAGGTCCGCTGCTACGGCGGGAAACAGGTATCGCTCTGATTGGTCGAGAGGAGTTCCCGATCCCTATAAAAGGGGAACCCTCAGACCACAGAGCAAGCTGGATCACTACTACTACTAATAAAGAGCTGTTAAGTCACTACGTGTCCGGAGTCTGTTCTCTCGTTGCCCGAATCCAACAACTTCGGTTCATATCTTTCTTCTGGGGCCTTCTATTATCCATAGGACTTATTGAATCTAATAGATCAATAGGCTATGTTTCTTGATTCTCACAGAAATAAACAGGGTGATTTAGAAATTCAAGTAAATGAGGGCAGATATGATATTGTTGCCATTACGGAAACTTGGTGGGATGAAACCCACAATTGGAACATACAGCTAGAAGGATTTAAATTATTTTAAAAAAATAGACCAAATAAAAGAGGAGATGGAGTTGCACTCTATCTAAGAAATAACTACATCTCTACAGAAATAGAGCACAACAATGATGAAAACTATCTTGAATGCATTTGGGTCAATATTAAAGGGGGGGAAATGACATTGCAATAGGTCTATACCAGTGATGGCGAATCTTTTTTGGCTCCCGTGCCAAAAGCGGGGGGAGTGCAGGGGGGTCGTGCGCGGGTGTTCCACGCCCATAATGCTATGCGTGTGACTCCCCCCCTTGCGTGCCACAGCAAATGGCTCCACATGCCACCTGTGGTTCACCATCACGGGACTATACTATAAGCCACCCAACCAAACAGAGGAAGTAGATGAACTTTTTGCGAGTCACCTAAGTAAGGTATGTAGGAAGCACATCACAATAGTAATGGGGGATTTTAACTACCCTGACATCAACTGGGAGACAAACTCTGCACCAAGTGGAAGATTGAACAGGTTCCTAACAAACCTAGCAGACAACTTTTTCCCAAAAGGTAGAAAAGGGAACAAGGGGATCAGCCATATTGGATTTAATTCTCACTAACAGAGAGGAAATGATAGAAGGTGTTGAAACTACAGGAACCTTGGGGGGAAGTGATCATGCAACATTGGAATTCAACATTATGCAAGGACATGTAGTAGAACAAAGTCAAACTAGAGTCTTGGACTTTAAGAGACCTAATTTCAATAAACTTAGAGCTTGGGAAGGATTCCCTGGATGCAACTCCTCAAGGGGAAAACAACTCAAGAAGCTTGGGAAATTTTGAAAAATGAGATTACAAAAGCCCAGTCTAGCACAATACCAATGAAGAAGAAAAATAACAGCTCTCAAAAGAAACCAGCATGGCTGCATAAAGATAAGGTGACCAACCATCCTCCTTTAGGGAGGACAGTCCTTCTTTTGTAAGTTCTGTCCTCCCTCGAAAAGTGTCCTCCTACATGTCCTCCTTTTCGATATTTGAAGACTAATCTGTTGCGCGTTAAGTGACGTATTTGTATTTCACATGACAATTCGTTAAGGCTCGGTATAGTACAGTATAAGATGCAATTATGAGACGCATGCGCTCCACACAGGAGACCTTGAGAGAGAGCACCGCGTGCAAGTGGCTTTGTTTACTTCTTACCGAAATACGATACGGCACATACGCACGCAGTAGACTCACGGCACGTCGGCAATTGAATGACTCATGGTAATTGTTTCTTTCTCAGTGAATATTCAATTGTACAGAGGTAAGTACAATTCACGTTTTATTAAACAGTTTTTAATGGTGTTTTTTTACTTCATCGCAAGTATATTGGACAGATATTGAATCTTGTGTTGAATTTTTATCTAAAGAAATGCTAGACATTAAAATAGATGACAATTGTCTCTTTGAAGAAATTTTAAGACTGAATGTATATTTAAATTCTGAAAAATTAATACAATGGGAAAATCAACACGTTGAAATTGATAAAAGATGGGTGGCTATTTTCAGCCATTTCAAAAATGAACATATTCCATGTGAAAATTTATTTATACTTGTTCAATTTACGTTGTGCTGCCCTGGAACAAATGCAGGTTGAAGGAGTTTTTTTCAATTGCCAATGATTTTTGGACAAGTGAGAAATTGAGATTGAATGTTGATACTCCAGCTGCAGCACTTGCCGTAAAATTCAATATGAAGGATATTTCTTGTTCAGATATTTCCAATATATTGTTAGAAGATGATACATTGACAAAAAATATTAATTCAATGTAAAAGTACTCATTTAAATAATAATTATCAGGCATGTAAGCATAATTACAATATAAAATGTTACAAATGTTTTTATTATGCATATATCATATTTAAGTGTATTCTTGTTGCAATGAATAAAATATTTCCTTTATTTGCGATATTTTTTTCCCAATTTATTTGTCCTCCTTTTCATTGTAAAAAAGTTGGTCACCTTAATAAAGAACTCTCCAACAAATTGAAAGACAAAAAGGATAAGTATAAAAAGTGGAAAGAGGGGCACATAACTAAGGCAGAATATCAGCAAATAGCCCAAGCATGTAAAGATGAAGTGAGGAAAGCTAAGGCTCACAATGAAGAAAGGCTTGCCACAAAAGTAAAAAATAACAAAAAAAGCTTCTTCCAACATGTTAAAAAAAAAAAAAAAAAAAGTCAAGGAAACAATTGATCCATTGCTGGGAGAAAGTGGCAAGAAGATGACAAGCAACAGGGAGAAAGCAGAACTACTTAACTCATTTTTTGCACCTGTCTTTACAAAAAGGGATAAAACAGTCCAACCTATCAAAAACAGCACCAGAAAAAAAACAGATTAGGAACACAAGTTATAATAGGGAAGAAAATGGTAAGTTTGATTTGATTTTTGATTTTATTAGATTTATAAACCGCTCCCTCTCCCCAAAGGGACTCGGGGCGGTGTACAATCAAAGGTCAAAACGTCATGGACATATACATTCACATAGACATATTACATTACATGTTACATGGAGGAGGCATAAAAACTAACAAAACCAATTTCATAAAATCTACACAGTAATAATAGCATTAAAATAACATTAAAAACTACCCTAAAATTTAAAATAACTGCCAGGAGGATTAGAAGATAAAACTAAAATTGGGCCAGGCCGGCTAGTTGGAACAGGTGGGTCTTGAGTTTCTTGCGGAAGGAGCGGAGATCGGTGGTGGTCCTAATATCGGGGGGCGAGGTCATTCCAGAGGGCTGGGCCCCTCACAGAGAAGGCCCTACTCCTGGGCGCCGCCCGCTGGCATTGCTTAGCGGACGGCACCCGGAGGAGTCCCTCTCTGTGAGAGCGGATTGGTCGCAGGGATGTATGGGGTAGGATGCAATCCTGCAGGTAACTAGGTCCTGTGCCATGGAGCGCTTTAAAGATGGTAATCAACACCTTGAAAGGCACCCGGTAGACCACAGGGAGCCAGTGCAGCTCGCGCAGGAGAGGTGTTACATGGGAGTATCTAGTACTCCCCATAATTGCCCGCGCGGCCGCATTCTGGACCAGCTGTAGTCTCCGGGTGCATCTCAAGGGAAGCCCCATGTAGAGAGCGTTGCAGTAGTCCAGACGGGACGTCACCAGCGCATGAGTGACTGTGCGAAGGGCGTCCCGGTCCAGTAGGGGGCGCAATTGGCGCACAAGGCGAACCTGGTGGAACGCCCCCCTCGCCACGGCTGCCACATGGTCATCCATCGACAGCCGGGCATCTAGGAGGACGCCCAAATTGCACGCCCGCTCCACGGGGGCCAGATGCTCGCCCCCAATGGCCAGCGATGGAGTCCACTGGTTGAACCGGGGCACCGGTAACCACAGCCACTCCGTCTTGGAGGGGTTGAGCTTGAGTCTGTTGCCTCCCATCCAGACCCGTACGGCTTCCAAGCACCGGGACATCATTTCGATGGCCTCGTTGGGGTGGTTCGGGGTGGAGATGTACAGCTGCGTATTGTCAGCGTACAGATGGTATCCAACCCCAAAACCACGAATGATCTCACCCAGCGGCTTCATATATGTGTTGAACAGGAGAGGCGAGAGGACCGAACCCTGTGGCACCCCACAAGTGAGCGGCCTCAGGGTCGACCTCTGCCCCCCTGCCAACACACATTGCGTCCGGTCAGAGAGGTAGGAGCCGAACCACCGCAGAACGGTGCCCCTCACCCCCAGCCCCTCCAGCCGGCGCAATAGGATACCATGGTCGATGGTATCAAAAGCCGCTGAGAGGTCTAATAGGACCAGGATAGAGGAACAACCCCTATCCCTGGCCCTCCAGAGATCATCTACCAACGCGACCAAGGCCGTCTCTGTGCTGTGACCGGGCCGGAAGCCGGACTGGCGCGGGTCTAGATAATCGATTTCCTCCAGGTGACGTGGGAACTGTTGTGCCACCACACTCTCTACAACCTTCGCTAAAAAGGGAAGGTTGGAGACGGGACGGTAGTTAGCTAGCTCAGTTGGGTCCAGAGAAGGCTTCTTGAGTAAGGGCCTCACAACCGCCTCTTTCAAGGCGGCCGGTAAGGACCCCTCACTCAATGAAGCGTTCACTAGCCCCAGGAGCCAGCCTCGTGTGACCTCCCAGGATGCCAGTACAAGCCAGGAGGGACACGGGTCGAGTGCTGTCACCGCTCGGGTCGCTGCCGCCGCTCCCTTTGCCATTTCTCCGCCGCTCCGCCGCTCAGGCCAACGCCGTCCCTCCGCCGCTCGGGCCTTTGCTTCCGGCTCCCGGCCCAAGTCGCCAGTCTCCATCTCCAGCCGGTACGTTCTCCTCCTTCCCCCCTGGCTATCTGACCACCCTAGAGGACCAACTTGGGTCCTAGAAAGAGCCAGGGTGGTCGCTAACTGAATTCCCGGCCCTCGGGATGGAAGATAGGGCCGGCAGCATCCCTGCCCCCGTCAAGAGCCCCCGTAGTAATGCGGAGCTCAGAGGCAGACCGCCATTCCCCTCGGAAGCTCCTCCTTCCTCTCTGTGACAGGGATCACTTTTAGAAAAGTGAGCACTTTTCTACCCTAGACGAGTTCAAATCACCAGGACCGGATGGATTACACCCCAGGGTTCTGAAGGAACTGGCAGACAAGATCCCAGAACCACTGAACAGTATCTTTCAAAGATCCTGGAGCACCGGGGAACTGCCAGAGGACTGGAAAATACGTGATGTAGTTCCCATCTTCAAAAAAGGAAAAAAAAAATAGATCCAGGAAACTACAGACCTATCAGCCTGACCTCAATACCAGGGAAGATTCTTGAAAAGATAGTTAAGCAACAATTCAGCGAACACCCAGAAGCCAACAATGTAATAACCAAAAGCCAACATGGGTTTGTCAAAAACAGATCATGCCAGACTAATCTTATTGCATTCTTTGACAAAGTGACAAAATTAGTAGACCAGAGGAATGCTGTCGATATAATTTACTTGCACTTCAGTAAAGCATTTGATAAAGTAGAGCATAACCTACTACTAGATAAAGTAGAAGAATGTGGATTAGACAGCATCACCACCAGATGGATTCGTATCTAGCTGACCAACTGCACTCAATGGAACAACATCTACATTGAGGGAAGCATGCAGTGGAGTACCCCAAGGCTCTGTTTTAGGCCCAGTACTCATCAACATCTTCATCAATGATTTGGATGAGGGGATAAATGGGGAATTCATCAAATTTGCAGATGACACCAAGCTGGCAGGAATAGCCAACACTCCAGAAGATAGGCTTAAGATACAAACTTGAACATTGGGCGCTAGCAAAATGAAATTCAATGGTGAAAAAAGTAAGGTTCTACATTTAGGCAAGAAAAACAAAATGCACAGGTACAGTATATGTGGTACCTGGCTCAATAGTAGTAACAGTGAGAGGGATCTTGGAGTCCTAGTGGACAACCATTCAAATATGAGCCAGCAGTGTGCAGCAGCCACCCAAAAAGCCAACACAGTTCTAGGCTGCATAAACAGAGGGATAGAATCAAGATCATGTGAAGTGTTAATACCACTTTATAATGCCTTGGTAAGGCCACACTTGGAATACTGCACTCAGTTTTGGTCACCACGATGTAGAAAAGATGTGGAGACTCTGGAAAGAGTACAGAGAAGCGCAACAAAGATGATTAGGGGACTGGAGGCTATAGCATATGAAGAACGGTTGCAGGAACTGTGTATGTCTAGTTTAATGAAGAGAAGGGCTAGGGGCGACATGAGAGCAGTGTTCCAATATCTCATGTTCGTGCATGCAATGGATGTGCGCTGTGCACGTGCCTGATGTGCGCTGCGCGCACATGTACAATCCACCACCCCTGCGACAACCAGCTGTTTGTTGGGGCTCACACAAGCACCGCATGCTGTGCCCGCATGCGCACTTTGCCATTTGCCATAAAAACAAGCTATAGTGGGCGGGTGGGCCAAATGATCCACTGTACCAGTATGCCCTCAGCTGCTCCCGGCCACTACCGGTACGGGTGTACCGGACTGTACCCGCAGGAACCCACCTCTGGCAAGGTGTTCCACCAAATTTGACTTAAGAGAAGCCTACTACCACATAAGGATTAAAGAGGGAGATGAATGGAAAACTGCCTTCAACTCCCCACTCGGTAACTTCCAATTTGAAGTCATGCCATTTGGCCTGCAAGGAGCCCCCACAGTGTTCATGCAGCTAATCAATTAAGTGTTGCATGAGCACCTACAAAGGGGTCCTCGTTTACCTAGATGATATTATAATATTCAGTGAAACCCTAGAGCAGTGGTTCCCAAAGTGGGCGGTACCTCCATCTGGGGGGCAGTGGGATGGCTTAGGAGGGGTGCTAAGAGGCAAGGGGGTGGCAGGGGGCGCTTAGAGGCAAGGGGGGCAGCAGAGGAGTGCTGGAGGTGGCCCCCTCTAGCGAGCCATTTAGAACCAGTTCGCTCACTCACCCCTGCCCATCCAGAAGCTGCTCGATCGCTCGCTCCCCCCACCTGTCCACACTATTCTAGCCCTGCCCACCGCTCACTGATTGGCTGGCTCACCAATCGCCCTGCCTGCCTCTAAGAGCTCTATCTAAACCCAGTTACCTTTTTTTCTGCTTGGCTTTCTATAGATAGGGCTCTTAGAGGCAGGCGGGGTGATTGGTGAGCCAGCCAAACAGTGAGCGGTGAGCAGAGCTAGCATAGTGCGGACGGGCAGAGGGAGCGAGTGATCAAAGGGATGCCCCTTCGCCTCCCTTTGCTCCCACTTTGTCTTGATGAGGTCGCCGCAGCTGCTGGTCATGGACAGATGGAGGTAGACAGAGTGGCGCCGCAGCCTGGGCGGGTGGGAGAGCAAGCGAGCTGCCTGATCCTCCATCGCTCGTCCGCCCGGGCCACTCTGGCTACCTCTGTCCGTCCACGACTGGCAGATGCAGCGACCTCATCAAGACAAAGTGGGAGCGAAGGGAGGCGAAGGGGCCTCAGTGCCCTGCCTGATCCTCCTTCGCTTGCTTGCTATTTTGCCTGCATGGGGCGCCTCGGCAGAAGCCCTTTGCTGGTGGCCAGACCTCCCCTCGGTGACTGCCGGTAGGTTGCGTGGTGCGGACAGAGCCTAGGAGGTAAGTTTCCGCCGCCATCCCCACCCCCGTGAACGTGCTTGCAGGCGGCCATGCAGCCCTGCACTATAAGCAAGCCAGGGTTCCTTGCAAGGCTGCTGAATCCTAAGGGAGATGCGAATGGGACCAAAATTTGAAAAACAGGTGAAATTCTTTCTGGAGACCAGAAGCAAACACACACACACACACAGCAAAAGTGTCTGGTTTTGAACATAATCCTCCCTAGTGCTTGGGGGGAAAATAGAGGAACATTTGGATATGCATTTTGAATTAACTTGGGAAGAAAATTGCTAAAATCACTTTTAGCTGTGTTCTGCATTAAGGATTCATGCAGTAGCATTTCTTGTTGAATTAGCAGAGTAATATTTACTCTAAGATAGTTTTATCTGTCTTATAATGTGCGTGGGTAGAGGATTTAGGCATAAATGCAATGTTTGCCTGTGATTATATAATAAATTCACAGCTTATACATTTGAATTAGATGTTTTTCAATTCATGTTTAGCCTATATTTGATATACTTGTATTCAATTAAGTCAATGGAAGAGGTAGGAAACTCCATTAGTGATTTATATGTCAATGCGTTGATTCGTACTAAAATGTTTAGCTTAAAGAAGTTATAAGGAATCACAAATATGAGTGTGGAAAATGTAATGTAGTTGTGGATGACCCTTTGCATGAGTTGTATTGGGAAAATATTAATATTAATATTATTATTAATATTGATATTAATATTAATATTATTATTGATATTAATATTGATATCGATATTAATATTAATATTAATATTAATATTAATATTAATATCAATATTAATAATAATATTGATAATAATAATAATATTGATAATAATATTAATATTAATAATAATATTGATAATAATATTGATAATAATATTGATAATAATAATAAATCGTGTGTTGTCCCGATTGTAATTGGAGCCCTTGGAGCAATACCTAAAGGACTACCTCGCTATTTGGAAATTTTAAATTTATCAGATTTGAACATTCTGATTCTACAAAAATCCTCCCTACTTGGAACAGCTTATATCCTTCGACGTTACCTTAACTGTTCCTAGGTCCTTGGTTAGGATTCGAGCTGTTGAGCTATCAACCAGCCCCAAAGGCTGTGAATCTCACCAAAGATTAACCACGATATAATAATAATAATGATAATGATAATGATAATGATAATGATAATGATAATGATAATGATAATGATAATGATAATGATAATGATAATGATAATGATAATGATAATAATAATAATAATAATAATAATAATAATAATAATAATAATAATAATAATAATAATAATAATAAAATGATTCCCCAAAGAAGTAAAAGGCTACATTTTGCTAGAGTTATTCTTTGCTTCCAAACTGTTGAGGAAGGGGATTGGACTCCATTGTCTATATTTCCCTTTCCACCCCCATGGTTCTTTAGTGAAAATTATAACCCAAGAACATATAGATCTGTTAAAATGTTCCCATTCTCACTTTCCATATTGGTAATCCCTAGGTACCATGCAATAATCTCATCAAATAATTCAAACAAATGTTAGTTTAGAAGAACACCTGACGGCCGTGACCAGGGGGGCCTTTACCAGGTTTGCCTGGTACATCAGTTGCGCCCCTTCCTGGATCGGGATGCTCTGTGCACAGTCACTCATGCCCTCGTCCTTTCTCGCCTGGACTACTGCAATGCTCTCTACATGGGGCTACCCTTGAAGAGCACCCGGAGGCTTCAGCTGGTCCAGAATGCGGCTGCGCGGGTTGTCATGGGGGTACCTAGGTGCTCCCATGTTACACCCCTTTTAGGTGGCCTGCACTGGTTGCCGGTTGTTTTCCGGGTGTGATTGAAGGTATTAATTATGACCTTTAAAGCGCTCCATGGCTTAGGCCCAGGGTACCTGCGAGACCACCTACTGCCACCAGTAGCCTCCCACCGTCCAGTACGATCCCACAGAGTTGGCCTCCTCAGGGTGCCGTCGGCCAGACAGTGTCGGCTGGTGACCCCCAGGGGGAGAGCCTTCTCTGTGGGAGCGCCTTCCCTCTGGAATGAGCTGCCCCCAGAGCTTCGCGTAATCCCTGACCTCCGGTCCTTCCGACGCGCCCTAAAAAGTTGGCTTTTCCAGCAAGCCGGCCTGGCCTGTTAATTTTAACTTATTTTAAATGTATTGTCTTTTAAATTCGGTTTGTTTTTTTGGATATGTATTTAATTTTTTAAAACTTTTGGGATGTTTGTTTTTTTAATGTTGTACGCCGCCCTGAGTCCTTTTGGAGAAGGGCGGCATATAAATCCGAATAAACAGAAACAAACAGAAACAGAAACAGAAACATTGAGCTGAAGCCAAAGTTCAAGAAATCGTACCAAGAGTTTTGGTTACAGAAAGAAATTTCTGATCACTATCCTGCACTATGGACAGTGGTTAAGAAGCTCATTGTTGCATTTCCAACATCATATTTGTTGGAACGTGGCTTCAGTGTGGTCATCCAACTTCTCTCCAAGCAAAGAAATCGATTCCAGATTACTGAACGTGGTGATTTAAGACTCCTGCTAAGTGACTTAAAACCAGACATTGGGAAACTGATATCACTTTATCAAGCCCATCCATCACATTAAGAATTTAGTGAACAGTGAAGTAGTTACTAAATTTTACTAAGTTTACTATGTTACTAGTTACTAAGGTTCTTGATAAATGACTATCAGACTTTGAAAACCTGGTATCACTGGATCATGTTCAACAATTTTGTTGAATTAACATTAACTACAAAGATTTTTAAATTGGATTTTGAATAAATGTGCAATTAATTGTTACAGTTTTGAATTTTACTGTTACTATCTTCCTTCTGTCATGCAAACCGCCCAGTCACATGACTCCCCCAGCCACGCCCACCAAGCCACATCCATAGAACCGGTCGTAAAATATTTGAATTCCACCACTGGTTGGGGGCACTGAGGATCAGTTTGTAGCACCAAGGGGGCGGTGGACTGAAAAAGTTTGGGAACCACTGCCCTAGAGGAACATGTAAAGCTAGTATGGCAGGTACTGAAAAAACTCCTCACCACCAAGGTTTATGCAAAGCTGTCAAAGTGCAAATTCCACAAAACTTCCCTAGATTACCTAGGCTACTGGATATCCAGTGGAGGGGTAAAAATGGACTCAGGGAAAGTAAGAGCCGTGCTTGACTGGCAGCCCCCACGTACTCGCAGACAACTTCAAAGCTTCCTGGGGTTTGCCAACTTTTACAGGCAATTTATCCCGGCATTTGCAGAAGTTGCCCTACCCCTAAGAGAACTGTTAAAGACATGGTCTCCTCTGATGATGCAAAAGCCAAACCAAAAAACTCACCAACACCGATAGAAGGTGGGCCATTTGGGAAAAGCAAGTCTACACTGTCAGATGGGCCCTCCTCACATGGAGATATTTCCTAGAGGGGGTGAAGTTCATTTTGAGGTCAGGGCTGATCACAGAAACCTCAAAACCCTGAAAACCTCCAGGAAATTGTCACCCAAGCAAGTCCAATGGGCACAGTGCTTCAGATGATTCAAATTCGAACTGAAGTGCTACCTGGCAGGAAAAAAAACCTGTTAGCAGATGCCTTGTTAAGAAAACCAGAGTTTGACAGCTGCCGGGAGGAGGTAGTCCACGCCATCATTCCCCCTGCACAACCAGCAGCACAAGACACCACCAGAAGCCAAGCCAGACGGCCACCCAACCCCATCTGTGACAAACTGACAGCTGCATTAAAAACCGCACTACCGGCCAACCCCTGGTTCACTGACAATAAAGGTGTCTTGACCATGAGGGATGGACTAGCATGGAAAGGATCCAAACTGTATGTTCCTGCGAGCTTGAGACTGGAGGTGTTACAGCAAAGCCATGACTCAAAGCTAGCCATTTACTTTGGATTCCTGAAAACCCTTCACCTCACTAGGAGGCAATTCTGGTGGCCAAAGATGAAGGCAGATGTAGAAGATTACGTCAAGAGTTGTGCCGCCTGTGCTGCCATGAAAATGAGACCAGGAAAGCCCCCTGGACTCCTTCAGCAAGTGGAAAGCCCCAGCAGACCTTGGGATGAAATAGCAATGGATTTTATAGATGAACTCCCAGAGAGTGGGGGGAACACAATAATCTGGACAGTAATTGACTTATTTTCCAAGCAAGCCCTCTTCACTGCTTGCTCCAGACTGCCTTCTGCGAAGAAGCTAGCTAAACTGGTCATCAAACACATCTATCGACTGTACAGAATACCCCACCGAATCATCTCAGATCGAGGAGTCCAATTCACGGCCAAGTTTTGGAAGGAGTTCCTGAGATCCGTCAGATCCACACAAAGACTTAGCTTGGTTTTTCATCCGAGTACGAATGGTGAGGTGGAACAAGTGAATGAAACTGGGCGGACTTATTGCTGTTTGCAGAAGTGGCTTACAATAACGCTGTGCACAGCAGCACTGGATTGACCCCTTTCCAAGTTACCAGTGGCATGGAATTTGTCCCTATGCCCAAGCTGCCCAGAGAGCCCCCTTCTTCAATGACGTTGACAGAGTGGATGGAGTCCCTGAGGAAAGGGTGGGAGAATACAAAGAAAGTGCTGGCAGACGCTGCTGAGGAATATAAAAAGCAGACAGACAAGCACTGTTCTCTTCAACCCCCCTTCCAAGTGGGAGACAAAATTTTCTTCTCAACCAAATACGTACGATTGAGACTGCCTAGTAAAAAACTGGGACCTAAATTTCTAGGTCCATTTCCAATACTGAACCCAGTGACAGTTCAGCTTAGCCTCCCCCGCATACTAGGGAAAGTGTATCCTGTGTTTCACTGTAGACTACTTAAACCAGCCCTTGGGTCTAGGTTAAGACCTTAGATCCAGCCACCCTCTCCACCTATAGTAGTGCAAGGAGAAACCCATTATGAAGTTTTAAAAAGTTTAGATTCTAGATTGTATAGAGGTCAGTTGCAATATTTAGTTCATTGGAAAGGGTACCCTTTGCCTGAAGCTACCTGGGTTAAAAGTTGGAATGTAAAGGCACATAGACTGTTTAAGCAATTCCATGATAAATATCTGGATAAGCCAAAAGGTCCCTGGGGTGGGGGGAAGTGGTTAGGTGTACGACTTTAAACCCCTGTGTTACTCTCATTACAGAATATGATTTTCTGCTGAGGGGGCAATGGCCTGTCAGACCTGGAAGCCATCTTTTACATTGGACCTTCAGGCATGACACATTTTCTGCTGTGGGAAAATGGGATGGGGGATTATATGGAGTATGGGTGGTATATAGTCTAAATAACATTCCTTTCTCAGAGAGTCAAGGACACTTTGCCCTGCAGCTGCAATTGTGTGACTGGGAGGCATCTCCAGTTTTGGATGGTGCCAGATTGGATCATGTAATGGACATGTGGGTGCTGGGCAGGGACTTGAACTTTCATTTGGGTGGGGAAAACCTGGAAAGTTTCAGATTCGGGTTTTCCCAGATGTACCAATATGACATATCTAATAAAATGGAACTTTGAGGACACTCAAGCCTCGGAGTCTTCTTTAATTGGGGGTGTTACCTGGAACCCTGACAATATCAGCAAGTAGCCCGAGCCTGCAAAGGTGAAGTGAGGAAAGCTAAGGCTCACAATGAACAAAGGCTTTTGACAAAAGTAAAAAACAACAATAACAACAACAAAAAGCTTTTTCCAACATGTTAAAAACAAGAAAAAAGTCAAGGAAACAATTGGTCCATTGCTGGGAGAAAGTGGCAAGAAGGTGACAAGCAACAGGGAGAATGCAGAACTACTTAACTCGTTTCTTTGAAAGATATGGTTCAGTGGTTCTGAGATCTCATCTGCCAGTTCCTTCAGAACCTTGGGGTGTAATCCATCTGGTCCTGGTGATTTGAACTCGTCTATGGTAGACAGGTGCTCACTTACCATTTTCTTCCCTTTTTAAACTTGTGTTCCTAAACTGTTTTTTGTTGCGCTCTTTTTGATAGGTTGAACTGCATCTACATGGAGGAAAGTATGCAGTGGAGTACCCCAAGGCTCTGTTTTAGGCCCAGTACTCTTCAACATCTTCATCAATGATTTGGATGAGGGAATAAATGGGGAATTCATCAAATTTGCAGATGACACCAAGCTGGCAGGAATAGCCAACACTCCAGAAGATAGGCTTAAGATACAGAAGGATCTTGACAGACTTGAACATTGGGTGCAATCTAACAAATGAAATTCAAGGGTGAAAAAAGGTTAGATGAGAAAAATGCACAGGTACAGTATATGTGGTAACTAGCTCAATCGTGGTGTCTGTGAGAGGAATTTTGGAGTCCTAGTGGACAACCATTTAAATATGAGCTAGCAATCTGCTGCAGCTGCCAAAAAAGCCAACACAATTCTGGGCTGCATAAACAGAGGAATAGAATCAAGATCATGTGAAGTGTTAATACCACTTTATAATGCCTTCGTAAGGCCACACTTGGAATACTGCATCCAGTTTTGGTCGCCATGATGTAAGAAAGATCTGGAGACTCTAGAAAGAATGCAGAGAAGAACAACAAAGATGATTAAGGGACTGGAGGCTAAAACATATAACGAATGGTTGCTGGAACTGGGTATGTCTAGTCTGATGAAAAGAAGGACTAGGAGTGACATGATAGCAGTGTTCCAATATCTCAGGGGCTGCCACAAAGAAGAGGGAGTCAAGCTACTCTCCAAAGCACCTGAGGGTAGGACAAGAAGCAATGGGTGGAAACTAATTAAGGAGAGACGCAACCAAGAACTAAGGAGAAATTTCCTGACAGTTAGAACAATAAATCAGTGGAGCAAGTTGCCTCCAAAAGTTGTAAATGCTCCAACACTGGAAGTAACCATTTGTCTGAAGTGGTGTAGGGTTTCCTGCCTAAGCAGGGGGTTGGACTAGAAGACCTCCAAGGTCCCTTCCAACTCTGTTATTCTATTCTGTCTATTGGCCTGGGAGTTTTGTTTGCTATGGGATTATTACTTGAAACCCTGACATTGAACCAACTTTCCTAACTTTTCACTCCAACCCGAGCAGCTTTCTGGGGTCCTGAGCTCCGGCTGCTCCCCAGTCTACCCTAGGAACAGGAAGACTCAGAGAAGACGAGATGAAGAAGAAATGGGATGAGACTGCAGGAGCTTGCGGAGTGAACCTGGGAAGCCAACAGTATCCTTCAGAGACCCAACAGGTGGCAGAGACTGTGGCAGAGATCACGTGCCAGGTGGGTACCCAGCCCGAAGTCTGCACTGAGTGGCCCATCTCTGAGGACCTGTATCAGGCACAGGAAGACCTCGGCGGGTGAGGTTCGTTCTAGGAGCCAGTGAGGGATCTTCCTGTAACCTCGACATGGGAGTCAAGGACCACCATCCTCAAGTGGAGGGCAACAGGACCACTGGCCCCATTCCAACAGGTGTCTCCAGGTTAGCAGTGCCCATCTCACTGCGAAAGCCTCCTTTTCCCATGCGGCCCATTGTCTCTCTGTGTCTGTGAGCTTGCGGGCGGTATAGGCGCAGGGTTGTAAGTTTCCTTGGTTGTTTCTTTGGAGTAGCACCTCTCCCACTGCCATGTCACTGGTGTCTGCCTGGATCACGAAGGGTTGCTCGGGGTCAGGATGCTTCAGCACCGGCTCCTTTGCAAACATTTCTTTTAGTGTTTCGAACACCTTTTGGCAGGATAGGTCCCACTGTAGGGGTTGTCCCGGACAAGATTTCATTCCTGGGCTCCCTGTCTTCAGGAGGTCTGTAAGGCGTTTGGCAATCTTCGCAAAGGAGGGGATGAATTGCCTATAAAAGTTCGCGAACCCTAGGAAGCTTTGTAGCTGTCTGCGGGTGCGAGGGGGGTGCCAGCCTAGGACAACTTGCATTTTGGTGGGTCCATCTCTAGTCCCTCATTTGACACTCGATAACCCAGGTAGTCTAACCATGCACGGTGGAATTTGCATTTTGATACCTTGACGTACAGGTTAGCTGCCAGAGGTTTTTCCAGGACTTGGCAGACTAGGGATATATGGTCATCCATGGTCTCAGTGTAGATGAGGATGTAATCCAGGTAGACGAGGACCCCCTTGTAGAGGTGCTCATGCAGCACCTTGTTTATTAACAGCAGAAATACTGCTGAGGCCCCCTGCAGTCCAAAAGGCATCACTTTGAATTGAAAGCTCCCTAGGGGGCAGTTGAACGCTGTTTTCCACTCCTCTCCCTCTCTGATACATACTCGGTAGTATGCTTCTCTGAGGTCTAGTTTGGTGAAGACTTTTCCCTTGGCCAGATGAGATAGCATCTCCTTCATGAGGGGAAAGGGGTATAGGTTGTGTACGCTCACGGCAATTTATCCCTCAAAAGTCCACACACAATCTCATAGTTCCATCTTTTTTTTTCTTTGAAGAGGACTGGCGCTGCGATCCGTGGCTTGGCTGGCTCAAGGAACCCACTTGCTAGGTTTTTGTCTATGTATTTGTGCATCTCTTGCATTTCCTGGGGCGTCATGGCGTTCAGTGTGGGCTTGGGTAGTTTTTCCCCGGGGATGATTTCGATGACGTAGTCTGCCTCACGGTGAGGAGGCAGAACATCGCACTGGGCCGCGCTGAATACTTCTGCGAGGTCCTGATATTCCCTCGGAATCAGTTTGGCCTCTGGGGTTTTGTCGGATGTGGTTGCCAGTTGTTCTGGTTGGCTCTTTGGGGGGGTATCCTGTGTGGGTGGTGTTTCTGCTTGCTGGTGTGGGAGGGGTTGGGGGCCCCTTGATATCCTAAGTCTGCAGGTACCCCCTTGCCACCAGATGGTCGGTCCCCACTTGTCTAGCCAGGAAAGTCCCAGTATGACTGTCTGTCATTTTGGGGGCTATTACGCATCGAATTACTTCCCAGTGATCCACTAGCTCTAGCCTCACTGATTCGGTCAGGTGGGTGGCATAGGCTCCCCCCATTAGGGACCCATTGACCTGTTCGTACCGGATCGGGTGGGCCAGTCTTTTTGCTCTGATCCCCAGTTTCAGGACTGTGGTTTGGTTGATCAAGCACCTCGTGCAACCTGAGTCTATTAGGGCTTGAAAATCCCCCTGGTTTCCTGTTTTTGGGGCTGTAAGGTGTATTGGAAAAAGGAAAGGGTGAATTGGTTCACTCACCATTGGGTCGTTTTCTCCCTCGTCCTCACTGTCATAGGATTCAGGCGACTGGTCGTCGTTGCCTGGGGTTCCACCGCTTTCGCCTGAGGGGGAAGGAGCGTCTGCAGCCTGGAGGGCTTTCCGGGACATGTTGGTGGCTCGTTTGGGGCCCCGTTCTGGTTGTGCCCTGTGTGGTGGGTCTGGCCTTCATTTTGGGGCTGGGGTTGGGCACACAGATGCCATGTGACCCATCCCCTCGCATCTGTAGCATTTCAGTGGAGTTCGAAGGAGGGCTGGTCTCAGGGCACCAGCAGCCGCTCTGGTAAAGGGGGTAGCCTTCCAATGACCCTCCTAAATTCACGGATCTTCTCTTTGATGGGGCGGCCCCTCTACTTTAGGTTGCTGCGTTCCTCTTCCGCATATAGGTCCACCTCCGCCTCCTCAAATCTGGCCTCTAGCAGTTGCAGGAAGTCATCTAGTCTTGCAGTTGAGGAGCTCTCCTCTTGTGGAGGGCTGCTAGCCATTCCCTTGCTACTCCCTCTAGCCCCTCTGCGATGGTATTCACCATGGCTCTGGGGGATGGGTAAAGGTGCCCATAGCGTTCTAGGTGGATATCAGCTGAATCAAGGAATAGAGCTAGCTGGTCTGAGTCCCCGTCAAACTTTCCCCTGAATTGGGGCGGGTCATTCACCCCTACTTCTCCAACCTCCTGTCAGCCTCTGTATGCTTGCACCTGATATGGCTGGCTATCTTCCTCACCTCTAGTTCACAGAGAGGGAGGGGGTTGCTTGCCCTGGGCAGCCTACCTGCTGCGTGGGAGAGGCACTGGTTGCCGTTTTGGGCTCCTTCTCCTTCTATTGGGTGGAGGAGGGGGGCTGCACTCTAGTCTGCATCTCCTCCCATCAACAGGATCAGATATCCCTCCCCTCTCTTTTGGGTGGCATGATGGCCCCTCATCATGAAGGTTGGTCTGGTCAAAATCCTCCCTCAGTTGCTCTATTGCACTCCCCAGGCATTCCATCTGGGGCTTTGGGAGCCTGGCTTGTGCCCAGTCCCACCTCCAGTCCACCCTTGCCAGCTCGCTTGAGACCCTTCCCTTTATCTGGGAATTGGGGTAAGGGAACTCAACTTCAGCTGCCTTAGGGGCTAATTTTCACCAGTACTCATCCTTTCTTGCTTCTGCCGCTGGGAAAGGCATCGCAGCTGGGATGTCTGGAGCTTTGATGTCTGGGGCGGGCCGAACTCCTCCAGCTGAAATCAGGCTTTCTTCCGATAATCCACCTTCTGCCATGGTTGCCTGATTTTCCCTCCAAGCACCCCAAATATCGGGAGGTGATTGGAGAGCTGGGATTCAGGAAGCCTGGAAATCTTGATAGATTTTAAAAGTCAGAATTGGCTCTCTGTGAAGTTTCCAAAAGTTGCCCTAAGTAAATTACGAGCCTCAAGACAAAGTTCAAAAGAAATCCAGTCATTTTTTAGGAGCAACATTTTGGCATTTTCTTCTGCTGTGGAGCCAATTCTGATTTCCGCTTAATGGCATTTGAACTTTCCCCCTGTTTCCCCCCCCCACCTCCGTCTGTGTCATAAATCACATCTACGAATGAGGCGCTGCGGCAGGCTATGAACTTGCGCACCACACACACCAGTTGTAGAAATATGAGATCTGATTCTGGCCAAAGGTATGCATGGAATTCTCCTTCCTTTTCTATGTCAGCTTGATAATAGTCATGGAAACGCTTTACAAGCTTACAGCTGGCTTTGATCTCTTCCCAGTGTTTCAGAGAAGCTGCCCAGCTTAAGTGGGGAGGAAAGAGAGCATGGTTGAGAGCCTGCTTTGAACTCTTCCCCTGCCCAGCTTAAGTGGGGAGGGAGGAGAGTGTGGGGTAGAGAGCCTGTTTTGACCTCTTTTGGGAAATTTAAAGAAGCTGTCCAGCTTAAGTGGGGAGGGAGGAGAGTGTGTGTGAGAGCCTGCTTTGAGCTCTTTCCCTTCCCAGCATACATGGGGATGATGGAGAATGTGTGTGAGAGCCTGCTTTGGGCTCTTCCCAGGGTTTTAGAGATGGCGCTCATCTCAAGTGGACGAGGGAGGAGAGTATGTGTGAAAGCCTGCTTTGAGCTCTTCCCCTGCCCAGCTTAAGTGGAGGAGGGAGGAGAGTGCGTGTGAGAGCCTGCTTTGAGCTCTTCCCGGGGTTTTAGAGAAGCTGTCCAGCTTAAGTGGAGGAGGGAGGAGAGTGTGTGTGAGTGCCTGCTTTGAGCTCTTCCCCTGCCCAGCTTAAGTGGGGAGGGAGAAGAGCGTGTGCGAGAGGCTGCTTTGAGCTGTTCCTGGGATTTTAGAGAAGCTACTCAGCTTAAGTAAGGAGGGAGGAGAGTGTGTGAAAGCCTGCTTTGAGTTCTTCCTGAGATTTTAGATCAACTACTCACCTTAAGTAAGGAGGGAGGAGAGCGTGTGTGAGAGCCTGCTTTGAGCTCTTCCTGGAGTTTTAGAGAAGCTGCTCAGTTTAAGTTGGGGGGTGGGAGGTGGAAAGCGTGTGTGAGAGCCTGGTTTGAGCTCTTCCCCTGCCCAGCTTAAGTGGGGAGGGAGAAGAGCGTGTGCGAGAGGCTACTTTGAGCTGTTCCTGGGATTTTAGAGAAGCTACTCAGCTTAAGTAAGGAGGGAGGAGAGTGTGTGAAAGCCTGCTTTGAGTTCTTCCTGAGATTTTAGATAAACTACTCACCTTAAGTAAGGAGGGAGGAGAGCGTGTGTGAGAGCCTGCTTTGAGCTCTTCCCGGGGTTTTAGAGAAGCTGTCCAGCTTAAGTGGATGAGGGAGGAGAGCATGTGTGAAAGCCTGCTTTGAGCTCTTCCCCTGCCCAGCTTAAGTGGAGGAGGGAGGAGAGTGTGTGTGAGTGCCTGCTTTGAGCTCTTCCCCTGCCCACCTTAAGTGGGGAGGGAGAAGAGCGTGTGCGAGAGGCTGCTTTGAGCTGTTCCTGGGATTCTGATTATTTGGATGGGTGAGCGAATACCTTTGGCAATATAGTGTATGTATCAGTGGTGGGTTCCTACCGGTTCGCACCGGATCGCGCGAACCGGTTGAAGATCGAACCCGGAAGTAACCGGACCCGGAAGTAACCGGGAACCGGCACCGGTCCTGTCACTTTATCCCCCTTGCCATCCCAACGGAGCTCGCTCGCTCCCCCGCCCGTCCGCACTAAGCTAGCTAGCCCAGCTAGCCGCTCATTGATTGGCTGGAGTTCAGCCAATCAGTGAGCGGGCTGGAGGCGACCCGTTTAAAAGCGGGTTGTCCTCCATTTCAAAACTCCCTTCTCTTCGCTGGGAGCTTGCTGCTTCCTTCAGGTAAGCAACTAAGCGCGAGGGGGGGCGGGAGGCTAGCTTCGGCGAGGAAAGGCCTCTAGGCCTTCCCTCGCTGAAGCGGCGGGCTGGCGTGGGCCGTGCGGGCGGTGGGCAGCTAGCTTCACCCAGGAAAGGCCTCTGGGCCTTTCCGGGACGAAGCGCCGGGGTCGCGTGGAACGCGCGGCCGCCGGGAAGCTAGCTTCGCCCGGGAAAGGCCTCTGGGCCTTTCCGGGACGAAGCGCCGGGGTCGCGTGGAACGCGCGGCCGCCGGGAAGCTAGCTTCGCCCGGGAAAGGCCGCTGGGCCTTTCCGGGACGAAGCGCCGGGGTCGCGTGGAACGCGCGGCCGCCGGGAAGCTAGCTTCGCCCGGGAAAGGCCGCTGGGCCTTTCCGGGACGAAGCGCCGGGGTCGCGTGGAACGCGCGGCCGCCGGGAAGCTAGCTTCGCCCGGGAAAGGCCGCTGGGCCTTTCCGGGACGAAGCGCCGGGGTCGCGTGGAACGCGCGGCCGCCGGGAAGCTAGCTTCGCCCGGGAAAGGCCCCTGGGCCTTTCCGGGACGAAGCGCCGGGGTCGCGTGGAACGCGCGCCCGCCGGGAAGCTAGCTTCGCCCGGGAGAGGCCCCTGGGCCTTTCCGGGACGAAGCGCCGGCGTCGTGTGGGACGCGCGCCCGCCGGGAAGCTAGCTCCGCCCGGGAGAGGCCCCTGGGCCTTTCCGGGACGAAGCGCCGGCGTCGCGTGGGACGCGCGATCGCCGGGAAGCTAGCTCAGCCCAGGAGAGGCCCCTGGGCCTTTCCGGGGCGAAGCTCCGGCGTCGCGTGGGACGCGCGACCGCCGGGAAGCTAGCTCAGCCCAGGAGAGGCCCCTGGGCCTTTCCGGGACAAAGCACCAGGCTGGCGTGGGCGGCAAGCCTCCGCGAGGCTAGGCCAAAAGCCCCCCACCCTCCCCTCTCCAGCCTCGCCTGGCTGGCTAAGCCCTAAGAGTCTTAAACAGTCTTACCTGTCTTCCTGCCTCTCTGCCTGTCTGCTGCCTGTTGCATCGGAGAGCTGCTGATTCTGCCTGCTGGTAAGTAACCTGGTTTTTTTTCTTTTATTTTTTTAATGTATTTTAAAATAATATTTTATTTATTGTGCATAGAATTTTTTAAAATATTTTTACTTAAAAGTATTGAGTGTAGAATATTTTAAAATGGTTTACTTCAATTTATTGTGTATGGATTCTTTTTTAAAATTGTCTCAGACTATTTTAAAAAAGATTCTATCCAAAATAAATTAAAATAAACCATTTTAAAATATTCTATACTCAATACTTTAAAATGTATTGTGTATAGAATTGTTTTAAATTGTTTTATTGTAATTTATTGTGTATTGAATGTTTTTAATGGTTTCATTTTAAATTATTGTGTGTGGAGTAGTTTGAAATGGTACAGTATAAATTATTGCTGGTGGAATAATGGTTACAGTTGGTACAATACCTTAAAATAGTTATAGTATAAATTATTGCTGGTGGAATACTTAACAATGGTTTTTAAGGATTTTTTTTTATTTATAGAATATCTTTTTTAAATTATTGTTTGGGAATTTTTATGTTTTAATTGTTTATAAAATATATTTACTACAAGAAATATTATTCCTTTTTGCAAATGTTTTCTTTGTGGTGCAATATGTTGCTTAAAAGTGTTCAGACCAGGTTTATATATCTCAAAGTGGGTGCTTTTCTATGGGCAGGCCAGGTTGGTGCAAGGCAGCTTTGCCAGATTTTGTGTGTTTCTATGTGATACCTGGTTGTTTAGGTAATTGTGAGGTGGTTGCTGGTTCTGTGAGCTTCCTGGCACTGTCCTTTATAATTTCCCACAATGCCTTGATGGTTTTTATTCCAGTGGCTTTGTCTTTCCTGTCCTTAGGGTTAGGGGGAAAAAAAACACTGGTTTCATTTGCAGTCTTGGGGGGGGGGGGGGCAAAAAGGAGAAAGAGGGAGGAGGTGGGGGAAAGTGGGATCCTTGCTGCTTTCTGAGCTTGGTGGTTTTTTTTACAGACATTTCACTACCAAACTAGGTAACATCATCAGTGCTAGATGGGGTTGTGGGGAAAGGAGGAGGAGGAGAAGTCGAAGGACAAAAAGGAAAAAGATAAGGAGGGAGAGGACTGTGGGGTCCTTTGGTGTTCTCTGAACCTGGTGGTTTTTAATTATTTTTAGGTAATTTTTATTTATTTATTGTTTATAGAATGTTTATTACAAGAAATGTTATTCCTTTTTGCAAATGTTTTATTTGTGATGCAATATGTTGCTTTTAAGTGTACAGGTTGGTGTATGGTATGTGTCTCAAGGTGGCTTCTTTTCTATGGGCAGGCCAGGTTGGCGCAAGGCAGCTTTGCCAGATTTTGTGTGTTTCTGTGTGATACCTGGTTGTTTAGGTAATTGTGAGGTGGTTGCTGGTTCTGTGAGCTTCCTGGCACTGTCCTTTATAATTTCCCACAATGCCTTGATGGTTTTTATTCCTGTGGCTTTGTCTTTCCTGTTCTTAGGGTTAGGGAAAAAAACTGGTTTCATCTGCAGTCTTTTGGGGGGGAATTTTTTTTTTTTTTTTTTTGTGTGTGTGTTTTCCTGGCACTGTCATAGTTTGTGTTTGTGGGTATGTAATGTCCTGCAGTTATCTACACATTAATAATGATCAAGTACTAATAATATTTCCTTATACATTTTAATGACCTTTCCTTTCATAATTGGTGTTTTCTTTCATACTTTTAGATTTCTAATTGCTGTTTCTGTTAGTTAGCAATTGATAAAACAAATTCCACGTGAAAAAGTATTCAAAGCCTTCTTGGTTTTAATTGTCAATTTATTCATTCTTGCACATTCTAATATTTATTCATTTTCATATCTTTGTTTTTTCCACTGTTGTGCAAACACAATTCCAACAGCTGTTAACATGTGTAAAATTAAATATGTATTTATTCCCTTCTGTAAGTAGCTCTTTTATTGTTTTGTGTACTTATTTTAATCTTATTTAAGTAGTAAGTGCACAAAATAATAAATTTCCTTTTTTATATTTTCTTTTTGTAGATCATTCATTGGGGCAAAAAATTCAGTGACATTGTCTTGGCCACTCCCATCCGGTCACATGACTGCCAAGCCACTCCCACCCGGTCACATGGCCGGCAAGCCACTCCCACCTGGTCACATGGCCGGCAAGCCACTCCCACCAGGTCACATGGCTGGCAAGCCACTCCCACAAAGGAGGCCACACCCACAGAGTAGGTTCCAAAAAATTTTGAAACCCACCACTGGTATGTATACATTATTATCATTATCAATTATTTATTTAACGATATCTATTGTCACTAAGTTTCACTAAGTTTAACTAGTTTTAGATTATACCCTTTCATCTATCAACCTGTATCTTTCCAGTAGCAAAACAATCTCATGTCTTCTGCCATTGGTTAATTAATTAATTAACAATTAATCAGTGGAACAGCTTGCCTCCAGAAGTTGTGAATGCCCCAACACTGGAAGTCTTTAAGAAGATGCTGGATAGCCATTTGTCTGGAACGGTATAGGGTTTCCTGCCTAGGCAGGGGGTTGGACTAGAAGACCTCCAAGGTCCCTTCCAACTCTACTATTATATTGTATTGTATTGCTGCAGATAGTGGAATTGCCGCCAAGGCCAACTGTCCGGCATACCAACCTGATGATGGGTTTTGAAGCTGCAGCCCACATGACACCTGTGGGGTGTGCGGATTGGACTGGGGGATGGGGTTACTAGGGGGAGGGAGTTGGGTCACATATTGATATCTATGATTACGCATGCTTTTGCCTCAGATCTTGCTTTGCTTAGCTGCTATCTACTCATTACCAGTAAAAGTACTCTTAATTCTGAAATATGGAGTTGAGTGGTCTCTTTCTTGGTTACTGATGGAGGCTGCCCTGACATATACATTATTATTGTATTATAATAGTTTCTCTAATATCATATGCCAACTTACACATTTCAGCACATTCCATTGCTCATATCATCAGTCTAATATATATGTATACATTTATTAAACATTCATTGAATATAGCTATTATTACATACTAAATTTAAAGTAAATTTATATTATGACATTTCATTACATCATCCTGGACTCTTCCAATGATATTACATCTTTATATTCTATTCTATATAGAATTGTTTATCTTTTATTAAAAAAAATATTTTCCACATCATCTCCATGGTCTTCACTTACAGCTTATATAAAATTCCATATTGTCAATCTAGTATATATAAATGCATTATCATTATTAATCTTTTGTTTAACTATAACTATTATTACTTTGTCTTATACATAATACTCAAAATTTAACTACGTTTAGCTTAATTTTATTGTGACATTTCATTTAATCATCCTGTATCCTTCCAGTAGTAGTGCAGTCCAATATCTCTTGCCATTTGTAGAATCTGTATTCTAAATGTTTTCTTGATAAGTCTTATGTGAACTTCTTTTGGCAACTTGTTTTTCATTGTATATTTTGTAGAGACTCGAGACCCTCCATCTGTTCCTTTCATCAGCTGGGCTTTGGTTATCACTGGTGCTTCTGCCAAAAACACTCTCATTGTTTCTGCCAAGTTTTCTCCCCTTTCTTCATCTATGTTTTGAAGCATGAGATAGAGTTCCAGTTCGTCTACCTCTCCTTTTAGTGTTCCACACGTATCATTTCCCTCCTCTCTCAGTTTACTGTCAGCGTCAACAATTTTCTCATCACTTTGTTCATGTTTTACTGCAATTTTTTGAACTCTATCTTCAACTTTCATCATTGTATCATCAATATTCTCAGCTCTTCCCTCCATTCCTTCTGTTCTTTGTTCTATAAACTCCAGATTTTTTTCTATTATTTCTGTGCTTATTAGGATTTTTTGAATTTCTAACATAATTCTTTGCAATGTTAATTCCTCTTCTTCTTCATGTTGTGCCATCTTTCCAAGTTGTAAACACTGCCACTAGGACATCCAAGACTTTTTGCTAGGTTTCAAAGAAATTCAGTGTAATCTTTCAAGTCAGGGCTTTCTCTTTACTCCAAAAGAACACCTGTATAAACAAGACGTGTTTTCTCTCTGGCCCTTTCAGTAAGCAAAGCCAATGGCCTTGAGATAACAGATGTAACCAAGCCTCCAGCCTCTAGATGGCAATGTTACTTCTTGTTTCTCTACTTTTAGCTCCCTCTTTAAGCTCCGAGTTTAAGAATAGAAAAAAAGTGTTTAAAAGTTCCGACCCAGCCAAGCATTTAGAGGAAAGAGATTCTTAGTCCACAAATACAAATAATGAACAAAAATAGAAGAAGGAGAAAAAGGACCAGTCCAATTTAAAAGTAAGAGGCATTTGTAAAAATTCCATCCATAGAAAAGGAATGAAATTAAAGAAAAAAGGATAACACAATAGTTTTAATTCAAGCTAATCCGCCACTTGCTCTCTGCTATCTTCAATTTTAGTTTTACTCTAATTCTTTTTGGGTGTTCTCTTCTCTAATTATAAAATTTATCTCACCAATTTTGACACACCCTCTCTCCTGCTCTGCTTCCATTGCAGGGGGGCTGTCTCAACTTTATGCAGCTTCGGCTGCTTCTCTTGAAGCCGAAAAAAAAGCTTCACCTGGATCAATCAGAGGCTTTGCGATGCCCCTGAGATCAGCAGGTTGTACTCTTCTCTACCACCGTCTCTACGGGATGGTTTAGGTCCAAAAAGGACCATCCAGCAACAGAGATTTCAACAGCAATCCTGGAGCTCCAAGATTGCATGTTGTGTTGTAGCGACGTCAGCCCCGGAAGTCCCCCCCCCTACCCATCTTATGTGGGGAGGGAGGAGAGCATGTGTGAGAGCCTGGTTTGAGCTCTTGCCCTGCCCAGCTTAAGGGGGGGGGAAGAGAGTGTGTGTGAGACCCTGCTTTGAGTTCTTCCCCTGTACAACTTAAGTGGGGAGTAAGGAATGTGTGTGTGAGACTCTGCTTTGAGCTCTTCCTGGGATTTTAGAGGAGCTGTCCAGCTTAAGTGGGGAGGGAGGAGAGCCTGTGTGAGACCCTACTTTGAGGTCTTCCCCTGCACAGCTTAAGTGGGGAGGGAGGAGAGCGTGTGTGAGATCCTGCTTTCAGCTCTTCCTGGGATTTTAGAGGAGCTGTCCAGCTTAAGTGGGGAGGGAGGAGAGCGTCTGTTTGAGCCTTTTTTTTTTTAGCTCTACCCCTTCCCAGCTTAATTGGGGAGGGAGGATAGTGTGTTGAGGTCTTGCCCTGCCCAGCTTAAGTGGGGAGTGAGGAGTACGTGTGTGAGAGTCTGCTTTGAGCTCTTCCTGAGATTTTAGAGAAGCTACTCACCTTAAGTAAGGAGGGAGGAGAGCTTGTGTGGAGGCTGCTTTGAGCTCTTTCCCTGCCCAGCTTAATTGGGTAGGGAGGAGCGCATGTTTGAGATCCTTCTTTGAGTTTTCCCCCTACCCATCTTAATTGGGAAGGGAGAAGCGCATATGTGAGAGCCTGCTTTTATCTCTTCCCCTGCCCAACTTAAGTGGGGAGTGAGGAGTGTGTGTGCGATAGCCTGCTTTGACTTCTTCCTGGAGTTACAGTATAGAGGAGCTGCTAATCTTAAGTATGGAGGGAGGAGAGCCTGTGTGAGACCCTACTTTGAGTTCTTCCCCTGCACAGCTTAAGTAAGGAGGGAGGAGAGCGTGTGTGAGAGCATACTTTGAGGTCTTCCCCTGCCCAGCTAAAGTGGGTAGGGAGGAGAAAGTGTGTGAGAACCTGCTTTTAGCTCTTCCCCTGCCCAGCTTACGTGAGCATGATAGAGACTGTGTTTGAGAGCCTGCTTTCAGCTCTTCCTGGCGTTTTAGAGAAGCTAGTCATCTTAAATAAGGAGGGAGGAGAGAGTGTGTGAGAGCCTGCTTTTGGCTGTTCCCCTGCCCAGGTTAAGTGGGGATGGAGTAGAGCGTGTGAGAGGTCCTGCTTTGAGCTCTTCCTGTGGTTTTCGAGAAGCTGTCCAGCTTAAGTGGAGGAGGGATGAGACCGTGTGTGAGACCCTGCTTTGAGTTCTTCCCCTGCCCAGCTTAGTGGGGAGGGAGGAAAACCTTTGTGAGAGCCTTCTTTGACGTCTTACCGTGGTTTTCGAGAAGCTGTCCAGCTTTGGTGGGGAGGCAGGAGAGTATGTGTGAGAGCCTGATTTGAGTTCTTCCCCTGTGCAGCTTAAGTGGGGAGGGAGGAGAGCATGTGTGAGACCCTGGTTTGAGTTCTTCCAATGCCCAGCTTAAGCAGGGTGGGAGGAGAGTGTGTGTTAGAGCCTGCTTTGATCTATTCCTGGGTTTATAGAGAAGCTACTCATCTTACGTAAGGAGGGAGGAGAGCTTGTGTAGAGGCTGTTTTGAGCTCTTCCCCTGTCCAGCTTAAGTTCGGAGGGAGGAGAGCGTGTTTGAGATCCTGCTCTTAGCTCTTTCCCTGCCCAGCTTAATTGGGAAGGGAGAAGAGCGTGTTTGAGAGCCTTTTTAAAAAATCTCTTCCAGTGCCTAGCTTAAAGGAAGGGCCAGTGTGTAGCAGAGTTTAATGTGTGGCTAAAGGAGTGGTGTAAAAGGGAAGGCTTTGGTTTTATTAGTCATGATGCCTGCAGCTGGTCCAATGAAAAACTGTACAAAAGAGATGGTTTGCACCCATCCAAGAAAGGGACTGAGTTACTTGGCATTAAATTCACAGATTTTCTGGATAAACATTTAAACTGAACAGCGGGGACAGAGAATTAATTGATACAGAACATTTTTGTCCCCAGCAATCTAAAACTCATAGGATTATCAGTGCATGTAACATAGATGTTTGTGCGGGTAAGATTATCACTCCTGCTGTCAAGCAAAACCAAGCATTTAATAGTGAGTGCCATACCATGTGCATGACTCATACAAGTGGCAAGAAAATAGGGGCAGTCAGGCATAACACAGGTTATGTAGGCAGTAAACACAGGGTCAATCAAAATGGACTCAAATGTCTATACACCAATGCACAGAGTATGAGGAATAAACAGGGTGAATTAGAAATTCAAGTAAATGAGGGCAGATATGATATTGTTGCCATTACGGAAACTTGGTGGGATGAAACCCACAATTGGAACATACAGCTAGAAGGATTTAAATTATTTATAAGAAATAGACCAAATAAAAGAGGAGGTGGAGTTGCACTATATATAAGAAATAACCACGTCTCTACAGAAATAGAGCACAACAATGATGAGAACCATCTTGAATGCATGTGGGTCAATATTAAAGGTTGTGGGGGAAATGACATTGCCATAGGTCTATATTACAGGCCACCCAACCAAGCAGAGGAAGTAGATGAACTTTTTGCTAATCAGCTAACTAAGGTATGTAGGAAGCACACCACAATAGTAGTGGGGGATTTTAACTACACTGACATCAACTGGGAAACAAACTCTGCACCAAGTGGAAGATCCAACAGGTTCCTAACAAACCTAGCAGACAACTTTGTTTCCCAAAAAGTAGAGAAGGGAACAAGGGGATCAGCCATATTGGACTTAATTCTCACTAACAGAGAGGAAATGATAGAAGGTGTTGAATCCACAGGAACCCTGTGGGCAAGTGACCATGCAATATTGGAATTCAACATTATGCAAACACAAGTAGTAGAACAACGTGAAACTAGAGTCTTGGACTTTAAGAGAGCTAATTTCAATAAATTTAGAGAGCTTGGGAAAAATTCCATGGATGAGAATCCTCAAGGGAAAAACAACTCAAGAAGGTTGGGAAATTTTGAAAAATGAGATTACAAAAGCCCAGTCTAGCACAATACCAATGAAGAAGAAAAGTAACAGCTCCCAAAAGAAACCAGCATGGCTGCTTAAAGAACTCTCTGACAAATTGAAAGACAAAAAAGATAAGTACAAAAAGTGGAAAGGGGGGGGACATAACTAAGGCAGAATATCAGCAAATAGCCCCAACATGTAAAGAGGAAGTGAGGAAAGCTAAGGCTCACAATGAAGAAAGGCTTGCCACAAAAGTAAAAAATATCAAAAAAAGCTTCTTCCAACATGTCAAAAACAAGAAAAAAAGTTAAGGAAACAATTGGTCCATTGCTGGGAGAAAGTGGCAAGAAGGTGACAAGCAACAGGGAGAAAGCAGAACTATTTTACTCATGTTTTGCATCTGTCTTTACACAAAGGGATAAAACAGTCCAACCTATCAAAAACAGCACCACAAAAATCAGATTAGGAACACAAGTTGAAATAGGGAAGAAAATGGTAAGTGAGTACCTGTCTACCCTAGACGAGTTCAAATCACCAGGACCGGATGGATTACACCCCAGGGTTCTGAAGGAACTGGCAGACGAGATCTCAGAACCACTGAACTATATCTTTCAGAGATCCTGGAGCACCGGGGAACTACCAGAGGACTGGAAAAGAGCTGATGTGGTTCCCATCTTCAAAAAAGGGAAAAAAACAGATCCAGGAAACTACAGACCTATCACCCTGACCTCAATACCAGGGAAGATTCTGGAAAAGATAATCAAGCAATGAATTAGTGAACACCTAGAAGCAAACAAAGTAATACCCAAAAGCCAACATGGGTTTGTCAAAAACAGATCATGCCAGACTAATCTTATTGCATTCTTTGATAATGTGACAAAATTAGTGGACCAGAGGAATGCCGTCGATATAGTTTACTTGGACTTCAGTAAGGCATTTGATAAGGTACACCATAACCTACTACTAGATAAAGTAGAAGAATGTGGGTTAGACAGCATACACCACCAGATGGATTCGTAACTGTCTGACCAACCGCACTCAACGTGTAGTCCTCAATGGAACTGCATCTACATGGAGGGAAGTATGCAGTGGAGTACCCCAAGGCTCTGTTTTAGGCCCAGTACTCTTCAACATCTTCATCAATGATTTGGATGAGGGAATAAATGGGGAACTCATCAAATTTGTAGATGACACCAAGCTGGCAGGAATAGCCAACACTCCAGAAGATAGGCTTAAGATACAGAAGGATCTTGACAAACTTGAACATTGGGCACTATCTAATAAAATGAAATTCAATGGTGAAAAGAGTAAGGTTCTACATTTAGGCAACAAAAACGAAATGCACAGGTACAGTATAGGTGGTACCTTGTTCAACAGTAGTAACTGTGAAAGGGATCTTGGAGTCCTAGTGGACAACCATTTAAATATGAGCCAGCAGTGTGCAGCAGCTGCCAAAAAAGCCAACACAGTCCTAGGCTGCATCAACAGAGGAATAGAATCAAGATCACGTGAAGTGTTAATACCACTTTATAATGCCTTGGAATACTGCATTCAGTTCTGGTCGCCACGATGTAAAAAAGATGTGGAGACTCTAGAAAGAGTGCAGAGAAGAGCAACAAAGATGATTAGGGGATTTGGGCTCTTCCTGGGGTTTAATAGATGCTGCTCAGCTTAAGTGGGGTGGGAGGAGAGTATCTGTGAGACCCTGATTTGAGCTCCTCCCGGGATGTTCGTGAAGCTGTACAGGTTAAGTGGGGAGGGAAGAGTGTGTGTGAGAGACCCTGCTTTGAGTTCTTCCCCTGTGCTACTTAAGAGGGGAGTGAGGAGTGTGTGTGTGAGAGTCTGCTTTGAGCTCTTCCTGGGATTTTAGAGAAGCTACTCAGCTTAGGTATGGAGGGAGGAGAGTCTGTGTGAGGTCCTGCTATTAGCTCTTCCCCTGCCCACCTTAAGTGGGAGGGAGGAGAGCCTGTGTGAGACCCCTATGTGAGAGCCTGCTTTGAGCTAGTCCCCTGCGCAGCTTAATTGGGGAGGGAGGAGAGCGTGTGTGAGACCCTGCTTTGAGTTCTTCCCCTGTGCTACTTAAGAGGGGAGGGAGGAGTGTGTGTGTGAGAGAGCCTGCTTTGATCTATTCCTGGGGTTATAGAGAAGCTACTCAGCTTAGGTAAGGAGGGAGGAGAGCTTGTGTAGAGGCTGCTTTGAGCTCTTCCCCTGTCCAGCTTAAGTGGGGAGGGAGGAGAGCGTGTTTGAGATCCTGCTCTTAGTTCTTTCCCTGCCCAGCTTAATTGGGAGGAGAGGAGAGCTTGTGTGAGAGCCTTTTTTAAGCTCTTCCAGTGCCTAGTTTAATTGGGAGTTAGGAGAGCGTGTGTGAGAACCTACTTTGGGCTTTTCCTGGGTTTTTATAGATGCTGCTCAGCTTAAGTGGGGCGGGAGGCGAGCGTCTGTGAGACCCTGATTTGAGCTCCTCCCAGGATGTTTGAGAAGCTGTACAGGTTAAGTGGGGACGGAAGAGAGTGTGTGTGAGACCCTGCTTTGAGTTCTTCCCCTGTTGAGCTTAAGTGGGGAGGGAGAAGAGCGTGTTTGAGATCCTGCTCTTAGCTCTTCCCCTGCCCAGCTTAATTGAGAAGGGAGGACAGCGTGTGTGAGGTCCTGCTATTAGTTCTTCCCCTGCCCAGCTTAAGTGGGAAGGGAGGAGAGTGTGTGTACTGCTCTACCATGGCGTTCAGTCTCTCTGCCGCCCTATTGGTGCTCAGATGAAAAGCTGAACTAAGACCCTGGGAAGACCCAATGGACCGCAGGAACTCCCTCCAGAACTTAGCTGTGAACTGGAACATTCTGTCTGAGATAATTCTTTGAGGTACTCCATGCAGGCTGTAGATCAAGAACAGTTTAGCCAGCTTGTGAGACGAGGGTAGTCCGCTGCAGGGTATGAAGTGTGCCTATTTGGAGAACAGCTCTATTACAGTCCAAATCACTGTGTTTCCCCCACTTTTCGGCAACTCTACAATAAAGTCCATTGCAATCTCCTCCTCCCATGGCCTCTTTGGCTCTGCTACTGTTTGCAGCAGTTCGGTGTGTGTGTGTGTGTGTGGTGTTTCCTGGTCGTCTCTTCGTTGCAGATGGTGCAACTTTTCACGTAACTATCCACATCTACATAATCGGAAGTATGATTCTCTGAGGTCTAGTTTGGTGATGACTTTTCCCTTGGCCAGATGAGATAGCATCTCCTTCATGAGGGGGAGGGGTATAGGTTGTGTACGCACACCCCATTTATCCTTTGAAAGTCCACACACAGTCTCATAGTTCCATCTTTTTTTTCTTTGAAGAAGACTGGTGCCGCGACCGGTGGCTTGGCCTGCTCGATGAACCCCCTTGCTAGGTTTTTGTCTATGTATTTGTGCATCTCTTGCATTTCCTGGGGCGTCATGGCGTTCAGTGTGGGCTTGGGTAGTTTTGCCCCGGGGATGATTTCGATGACGTAGTCTGCCTCACGGTGAGGAGGCAGAACATCGCACTGGGCCGCGCTGAATATTTCTGCGAGGTCCTGATATTCCCTCGGAATCAGTTCGGCCTCTGGGGTTTTGTTGGATGTGGTTGCCAGTTGTTCTGGTGGGCTCTTTTGGGGGGTTTCCTGTGTGGGTGGTGTTTCTGCTTGCTGGTGTGGGAGGGGTTGGGGCCCCCTTGATATCCTAAGTCTGCAGGTACCCCCTTGCCACCAGATGGTCGGTCCCCACTTGTCTAGCCAGGAAAGTCCCAGTATGACTGTGTCTGTCATTTTGGGGGCTATTACACATCGAATTACTTCCCAGTGATCCACTAGCTCTAGCCTCACTGCTTCGGTGAGGTGGGTGGCATAGGCTACCCCCATTAAGGGACCCGTCAACCTGTTCGAACTGGATCGGGTGGGGCAGCCTTTTAGCTCTGATCCCCAGTTTCAGGACTGTGGTTTGGTTGATCAAGCACCTCGTGCAACCTGAGTCTATTAGGGCTTGAAAATCCCCCTGGTTTCCTGTTTTTGGGGCTGTAAGGTGTATTGGAAAAAGGAAAGGGTGAATTGGTTCACTCACCATTGGGTCGTTTTCTCCCTCGTCCTCACTGTCATAGGATTCAGGCGACTGGTCGTCGTTGCCTGGGGTTCCACCGCTTTCGCCTGAGGGGGAAGGAGCGTCTGCAGCCTGGAGGGCTTTCCGGGACATGTTGGTGGCTCGTTTGGGGCCCCGTTCTGGTTGTGCCCTGGGTGGTGGGTCTGGCCTTCGTTTCGGTGCTGGGCACACAGATGCCATGTGTCCCATCCCCCCGCAACTGTAGCATTTCAGTGGACTTCTAAGGAGGGCTGGTCTCAGGGCCTGCTGTGGTGCTGTAGTTCCCCATTGGCTGGGTGGTTTCAGGTCAGGTTGACCTCTCTTTTCTTTGTCCGGTTGCTTTCTCATGTCGTTGGCACGCAGCCCACCATCAACTGTTGTTGCTACTCGGAACCACTCAGAGAGTCGATTTGGGATGTCACGGTATGCGGTTACCTGGCCAATTTGCGTGTCCAGGCTTGTTCTGAAAAAGTGCAACAGCAGCTGCTCTGGTAAAGGGGGTAGCCTTCCAATGACCCTCCTAAATTCACGGATCTGCTCTTTGTGTCAACTTGCGTTGCCATGACTATTATCAGGCTGGTATGGAAGGGGAAATTCCATGCATGCCTTCGGCCGGAGTCGGATCTACAGCCTAGTTGGAGAATATGAGTTATGACGCAGGACAGAAGGGAGGTGATACAGGGGTAAAGTTCAAACGCAATTAAGCGAAAGCAGTTTTGGCTCCACAGGAGTCCAGGAGTCCACGCCAGAACGTCGAGCCTAATAAATGATTGGATTTCTTTTGAACTTTGTCTCAAGGCTCGTAAATTAATTAGGTCATCTTCTGGGAACTTCACACTTTGATGGGGCGGCCCCTCTGCTTTAGGTTGCTGAGTTCCTCTTCTGCATATGGGTCCTCCTCTGCCTCCTCAAATCTGGCCTCTAGCAGTTGCAGGAAGTAATCTCTGTCTTGCAGTTGGGGGGCTCTCCTCTTGTGGAGGGCTGCTAACCATTCCCTTGCTTCTCCCTCTAGCCCCTCTGCGATGGTATTCACCATGGCTCTGGGGGATGGGTAGAGGTGCCCATAGCATTGTAGGTGGATATCAGCTGAATCAAGGAATAGAGCTAGCTGGTCTGAGTCCCCGTCAAATGTTTCCCTGAATTGGGGCGGGTCATTCAGCCCTACTTCTCCAACCTCCTGTCAGCCTCTGTATGCTTATGCCTGATATGGCTGGCCATCTTCCTCACCTCTAGTTCGGAGAGAGGGAGGGGGTTGCTTGACCCAGGCAGCCTACCTGCTGCGTGGGAGAGGCACTGGTTGCAGTTTTGGGCTCCTTCTCCTTCTATTGGGTGGAGGAGGGGGGCTGCACTCTAGTCTGTGTCTCCTCCCATCAACAGGATCAGATATCCCTCCCCTCTCTTTTGGGCGGCATGATGGCCCCTCATCATGAAGGGTGGTCCGGTCAAAATCCTCCCTCAGTTGCTCTATTGCACTCCCCAGGCATTCCATCTGGGGCTTTGGGAGCCTGGCTTGTGCCCAGTCCCACCTCCAGTCCACCCTTGCCAGCTCGCTAGAGACCCTTCCCTTTATCTGGGAACTGGGGTAAAGGAACTCAACTTCAGCTGCCTTAGGCGCTTCTTTCCACCAGTATTTATCCTTTCTTGCTTCTGCCGCTGGGAAAGGCAGGCTCTCACACACACTCTTCTCCCAACTCACATAAGCTGGGCAGGGGAAGAGCTCAAAGCAGCCTCCACACAAGCTCTCCTCCCTCCTTACTTAAGCTGAGTAGCTTACCTAAAACCCCGGGAAGAGCTCAAAGAAGGCTCTCACACTCACTATCTTCCATCCCAACATAAGGTGGGTAGGGGAAGAGCTCAAAGCAGGCTCTCACACATGCTCTCCTCCCTTCCCAATTAAGCTGGGCAGTGGAAGAACTCAAAGCAGGGTCTCACACAGGCTGTCCTCCCTCCCCACTTAAGCGGCACAGGGGAAGAACTCAGACCAGTCTCTCACACACATTCTCTTCCCTCCCTACCTAAGCTGGACAGCTTTTTAAAAATCTTTGAGTTCTTCCACTGCCCAGCTTAATTGGGAAGAGAAGAGAGGGTGTGTGAGAGCCTGCTTTGAGATCTTCCTGGGGTTTTATAGATACTGCTCAGCTTAATTGGGGAGGGAGGAGAGTTTGTGTGAGACCCCCTGTGTGAGAGCCTGGTTTGAGCTCTTCCTCTGCCCAGCTTAATTGGGAAGGGAGGAGAGCATGTGTGAGAGCCTGCTTTGAGCTGTTCCCCTGACCAGCTTAAGTGGGTAGGGAGGAGAGCTGTTATCGAGACTTTAGAAAAGCTGCCCAGCTTAAGTGGTTAGGGAGGAGAGTGTGTGAGAGAGCCTGCTTTGAGCTGTTATTTAGACTTTAGAAAAGCTGCCCAGCTTAAGTGGGGAGGGAGGAGAGTGTCTGAGAGAGCCTGTGTCAGCCTCTGCTTTGCTGCTCGCTTTCGGCTGCCATTGAAATGGGGAGGGGGGAGGAGATAAATGGTATTTGGGAGGGGAAGTTTGAGCACAGGAGTGAATGAAGAAGGGAGTCGTTTTCTCACCATCTACTGCGCATGCTGCAGATATGGAATTGCCGTCAAGGCCAACCATCCGGCATACCATCCTGATGATGGGTTTTGAAAGTGCAGCCCACATGACACCTGTGGAGTGTGGGGATGGGACTGGGGGTTCGGATCACTAGGGGGAGGGAGCTGGTCACATATTGATATCTATGATTGCGTGCGCTTTTGCCTCAGATCTTGCTTTGCTTAGCTGCTATCTGCTCATAATCAGTAAAAGTACTCTTAATTCTGAAATATGGAGTTGAGTGGTTTCTTTCTTGGTTACTGACATTAAGCAAGAACTCAGTTTCGCATTCAACCCGGAGTTAACACCTTCCGAGGGGAGTGCAATAAAAAATTCAAACTTCAAAAGAATGTCCCAGCCAGGCAGCGACCAGGAGGATGACATGGAAGCAACTGCATCTTCTTGCCCTCTGGAAACAGAGCGAATGGCTGGATTACACTTGGAAGAACAATCCGTCCACCCCAGATGGACATTTGGAGTGGGGCAGAAGTATGATCCCGAGGAAACTCCATTTGGGGTCACCACAAGGAGACAGAGGCGACCAGCTGCTGTGTGTCAGGGGGTCGAGGAGGAGAACCTTATGATGTCTCAGGCCATGAGACTCTTCGAAAAGGCATGGGAGAGACGACGCTTGCGTGAGAGTGATCCTGGGAGAGAAGACCTTTCCCCAGAAACAGAGAGAACTGCAGAGGGTCTGTTCTGCCCGAAAGAGACTAGAGCCGCAGATGGGGGTGATGAGCAAGATGAACGAGCCCCAACCCCAGTAGCAGCGGCCGCCAGAGCCATCCCAAGAGGGGGAGGGTGTCCCCGCAGACGCTGGATGGCCAAAGTTCCCCCACTCGGAACGAAATTCGGTGGGGAGGCAAAGGATCTAGAATTTTTCCTGTTTCACGTATGGAATTACATGCGTCAGTATGGCGAAGAATTGCCTACAGAAGAAGCCAAGGTAAGAATTGTTACCCTGGCATTAGAAGATAGGGCGGCTGCCTGGATGGTTGCTCTGCATAATGCAAATTCCCCCCTACTGAGACATTACAATCGGTTTATGGCTGCCCTGAGGAAACGCTTTGATGATCCTCTCACAGAGCGAAAAGCCAGAACTAAATTTAAAGTCCTTACCCAAGGAAACAGACCAGTTGCTGAATATGCACAAGAATTTCGTGAACTGTCTGTTTATATGAGGGGTTGGTCCGAACAAGCCCTGTTGGATGGCTTCATGGACGGTCTGAACAAAGATATATACCAGAACTGTGTAAACAGCCCCCCCACCCCTGCACATTGCAGGACTGGTATGAATTGGCAGCAGATGTAGAAATTGATTTGGCTCGAGACAAGTACCGTGATGACAGTGGAAAAGAGAAAGCTACCCAAAGAGTTCAAAAGGGGGGGAAAAGTTGGTCTACTAGCAAGCCCCGAGTCATCACTTGCTTCCGTTGTGGGAAGGAAGGCACATCGCAGCAAACTGCTGCACCAAGATGGGACCAAAACCTACTACTGGGGGAGAGAGGAAACCAAACAAACAACCTGGGAGAAGAAAAGAAACCGCATGAAAGGGGTGGAGCCATCTACGCAGGTCCATCCCACCCCAAGGGAGGGGGAACCATCCTCCTCATCGGAAGAAAGTGAAACCGAATCTGACGACAAACGTCTGGTAAGTTCCCGATCGGGCCCCATGACTATCCCAGTAGAACTAAAAGTACCCTCTACTGGAGCACAGGAGAAAATGCTGGCCCTCTTAGATTCAGGATGCACACGTTGCATCGTTAGTCCTGAAGTGGTGGAAAAACTGGGGCTGAAATTGAGAACTTTAAAAGTCCCTATTGCTTTTGCCAGCTGGACGGCTCAATAGCTGGGGGAAGCCCTGCCCATTTTGTAACTGAGCCAATAGACATGTGGATGGGAACTCACCAAGAGACTATAAGTTTTATTGTTGCGCCAGGAATGGATCGGCCCCTCATACTAGGATTACCATTTTACGGAAGTGGAACCCACACATCAATTGGCGAAAGGGGTGGCTGCGCATTTGTTCCGCAACACCTCCTGAGGGTGAGGGGGGGGGCTCCAAAGCCCATTAACGCTAAACCTAACCTAGCGGCCACTGGACAAGAGAAAATTGAGGGGGAGGAGAAAATCCCACACAAATATTGGGACCTAAAGGATGTTTTCAGTGAGAAATCCTCTGATAAGTTACCCTCTCACCGCGCAACAGATTGCAGTATTGATATTCTCCCGGGGGAAAACTCCCAAAACCCCAAATCTACTCAATGACCCCCCCCCCCCGTGAAATGGATGAATTACGGAAATTTATTGATAAAAATTTACAAAGGGGGTTTATTGAACTGGCCAGGCCCTGAGTGGCAGCTCCAGTGCTATTTAGAGAAAAAAAAGATGGCTCTCTTCGCCTCTGTGTGAATTACAAAAATTTAAATGCGGTGTCTGTGCACAATGTTTACCCCCTCCCTCTGATGAAGGACATGTTGGCCCATTTGGGTAAAGGGAGGATCTTCACAAAATTGGACTTAAGGGAGGCTTATTACAGAATCAGGATTAAGAAGGGAGATGAATGGAAAACTGCTTTCAACTGCTCACTTGGTTGTTTTCAATTCTGAGTACTCCCTTTTGGCCTACAGGGGGGAACAGCGGTTTTCATGCAACTAATAAATGAAGTTTTGCATGACCACCTATACAAAGGCGTGATAGTCTATCTCGATGACATCCATATTTACACGGAAACACGTGATGAACATGTGACATTGGTGCGTTCAGTTCTCAAAAAACTCTGCGCGGTGGAGCTTTAAGCCTAATTGTCTAAATGTGAATTTCATCAGGAAAAAATTGACTACCTTGGTTATCGCATCTCCCACAATGGCATCGAAATGGACCCAGCTAAAGTCCAACCCGTTACCGATTGGGCCCCCCCCCCCCGCACCCACAAACAATTGCAGAGTTTCTTGGGGTTTGCGAATTTTTATTGTCAATTTATTCCTTCTTTTGCCAGCATTGCGCTACCCATTACAAATCTCCTTAAGTCAAAAGGAGAGGCCAAACCCAAACCGGGAAGCCACTAAAATGGACTATGGAATGTCAGGCCGCATTCAAAAAACTAAAGCGACTCTTTGCAGCTGAACCTGTTTTAAAACACCCAGACATGGATGCGCCTTTTATCCTTCAAGCTGACGCTAGTGATGTGGCGGTAGGGGCTGTGTTACTTCAAGCAAACGCTGACGGGCACCTGCAACCTTGCGCTTACACCTCCCGGAAACTGACGGAGAGGCAATGGGCCATATGGGAAAAGGAAGCTTTTGCGGTCAGGTGGGCGTTGGTGACCTGGCGACATTTCCTTGAGGGAGCTAAACACCCTTTTGAGGTGTGGACTGATCACAAAAATTTGGAAGCTTTAAAGACCCCTCAAAAACTTTCTCCTAAACAGATGCGCTGAGCGCAACATTTCAACAGGTTCAATTTCACCCTGAAATACATCCCTGGTGGGAAACATTTTATGGCGGATGCATTATCCAGACTCCCACAATACAACAGCTAAGCGTGGTGCTTCCCGTCATCCCAGCGAAAAGTCTTGCTGCTCCAATGCTTACCAGAAGCCAAAGCACCCCTAAGTTGGAGGTCACAATGGACCTCATCTGCAAAATTAAGGAAAGCCTTGAGTCCGACTACTGGTTTAAGGAATATTCAAATAAATGCACCATGAAAGATGCACTAGCCTGGATAGGCGCTAAATTATATGTTCCTGCAAGCATGAAGCCTTTGGTATTACAACGAGCTCATGATTCCCACATGGCTGGCCATTTTGGGTTTGTGAAAACTCTGCATCTCATCAAAAGACAATTTTGGTGGCCCTCTTTGAAAAAAGACATTGAATCATACGTGGCCAGTTGTTCTGTATGTGCGGCTGCTAAGCGACCTCCTGGGAAGCCCCAAGGCCTGCTTCAAGCTGTAGCCCATCCTGAATCGCCATGGAAGGAAATATCAATGGATTTCATCGTCGAATTACCCGAGAGTCAAGGAAATACCGTGATCTGGGTAGTCACGGATTTGTTCTCTAAACAGGTTCATTTTGTGCCTTGTTCCAAGATCCCTTCAGCTAAATCCTTAGCTAAATTGTTTATTACACACGTGTACCATTTGCATAGGGTGCCAGAGCGCATAATATCAGATAGAGGGGTACAGTTCACCTCCCTCTTCTGGAAGGAGTTTTTGAAGTTGATTGGCTCCGCCCATGGGTTAAGCTCCACCCACCATCCTCAGACTAATGGTGCTTGTGAAAGGACTAATTCTGTTTTGGAGCAATACTTCCGGTGTTTTATCAATTATCAGCAAGATAATTGGACTGAACTGTTACCACATGCTGAAGTAGCATACAACAACTCTGTGCACAGCAGCACCGGTTTCACCCCGTTTAGACTTGTATTTGGACAGGACTTTGTGCCAATCCCGGAGTTTCCCCGTGAAAAACCACAAGTCTTGTCCCTTTCGGAGTGGAGTGACCAGCTCCAAAAGGTTTGGCCCATAGCCCAAAAAACGTTGGAGGCTGCTCATCGAGCACACAAGAAACAGGCTGACAAGAAGAGGGTGAAAGAAAGGGAGTGCAAGGTTGGAGATCAAGTTTTTCTGTCTACCAAATTTCTCCAAACTACCCAAAAGTCGAAGAAATTAGGGCCTAAGTATGTTGGTCCATTTCCTATTATGAAGATCATTAATCCTGTTTCTGTACGGTTGGAATTGCCAAAGTATCTCAACCGCATTTACCCCGTATTTCATGTTAACCTGTTGAAACCAGTGCACACCTCTTCTTTTCGAACACCCCTACTGCCGCCTCCTGCCCCTCTTCTCATCGAAGGAGAGCAACATTTTGAGATCAAAGAAATTTTGGATTCCAGGAGACGTAGGAATCAGATTCAGTATCTGGTCTCCTGGAATCCCCAGGTTAAGTGGGGAGGGAAGAGAGCATGTGTGAGAGAGTCTGCTTTGACCTCTTCCAGGGATTTTAGAGAAACCACTCAGCTTTAGGAAGGAGGGAGGACAGTGTGTGTGACATCCTGCTTTTAGCTCTTCCCGTATACCTTAATTTGGGAGGGAGGAGAGTGTGTGAGAGAGCATGCTTTGATCTCCTCCTGGGGTTTTAGAAAAGTTACTCACCTTAAGTAAGGAGGGAGGAGAGCTTGTGTGGAGGCTGCTTTGAGCTCTTCCCCTGCACAGCTTAAGCGGTGTGGGAGGAGAGCGTGTGTGAGATCCTGCTTTCAGCTCTTCCTGGGATTTTAGACAAGGTACTCAGCTTAAGTATGGAGGGAGGAGAGCATGTGTGAGAGCCTGATTTGAGCTCTTCCCCTCCCCAACTTACGTGGGGATGATGGAGAATGTTTGTGAGAACCTGCTTTGGGCTTTTCCCGGGGTTTTATAGATGCTGCACAGCTTAAGTGGGGAGGGAACAGAGTGTGTGTGACACCCTGATTTGAGCTCTCACCCTACCCACCTTATGTTGGGATGGAAGATAGCGAGTGTGAGTTCCTTCTTTGAGCTCTTCCCGGGGTTTTAGGTAAGCTACTCAGCTTATGTAAGGAGGGAGGAGAGCTTGTGTGGAGGCTGCTTTGAGCTCTTCCCCTGCGCAGCTTAAGCGGGGTGGGAGGAGAGCGTGTGTGAGATCCTGCTTTCAGCTCTTCCTGGGATTTTAGACAAGCTACTCAGCTTAAGTATGGAGGGAGGAGAGCATGTGTGAGAGCCTGATTTGAGCTCTTCCCCTCCCCAACTTACGTGGGGATGATGGAGAATGTGTGTGAGAACCTGCTTTGGGCTTTTTCTGAGGTTTTATAGATGCTGCTCAGCTTCGGTGGGGAGGGTGGAGAGCGTGTGTGACAGCCTGCTTTGAGCTCTCCCCCTACCCACCTTATGTTGGGATGGAAGATAGCGAGTGTGTGTGCCTTCTTTGAGCTCTTCTCGGGGTTTTAGGTAAGCTACGCAGCTTATGTAAGGAGGGAGGAGAGCTTGTGTGGAGGCTGCTTTGAGCTCTTCCCCTGCCCAGCTTAAGTGGGGTGGGAGGAGAGCGTGTGTGACACCCTGATTTGAGCTCTCACCCTACCTAGCTTATGTTGAGATGGAAGAGAGTGTGTGTGAGAGCGTGGTTTGAGCTCTTTCCCTGCTCAGCTTAAGTGGGGAGGGAGGAGAGCGTGTGTGACACCCTGATTTGAGCTCTCACCCTACCTAGCTTATGTTGAGATGGAAGAGACCGTGTGTGAGAGCCTGCTTTGAGCTCTTCCCCTGCTCAGCTTAAGTGGGGAGGGAAGAGTGTGTGTGTGAGAGTCTGCTTTGAGCTCTTCCTGGGATTTTTGAGAAGCTGCCCAGCTTAAGTGTGGAGGGAGGAGAGCCTGTGTGAGAGCCTTTTTTTTAGCTCTAACAGTGCCCAGCTTAATTGAGGAGGGAGGAGAGTGTGTTTCAGAACCTTCTTTTATCTCTCCCCCTGCCCAGCTGGATGGAGACTTTGTGTGAGGGCCTTCTTTGGGCTCTTCCTGGGGTTTTATAGATGCTGCTTAGCTTCAGTGGGAAGGGTGGAGAGCGTGTGTGACAGCCTGCTATGAGCTCTCCCCCTACCCACCTTATGTTGGGATGGAAGATAGCTAGTGTGAGTGCCTTCTTTGAGCTCTTCCCCGGGTTTTGGGTAAGCTACTCAGCTTATGTAAGGAGGGAGGAGAGTTTGAGTGGAGGCTGCTTTGAGCTCTTCCCCTGCCCAGCTTAAGAGGGGTGGGAGGAGAGCGTGTGTGAGATCCTGATTTCAGCTCTTCCTGGGATTTTGGACAAGCTACTCAGCTTAAGTAGGGAGGGAGGAGAGCGTGTGTGAGATCCTGCTATTAGCTCTTCCCCTGCCCAGTTTAAGTGGGAGGGAGTAGAGCCTGTGTGAGACCACGTGTGTGAGAGCCTGCTTTGAGCTAGTCCCCTGCACAGTTTAAATGGGGAGGGAGGAGCGTGAGTGTGAGAGTCTGATTTGAGCTCTTCCCTTGCACAGGTTAAGTGGGGAGGGAGGAGAGCGTGTGTGAGACCCTGCTTTGAGTTCTTCCCCTGTGCAGCTTAAGTGGGGAGGGAGGAGTGTGTGTGAGAGAGTCTGCTTTGGGCTTTTCCTGAGGTTTTATAGATGCTGCTCAGCTTAGGTGGGGAGGGAGGGGAGCTTGTGTGAGACCCTGATTTGAGCTCTCACCCTACCCAGCTTATGTTGGGATGGAAGAGAGTGTGTGTGAGAGCCTGGTTTGAGCTCTTCCCCTGCTCAACTTAATTGGGCAGGGAGGAGAGTCTGTGTGTGAGCCTGCTTTGAGGTCTTTCCCTGCTGCAGCTTAATTTGGCTGGGAGGAGAGTGTGTCTGTGAGCCTACTTTGAGGTCTTCCCCTGCTGCAGCTTAATAGGGCAGGGAGGAGAGTGTTTGTGAGAGTCTGCTTTGAGCTCTTCCTGGGATTTTTGAGAAGCTGTCCAGCTTAAGTGGGGAGGGAGAAGAGCCTGTGTGAGAGCCTTTTTTTTTAGCTCTAACAGTGCCCAGGAATTAGCAGATGTACTGGAAGTTTGTGCATTTGCACAGGCTGTGAGTCTTAAAAACGTCTGAGTGAATCCAGGAAGAGGGAAGAGGCAGAGGGGCTGGAAGTGTGTGTGCTGTGCAGAGGCTGTGCGTTTGGCTAGGGTGAACTCAAATCCATACAAGAATTGAAACAGGAAGGTATTGAACTCAATTGGTATTCATATGTGCAAATACATTCTAGATACAATGAAGATCGAAAAAATGAGGGCTTTTATGATAAAATGACTGAATTAGATAAAATTTTAACAGGTAACGACGAAAAAGTAATTCAAAAATTTTATGCCTACTTATTAGAGGTGAAATTATATGAAGAACAAGTTAAAGGAACTATGTTAGCTTGGGGAAAAACCTTTGGGCATGGGATTGATTTAGAAAAATGGCAAAAACTGTGGACTCAAAACTATAAAATGACAATGTCAACTGCATATAAAGAGAATTTGTATAAGATGTTTTATAGGTGGCACTTATCCCCATCGAGAATAGCAAGAATGTCTAAGAATAAATCCGAAAAATGCTGGAAATGTCAACATACGCCGGGCACATTCTACCACATGTGGTGGACTTGTTCTGAAGCTAAAAGATACTGGACTAAAATACACATGTGGTTGGAGAAAATGATACCTAAACATATAGACTTAAAACCAGAACTCTTTTTATTGGGAATAATACCAGAAATATACAACAAGGACTTGAAATATTTGATTAGAAATGTGTTAACAGCTGCTAGAATTGTATTTGCCAAAAACTGGAAAAATGAGAAATTACCAACAGAGGAAGAAATCATTCGGAAAATAATGGACTGTGCTGAAATGAGTAAACATTTGAAATTAGAGAACTAGAAGATGAGCAATTTTATAGAGTATGGGATTTGTTTTACCAATGGCTGGATAAAAAAACCTGGAAATGAAACTGTTTTTTTTTCTATTTTATCATATATGCAATAATAGAAAGTTATATTTAATGTTGTGAAAGTTTTTTTTCTTTCTTTTTTATATGTTAATTTTTTTATATGAAATAGATTACTTACTTATGCGATATATGAAGAATAATAACGTACTTAATGTATAAGACTGGGATGATTTAAATTGTTAGCTATAATTGTAGGTAGTGACTATTTTATAATATAAAATGGTTTAATGATGATGTAATGAACAATGGATACATATATAAATTGAAATACTTAATGACTACATGGATTGATAATTAACAATGGAAAATTATATTTGGAGTTGCGGATGATTGAAAATTTTATGGTTAACTGAAAGTAGAAATGTGTAATATGAAGCAATGGGATTTTTTTGATTTAATCCTTATTCTTATTTCTTAGAGATTGGTGATATTATAATCCTATAAAGGCTTACTGTTACCTAATAGATAATTATGGATTTAAGGAAATAAAGGCTACCACAAATGAAAGAATACTAATGGTAATTTGAACACACAATGCTCAATGAAATATTTAGTTATGTTTAATGGACAATCAGTGACTTTATTCTTAACTGTAAAAACCGCTGCACAAAAACTTGTAACCAAACGACATGCTTGATGAAATTGTTTTTCCTTTTTTTTTCCTTGCTCTTGTTCTGTATGTGTTGTTTTGTCTTTTTTAAAGAAAAATAAATAAATAATTATATATATAAAAAAAGAAACAGAGTGGCTGGAAGTGTGTGTGTGTGTGTGTGTGTGCACCGGCTGTGAGTTTTAAAAATGTCTGAGTGAATCCAGGAAGAGGGAAGAGACAGAGGGGCTTTAGGTGTTTGTGCTGTCCACATGCTGTGAGTTTGAAAAACGTCTGAGTGAATTCAGGAAGAGGGAATTAACAGATGTGCTGGAAGTTTGTGCATGTGCAAAGGCTGTGAGTCTTAAAAACGTCTGAAAGAATCCAGGATGAGGGAATTAGCAGATGTGCTGGAAGTGTGTGCATGTGCACGGGTGTGAGTTTCAAAAACATCTGAGTGAATCCAGGAAGAGGGAAGAGGCAGGGGGACTGGAAGTGTGTGCTGTGCACAGGCTATGCATTTGAAAAACATCTGAGTGAATCCAGGAAGAGGGAAGAGGCAGAGGGGCTGGAGGTGTCTGTGCTGTGCAAAAGCTGTGAGTTTTAAACCGTCTGACTGAATTCAGGAAGAGGGAAGAAGCAGATGTGCTGGACCTTTGTTTGTGTACACAGGCTGTGAGTCTCAAAAACGTCTGAGTGAATCCAGGAAGAGGGAAGAGGCAGAGGGGATGGAAGTGTGTGTGCTGTTCACAGGCTATGAGTTTGAAAAACGTCTGAGTGAATACAGGAAGAGGGAAGTGGCAGAGTGGCTGGAAGTGTGTTTGTGTGTGTGCGCAGGCTGTGAGTCTTAAAAACGTCTGTGTCAATCCAGAAAGAGGGAAGAGGCAGAGGGACTGGAAGTGTGTGTGTGTGCACAGACTGTGAGTCTTAAAAACGTCTGAGTGAATCCAGGAAGAGGGAAGAGGCAGAGGGGCTGGAAGTGTGTGTGCTGTGCACATCCTATGAGTTTTAAAAAGGTCTGAGTGAATCCAGGAAGAGGGAAGTGGCAGAGGGGCTGGAAGTGTGTGTGTGTGTGCTCAGGTTGTGAGTTTTAAAACATCTGAGTGAATCCAGGAAGAGGGAAGTGGCAGAGGGGCTGGAAATGTGTGTGTGTGCTCAGGTTGTGAGTTTTAAAACATCTGAGTGAATCCAGGAAGAGGGAAGAGACAGAGGGGCTTTAGGTTTTTGTGCTGTGCACATGCTGTGAGTTTGAAAAACTTCTGAGTGAATTCAGGAAGAGGGAATTTGCAGATGTGGTGGAACTTTGTGCATGTGCACAGGCTGTGAGTCTTAAAAACGTCTGATAAAATCCAGGAAGTGGGAATTAGCAGATGTGCTGGAAGTGGGTGCATGTGCACCGGCTGTGAGTTTGAAAAATGTCTCAGTGAATCCAGGAAGAGGGAAGAGGCAGAGGGGCTGGAGGTGTCTGTGCTGTGCAAAAGCTGTGAGTTTTAAACCGTCTGAGTGAATTCAGGAAGAGGGAAGAAGCAGATGTGCTGGACCTTTGTTTGTGTGCACAGGCTGTGAGTCTCAAAAACGTCTGAGTGAATCCAGGAAGAGGGAAGAGGCAGAGGGGATGGAATTGTGTGTGCTGTGCACAGGCTATGAGTTTTAAAAAGATCTGAGTGAATCCAGGAAGAGGGAAGAAACAGAGTGGCTGGAAGTCTGTGTCTGTTTGTGCACAGGTTGTGAGTTTTAAAACGTCTCAATGAATCCAGGAAGAGGGAAGAGACAGAGGGGCTTTAGGTGTTTGTGCTGTGCACAGGCTCTGCGTTTGAAAAACGTCTGAGTGAATCCAGGAAGACAGAAGAGGGGCTGGAAGTGTGTGCACAGACTGTGAATTTTATAACCTCTGAGTGAATCCAGAAAGAGGGAAGAGGCAGAAGGGCTGGAGGTTTGTGCATGTGCACAGGCTGTGAGTCTTAAAAACGTCTGATAGAATCCAGGAAGAGGGAATTAGCAGATGTGCTGGAAGTGTGTTTGTTTGGACAATAGAATGTGTTTTGTCCTCCTTTTCATTGTAAAAAAGTTGGTCACCTTAGTGTACCGGCTGTGAGTTTGAAAAACTTCTGAGTGAATCCAGAAAGAGGGAAGATGCAGAGGGGCTGGAAGTGTGTGTGTGTGTGCACAGACTGTTAGTCTTAAAAACATCTGAGTGAATCCATGAAGAAGGAAGAGACAGAGGGACTGGAAGTGTGTGTGCGTGCACAGGTTGTGAGTTTTAAAACGTCTGAGTGAATCTAGGAAGAGGGAAGAGACAGAGGGGCTTTAGGTGTTCGTGCTGTGCACAGGCTCTGCGTTTGAAAAACGTCTGAGTGAATCCAGGAAGAGGGAATTAGCAGATGTGCTTGAAGTTTGTGCATGTGCACAGGCTGTGAGTCTTAAAAACGTCTGAGTGAATCCAGGAAGAGGGAAGTGGCAGAGGGGCTGGAAGTGTGTCTTTGTCCACAGACTGTGAGTTTTAAAACGTCTGAGTGAATTCATGAATAGGGAAGAGGCAAAGGGGTTGTATGTATGGGTGGCAGAAGGGCTGGAAGTGTGTGTTTGTGTGCACAGACTGTGAATTTTATAACGTCTGAGTGAATTCAGGAAGAGGGAAGAAGCAGATGTGCTGGAAGTTTGTATGTGCTGTGCAGAGGCTGTGAGTCTTAAAAACGTCTGAGTGAATCCAGGAAGAGGGAAGAGGCAGAGGGGCTGGAAGTGTGTGTGCTGTGCACAGGCTATGAGTTTGAAAAAACGTCTGAGTGAATCCAGGAAGAGGGAAGAGGCAGAGGGGCTGGAAGTGTGTGTGCTGTGCACAGGCTGTAAGTTTGAAAAACGTCTGAGAGAATCCAGGAAGAGGGAAGTGGCAGAGGGACTGGAAGTGTGTCTTTGTCCACAGATTGTGAGTTTTAAAATGTCTGAGTGAATCCAGAAAGAGGGAAGTGGCAGAAGGGCTGGAAGTGTGTGTGCTGTGCACAGGCTGTGAGTTTTAAAAACCTCTGAGTGAATCAAGAAAGAGGGAACATGCAGAAGGGCTCGAGGTTTCTGCATGTGCAAAGGCTGTGAGTCTTAAAAACGTCTGATAAAATCCAGGAAGAGGGAATTAGCAGATGTGCTGGAAGTGTGTGCATGTGCACAGGCTGTGAGTTTGAAAAATGTCTGTGTGAATCCAGGAAGAGGGAGGAGGCAGAGGGGCTGGAGGTGTGTGTGCTGTGCACAGGCTTTGAGTCTTAAAAACGTCTGAGTGAATCCAGGAAGAGGGAATAGGCAAAGGGGCTGGAAGTGTGCGTCTGTGCACAAACCTGTGAGTTTGAAAAACGTCTGATTGAATCCAGGAAGAGGAAATAGGCAAAGGGGCTGGAAGTGTGTGTGCTGTGCACAAGCTGTGAATCTTAAAACTGTCTGAGTGAATCCAGGAAGAAGGAAAAGATAGACGGACTGGAAGTGTGTGTGCTGTGCACAGGCTGTGAGTTTGAAAAACATATGAGAGAATCCAGGAAGAGGGAAGTGGCAGAGGGGCTGGAAGTGTGTGTGTATGTTCAGGTTGTGAGTTTTAAAACATGTGAATGAATCCAGGAAGAGGGAAGAAACAGAGTGGCTGGATGTGTGTGTTTGTGTGTGTGTTTGTGTGCACAGCCTGTGAGTTTTAAAACGTCTGAATGAATCCAGGAAGAGGGAAAAGGCAGAGGGGCTGGAAGTGAGTGTGCTGTACACAGGCTGTGAGTCTTAAAAACCTCTGTGTGAATCCAGAAAGAGAGAAGAGGCAGAGGGGCTGGAAGTGTGTGTGTGTGTGCTCAGGTTGTGAGTTTGAAAAACGTCTGAGAGAATCCAGGAAGAGGGAAGAGGCAGAGGGGCTTTGGGTGTTTGTGCTTGTGCACTGGCTGTGAGTTTGAAAAACGTCTGAGTGAACCCAGGAAGAGGGAAGAGGCTGAGAGGCTGAAAATGTGTGTGTGTGTAGACAGTCTATGAGTCTTAAAATGTCTGAGTGAATCCAGGAAGAGGGAAGAGGCAGAGGGGCTGGAAGTGTGTCCGTGTGCACAAGGTTTGAGTTTGAAAAACATCTGAGTTACTCCAGGAAGAGGGAAGAGGCAGAGGGGCTGGAAGTGTGTCCGTGTGCACAGGCTGTGAGTTTTAAAAAATCTGAGTGAATTCATGAATAGGGAAGAGGCAAAGGGGTTGTATGTATGGGTGTGTGTTTATGTGTGCACAGGCTGTGAGTCTTAAAAACGTATGAGTGAACACAGGAAGTGGGAAGAGGCAGAGGGGCTGAAAATGTGTATGTGTGTAGACAGTCTATGAGTCTAAAAATGTTTGAGTGAATCCAGGAAGAGGGAAGAGGCAGAGGGGCTCGAAGTTTGTGCATGTGCACAGGCTGTGAGTCTTAAAAACGTCTGATAAAATCCAGGAAGAGGGAATTAGCAGATGTGCTGGAAGTGTGTGCTTGTGCAGCGGTTGTGAGTTTGAAAAATGTCTGAGTGAATCCATAAAGAGGGAAGAGGCAGAGGGGCTGGAAGTGTGTGTGCTGTGCACAGGCTGTGAGTCTTAAAAATGTCTGAGTCAATCCAGGAAGAGGGAAGAGACAGAGAGGATGGAACTGTGTCCGTGTGCACAGTCTGTGAGTCTTAAAAACGTCTGAGTGAATCCAGGAAAAGGGAAGAAGCAGAGGGGCTGGAAGTGTATGTGCTTTATACAGGTTGTGAGTTTGAAAAACGTGTGAGTGAATCCAGCAAGAGGGAATAGGCAGAGGGGCTGGAAGTGTGTTTGCTGTGCACAGGCTGTGAGTCTTAAAAATGTCTGAGTGAATCCAGGAAGAGGGAAGAGGCAGAGCGGCTGGAAGTGTGTCCGTGTGCACAAGGTGTGAGTTTGAAAAACATCTGAGTTACTCCAGGAAGAGGGAAGAGGCAGAGGGGCTGGAAGTGTGTCCGTGTGCACAGGCTGTGAGTTTCAAAAAATCTGAGTGAATTCATGAATAGGGAAGAGGCAAAGGGGTTGTATGTTTGGGTCTGTGTTTGTGTGTGCACAAGCTGTGATTCTTAAAAACGTATGAGTGAACCCAGGAAGAGGGAAGAGGCAGAGGGGATGAAAATGTGCATGTGTGTGGACAGTCTATGAGTCTAGAAATGTCTGAGTGAATCCAGGAAGAGGGAAGAGGCAGAGGGCCTGGAAGTGTATGTGTGCGCACAGCCTCTGAGTGTTTAAACGTCTGAGTGACTCCAGGAGGAGGGAAGAGGGAAGGGGCTGGAAGTGTGTGGGTGCAGAGACTGTGAGTCTTAAAAATGTCTGTGTGAATCCAGGAAGAGGGAAGAGGCAGAGGGGCTGGAAGTGTGTGCGTGTGAACAGTCTGTGAGTCTTAAAAACGTCTGATTGAATCCAGGAAGAGGGAAGAGGCAAGGGGCTGGAAGTGTGGGGGTGCAGAGGATGTGAGTCTTAAAAACTTCTGAGTGACTAGAGGAACTGGGAAGAGGCAGAGGGGCTGGAAGTGTCTGGGTGTGCACAGGCTGTGACTCTTAAAAACATCTAATTGGATCCAGGAAGAAAGAATAGGCAAAGGGGCTGGAAGTGTGTGCGTGTGCACAGTCTGTGAGTCTTAAAAACTTCTGAGTGACTCTAGGAAGAGGGAAGAGGCAGAGGGGCTGGAACTGTGTGTTTGTGTGCACAGGCTGTGAATTTTAAAAATGTCTAATTGGATCCAGGAAGAAAGAATAGGCAAAGGGGCTGTAAGTGTGTGCTTGTGAACAGTCTGTGAGTTTTAAAACATCTGAGTGAATCCAGGAAGAGGGAAGAGACATAGGGGCTTTGGGTGTTTGTGCTTGTGCACTGGCTGTGAGTTTGAAAAACGTCTGAGTGAACCCAGGAAGAGGGAAGAGGCTGAGAGGCTGAAAATGTGTGTGTGTGTAGACAGTCTATGAGTCTTAAAATGTCTGAGTGAATCCAGGAAGAGGGAAGAGGCAGAGGGGATGGAAGTGTGTCCGTGTGCACAAGGTTTGAGTTTGAAAAACATCTGAGTTACTCCAGGAAGAGGGAAGAGGCAGAGGGGCTAGAAGTGTGTCCGTGTGCACAGGCTGTGAGTTTTAAAAAATCTGAGTGAATTCATGAATAGGGAAGAGGCAAAGGGGTTGTATGTATGGGTGTGTGTTTATGTGTGCACAGGATGTGAGTCTTAAAAACGTATGAGTGAACACAGGAAGTGGGAAGAGGCAGAGGGGCTGAAAATGTGTATGTGTGTAGACAGTCTATGAGTCTAAAAATGTTTGAGTGAATCCAGGAAGAGGGAAGAGGCAGAGGGGCTGGACGTTTGTGCATGTGCACAGGCTGCGAGTCTTAAAAACGTCTGATAAAATCCAGGAAGAGGGAATTAGCAGATGTGCTGGAAGTGTGTGCTTGTGCAGCGGTTGTGAGTTTGAAAAATGTCTGAGTGAATCCATAAAGAGGGAAGAGGCAGAGGGGCTGGAAGTGTGTGTGCTGTGCACAGGCTGTGAGTCTTAAAAATGTCTGAGTCAATCCAGGAAGAGACAAGAGACAGAGAGGATGGAACTGTGTCCGTGTGCACAGTCTGTGAGTCTTAAAAACGTCTGAGTGAATCCAGGAAAAGGGAAGAAGCAGAGGGGCTGGAAATGTATGTGCTTTATACAGGTTGTGAGTTTGAAAAATGTGTGAGTGAATCCAGCAAGAGGGAATAGGCAGAGGGGCTGGAAGTGTGTGTGCTGTGCACAGGCTGTGAGTCTTAAAAATGTCTGAGTGAATCCAGGAAGAGGGAAGAGGCAGAGCGGCTGGAAGTGTGTCCGTGTGCACAAGGTGTGAGTTTGAAAAACATCTGAGTTACTCCAGGAAGAGGGAAGAGGCAGAGGGGCTGGAAGTGTGTCCGTGTGCACAGGCTGTGAGTTTCAAAAAATCTGAGTGAATTCATGAATAGGGAAGAGGCAAAGGGGTTGTATGTTTGGGTCTGTGTTTGTGTGTGCACAGGCTGTGATTCTTAAAAACGTATGAGTGAACCCAGGAAGAGGGAAGAGGCAGAGGGGATGAAAATGTGCATGTGTGTAGACAGTCTATGAGTCTTAAAATGTCTGAGTGAATCCAGGAAGAGGGAAGAGGCAGAGGGCCTGGAAGTGTTTGTGTGCGCACAGCCTCTGAGTGTTTAAACGTCTGAGTGACTCCAGGAGGAGGGAAGAGGGAAGGTGCTGGAAGTGTGTGGGTGCAGAGACTGTGAGTCTTAAAAATGTCTGTGTGAATCCAGGAAGAGGGAAGAGGCAGAGGGGCTGGAAGTGTGTGCGTGTGAACAGTCTGTGAGTCTTAAAAACGTCTGATTGAATCCAGGAAGAGGGAATAGGCAAAGGGGCTGGAAGTGTGTGGGTGCAGAGGCTGTGAGTCTTAAAAACATCTGAGTGACTCCAGGAAGAGGGAAGAGGGAAGGGGCTGGAAGTGTGTGGGTGCAGAGACTGTGAGTTTTAAAAACGTCTCATTGAATCCAGGAAGAGGGAATAGGCAAAGGGGCTGGAAGTGTGGGGGTGCAGAGGATGTGAGTCTTAAAAACTTCTGAGTGACTAGAGGAACTTGGAGGAGGCAGAGGGGCTGGAAGTGTCTGAATGTGCACAGGCTGTGACTCTTAAAAACATCTAATTGGATCCAGGAAGAAAGAATAGGCAAAGGGGCTGGAAGTGTGTGCGTGTGTACAGTCTGTGAGTCTTAAAAACTTCTGAGTGACTCTAGGAAGAGGGAAGAGGCAGAGGGGCTGGAACTGTGTGTTTGTGTGCACAGGCTGTGAATTTTAAAAATGTCTAATTGGATCCAGGAAGAAAGAATAGGCAAAGGGGCTGTAAGTGTGTGCTTGTGAACGGTCTGTGAGTTTTAAAAACGTCTGATTAAATCCAGGAAGAGGGAAGAGGCAGAGGGGCTGGAAATGTGTTCGTGTGCACAAGGTTTGAGTTTGAAAAACATCTGAGTTAATCTAGGAAGAGGGAAGAGGCAGAGGGGCTGGAAGTGTGTCCGTGTGCACAGGCTGTGAGTTTTAAAAAATCTGAGTGAATTCATGAATAGGGAAGAGGCAAAGGGGTTGTATGTTTGTGTGTGTGTTTGTGTGTGCACAGGCTGTGATTCTTAAAAACGTATGAGTGAACCCAGGAAGAGGGAAGAGGCAGAGGGCCTGGAAGTATTTGTGTGCGCACAGGCTCTGAGTGTTTAAACGTCTGAGTGACTCCAGGAAGAGGGAAGAGGCAAGGGACTGGAAGTGTGTGCTTGTGAACAGTCTGTGAGTTTTAAAAACGTCTGATTGAATCCAGGAAGAGGAAATAGGCAAAGGGGCTGGAAGTGTGTGTGTGCAGAGGCTGTGAGTCTTAAAAACGTCTGTGTGAATCCAGGAAGAGGGAAGAGGCAGAGGGACTGGAAGTGTGTCCGTGTGAACAGTCTGTGAGTTTTAAAAACGTCTGAGTAACTACAGGAAGAGGGACGAGCCACAGGGCCTGGAAGTGTTTATGTGCGCACAGGCTCTGAGTGTTCAAACGTCTGAGTGACTCCAGGAAGAGGGAAGAGGCAAGGGGCTGGAAGTGTGTGGGTGCAGAGACTGTGAGTCTTAAAAATGTCTGTGTGAATCCAGGAAGAGGGAAGAGGCAAGGGGCTGGAAGTGTGTGGGTGCAGAGGCTGTGAGTCTTAAAAACATCTGAGTGACTCCAGGAAGAGGGAAGAGGCAAGGGGCTGGAAGTGTGTGGGTGCAGAGACTGTGAGTTTTAAAAACGTCTCATTGAATCCAGGAAGAGGGAATAGGCAAAGGGGCTGGAAGTGTGGGGCTGCACAGGATGTGAGTCTTAAAAACTTCTGAGTGACTAGAGGAACTGGGAAGAGGCAGAGGGGCTGGAAGTGTCTGAGTGTGCACAGGCTGTGACTCTTAAAAACATCTAATTGGATCCAGGAAGAAAGAATAGGCAAAGGGGCTGGAAGTGTGTGCGTGTGCACAGTCTGTGAGTCTTAAAAACTTCTGAGTGACTCTAGGAAGAGGGAAGAGGCAGAGGGGCTATAACTGTGTGTTTGTGTGCACAGGCTGTGAATTTTAAAAATGTCTAATTGGATCCAGGAAGAAAGAATAGGCAAAGGGGCTGTAAGTGTGTTCGTGTGCACAGTCTGTGAGTCTTAAAAACGTCTGAGTGAATCCAGGAAAAGGGAAGAAGCAGAGGGGCTGGAAATGTATGTGCTTTATACAGGTTGTGAGTTTGAAAAACGTGTGAGTGAATCCAGCAAGAGGGAATAGGCAGAGGGGCTGGAAGTGTGTGTGCTGTGCACAGGCTGTGAGTCTTAAAAATGTCTGAGTGAATCCAGGAAGAGGGAAGAGGCAGAGCGGCTGGAAGTGTGTCCGTGTGCACAAGGTGTGAGTTTGAAAAACATCTGAGTTACTCCAGGAAGAGGGAAGAGGCAGAGGGGCTGGAAGTGTGTCCGTGTGCACAGGCTGTGAGTTTCAAAAAATCTGAGTGAATTCATGAATAGGGAAGAGGCAAAGGGGTTGTATGTTTGGGTCTGTGTTTGTGTGTGCACAGGCTGTGATTCTTAAAAACGTATGAGTGAACCCAGGAAGAGGGAAGAGGCAGAGGGGATGAAAATGTGCATGTGTGTAGACAGTCTATGATTCTTAAAATGTCTGTGTGAATCCAGGAAGAGGGAAGAGGCAGAGGGCCTGGAAGTGTTTGTGTGCGCACAGCCTCTGAGTGTTTAAACGTCTGAGTGACTCCAGGAGGAGGGAAGAGGGAAGGGGCTGGAAGTGTGTGGGTGCAGAGACTGTGAGTCTTAAAAATGTCTGTGTGAATCCAGGAAGAGGGAAGAGGCAGAGGGGCTGGAAGTGTGTGCGTGTGAACAGTCTGTGAGTCTTAAAAACGTCTGATTGAATCCAGGAAGAGGGAATAGGCAAAGGGGCTGGAAGTGTGTGGGTGCAGAGGCTGTGAGTCTTAAAAACATCTGAGTGACTCCAGGAAGAGGGAAGAGGGAAGGGGCTGGAAGTGTGTGGGTGCAGAGACTGTGAGTTTTAAAAACGTCTCATTGAATCCAGGAAGAGGGAATAGGCAAAGGGGCTGGAAGTGTGTCCGTGTGCACAGGCTGTGAGTTTTAAAAAATCTGAGTGAATTCATGAATAGGGAAGAGGCAAAGGGGTTGTATGTTTGGGTGTGTGTTTGTGTGTGCACAGGCTGTGATTCTTAAAAACGTATGAGTGAACCCAGGAAGAGGGAAGAGGCAGAGGGCCTGGAAGTATTTGTGTGCGCACAGGCTCTGAGTGTTTAAACGTCTGAGTGACTCCAGGAAGAGGGAAGAGGCAAGGGACTGGAAGTGTGTGCTTGTGAACAGTCTGTGAGTTTTAAAAACGTCTGATTGAATCCAGGAAGAGGAAATAGGCAAAGGGGCTGGAAGTGTGTGTGTGCAGAGGCTGTGAGTCTTAAAAACGTCTGTGTGAATCCAGGAAGAGGGAAGAGGCAGAGGGACTGGAAGTGTGTCCGTGTGAACAGTCTGTGAGTTTTAAAAACGTCTGAGTAACTACAGGAAGAGGGACGAGCCACAGGGCCTGGAAGTGTTTATGTGCGCACAGGCTCTGAGTGTTCAAACGTCTGAGTGACTCCAGGAAGAGGGAAGAGGCAAGGGGCTGGAAGTGTGTGGGTGCAGAGACTGTGAGTCTTAAAAATGTCTGTGTGAATCCAGGAAGAGGGAAGAGGCAAGGGGCTGGAAGTGTGTGGGTGCAGAGGCTGTGAGTCTTAAAAACATCTGAGTGACTCCAGGAAGAGGGAAGAGGCAAGGGGCTGGAAGTGTGTGGGTGCAGAGACTGTGAGTTTTAAAAACGTCTCATTGAATCCAGGAAGAGGGAATAGGCAAAGGGGCTGGAAGTGTGGGGCTGCACAGGATGTGAGTCTTAAAAACTTCTGAGTGACTAGAGGAACTGGGAAGAGGCAGAGGGGCTGGAAGTGTCTGAGTGTGCACAGGCTGTGACTCTTAAAAACATCTAATTGGATCCAGGAAGAAAGAATAGGCAAAGGGGCTGGAAGTGTGTGCGTGTGCACAGTCTGTGAGTCTTAAAAACTTCTGAGTGACTCTAGGAAGAGGGAAGAGGCAGAGGGGCTATAACTGTGTGTTTGTGTGCACAGGCTGTGAATTTTAAAAATGTCTAATTGGATCCAGGAAGAAAGAATAGGCAAAGGGGCTGTAAGTGTGTTCGTGTGCACAGTCTGTGAGTCTTAAAAACGTCTGAGTGAATCCAGGAAAAGGGAAGAAGCAGAGGGGCTGGAAATGTATGTGCTTTATACAGGTTGTGAGTTTGAAAAACGTGTGAGTGAATCCAGCAAGAGGGAATAGGCAGAGGGGCTGGAAGTGTGTGTGCTGTGCACAGGCTGTGAGTCTTAAAAATGTCTGAGTGAATCCAGGAAGAGGGAAGAGGCAGAGCGGCTGGAAGTGTGTCCGTGTGCACAAGGTGTGAGTTTGAAAAACATCTGAGTTACTCCAGGAAGAGGGAAGAGGCAGAGGGGCTGGAAGTGTGTCCGTGTGCACAGGCTGTGAGTTTCAAAAAATCTGAGTGAATTCATGAATAGGGAAGAGGCAAAGGGGTTGTATGTTTGGGTCTGTGTTTGTGTGTGCACAGGCTGTGATTCTTAAAAACGTATGAGTGAACCCAGGAAGAGGGAAGAGGCAGAGGGGATGAAAATGTGCATGTGTGTAGACAGTCTATGATTCTTAAAATGTCTGTGTGAATCCAGGAAGAGGGAAGAGGCAGAGGGCCTGGAAGTGTTTGTGTGCGCACAGCCTCTGAGTGTTTAAACGTCTGAGTGACTCCAGGAGGAGGGAAGAGGGAAGGGGCTGGAAGTGTGTGGGTGCAGAGACTGTGAGTCTTAAAAATGTCTGTGTGAATCCAGGAAGAGGGAAGAGGCAGAGGGGCTGGAAGTGTGTGCGTGTGAACAGTCTGTGAGTCTTAAAAACGTCTGATTGAATCCAGGAAGAGGGAATAGGCAAAGGGGCTGGAAGTGTGTGGGTGCAGAGGCTGTGAGTCTTAAAAACATCTGAGTGACTCCAGGAAGAGGGAAGAGGGAAGGGGCTGGAAGTGTGTGGGTGCAGAGACTGTGAGTTTTAAAAACGTCTCATTGAATCCAGGAAGAGGGAATAGGCAAAGGGGCTGGAAGTGTGTCCGTGTGCACAGGCTGTGAGTTTTAAAAAATCTGAGTGAATTCATGAATAGGGAAGAGGCAAAGGGGTTGTATGTTTGTGTGTGTGTTTGTGTGTGCACAGGCTGTGATTCTTAAAAACGTATGAGTGAACCCAGGAAGAGGGAAGAGGCAGAGGGCCTGGAAGTATTTGTGTGCGCACAGGCTCTGAGTGTTTAAACGTCTGAGTGACTCCAGGAAGAGGGAAGAGGCAAGGGACTGGAAGTGTGTGCTTGTGAACAGTCTGTGAGTTTTAAAAACGTCTGATTGAATCCAGGAAGAGGAAATAGGCAAAGGGGCTGGAAGTGTGTGTGTGCAGAGGCTGTGAGTCTTAAAAACGTCTGTGTGAATCCAGGAAGAGGGAAGAGGCAGAGGGACTGGAAGTGTGTCCGTGTGAACAGTCTGTGAGTTTTAAAAACGTCTGAGTAACTACAGGAAGAGGGACGAGCCACAGGGCCTGGAAGTGTTTATGTGCGCACAGGCTCTGAGTGTTCAAACGTCTGAGTGACTCCAGGAAGAGGGAAGAGGCAAGGGGCTGGAAGTGTGTGGGTGCAGAGACTGTGAGTCTTAAAAATGTCTGTGTGAATCCAGGAAGAGGGAAGAGGCAAGGGGCTGGAAGTGTGTGGGTGCAGAGGCTGTGAGTCTTAAAAACATCTGAGTGACTCCAGGAAGAGGGAAGAGGCAAGGGGCTGGAAGTGTGTGGGTGCAGAGACTGTGAGTTTTAAAAACGTCTCATTGAATCCAGGAAGAGGGAATAGGCAAAGGGGCTGGAAGTGTGGGGCTGCACAGGATGTGAGTCTTAAAAACTTCTGAGTGACTAGAGGAACTGGGAAGAGGCAGAGGGGCTGGAAGTGTCTGAGTGTGCACAGGCTGTGACTCTTAAAAACATCTAATTGGATCCAGGAAGAAAGAATAGGCAAAGGGGCTGGAAGTGTGTGCGTGTGCACAGTCTGTGAGTCTTAAAAACTTCTGAGTGACTCTAGGAAGAGGGAAGAGGCAGAGGGGCTATAACTGTGTGTTTGTGTGCACAGGCTGTGAATTTTAAAAATGTCTAATTGGATCCAGGAAGAAAGAATAGGCAAAGGGGCTGTAAGTGTGTTCGTGTGCACAGTCTGTGAGTCTTAAAAACGTCTGAGTGAATCCAGGAAAAGGGAAGAAGCAGAGGGGCTGGAAATGTATGTGCTTTATACAGGTTGTGAGTTTGAAAAACGTGTGAGTGAATCCAGCAAGAGGGAATAGGCAGAGGGGCTGGAAGTGTGTGTGCTGTGCACAGGCTGTGAGTCTTAAAAATGTCTGAGTGAATCCAGGAAGAGGGAAGAGGCAGAGCGGCTGGAAGTGTGTCCGTGTGCACAAGGTGTGAGTTTGAAAAACATCTGAGTTACTCCAGGAAGAGGGAAGAGGCAGAGGGGCTGGAAGTGTGTCCGTGTGCACAGGCTGTGAGTTTCAAAAAATCTGAGTGAATTCATGAATAGGGAAGAGGCAAAGGGGTTGTATGTTTGGGTCTGTGTTTGTGTGTGCACAGGCTGTGATTCTTAAAAACGTATGAGTGAACCCAGGAAGAGGGAAGAGGCAGAGGGGATGAAAATGTGCATGTGTGTAGACAGTCTATGATTCTTAAAATGTCTGTGTGAATCCAGGAAGAGGGAAGAGGCAGAGGGCCTGGAAGTGTTTGTGTGCGCACAGCCTCTGAGTGTTTAAACGTCTGAGTGACTCCAGGAGGAGGGAAGAGGGAAGGGGCTGGAAGTGTGTGGGTGCAGAGACTGTGAGTCTTAAAAATGTCTGTGTGAATCCAGGAAGAGGGAAGAGGCAGAGGGGCTGGAAGTGTGTGCGTGTGAACAGTCTGTGAGTCTTAAAAACGTCTGATTGAATCCAGGAAGAGGGAATAGGCAAAGGGGCTGGAAGTGTGTGGGTGCAGAGGCTGTGAGTCTTAAAAACATCTGAGTGACTCCAGGAAGAGGGAAGAGGGAAGGGGCTGGAAGTGTGTGGGTGCAGAGACTGTGAGTTTTAAAAACGTCTCATTGAATCCAGGAAGAGGGAATAGGCAAAGGGGCTGGAAGTGTGTCCGTGTGCACAGGCTGTGAGTTTTAAAAAATCTGAGTGAATTCATGAATAGGGAAGAGGCAAAGGGGTTGTATGTTTGGGTGTGTGTTTGTGTGTGCACAGGCTGTGATTCTTAAAAACGTATGAGTGAACCCAGGAAGAGGGAAGAGGCAGAGGGCCTGGAAGTATTTGTGTGCGCACAGGCTCTGAGTGTTTAAACGTCTGAGTGACTCCAGGAAGAGGGAAGAGGCAAGGGACTGGAAGTGTGTGCTTGTGAACAGTCTGTGAGTTTTAAAAACGTCTGATTGAATCCAGGAAGAGGAAATAGGCAAAGGGGCTGGAAGTGTGTGTGTGCAGAGGCTGTGAGTCTTAAAAACGTCTGTGTGAATCCAGGAAGAGGGAAGAGGCAGAGGGACTGGAAGTGTGTCCGTGTGAACAGTCTGTGAGTTTTAAAAACGTCTGAGTAACTACAGGAAGAGGGACGAGCCACAGGGCCTGGAAGTGTTTATGTGCGCACAGGCTCTGAGTGTTCAAACGTCTGAGTGACTCCAGGAAGAGGGAAGAGGCAAGGGGCTGGAAGTGTGTGGGTGCAGAGACTGTGAGTCTTAAAAATGTCTGTGTGAATCCAGGAAGAGGGAAGAGGCAAGGGGCTGGAAGTGTGTGGGTGCAGAGGCTGTGAGTCTTAAAAACATCTGAGTGACTCCAGGAAGAGGGAAGAGGCAAGGGGCTGGAAGTGTGTGGGTGCAGAGACTGTGAGTTTTAAAAACGTCTCATTGAATCCAGGAAGAGGGAATAGGCAAAGGGGCTGGAAGTGTGGGGCTGCACAGGATGTGAGTCTTAAAAACTTCTGAGTGACTAGAGGAACTGGGAAGAGGCAGAGGGGCTGGAAGTGTCTGAGTGTGCACAGGCTGTGACTCTTAAAAACATCTAATTGGATCCAGGAAGAAAGAATAGGCAAAGGGGCTGGAAGTGTGTGCGTGTGCACAGTCTGTGAGTCTTAAAAACTTCTGAGTGACTCTAGGAAGAGGGAAGAGGCAGAGGGGCTATAACTGTGTGTTTGTGTGCACAGGCTGTGAATTTTAAAAATGTCTAATTGGATCCAGGAAGAAAGAATAGGCAAAGGGGCTGTAAGTGTGTTCGTGTGCACAGTCTGTGAGTCTTAAAAACGTCTGAGTGAATCCAGGAAAAGGGAAGAAGCAGAGGGGCTGGAAATGTATGTGCTTTATACAGGTTGTGAGTTTGAAAAACGTGTGAGTGAATCCAGCAAGAGGGAATAGGCAGAGGGGCTGGAAGTGTGTGTGCTGTGCACAGGCTGTGAGTCTTAAAAATGTCTGAGTGAATCCAGGAAGAGGGAAGAGGCAGAGCGGCTGGAAGTGTGTCCGTGTGCACAAGGTGTGAGTTTGAAAAACATCTGAGTTACTCCAGGAAGAGGGAAGAGGCAGAGGGGCTGGAAGTGTGTCCGTGTGCACAGGCTGTGAGTTTCAAAAAATCTGAGTGAATTCATGAATAGGGAAGAGGCAAAGGGGTTGTATGTTTGGGTCTGTGTTTGTGTGTGCACAGGCTGTGATTCTTAAAAACGTATGAGTGAACCCAGGAAGAGGGAAGAGGCAGAGGGGATGAAAATGTGCATGTGTGTAGACAGTCTATGATTCTTAAAATGTCTGTGTGAATCCAGGAAGAGGGAAGAGGCAGAGGGCCTGGAAGTGTTTGTGTGCGCACAGCCTCTGAGTGTTTAAACGTCTGAGTGACTCCAGGAGGAGGGAAGAGGGAAGGGGCTGGAAGTGTGTGGGTGCAGAGACTGTGAGTCTTAAAAATGTCTGTGTGAATCCAGGAAGAGGGAAGAGGCAGAGGGGCTGGAAGTGTGTGCGTGTGAACAGTCTGTGAGTCTTAAAAACGTCTGATTGAATCCAGGAAGAGGGAATAGGCAAAGGGGCTGGAAGTGTGTGGGTGCAGAGGCTGTGAGTCTTAAAAACATCTGAGTGACTCCAGGAAGAGGGAAGAGGGAAGGGGCTGGAAGTGTGTGGGTGCAGAGACTGTGAGTTTTAAAAACGTCTCATTGAATCCAGGAAGAGGGAATAGGCAAAGGGGCTGGAAGTGTGTCCGTGTGCACAGGCTGTGAGTTTTAAAAAATCTGAGTGAATTCATGAATAGGGAAGAGGCAAAGGGGTTGTATGTTTGTGTGTGTGTTTGTGTGTGCACAGGCTGTGATTCTTAAAAACGTATGAGTGAACCCAGGAAGAGGGAAGAGGCAGAGGGCCTGGAAGTATTTGTGTGCGCACAGGCTCTGAGTGTTTAAACGTCTGAGTGACTCCAGGAAGAGGGAAGAGGCAAGGGACTGGAAGTGTGTGCTTGTGAACAGTCTGTGAGTTTTAAAAACGTCTGATTGAATCCAGGAAGAGGAAATAGGCAAAGGGGCTGGAAGTGTGTGTGTGCAGAGGCTGTGAGTCTTAAAAACGTCTGTGTGAATCCAGGAAGAGGGAAGAGGCAGAGGGACTGGAAGTGTGTCCGTGTGAACAGTCTGTGAGTTTTAAAAACGTCTGAGTAACTACAGGAAGAGGGACGAGCCACAGGGCCTGGAAGTGTTTATGTGCGCACAGGCTCTGAGTGTTCAAACCTCTGAGTGACTCCAGGAAGAGGGAAGAGGCAAGGGGCTGGAAGTGTGTGGGTGCAGAGACTGTGAGTCTTAAAAATGTCTGTGTGAATCCAGGAAGAGGGAAGAGGCAAGGGGCTGGAAGTGTGTGGGTGCAGAGGCTGTGAGTCTTAAAAACATCTGAGTGACTCCAGGAAGAGGGAAGAGGCAAGGGGCTGGAAGTGTGTGGGTGCAGAGACTGTGAGTTTTAAAAACGTCTCATTGAATCCAGGAAGAGGGAATAGGCAAAGGGGCTGGAAGTGTGGGGCTGCACAGGATGTGAGTCTTAAAAACTTCTGAGTGACTAGAGGAACTGGGAAGAGGCAGAGGGGCTGGAAGTGTCTGAGTGTGCACAGGCTGTGACTCTTAAAAACATCTAATTGGATCCAGGAAGAAAGAATAGGCAAAGGGGCTGGAAGTGTGTGCGTGTGCACAGTCTGTGAGTCTTAAAAACTTCTGAGTGACTCTAGGAAGAGGGAAGAGGCAGAGGGGCTATAACTGTGTGTTTGTGTGCACAGGCTGTGAATTTTAAAAATGTCTAATTGGATCCAGGAAGAAAGAATAGGCAAAGGGGCTGTAAGTGTGTTCGTGTGCACAGTCTGTGAGTCTTAAAAACGTCTGAGTGAATCCAGGAAAAGGGAAGAAGCAGAGGGGCTGGAAATGTATGTGCTTTATACAGGTTGTGAGTTTGAAAAACGTGTGAGTGAATCCAGCAAGAGGGAATAGGCAGAGGGGCTGGAAGTGTGTGTGCTGTGCACAGGCTGTGAGTCTTAAAAATGTCTGAGTGAATCCAGGAAGAGGGAAGAGGCAGAGCGGCTGGAAGTGTGTCCGTGTGCACAAGGTGTGAGTTTGAAAAACATCTGAGTTACTCCAGGAAGAGGGAAGAGGCAGAGGGGCTGGAAGTGTGTCCGTGTGCACAGGCTGTGAGTTTCAAAAAATCTGAGTGAATTCATGAATAGGGAAGAGGCAAAGGGGTTGTATGTTTGGGTCTGTGTTTGTGTGTGCACAGGCTGTGATTCTTAAAAACGTATGAGTGAACCCAGGAAGAGGGAAGAGGCAGAGGGGATGAAAATGTGCATGTGTGTAGACAGTCTATGATTCTTAAAATGTCTGAGTGAATCCAGGAAGAGGGAAGAGGCAGAGCGGCTGGAAGTGTGTCCGTGTGCACAAGGTGTGAGTTTGAAAAACATCTGAGTTACTCCAGGAAGAGGGAAGAGGCAGAGGGGCTGGAAGTGTGTCCGTGTGCACAGGCTGTGAGTTTCAAAAAATCTGAGTGAATTCATGAATAGGGAAGAGGCAAAGGGGTTGTATGTTTGGGTCTGTGTTTGTGTGTGCACAGGCTGTGATTCTTAAAAACGTATGAGTGAACCCAGGAAGAGGGAAGAGGCAGAGGGGATGAAAATGTGCATGTGTGTAGACAGTCTATGATTCTTAAAATGTCTGTGTGAATCCAGGAAGAGGGAAGAGGCAGAGGGCCTGGAAGTGTTTGTGTGCGCACAGCCTCTGAGTGTTTAAACGTCTGAGTGACTCCAGGAGGAGGGAAGAGGGAAGGGGCTGGAAGTGTGTGGGTGCAGAGACTGTGAGTCTTAAAAATGTCTGTGTGAATCCAGGAAGAGGGAAGAGGCAGAGGGGCTGGAAGTGTGTGCGTGTGAACAGTCTGTGAGTCTTAAAAACGTCTGATTGAATCCAGGAAGAGGGAATAGGCAAAGGGGCTGGAAGTGTGTGGGTGCAGAGGCTGTGAGTCTTAAAAACATCTGAGTGACTCCAGGAAGAGGGAAGAGGGAAGGGGCTGGAAGTGTGTGGGTGCAGAGACTGTGAGTCTTAAAAATGTCTGTGTGAATCCAGGAAGAGGGAAGAGGCAGAGGGGCTGGAAGTGTGTGCGTGTGAACAGTCTGTGAGTCTTAAAAACGTCTGATTGAATCCAGGAAGAGGGAAGAGGCAAGGGGCTGGAAGTGTGGGGGTGCAGAGGATGTGAGTCTTAAAAACTTCTGAGTGACTAGAGGAACTGGGAAGAGGCAGAGGGGCTGGAAGTGTCTGAGTGTGCACAGGCTGTGACTCTTAAAAACATCTAATTGGATCCAGGAAGAAAGAATAGGCAAAGGGGCTGGAATTGTGTGCGTGTGCACAGTCTGTGAGTCTTAAAAACTTCTGAGTGACTCTAGGAAGAGGGAAGAGGCAGAGGGGCTGGAACTGTGTGTTTGTGTGCACAGGCTGTGAATTTTAAAAATGTCTAATTGGATCCAGGAAGAAAGAATAGGCAAAGGGGCTGTAAGTGTGTACTTGTGAACAGTCTGTGAGTTTTAAAAACGTCTGATTGAATCCAGGAAGAGGGAAGAGGCAGAGGGGCTGGAAGTGTGTCCGGGTGCAAAAGGTTTGAGTTTGAAAAACATCTGAGTTACTCTAGGAAGAGGGAAGAGGCAGAGGGGCTGGAAGTGTGTCCGTGTGCACAGGCTGTGAGTTTTAAAAAATCTGAGTGAATTCATGAATAGGGAAGAGGCAAAGGGGTTGTATGTTTGGGTGTGTGTTTGTGTGTGCACAGGCTGTGATTCTTAAAAACGTATGAGTGAACCCTGGAAGAGGGAAGAGGCAGAGGGGATGAAAATGTGTATGTGTGTAGACAGTCTATGAGTCTTAAAATGTCTGAGTGAATCCAGGAAGAGGGAAGAGGCAGAGGGCCTGGAAGTATTTGTGTGCGCACAGGCTCTGAGTGTTTAAACGTCTGAGTGACTAAAGGAAGAGGGAAGAGGCAAGGGGCTGGAAGTGTGTGGGTGCAGAGACTGTGAGTCTTAAAAATGTCTGTGTGAATCCAGGAAGAGGGAAGAGGCATAGGGGCTGGAAGTGTGTGGGTGCAGAGGCTGTGAGTCTTAAAAACGTCTGTGTGAATCCAGGAAGAGGGAAGAGGCAGAGGGACTGGAAGTGTGTCCGTGTGAACAGTCTGTGAGTTTTAAAAACGTCTGAGTAACTACAGGAAGAGGGAAGAGGCAGAGGGCCTGGAAGTGTTTGTGTGCACACAGGCTCTGAGTGTTTAAACGTCTGAGTGACTCCAGGAAGAGGGAAGAGGCAAGGGGCTGGAAGTGTGTGGCTGCAGAGACTGTGAGTCTTAAAAATGTCTGTGTGAATCCAGGAAGAGGGAAGAGGCAGAGGGGCTGGAAGTGTGCTTCTGTGCACAAACCTGTGAGTTTTAAAAACGTCTGATTGAATCCAGGAAGAGGGGATAGGAAAAGGGGCTGGAAGTGTGTGGGTGCAGAGGCTGTGAGTCTTAAAAACATCTGAGTGACCCCAGGAAGAGGGAAGAGGCAAGGGGCTGGAAGTGTGTGGGTGCAGAGACTGTGAGTCTTAAAAACGTCTGTGTGAATCCCAGAAGAGGGAAGAGGCAGAGGGGCTGGAAGTGTGCGTCTGTGCAGAAACCTGTGAGTTTTAAAAACGTCTCATTGAATCCAGGAAGAGGGAATAGGCAAAGGGGCTGGAAGTGTGGGGGTGCAGAGGATGTGAGTCTTAAAAACTTCTGAGTGACTACAGGAATTGGGAACAGGCAGAGGGGCTGGAAGTGTCTGAGTGTGCACAAGCTGTGACTCTTAAAAACATCTAATTGGATCCAGGAAGAAAGAATAGGCAAAGGGGCTGGAAGTGTGTGGGTGTAGAGACTGTGAGTCTTAAAAACGTCTGTGTGAATCCAGGAAGAGGGAAGAGGCAGAGGGGCTGGAAGTGTGTGCGTGTGAACAGTCTGTGAGTCTTAAAAACGTCTGATTGAATCCAGGAAGAGGGAATAGGCAAAGGGGCTGGAAGTGTGTGGGTGCAGAGGCTGTGAGTCTTAAAAACATCTGAGTGACTCCAGGAAGAGGGAAGAGGCAAGGGGCTGGAAGTGTGTGGGTGCAGAGACTGTGAGTTTTAAAAACGTCTCATTGAATCCAGGAAGAGGGAATAGGCAAAGGGGCTGGAAGTGTGGGGCTGCACAGGATGTGAGTCTTAAAAACTTCTGAGTGACTAGAGGAACTGGGAAGAGGCAGAGGGGCTGGAAGTGTCTGAGTGTGCACAGGCTGTGACTCTTAAAAACATCTAATTGGATCCAGGAAGAAAGAATAGGCAAAGGGGCTGGAAGTGTGTGCGTGTGCACAGTCTGTGAGTCTTAAAAACTTCTGAGTGACTCTAGGAAGAGGGAAGAGGCAGAGGGGCTGGAAGTGTCTGAGTGTGCACAGGCTGTGACTCTTAAAAACATCTAATTGGATCCAGGAAGAAAGAATAGGCAAAGGGGCTGGAAGTGTGTCCGTGTGCACAAGGTTTGAGTTTGAAACATCTGAGTTACTCTAGGAAGAGGGAAGAGGCAGAGGGGCTGGAAGTGTGTCCGTGTGCACAGGCTGTGAGTTTTAAAAAATCTGAGTGAATTCATGAATAGGGAAGAGGCAAAGGGGTTGTATGTTTGGGTGTGTGTTTGTGTGTGCACAGGCTGTGATTCTTAAAAACGTATGAGTGAACCCAGGAAGAGGGAAGAGGCAGAGGGCCTGGAAGTATTTGTTTGCGCACAGGCTCTGAGTGTTTAAACGTCTGAGTTACTCCAGGAAGAGGGAATAGGCAAAGGGGCTGGAAGTGTCTGAGTGTGCACAAGCTGTGACTCTTAAAAACATCTAATTGGATCCAGGAAGAAAGAATAGGCAAAGGGGCTGGAAGTGTGTGGGTGTAGAGACTGTGAGTCTTAAAGACGTCTGTGTGAATCCAGGAAGAGGGAAGAGGCAGAGGGGCTGGAAGTGTGTCCGTGTGAACAGTCTGTGAGTCTTAAAAACGTCTGATTGAATCCAGGAAGAGGGAATAGGCAAAGGGGCTGGAAGTGTGTGGGTGCAGAGGCTGTGAGTCTTAAAAACATCTGAGTGACTCCAGGAAGAGGGAAGAGGCAAGGGGCTGGAAGTGTGTGGGTGCAGAGACTGTGAGTTTTAAAAACGTCTCATTGAATCCAGGAAGAGGGAATAGGCAAAGGGGCTGGAAGTGTGGGGCTGCACAGGATGTGAGTCTTAAAAACTTCTGAGTGACTAGAGGAACTGGGAAGAGGCAGAGGGGCTGGAAGTGTCTGAGTGTGCACAGGCTGTGACTCTTAAAAACATCTAATTGGATCCAGGAAGAAAGAATAGGCAAAGGGGCTGGAAGTGTGTGCGTGTGCACAGTCTGTGAGTCTTAAAAACTTCTGAGTGACTCTAGGAAGAGGGAAGAGGCAGAGGGGCTGGAAGTGTCTGAGTGTGCACAGGCTGTGACTCTTAAAAACATCTAATTGGATCCAGGAAGAAAGAATAGGGAAAGGGGCTGGAAGTGTGTCCGTGTGCACAAGGTTTGAGTTTGAAAAACATCTGAGTTACTCTAGGAAGAGGGAAGAGGCAGAGGGGCTGGAAGTGTGTCCGTGTGCACAGGCTGTGAGTTTTAAAAAATCTGAGTGAATTCATGAATAGGGAAGAGGCAAAGGGGTTGTATGTTTGGGTGTGTGTTTGTGTGTGCACAGGCTGTGATTCTTAAAAACGTATGAGTGAACCCAGGAAGAGGGAAGAGGCAGAGGGCCTGGAAGTGTTTATGTGCGCACAGGCTCTGAGTGTTTAAACGTCTGAGTGACTCCAGGAAGAGGGAAGAGGCAAGGGGCTGGAAGTGTGTGGGTGCAGAGACTGTGAGTCTTACAAATGTCTGTGTGAATCCAGGAAGAGGGAAGAGGCAAGGGGCTGGAAGTGTGCGTCGGTGCACAAACCTGTGAGTTTAAAAATGTCTGATTGAATCCAGGAAGAGGAAATAGGCAAAGGGGCTGGAAGTGTGTGGGTGCAGAGGCTGTGAATCTTAAAAACGTCTGTGTGAATCCAGGAAGAGGGAAGAGGCAGAGGGACTGGAAGTGTGTCCGTGTGAACAGTCTGTGAGTTTTAAAAACGTCTGAGTGACTACAGGAAGAGGGAAGACGCAGAGGGCCTGGAAGTATTTGTGTGCGCACAGGCTCTGAGTGTTTAAACGTCTGAGTGACTCCAGGAAGAGGGAAGAGGCAAGGGGCTGGAAGTGTGTGGGTGCAGAGACTGTGAGTCTTAAAAACATCTGAGTGACTCCAGGAAGAGGGAAGAGGCAAGGGGCTGGAAGTGTGTGGGTGCAGAGACTGTGAGTGTTAAAAACGTCTGTGTGAATCCAGGAAGAGGGAAAAGGCAGAGGGACTGGAAGTGTGTGCTTGTGAACAGTCTGTGAGTTTTAAAAACGTCTGATTGAATCCAGGAAGAGGAAATAGGCAAAGCGGCTGGAAGTGTGTGGGTGCAGAGGCTGTGAGTCTTAAAAACGTCTGATTGAATCCAGGAAGAGGGAATAGGAAAAGGGGCTGGAAGTGTGTGGGTGCAGAGGCTGTGAGTCTTAAAAACATCTGAGTGACTCCAGGAAGAGGGAAGAGGCAAGGGGCTGGAAGTGTGTGGGTGCAGAGACTGTGAGTCTTAAAAACGTCTGTGTGAATCCAGGAAGAGGGAATAGGCAAAGGGGCTGGAAGTGTGGGGGTGCAGAGGATGTGAGTCTTAAAAACTTCTGAGTGACTACAGGAATTGGGAACAGGCAGAGGGGCTGGAAGTGTCTGAGTGTGCACAGGCTGTGAGTCTTAAAAACCTCTGAGTGACTGCAGGAAGAGGGAAGAGGCAGAGGGGCTGGAAGTGTGTGCGTGTGCACAGGCTGTGAGTCTTAAAAACCTCTGAGTGACTGCAGGAAGAGGGAAGAGGCAGAGGGGCTGGAACTGTGTGTTTGTGTGCACAGTGTGTGAATTTTAAAAATGTCTAATTGAATCCAGAGAGAGGGAATAGGCAAAGGGGCTGGAAGTGTGCGTCTGTGCACAAACCTGTGAGTTTTAAAAAAATCTAATTGGATCCAGGAAGAAAGAATAGGCAAAGGGGCTGGAAGTGTGTGGGTGCAGAGGCTGTGAATCTTAAAAACGTCTGAGTGACTACAGGAAGAGGGAAGAGGCAGAGGGCCTGGAAGTATTTGTTTGCGCACAGGCTCTGAGTGTTTAAACGTCTAAGTGACTCCAGGAAGAGGGAAGAGGCAGAGGGCCTGGAAGTATTTGTTTGCGCACAGGCTCTGAGTGTTTAAACGTCTGAGTTACTCCAGGAAGAGGGAATAGGCAAAGGGGCTGGAAGTGTGTGGGTGCAGAGGCTGTGAATCTTAAAAACGTCTGTGTGAATCCAGGAAGAGGAAAGAGGCAGAGGGACTGGAAGTGTGTCCGTGTGAACAGTCTGTGAGTTTTAAAAACGTCTGAGTGACTACAGGAAGAGGGAAGAGGCAGAGGGCCTGGAAGTATTTGTGTGCGCACAGGCTCTGAGTGTTTAAACGTCTGAGTGACTCCAGGAAGAGGGAAGAGGCAAGGGGCTGGAAGTGTGTGGGTGCAGAGACTGTGAGTCTTAAAAACATCTGAGTGACTCCAGGAAGAGGGAAGAGGCAAGGGGCTGGAAGTGTGTGGGTGCAGAGACTGTGAGTGTTAAAAACGTCTGTGTGAATCCAGGAAGAGGGAAGAGGAAGAGGGGATGGAAGTGTGTGCTTGTGAACAGTCTGTGAGTTTTAAAAACGTCTGATTGAATCCAGGAAGAGGAAATAGGCAAAGCGGCTGGAAGTGTGTGGGTGCAGAGGCTGTGAGTCTTAAAAACGTCTGATTGAATCCAGGAAGAGGGAAGAGGCAGAGGGACTGGAAGTGTGTCCGTGTGAACAGTCTGTGAGTTTTAAAAACATCTGAGTGACTCCAGGAAGAGGGAAGAGGCAAGGGGCTGGAAGTGTGTGGGTGCAGAGACTGTGAGTCTTAAAAATGTCTGTGTGAATCCAGGAAGAGGGAAGAGGCAGAGGGGCTGGAAGTGTACGTCTGTGCACAAACCTGTGAGTTTTAAAAACATCTCATTGAATCCAGGAAGAGGGAATAGGAAAAGGGGCTGGAAGTGTGTGGGTGCAGAGGCTGTGAGTCTTAAAAACATCTGAGTGACTCCAGGAAGAGGGAAGAGGCAAGGGGCTGGAAGTGTGTGGGTGCAGAGACTGTGAGTCTTAAAAATGTCTGTGTGAATCCAGGAAGAGGGAAGAGGCAGAGGGGCTGGATGTGTGCGTCTGTGCACAAACCTGTGAGTTTTAAAAACGTCTGAGTGACTCCAGGAAGAGGGAAGAGGCAAGGGGCTGGAAGTGTGTGGGTGCAGAGACTGTGAGTCTTAAAAACATCTGAGTGACTCCAGGAAGAGGGAAGAGGCAAGGGGCTGGAAGTGTGTGGGTGCAGAGACTGTGAGTGTTAAAAACGTCTGTGTGAATCCAGGAAGAGGGAAGAGGAAGAGGGGATGGAAGTGTGTGCTTGTGAACAGTCTGTGAGTTTTAAAAACGTCTGATTGAATCCAGGAAGAGGAAATAGGCAAAGCGGCTGGAAGTGTGTGGGTGCAGAGGCTGTGAGTCTTAAAAACGTCTGATTGAATCTAAGAAGAGGGAAGAGGCAGAGGGACTGGAAGTGTGTCCGTGTGAACAGTCTGTGAGTTTTAAAAACATCTGAGTGACTCCAGGAAGAGGGAAGAGGCAAGGGGCTGGAAGTGTGTGGGTGCAGAGACTGTGAGTCTTAAAAATGACTGTGTGAATCCAGGAAGAGGGAAGAGGCAGAGGGGCTGGAAGTGTGCGTCTGTGCACAAACCTGTGAGTTTTAAAAACATCTGATTGAATCCAGGAAGAGGGAATAGGAAAAGGGGCTGGAAGTGTGTGGGTGCAGAGGCTGTGAGTCTTAAAAACATCTGAGTGACTCAAGGAAGAGGGAAGAGGCAAGGGGCTGGAAGTGTGTGGGTGCAGAGACTGTGAGTCTTAAAAACGTCTGCGTGAATCCAGGAAGAGGGAATAGGCAAAGGGGCTGGAAGTGTGGGGGTGCAGAGGATGTGAGTCTTAAAAACTTCTGAGTGACTACAGGAATTGGGAACAGGCAGAGGGGCTGGAAGTGTCTGAGTGTGCACAGTCTGTGACTCTTAAAAACATCTAATTGGATCCAGGAAGAAAGAATAGGCAAAGGGGCTGGAAGTGTGTGGGTGTAGAGACTGTGAGTCTTAAAAACGTCTGTGTGAATCCAGGAAGAGGGAAGAGGCAGAGGGACTGGAAGTTTGTGCGTGTGAACAGTCTGTGAGTCTTAAAAACATGTGAGTGGCTCCAGGAAGAGGGAATAGGCAAAGGGTCTGGAAGTGTGCGTCTGTGCACAAACCTGTGAGTTTTAAAAACGTCTGATTGAATCCAGGAAGAGGGAAGAGGCAGAGGGTCTGGAAGTGTGCATCTGTGCACAAACCTGTGAGTTTAAAAACGTCTGATTGAATCCAGGAAGAGGAAATAGGCAAAGGGGCTGGAAGTGTGTGGGTGCAGAGGCTGTGAATCTTAAAAAGGTCTGAGTGACTCCAGGAAGAGGGAAGAGGCAAGGGGCTGGAAGTGTGTGGGTGCAGAGACTGTGAGTGTTAAAAACGTCTGATTGAATCCAGGAAGAGGGAAGAGGCAGAGGGACTGGAAGTGTTTGTGTGTGCACAGGCTCTGAGTGTTTAAACGTCTGAGTGACTCCAGGAAGAGGGAAGAGGCAAGGGGCTGGAAGTGTGTGGGTGCAGAGACTGTGAGTCTTAAAAACGTCTGTGTGACTCCAGGAAGAGGGAAGAGGCAGAGGGGATGGAAGTGTGTGGGTGCAGAGACTGTGAGTCTTAAAAACATCTGAGTGACTACAGGAAGAGGGAAGAGGCAGAGGGGCTGGAAGTGTGCGTCTGAGCACAAACCTTTGAGTTTTAAAAACGTCTCATTGAATCCAGGAAGAGGGAATAGGCAAAGGGGCTGGAAGTGTGGGCGTGCAGAGGATGTGAGTCTTAAAAACTTCTGAGTGACTACAGGAATTGGGAACAGGCAGAGGGGCTGGAAGTGTCTGAGTGTGCACAGGCTGTGACTCTTAAAAACATCTAATTGGATCCAGGAAGAAAGAATAGGCAAAGGGGCTGGAAGTGTGTGGGTTTAGAGACTGTGAGTCTTAAAAACGTCTGTGTGAATCCAGGAAGAGGGAAGAGGCAGAGGGGATGGAAGTGTGTGGGTGCAGAGACTGTGAGTGTTAAAAACGTCTGTGTGAATCCAGGAAGAGGGAAGAGGCAGAGGGACTGGAAGTGTGTGCTTGTGAACAGTCTGTGAGTTTTAAAAACGTCTGATTGAATCCAGGAAGAGGGAATAGGCAAAGGGGCTTGAAGTGGGTGGGTGCAGAGGCTGTGAGTCTTAAAAACGTCTGTGTGAATCCAGGAAGAGGGAAGAGGCAGAGGGACTGGAAGTGTGTGCTTGTGAACAGTCTGTGAGTTTTAAAAACGTCTGATTGAATCCAGGAAGAGGGAATAGGCAAAGGGGCTTGAAGTGGGTGGGTGCAGAGGCTGTGAGTCTTAAAAACGTCTGTGTGAATCCAGGAAGAGGGAAGAGGCAGAGGGACTGGAAGTGTGTCCTTGTGAACAGTCTGTGAGTTTTAAAAACGTCTGAGTGACTACAGGAAGAGGGAAGAGGCAGAGGGCCTGGAAGTGTTTCTGTGCGCACAGGCTCTGAGTGTTTAAACGTCTGAGTGACTCCAGGAAGAGGGAAGAGGCAAGGGGCTGGAAGTGTGTGGGTGCAGAGATTGTGAGTGTTAAAAATGTCTGTGTGAATCCAGGAAGAGGGAAGAGGCAGAGGGACTGGAAGTGTGTGCGTGTGAACAGTCTGTGAGTTTTAAAAACGTCTGAGTGACTACAGGAAGAGGGAAGAGGCAGAGGGCCTGGAAGTGTTTGTGTGCGCACAGGCTCTGAGTGTTTAAACGTCTGAGTGACTCCAGGAAGAGGGAAGAGGCAAGGGGCTGGAAGTGTGTGGGTGCAGAGACTGTGAGTGTTAAAAACGTCTTGTTGAATCCATTAAGTGGGAAGAGGCAGAGGGTCTGGAAGTGTGTCCGTGTGAACAGTCTGTGAGTCTTAAAAACATCTGAGTGACTCCAGGAAGAGGGAAGAGGCAGAAGGGCTGGAAGTGTGTGCGTGTGCATAGTCTGTGAGTCTTAAAAAAGTCTTGTTGAATCCAGGAAGTGGGAATAGGCAAAGGGGCTGGAAGTGTGCGTCTGTGCACAAACTTGTGAGTTTTAAAAATGTCTGATTGAATCCAGGAAGAGGGAATAGGCAAAGGGGCTGGAAGTGTGTGGGTGCAGAGGCTGTGAGAGTTAAAAACCTCTGAGTGTCTACAGGAAGAGAGAAGAGGCAAAGGGGCTGGAAGTGTGTTTGTGTGTACAGGCTGTGAGTCTTAAAAATGTCTGAGTGACTCCAGGAAGAGGGAAGAGGCAGAAGGGCTGCAGGAGTGTGCGTGTGCATAGTCTGTGAGTCTTAAAAACTTCTGAGTGACTCCAGGTAAGAGGGAAGAGGCAGAGGGGCTGGAACTGTGTGTTTGTGTGCACAGGCTGTGAATTTTAAAAATGTCTAATTGAATCCAGAAAGAGGGAATAGGCAAAGGGGCTGGAAGTGTGTTTGTGTGCGCAGGCTGTGAGTCTTAAAAATATCTGAGTGACTACAGGAAGGGGTAAGAGGCAGAGGGGCTGGAAGTGTTTGTGCGCACAGGCTGTGAGGCTTAAAAACGTTCGATTGAATCCAGGAAGAGGGAAGCGGCAGAGGGGTTGGAAGTATGTGTGTACACACAGGCTGTGAGTCTTAAAAAAGTCTTGTTGAATCCAGGAAGTGGGAAGAGGCAAAGGGGCTGGAAGTGTGTGGGTGCAGAGGCTGTGAGACTTAAAAACCTCTGAGTGTCTCCAAGAAGAGAGAAGAGGCAAAGGGGCTGTAAGTGTGTGCGTGTGCACAGGCTGTGAGTTTTAAAAACGTCTGAGTGACTCCAGGAAGAGGGAAGAGGCAGAGGGGCTGGAAGTGTCTGCATGTGCACAGGCTGTGACTCTTAAAAACATCGAATTGGATCCAAGAAGAGAGAATAGGCAAAGGGGCTGGAAGTGTGTTCCTGTGCACAGGCTGTGAGTCTTAAACACGTCTTATTGAATCCAGGAAGAGGCAGAGGGGATGGACGTGTGTGCGTGTGAACAGACTGTGAGTCTTAAAAACATCTGAGTGGCTCCAGGAGGAGGGAAGAGGCAGAGGTGCTAGAAGTGTGTCTGTGTGTGCACAGGCTGTGAGTTTTAAAAAGATATAATTGAATCCAGGAAGAGGGAAGCGGCAGAGGGGCTGGAAGTATGTGTGCGCACACAGGCTGTGAGTCTTAAAAACGTCTGAGTGACTCCAGGAAGAGGGAACAGGCAAAGGGGCTGGAAGTGTGCGTCTGTGCACAAACCTGTGAGTTTTAAAAATGTCTGATTGAATCCAGGAAGAGGGAAGAGGCAGAGGGACTGGAAGTGTGTGCTTGTGAACAGTCTGTGAAACTTAAAAACATATGAGTGACTCCAGGAAGAGGGAAGAGGCAGAGGGGCTGGAAGTGTGCGTCTGTGCACAAACCTGTGAGTTTTAAAAACGTCTGATTGAATCCAGGAATAGGGAAGAGGCAGAGGGACTGGAAGTGTGTGCTTGTGAACAGTCTGTGAATCTTAAAAACATATGAGTGACTCCAGGAAGAAGGAAGAGGCAGAGGGGCTGGAAGTGTGTTCGTGTGAGCAGACTGTGAGTCTTAAAAACATCTGAGTGGCTCCAGGAAGAGGGAAGAGGCAGAGGTGCTGGAAGGGTGTCTGTGTGTGCACAGGCTGTGAGTTTTAAAAACAACTTATTGAATCCAGGAAGAGGGAAGCGGCAGAGGGGCTGGAAGTATGTGTGCGCCCACAGGCTGTGAGTCTTAAAAACGTCTGAGTGACTCCAGAAAGAGGGAATAGGCAAAGGGGCTGGAAGTGTGTTCGTGTGCACAGGCTGTGAGTCTTAAACACGTCTTATTGAATCCAGGAAGTGGGAAGAGGCAAAGTGTGTGGGTGCAGAGGATGTGAGTCTTAAAGACTTCTGAGTGACTACAGGCAGAAAGGCTGTAAGTGTGTGCGTGGGCACAGGCTGTGAGTTTTAAAAACGTCTGAGTGACTCCAGGAAGAGGGAAGAGGCAGAGGGGCTGGAAGTGTCTGCATGTGCACAGGCTGTGAATTTTAAAAACATCTAATTGGATCCAGGAAGTGAGAATAGGCAAAGGGGCTGGCAGTGTGTTCGTGTGCACAGGCTGTGAGTCTTAAAAACGTCTTATTGAATCCAGGAAGAGGGAAGAGGCAGAGTGGATGGACGTGTGTGCGTGTGAGCAGACTGTGAGTCTTAAGAACATCTGAGTGGCTCCAGGAAGAGGGAAGAGGCAGAGGTGCTGGAAGTGTGTCTGTGTGTGCACAGGCTGTGAGTTTTAAAAAGATATAATTGAATCCAGGAAGAGGGAAGCGGCAGAGGGGCTGGAAGTAAGTGTGCGAACAAAGGCTGTGAGTCTTAAAAACGTCTGAGTGACTCCAGAAAGAAAGAATAGGCAAAGGGGCTGGAAGTGTGTGCGTGTGCACAGTCTGTGAGTCTTAAAAACTTCTGAGTGAGTCTAGGAAGAGGGAAGAGGCAGAGGGGCTGGAACTGTGTGTTTGTGTGCACAGGCTGTGAATTTTAAATATGTCGAATTGAATCCAGAAAGAGGGAATAGGCATATGGGCTGGAAGTGTGTTTGTGTGCGCAGGCTGTGAGTCTTAAAAATATCTGAGTGACTACAGGAAGGGGTAAGAGGCAGAGGGGCGGGAAGTGTTTGTCCGCACAGGCTGTGAGGCTTAAAAACGTTCGATTGAATCCAGGAAGAGGGAAGCGGCAGAGCGGCTGGACGTATGTGTGTACACACAGGCTGTGAGTCTTTAAAAAGTCTTGTTGAATCCAGGAAGTGGGAATAGGCAAAGGGGCTGGAAGTGTGCGTCTGTGCACAAACTTGTGAGTTTTAAAAATTTCTAATTGAATCCAGAAAGAGGGAATAGGCAAAGGGGCTGGAAGTGTGTTTGTGTGCGCAGGTTGTGAGTCTTAAAAATATCTGAGTGACTACAGGAAGGGGTAAGAGGCAGAGGGGCTGGAAGTATGTGTGTACACACAGGCTGTGAGTCTTAAAAAAGTCTGGTTGAATCCAGGAAGTGGGAAGAGGCAAAGGGGCTGGAAGTGTGTGGGTGCAGAGGCTGTGAGACTTAAAAACCTCTGAGTGTCTCCAAGAAGAGAGAAGAGGCAAAGGGGCTGGAAGTGTGTGGGTGCATAGGACGTGAGTCTTAAAGACTTCTGAGTGACTATAGGCAGAGGGGCTGTAAGTGTGTGCGTGTGCACAGGCTGTGAGTTTTAAAAACGTCTGAGTGACTCCAGGAAGAGGGAAGAGGGAGAGGGGCTGTAAGTGTGTTCGTGTGCACAGGCTGTGAGTTTTAAAAACGTCTGAGTGACTCCAGGAAGAGAGAAGAGGTAAAGGGGCTGGAAGTGTGTTCGTGTGTACAGGCTGTGAGTCTTAAAAATGTCTGAGTGACTCCAGGAAGAGGGAAGAGGCAGAAGGGCTGGAAGTGTGCGTCTGTGCACAAACCTGTGAGTTTTAAAAATGTCTGATTGAATCCAGGAATAGGGAAGAGGCAGAGGGACTGGAAGTGTGTGCTTGTGAACAGTCTGTGAATCTTAAAAACATATGAGTGACTCCAGGAAGAAGGAAGAGGCAGAGGGGCTGGAAGTGTGTGCGTGTGAGCAGACTGTGAGTCTTAAATACATCTGAGTGGCTCCAGGAAGAGGGAAGAGGCAGAGGTGCTGGAAGGGTGTCTGTGTGTGCACAGGCTGTGAGTTTTAAAAAGATATAATTGAATCCAGGAAGAGGGAAGCGGCAGAGGGGCTGGAAGTATGTGTGTACACACAGGCTGTGAGTTTTAAAAACAACTTATTGAATCTAGGAAGAGGGAAGCGGCAGAGGGGCTGGAAGTATGTGTGCGCCCACAGGCTGTGAGTCTTAAAAACGTCTGTGTGAATCTAGGAAGAGGGAATAGGCAAAGGGGCTGGAAGTGTGTTCGTGTGCACAGGCTGTGAGTCTTAAACACGTCTTATTGAATCCAGGAAGTGGGAAGAGGCAAAGGGGCTGGAAGTGTGTGGGTGCAGAGGATGTGAGTCTTAAAGACTTCTGAGTGACTACAGGCAGAAAGGCTGTAAGTGTGTGCGTGTGCACAGGCTGTGAATTTTAAAAACATCTAATTGGATCCAGGAAGAGAGAATAGGCAAGGGGGCTGGCAGTGTGTTCGTGTGCACAGGCTGTGAGTCTTAAACACGTCTTATTGAATCCAGGAAGAGGGAAGAGGCAGAGTGGATGGACGTGTGTGCGTGTGAGCAGACTGTGAGTCTTAAAAACATCTGAGTGGCTCCAGGAAGAGGGAAGAGGCAGAGGTGCTGGAAGTGTGTCTGTGTGTGCACAGGCTGTGAGTTTTAAAAAGATATAATTGAATCCAGGAAGAGGGAAGCGGCAGAGGGGCTGGAAGTATGTGTGCGCACACAGGCTGTGAGTCTTAAAAACATCTGAGTGACTCCAGAAAGAAAGAATAGGCAAAGGGGCTGGAAGTGTGTGCGTGTGCACAGTCTGTGAGTCTTAAAAACTTCTGAGTGAGTCTAGGAAGAGGGAAGAGGTAGAGGGGCTGGAACTGTGTGTTTGTATGCACAGGCTGTGAATTTTAAAAATCTCTAATTGAATCCAGAAAGAGGGAATAGGCATAGGGGCTGGAAGTGTGTTTGTGTGCGCAGGCTGTGAGTCTTAAAAACATCTGAGTGGCTCCAGGAAGAGGGAATAGGAAAAGTGGGTGGAAGTGTGTGGGTGCAGAGGCTGTGAGTCTTAAAAACGTCTGTGTGAATCCAGGAAGAGGGAAGAGGGAGAGGGTCTGGAAGTGTGCGTCTGTGCACAAACCTGTGAGTTCTAAAAACGTCTGATTGAATCCAGGAAGAGGGAAGAGGGAGAGGGACTGGAAGTGTGTGCTTGTGAACAGTCTGTGAGTTTGAAAAACGTCTGATTGAATCCAGGAAGAGGGAATAGGCAAATGGGCTGGAAGTGTGTGGGTGCAGAGGCTGTGAGTCTTAAAAACGTCTGTGTGAATCCAGGAAGAGGGAAGAGGCAGAGGGACTGGAAGTGTGTCCTTGTGAACAGTCTGTGAGTTTTAAAAACGTCTGAGTGACTACAGGAAGAGGGAAGAGGCAGAGGGCCTGGAAGTCTTTGTGTGTGCACAGGCTGTGAGTGTTTAAACGTCTGAGTGACTCTAGGAAGAGGGAAGAGGCAAAAGGGGCTGGAAGTGTGTGCATGTGAACAGTCAGTGAGTCTCAAAAACATCTGAGTGACTCCAGGAAGAGGGAATAGGCAAAGGGTCTGGAAGTGTGCGTCTGTGCACAAACCTGTGAGTTCTAAAAACGTCTGATTGAATCCAGGAAGAGGGAAGAGGGAGAGGGACTGGAAATGTGTGCTTGTGAACAGTCTGTGAGTTTTAAAAACGTCTGATTGAATCCAGGAAGAGGGAATAGGCAAAGGGGCTTGAAGTGGGTGGGTGCAGAGGCTGTGAGTCTTAAAAACGTCTGTGTGAATCCAGGAAGAGGGAAGAGGCAGAGGGACTGGAAGTGTGTCCGTGTGAACAGTCTGTGAGTTTTAAAAACGTCTGAGTGACTACAGGAAGAGGGAAGTGGCAGAGGGCCTGGAAGTGTTTGTGCGCGCACAGGCTGTGAGTGTTTAAACGTCTGAGTGACTCCAGGAAGAGGGAAGAGGCAAGGGGTGGAAGTGTGTGGGTGGAGAGACTGTGAGTTTTTTTTTTTTTCAAAAAAATTTATTGGTTTTTTAAAACATTTATAAGGAAAAGGGTAGGTGGAATGGTTACAAATTTTGGCAGTTGCAAGTGTGGCAGACGCCCCCTCCCTGCAAACTCATAAGATACATCTAAATATAAAACATTAATACATGATCATAAAAAATCAGCATATTAATTCTAAAAAAAAGTTTTCAATCAATTTATATAGTTATGATATATAGTCTAGATATAATTTCATTATTACTTTCGGTCTGTTTATAACAATGTGGTTTTCTTATTCATTTTTGTGATCTGAGCTTACTTGGTGTTGCCCCTTCTCCCCCCGCTGGCAGAGCTCCGGCCCATCCCGTGTCCTGTGTGAACGTTGTAGAGTCTTCTGTTTTTTCTAGGTTCGCTTTGTTTTTTTCCATAAAGGCCTGTGCCTCTATGGGTGTATTGATTCTGATTCTTGTCTCCTCCCAGAATATCAGCATCCCTTCAGGCATCAACCATCTAAACCACACCCCCTTCTGGTATAATTTATTTGCCAGTTGCGAATAATTTTTCCTTTTCTCCCTCATTTTTGGGGGGATCTGCTTCAAGATGGTTATCTCCCTGTCATGGTATGTCAATGCTTGCCCCCTTTGTACACCCAGAATTTCATCTCTTGTGCTTTTCCTAAGGAATTTAATATGAACCTCCCTGGGTACATTGTGTGTTCTGGCATATGCTGAATTCACTCTATAGACCAGATCTATCTCCCATTCCATCTGCTGTTTATGTTTGTGTATGTATTCAGCTAAAATATTAGTCATAATGTCCCTTATATTTTCCCCATCTGCTTCTATAACATTTTGAAATCTAAGATAAAAGGACATTCTCTCAAACTCTGTTTTCATTTGTTGGATATCAAGTTCTTTGTTTCCCTTCTGCAGGGCCTCTACCCCCCCCCTCGCCTCCGCCACCCCACCCTCCACAAGGTCCAGTCTCTGTGAGTTCTTATAAATTTGGACTTGATTCTCTTTAATTTCTTCCTTCATTTCTTTTAATTGTTTTTTAATTTCTTCCTGGCCCTGTATGAGTTGCTGGAGCATTTGTTGCAAATCCATCTCTGTACTCTTAGGTTGCATCAGTTCTGTAATCTTTGACTGTGTGGCAGGACTGGATGTTGCAGATGTCGGTGCAGAAGTAGCAAAGCCAGGTTTTCCAGGGGGTGGTCTTTTTGGAGACATAGTTTATGAAACAAAGAGATCAGTCAGTGTAGAGACTGGACAGCTGGAGAAGTAGAGCACACAGATGAGTCCAGGAGGCAGAAGATCCAAGCAGGTGGGAATTTCTTTAGTCAGTCTAGCAATAGAGAAGGGTTTTCTCTCCAAAGAGTTCAGGAAATAACAATCCACATGAGATTCCTCTGGGTGACACGGAGACAAAGACCGGAAGCCTGAATTTTAAAGGTGGAGTCAGGTTTCACAGTTCATGAAGACAACGGAAGTGTGCCATCTTGCCCTGCCAGCTTTGGGCTCAGGGGCATAGGAAAATTTTAAAAGTTCACAAAGTTCTCAGGTCATCAATAAGTTCTGGAACTAAGTCCAATGAAAAACACTTTTACTGGGGTGAGGCATCATTAGTTGGCTCTCCCCCCTCCTCCTTCCCCTGGGGGCGAGAGCAAAATTTTTTGAAGCCGCTTGTCCAAGGGGGGGGGGAATCCCCCTCCCTCCAGCCGCTCCTCCAAGAAAAATCCGAAAGTTTAACTTTTAAAGTTACTGAAAAGTCCATCAACTCAGGAGAAAGGGAATGAAGAGAGGAAGCACCTCACCATACCGCCGCTGCTTCCTTCAGTTTTGCGTTGTCCGATCGGCATGGAGCGAGACGCAGGCGTGCCCTCCGAAATTGCTCCCCGGTGCCTGGAGCAAAGCAGAGAAGCCCCCACCAGCCGCCGCAGGTGCCAGGGCCTTCCGTGAGCCGCTCCCTCGGCAGGACGCCTCTCCGGGGCGTGTGAACAGTGTGTCAGTTTTAAAAACATCTGAGTGACTACAGGAAGAGGGAAGAGGCAGAGGGCCTGGAAGTGTTTGTGCGTGCACAGGCTCTGAGTGTTTAAACGTCTGAGTGACTCCAGGAAGAGGGAAGAGGCAAGGGGCTGGAAGTGTGTGGGTGCAGAGGCTGTGAGTCTTAAAAACATCTGTGTGAATCCAGGAAGAGGGAAGAGGCAGAGGGGCTGGAAGTGTGTGCGTGTGAGCAGTCTGTGAGTCTTAAAAACATCTGAGTGGCTCCAGGAAGAGGGAATAGGCAAAGGGTCTGGAAGTGTGCGTCTGTGCACAAACCTGAGAGTTCTAAAAACGTCTGATTGAATCCAGGAAGTGGGAAGAGGCAGAGGGACTGGAAGTGTTTGTGTGTGCACAGGCTCTGAGTGTTTAAACGTCTGAGTGACTCCAGGAAGAGGGAAGAGGCAAGGGGCTGGAAGTGTGTGGGTGCAGAGGCTGTGAGTCTTAAAAACATCTGTGTGAATCCAGGAAGAGGGAAGAGGCAGAGGGGCTTGAAGTGTGTTCGTGTGCACCGGCTGTGAGTCTTAAAAACATCTGAGTGACTCCAGGAAGAGGTAAGAGGCAGAGGGGCTGGAAGTGTGTGTGCGCAAAGGCTGTGAGGCTTAAAAACGTCTTGTTGAATCCATTAAGTGGGAAGAGGCAGAGGGGCTGGAAGTGTGTGCGTGTGAACAGTCTGTGAGTCTTAAAAACATCTGAATGACTCCAGGAAGAGGGAAGAGGCAGAAGGGCTGGAAGTGTGTTCGTGTGCATAGTCTGTGAGTCTTAAAAACTTCTGAGTGACTCCAGGTAAGAGGGAAGAGGCAGAGGGGCTGGAACTGTGTGTTTGTGTGCACAGGCTGTGAATTTTAAAAATGTCTAATTGAATTCAGAAAGAGGGAATAGGCAAAGGGGCTGGAAGTGTGTTTGTGTGCGCAGGCTGTGAGTCTTAAAAATATCTGAGTGACTACAGGAAGGGGTAAGAGGCAGAGGGGCTGGAAGTGTTTGTGCGCACAGGCTGTGAGGCTTAAAAACGTTCGATTGAATCCAGGAAGAGGGAAGCGGCAGAGGGGTTGGAAGTATGTGTGTACACACAGGCTGTGAGTCTTAAAAAAGTCTGAGTGACTCCAGGAAGAGGGAAGAGGCAGAAGGTCTGGAAGCATGTGTGTACACACAGGCTGTGAGTCTTTAAACGTCTGAGTGACTCCTGGAGGAGGGAAGAGGCAAAGGGGCTTGAAGTGTGTTCGTGTGCGCAGGCTGTGAGTCCCAAAAACATCTGAGTGACTCCAGGAAGTGGTAAGAGGCAGAAGGGATGGAAGTTAGTGCGTGTACACAGACTGTGAGTCTTAAAAACATCTGAGTGACTCCAGAAAGAGGTAAGAGGCAGAGGGGCTGGAAGTGTGTGTGCGCACAGGCTGTGATGCTTAAAAATGTCTTGTTGAATCCATTAAGTGGGAAGAGGCAGAGGGTCTGGAAGTGTGTGCGTGTGAACAGTCTGTGAGACTTAAAAACATCTGAGTGACTCCAGGAAGAGGGAAGAGGCAGAAGGGCTGGAAGTGTGTGCGTGTGCATAGTCTGTGAGTCTTAAAAAAGTCTTGTTGAGTCCAGGAAGTGGGAATAGGCAAAGGGGCTGGAAGTGTGCGTCTGTGCACAAACTTGTGAGTTTTAAAAATGTCTGATTGAATCCAGGAAGAGGGAATAGGCAAAGGGGCTGGAAGTGTGTGGGTGCAGAGGCTGTGAGACTTAAAAACCTCTGAGTGTCTCCAGGAAGAGAGAAGAGGCAGAGGGGCTGGAAGTGTCTGCATGTGCACAGGCTGTGACTCTTAAAAACATCGAATTGGATCCAGGAAGAGAGAATTGGCAAAGGGGCTGGAAGTGTGTTCCTGTGCACAGGCTGTGAGTCTTAAACACGTCTTATTGAATCCAGGAAGAGGCAGAGGGGATGGACGTGTGTGCGTGTGAACAGACTGTGAGTCTTAAAAACATCTGAGTGGCTCCAGGAGGAGGGAAGAGTCAGAGGTGCTAGAAGTGTGTCTGTGTGTGCACAGGCTGTGAGTTTTAAAAAGATATAATTGAATCCAGGAAGAGGGAAGCGGCAGAGGGGCTGGAAGTATGTGTGCGCACACAGGCTGTGAGTCTTAAAAACGTCTGAGTGACTCCAGGAAGAGGGAAGAGGCAAAGGGGCTGGAAGTGTACGTCTGTGCACAAACCTGTGAGTTTTAAAAATGTCTGATTGAATCCAGGAAGAGGGAAGAGGCAGAGGGACTGGAAGTGTGTGCTTGTGAACAGTCTGTGAATCTTAAAAACATATGAGTGACTCCAGGAAGAGGGAAGAGGCAGAGGGGCTGGAAGTGTGCGTCTGTGCACAAACCTGTGAGTTTTAAAAACGTCTGATTGAATCCAGGAAGTGGGAAGAGGCAAAGGGGCTGGAAGTGTGTGGGTGCAGAGGATGTGAGTCTTAAAGACTTCTGAGTGACTATAGGCAGAGGGGCTGTAAGTGTGTGCGTGTGCACAGGCTGTGAGTTTTAAAAACGTCTGAGTGACTCCAGGAAGAGGGAAGAGGGAGAGGGGCTGTAAGTGTGTTCGTGTGCGCAGGCTGTGAGTTTTAAAAACGTCTGAGTGACTCAAGAAAGAAAGAATAGGCAAAAGGGCTGGAAGTGTGTTTGTGTGCGCAGGCTGTGAGTCTTAAAAATATCTGAGTGACTACAGGAAGGGGTAAGAGGCAGAGGGGCGGGAAGTGTTTGTGCGCACAGGCTGTGAGGTTTAAAAACGTTCGATTGAATCCAGGAAGAGGGAAGCGGCAGAGGGGCTGGAACTGTGTGTTTGTGTGCACAGGCTGTGAATTTTAAAAATGTCTAATTGAATCAAGAAAGAGGGAATAGGCAAAGGGGCTGGAAGTGTGTTTGTGTGCGCAGGCTGTGAGTCTTAAAAATATCTGAGTGACTATAGGACGGGGTAAGAGGCAGAGGGGCGGGAAGTGTTTGTGCGCACAGGCTGTGAGGTTTAAAAACGTTCGATTGAATCCAGGAAGAGGGAAGCGGCAGAGGGGTTGGAAGTATGTGTGTACACACAGGCTGTGAGTCTTTAAAACATCTGAGTGACTCCAGGAAGAAAGAATAGGCAAAGGGGCTGGAAGTGTGTCTGTGTGCACAGTCTGTGAGTCTTAAAAACTTCTGAGTGAGTCTAGGAAGAGGGAAGAGGCAGAGGGGCTGGAACTGTGTGTTTGTGTGCACAGGCTGTGAATTTTAAAAATGTCTAATTGAATCCAGAAAGAGGGAATAGGCAAAGGGGCTGGAAGTGTGTTTGTGTGCGCAGGCTGGGAGTCTTAAACACGTCTTATTGAATCCAGGAAGAGGCAGAGGGGATGGACGTGTGTGCGTGTGAACAGACTGTGAGTCTTAAAAACATCTGAGTGGCTCCAGGAGGAGGGAAGAGGCAGAGGTGCTAGAAGTGTGTCTGTGTGGGCACAGGCTGTGAGTTTTAAAAAGATATAATTGAATCCAGGAAGAGGGAAGCGGCAGAGGGGCTGGAAGTGTCTGCATGTGCACAGGCTGTGACTCTTAAAAACATCTAATTGGATCCAGGAAGAGAGAATAGGCAAAGGGGCTGGCAGTGTGTTCGTGTGCACAGGCTGTGAGTCTTAAACACGTCTTATTGAATCCAGGAAGAGGCAGAGGGGATGGACGTGTGTGCGTGTGAACAGACTGTGAGTCTTAAAAACATCTGAGTGGCTCCAGGAGGAGGGAAGAGGCAGAGGTGCTAGAAGTGTGTCTGTGTGGGCACAGGCTGTGAGTTTTAAAAAGATATAATTGAATCCAGGAAGAGGGAAGCGGCAGAGGGGCTGGAAGTATGTGTGCGCACACAGGCTGTGAGTCTTAAAAACGTCTGAGTGACTCCAGGAAGAGGGAATAGGCAAAGGGGCTGGAAGTGTGCGTCTGTGCACAAACCTGTGAGTTTTAAAAATGTCTGATTGAATCCAGGAAGAGGGAATAGGCAAAGGGGCTGGAATTGTGCTCGTGTGCACAGGCTGCGAGGTTTAAAAATGTCTAATTGAATCCAGAAAGAGGGAATAGGCAAAGGGGCTGGAAGTGTGTTTGTGTGCGCAGGCTGGGAGTCTTAAACACGTCTTATTGAATCCAGGAAGAGGCAGAGGGGATGGACGTGTGTGCGTGTGAACAGACTGTGAGTCTTAAAAACATCTGAGTGGCTCCAGGAGGAGGGAAGAGGCAGAGGTGCTAGAAGTGTGTCGGTGTGGGCACAGGCTGTGAGTTTTAAAAAGATATAATTGAATCCAGGAAGAGGGAAGCGGCAGAGGGGCTGGAAGTGTCTGCATGTGCACAGGCTGTGACTCTTAAAAACATCTAATTGGATCCAGGAAGAGAGAATAGGCAAAGGGGCTGGCAGTGTGTTCGTGTGCACAGGCTGTGAGTCTTAAACACGTCTTATTGAATCCAGGAAGAGGCAGAGGGGATGGACGTGTGTGCGTGTGAACAGACTGTGAGTCTTAAAAACATCTGAGTGGCTCCAGGAGGAGGGAAGAGGCAGAGGTGCTAGAAGTGTGTCTGTGTGGGCACAGGCTGTGAGTTTTAAAAAGATATAATTGAATCCAGGAAGAGGGAAGCGGCAGAGGGGCTGGAAGTATGTGTGCGCACACAGGCTGTGAGTCTTAAAAACGTCTGAGTGACTCCAGGAAGAGGGAATAGGCAAAGGGGCTGGAAGTGTGCGTCTGTGCACAAACCTGTGAGTTTTAAAAATGTCTGATTGAATCCAGGAAGAGGGAATAGGCAAAGGGGCTGGAATTGTGCTCGTGTGCACAGGCTGCGAATCTTAAAAACATTTGAGTTACCCCAGGAAGAGGGAAGCGGCAGAGGGGCTGGATGTATGTGTGCGCACACAGGCTGTGAGTCTTAAAAACGTCTGAGTGACTCCAGGAAGAGGGAATAGGCAAAGGGGCTGGAAGTGTGTTCGTGTGCACAGGCTGTGAGTCTTAAACACGTCTTATTGAATCCAGGAATTGGGAAGAGGCAAAGGGGCTGGAAGTGTGTGGGTGCAGAGGATGTGAGTCTTAAAGACTTCTGAGTGACTACAGGCAGAAAGGCTGAAAGTGTGTGCGTGGGCACAGGCTGTGAGTTTTAAAAACGTCTGAGTGACTCCAGGAAGAGGCAGAGGGGCTGGAAGTGTCTGCATGTGCACAGGCTGTGACTCTTAAAAACATCTAATTGGATCCAGGAAGAGAGAATAGGCAAAGGGGCTGGCAGTGTGTTCGTGTGCACAGGCTGTGAGTCTTAAACACGTCTTATTGAATCCAGGAAGAGGGAAGAGGCAGAGTGGATGGACGTGTGTGCGTGTGAGCAGACTGTGAGTCTTAAAAACATCTGAGTGGCTCCAGGAAGAGGGAAGAGGCAGAGGTGCTGGAAGTGTGTCTGTGTGTGCACAGGCTGTGAGTTTTAAAAAGATATAATTGAATCCAGGAAGAGGGAAGCGGCAGAGGGGCTGGAAGTATGTGTGCGCACACAGGCTGTGAGTCTTAAAAACATCTGAGTGACTCCAGAAAGAAAGAATAGGCAAAGGGGCTGGAAGTGTGTTTGTGTGCGCAGGCTGTGAGTCTTAAAAATATCTGAGTGACTACAGGAAGGGGTAAGAGGCAGAGGGGCGGGAAGTGTTTGTGCGCACAGGCTGTGAGGTTTAAAAACGTTCGATTGAATCCAGGAAGAGGGAAGCGGCAGAGGGGCTGGAAGTATGTGTGTACACAAAGGCTGTGAGTCTTTAAAACATCTGAGTGACTCCAGGAAGAAAGAATAGGCAAAGGGGCTGGAAGTGTGTCTGTGTGCACAGTCTGTGAGTCTTAAAAACTTCTGAGTGAGTCTAGGAAGAGGGAAGAGGCAGAGGGGCTGGAACTGTGTGTTTGTGTGCACAGGCTGTGAGGTTTAAAAATGTCTAATTGAATCCAGAAAGAGGGAATAGGCAAAGGGGCGGGAAGTGTGTTTGTGTGCGCAGGCTGTGAGTCTTAAACACTTCTTATTGAATCCAGGAAGAGGCAGAGGGGATGGACGTGTGTGCGTGTGAACAGACTGTGAGTCTTAAAAACATCTGAGTGGCTCCAGGAGGAGGGAAGAGGCAGAGGTGCTAGAAGTGTGTCTGTGTGGGCACAGGCTGTGAGTTTTAAAAAGATATAATTGAATCCAGGAAGAGGGAAGCGGCAGAGGGGCTGGAAGTGTCTGCATGTGCACAGGCTGTGACTCTTAAAAACATCTAATTGGATCCAGGAAGAGAGAATAGGCAAAGGGGCTGGCAGTGTGTTCGTGTGCACAGGCTGTGAGTCTTAAACACGTCTTATTGAATCCAGGAAGAGGCAGAGGGGATGGACGTGTGTGCGTGTGAACAGACTGTGAGTCTTAAAAACATCTGAGTGGCTCCAGGAGGAGGGAAGAGGCAGAGGTGCTAGAAGTGTGTCTGTGTGGGCACAGGCTGTGAGTTTTAAAAAGATATAATTGAATCCAGGAAGAGGGAATAGGCAAAGGGGCTGGAAGTGTGCGTCTGTGCACAAACCTGTGAGTTTTAAAAATGTCTGATTGAATCCAGGAAGAGGGAATAGGCAAAGGGGCTGGAACTGTGCTCGTGTGCACAGGCTGCGAGGTTTAAAAATGTCTAATTGAATCCAGAAAGAGGGAAGCGGCAGAGGGGCTGGAAGTATGTGTGCGCACACAGGCTGTGGGTCTTAAAAACGTCTGAGTGACTCCAGGAAGAGGGAATAGGCAAAGGGGCTGGAAGTGTGCGTCTGTGCACAAACCTGTGAGTTTTAAAAATGTCTGATTGAATCCAGGAAGAGGGAATAGGCAAAGGGGCTGGAATTGTGCTCGTGTGCACAGGCTGCGAATCTTAAAAACATTTGAGTTACCCCAGGAAGAGGGAAGCGGCAGAGGGGCTGGATGTATGTGTGCGCACACAGGCTGTGAGTCTTAAAAACGTCTGAGTGACTCCAGGAAGAGGGAATAGGCAAAGGGGCTGGAAGTGTGTTCGTGTGCACAGGCTGTGAGTCTTAAACACGTCTTATTGAATCCAGGAATTGGGAAGAGGCAAAGGGGCTGGAAGTGTGTGGGTGCAGAGGATGTGAGTCTTAAAGACTTCTGAGTGACTACAGGCAGAAAGGCTGAAAGTGTGTGCGTGGGCACAGGCTGTGAGTTTTAAAAACGTCTGAGTGACTCCAGGAAGAGGCAGAGGGGCTGGAAGTGTCTGCATGTGCACAGGCTGTGACTCTTAAAAACATCTAATTGGATCCAGGAAGAGAGAATAGGCAAAGGGGCTGGCAGTGTGTTCGTGTGCACAGGCTGTGAGTCTTAAACACGTCTTATTGAATCCAGGAAGAGGGAAGAGGCAGAGTGGATGGACGTGTGTGCGTGTGAGCAGACTGTGAGTCTTAAAAACATCTGAGTGGCTCCAGGAAGAGGGAAGAGGCAGAGGTGCTGGAAGTGTGTCTGTGTGTGCACAGGCTGTGAGTTTTAAAAAGATATAATTGAATCCAGGAAGAGGGAAGCGGCAGAGGGGCTGGAAGTATGTGTGCGCACACAGGCTGTGAGTCTTAAAAACATCTGAGTGACTCCAGAAAGAAAGAATAGGCAAAGGGGCTGGAAGTGTGTTTGTGTGCGCAGGCTGTGAGTCTTAAAAATATCTGAGTGACTACAGGAAGGGGTAAGAGGCAGAGGGGCGGGAAGTGTTTGTGCGCACAGGCTGTGAGGTTTAAAAACGTTCGATTGAATCCAGGAAGAGGGAAGCGGCAGAGGGGCTGGAAGTATGTGTGTACACAAAGGCTGTGAGTCTTTAAAACATCTGAGTGACTCCAGGAAGAAAGAATAGGCAAAGGGGCTGGAAGTGTGTCTGTGTGCACAGTCTGTGAGTCTTAAAAACTTCTGAGTGAGTCTAGGAAGAGGGAAGAGGCAGAGGGGCTGGAACTGTGTGTTTGTGTGCACAGGCTGTGAGGTTTAAAAATGTCTAATTGAATCCAGAAAGAGGGAATAGGCAAAGGGGATGGAAGTGTGTTTGTGTGCGCAGGCTGTGAGTCTTAAACACTTCTTATTGAATCCAGGAAGAGGCAGAGGGGATGGACGTGTGTGCGTGTGAACAGACTGTGAGTCTTAAAAACATCTGAGTGGCTCCAGGAGGAGGGAAGAGGCAGAGGTGCTAGAAGTGTGTCTGTGTGGGCACAGGCTGTGAGTTTTAAAAAGATATAATTGAATCCAGGAAGAGGGAAGCGGCAGAGGGGCTGGAAGTGTCTGCATGTGCACAGGCTGTGACTCTTAAAAACATCTAATTGGATCCAGGAAGAGAGAATAGGCAAAGGGGCTGGCAGTGTGTTTGTGTGCACAGGCTGTGAGTCTTAAACACGTCTTATTGAATCCAGGAAGAGGCAGAGGGGATGGACGTGTGTGCGTGTGAACAGACTGTGAGTCTTAAAAACTTCTGAGTGGCTCCAGGAGGAGGGAAGAGGCAGAGGTGCTAGAAGTGTGTCTGTGTGGGCACAGGCTGTGAGTTTTAAAAAGATATAATTGAATCCAGGAAGAGGGAAGCGGCAGAGGGGCTGGAAGTATGTGTGCGCACACAGGCTGTGAGTCTTAAAAACGTCTGAGTGACTCCAGGAAGAGGGAATAGGCAAAGGGGCTGGAAGTGTGCATCTGTGCACAAACCTGTGAGTTTTAAAAACGTCTGATTGAATCCAGGAAGAGGGAATAGGCAAAGGGGCTGGAATTGTGCTCGTGTGCACAGGCTGCGAATCTTAAAAACATTTGAGTGACCCCAGGAAGAGGGAAGCGGCAGAGGGGCTGGAAGTATGTTTGTACACACAGGCTGTGAGTCTTAAAAACATCTGAGTGACTCCAGGAAGAAAGAATAGGCAAAGGGGCTGGAAGTGTGTCCGTGTGCACAGTCTGTGAGTCTTAAAAACTTCTGAGTGAGTCTAGGAAGAGGGAAGAGGCAGAGGGGCTGGAACTGTGTGTTTGTGTGCACAGGCTGTGAATTTTAAAAATGTCTAATTGAATCCAGAAAGAGGGAATAGGCAAAGGGGCTGGAAGTGTGTTTGTGTGCGCAGGCTGTGAGTCTTAAAAATATCTGAGTGACTACAGGACGGGGTAAGAGGCAGAGGGGCGGGAAGTGTTTGTGCGCACAGGCTGTGAGGTTTAAAAACGTTCGATTGAATCCAGGAAGAGGGAAGCGGCAGAGGGGTTGGAAGCATGTGTGTACACACAGGCTGTGAGTCTTTAAAAAGTCTTGTTGAATCCAGGAAGTGGGAAGAGGCAAAGGGGCTGGAAGTGTGTGGGTGCAGAGGATGTGAGTCTTAAAGACTTCTGAGTGACTATAGGCAGAGGGGCTGTAAGTGTGTGCGTGTGCACAGGCTGTGAGTTTTAAAAACGTCTGAGTGACTCCAGGAAGAGGGAAGAGGGAGAGGGGCTGTAAGTGTGTTCGTGTGCGCAGGCTGTGAGTTTTAAAAACGTCTGAGTGACTCCAGGAAGAGGGAAGAGTCAGAGGGGTTGGAAGTATGTATGTACACACAGGCTGTGAGTCTTAAAAAAGTATTGTTGAATCCAGGAAGTGGGAAGAGGCAAAGGGGCTGTAAGTGTGTGCGTGTGCACAGGCTGTGAGTTTTAAAAACGTCTGAGTGACTCCAGGAAGAGGGAAGAGGCAGAGGGGCTGGAAGTGTCTGCATGTGCACAGGCTGTGACTCTTAAAAACATCTAATTGGATCCAGGAAGAGAGAATAGGCAAAGGGGCTGGCAGTGTGTGCGTGTGCACAGGCTGTGAGTTTTAAAAACGTCTGAGTGACTCCAGGAAGAGAGAAGAGGCAAAGGGGCTGGAAGTGTGTTCGTGTGTACAGGCTGTGAGTCTTAAAAATGTCTGAGTGACTCCAGGAAGAGGGAAGAGGCAGAAGGGCTGGAAGTGTGCGTCTGTGCACAAACCTGTGAGTTTTAAAAATGTCTGAGTGAATCCAGGAAGAGGGAAGAGGCAGAGGGGCGGGAAGTGTGTGTGCTGTGCATATGTGTGAGTCTTAAACACGTCTTATTGAATCCAGAAAAAGGGAAGAGGCAGAGGGGATGGACGTTTGTGCGTGTGAGCAGACTGTGAGTCTTAAAAACATCTGAGTGGCTCCAGGAAGAGGGAAGAGGCAGAGGTGCTGGAAGTGTGTCTGTGTGTGCACAGGCTGTGAGTTTTAAAAAGATATAATTGAATCCAGGAAGAGGGAAGCGGCAGAGGGGCTGGAAGTATGTGTGCGCACACAGGCTGTGAGTCTTACAATACAATACAATAGTAGAGTTGGACGGGACCTTGGAGGTCTTCTAGTCCAACCTCCTGCCTAGGCAGGAAACCCTATACCGTTCGAGACAAATGGCTATCCAACATCTTCTTAAAGACTTCCAGTGTTGGGGCATTCACAACTTCTGGAGGCAAGCTGTTCCACTGATTAATTGTTCTAACTGTCTGGAAGTTTCTCCTCAGTTCTAAGTTGCTTCTCTCTTTGATTAGTTTCCACCCATTGCTTCTTGTTCTGTCCACAGGTGCCTTGGAGAATAGCTTGACTCCCTCTTCTTTGTGGCAACCCTTGAGATATTGGAACACTGATATCATTTCTCTCCTAGTCCTTCTTTCTCTTAAGCTAGACATACCTAGTTCCTGCAACCGTTCTTCATATGTTTTAGTCTCCGGAAGTGTGTGCGTGTGAACAGTCTGTGAGTCTTAAAAACATCTGAGTGGCTCCAGGAAGAGGGAATAGGCAAAGGGTCTGGAAGTGTGCATCTGTGCACAAACCTGTGAGTTTTAAAAACGTCTGATTGAATCCAGGAAGAGGGAATAGGCAAAGGGGCTGGAAGTGTTTGGGTGCAGAGGATGTGAGTTTTAAAAACGTCTGATTGAATCCAGGAAGAGGGAGTAGGCAAAGGGGCTGGAAGTGTGTTCGTGTGTACAGGCTGTGAGTCTTAAAAATGTCTGAGTGACTCCAGGAAGAGGGAAGAGGCAGAAGGGCTGGAAGTGTGTGCTTGTGCATAGTCTGTGAGTCTTAAAAACTTCTGAGTGACTCCAGGAAGAGGGAAGAGGCAGAGGGGCTGGAAGTGTGTTCCTGTGCACAGGCTGTGAGTCTTAAACACGTCTTATTGAATGTGTGCGCACAGGCTGTGAGTCTTAAAAACATCTGAGTGGCTCCAGAAAGATGGAATAGGCAAAGGGGCTGAAAGTGTGCGTCTGTGCACAAACTTGTTAGTTTTAAAAACGTCTGATTGAATCCAGGAAGAGGGGATAGGCAAAGGGGCTGGAAGTGTGCTTCGGTGCACAAACCTGTGAGTTTTAAAAACGTATGATTGAATCCAGGAAGAGGGAAGAGGCAGAGGGACTGGAAGTGTGTCCGTGTGAACAGTCTGTGAGTCTTAAAAACTTCTGAGTGACTCCAGGTAAGAGGGAAGAGGCAGAGGGGCTGGAACTGTGTGTTTGTGTGCACAGGCTGTGAATTTTAAAAATGTCTAATTGAATCCAGAAAGAGGGAATAGGCAAAGGGGCTGCAAGTGTGTTTGTGTGCGCAGGCTGTGAGTCTTAAAAATATCTGAGTGACTACAGGATGGGGTAAGAGGCAGAGGGGCTGGAAGTGTTTGTGCGCACAGGCTGTGAGGCTTAAAAACGTTCGATTGAATCCAGGAAGAGGGAAGCGGCAGAGGGGTCGGACGTATGTGTGTACACACAGGCTGTGAGTCTTAAAAAAGTCTGAGTGACTCCAGGAAGTGGGAAGAGGCAAAGGGGCTGGAAGTGTGTGGGTGCAGAGGATGTGAGTCTTAAAGACTTCTAAGTGACTACAGGCAGAGGGGCTGTAAGTGTGTGCGTGTGCACAGGCTGTGAGTTTTAAAAACGTCTGAGTGACTCCAGGAAGGGGGAAGAGGGAGAGGGGCTGTAAGTGTGTTCGTGTGCGAAGGCTGTGACTCTTAAAAACATCTAATTGGATCCAGGAAGAGAGAATAGGCAAAAAGGCTGGAAGTGTGTTCCTGTGCACAGGCTGTGAGTCTTAAACACGTCTTATTGAATCCAGGAAGAGGCAGAGGGGATGGACGTGTGTGCGTGTGCACAGGCTGTGAGTCTTAAAAACCTCTGAGTGACTACAAGAAGAGGGAAGAGGCAGAGGGGCTGGAACTGTGTGTTTGTGTGCACAGAGTGTGAATTTTAAAAATGTCTAATTGAATCTAGAGAGAGGGAATAGGCAAAGGGGCTGGACGTGTGCGTCTGTGCACAAACCTTTGAGTTTTAAAAACGTCTGATTGAATCCAGGAAGAGGGAAGAGGCAGAGGGACTGGAACTGTGTCCTTGTGAAGAGTCTGTGAGTCTTAAAAACATCTGAGTGGCTCCAGGAAGAGGGAATAGGCAAAGGGGCTGGAAGTGTGCTTCTGTGCACAAACCTGTGAGTTTTAAAAACGTCTGATTGAATCCAGGAAGAGGGAATCGGCAAAGGGGCTGGAAGTGTATCGGTGTAGAGGCTGTGAGTCTTAAAAACCTCTTAGTGTCTCCAGGAAGAGGGAAGAGGCAGAAGGGCTGGAAGTGTGTGCGTGTGCATAGTCTGTGAGTCTTAAAAACTTCTAAGTGACTCCAGGTAAGAGGAAAAGAGGCAGAGGGGCTGGAACTGTGTGTTTGTGTGCACAGGCTGTGAATTTTAAACATGTCTTGTTGAATTCAGGAAGTGGGAAGAGGCAAAGGGGCTGGAAGTGTGTGGGTGCAGAGGATGTGACTCTTAAAGACTTCTGAGTGACTACAGGCAGAGGGGCTGTAAGTGTGTGCGTGTGCACAGGCTGTGAGTTTTAAAAACGTCTGAGTGACTCCAGGAAGTGGGAATAGGCAAAGGGTCTGGACGTGTGCGTCTGTGCACAAACCTGTGAGTTTTAAAAACGTCTGATTGAATCCAGGAAGAGGGAAGAGGCAGAGGGACTGGAAGTGTGTCCTTGTGAACAGTCTGTGAGTCTTAAAAACATCTGAGTGGCTCCAGGAAGAGGGAAGAGGCAGAGGGGCTGGAAGTGTGCTTCTGTGCACAAACCTGTGAGTTTAAAAAACGTCTGATTTAATCCAGGAAGAGGGAATCGGCAAAGGGGCTGGAAGTGTATGGCTGCAGAGGCTGTGAGTCTTAAAAACCTCTTAGTGTCTCCAGGAAGAGGGAAGAGGCAGAAGGGCTGGAAGTGTGTGCGTGTGCATAGTCTGTGAGTCTTAAAAACTTCTAAGTGACTCCAGGTAAGAGGAAAAGAGGCAGAGGGGCTTTAACTGTGTGTTTGTGTGCACAGGCTGTGAATTTTAAACATGTCTTGTTGAATTCAGGAAGTGGGAAGAGGCAAAGGGGCTGGAAGTGTGTGGGTGCAGAGGATGTGACTCTTAAAGACTTCTGAGTGACTACAGGCAGAGGGGCTGTAAGTGTGTGCGTGTCCACAGGCTGTGAGTTTTAAAAACGTCTGAGTGACTCCAGGAAGTGGGAATAGGCAAAGGGTCTGGACGTGTGCGTCTGTGCACAAACCTGTGAGTTTTAAAAACGTCTGATTGAATCCAGGAAGAGGGAAGAGGCAGAGGGACTGGAAGTGTGTCCTTGTGAACAGTCTGTGAGTCTTAAAAACATCTGAGTGGCTCCAGGAAGAGGGAAGAGGCAGAGGGGCTGGAAGTGTGTGTGTGTGCACAGGCCGTGAGTTTCAAAACGTCTGAGTGACTCCAGGAAGAGGGAAGACGCAGAGGGACTGGAAGTGTGTGCTTGTGAACAGTCTGTGAGTCTTAAAAACATCTGAGTGGTTCCAGGAAGAGGGAATAGGCAAAGGGGCTGGAAGTGTGCTTCTGTGCACAAACCTGTGAGTTTTAAAAACGTTCGATTGAATCCAGGAAGAGGGAAGCGGCAGAGGGGCTGGAAGTATGTGTGTACACACAGGCTGTGAGTCTTTAAAAAGTCTTGTTGAATCCAGGAAGTGGGAAGAGGAAAAGGGGCTGGAAGTGTGTTCCTGTGCACAGGCTGTGAGTCTTAAACATGTCTTATTGAATGTGTGCGCACAGGCTGTGAGTCTTAAAAACATCTGAGTGGCTCCAGAAAGAGGGAATAGGCAAAGGGGCTGAAAGTGTGCGTCTGTGCACAAACCTGTCAGTTTTAAAAACGTCTGATTGAATCCAGGAAGAGGGAATAGGCAAAGGGGCTGGAAGTGTGTGGGTGCAGAGGCTGTGAGTCTTAAAAACCTCTGAGTGTCTCCAGGAAGAGAGAAGAGGCAAAGAGGCTGGAAGTGTGTTCGTGTGTACAGCCTGTGAGTCTTAAAAATGTCTGAGTGACTCCAGGAAGAGGGAAGAGGCAGAAGGGCTAGAAGTGTGTGCGTGTGCATAGTCTGTGAGTCTTAAAAACCTCTGAGTGACTCCAGGTAAGAGGGAAGAGGCAGAGGGGCTGGAAGTATTTGTGCGCATAGGCTGTGAGGTTTAAAAACGTTCGATTGAATCCAGGAAGAGGGAAGCGGCAGAGGGGCTGGAAGTATGTGTGTACACACAGGCTGTGAGTCTTAAAAAAGTCTTGTTGAAATCAGGAAGTGGGAAGAGGCAAAGGGGCTGGAAGTGTGTGGGTGCAGAGGATGTGAGTCTTAAAGACTTTTGAGTGACTACAGGCAAAGGGGTTGGAAGTGTGTTCGTGTGCACAGGCTGTGAGTCTTAAAAACATCTAATTGGATCCAGGAAGAGAGAATAGGCAAAGGGGCTGGAAGTGTGTTCCTGTGCACAGGCTGTGAGTCTTAAACACGTCTTATTGAATCCAGGAAGAGGCAGAGGGGATGGACGTGTGTGCGTGTGCACAGGCTGTGAGTCTTAAAAACCTCTGAGTGACTACAAGAAGAGGGAAGAGGCAGAGGGGCTGGAAGTGTGTTCCTGTGCACAGGCTGTGAGCCTTAAACACGTCTTATTGAATCCAGGAAGAGGCAGAGGGGATGGACGTGTGTGCGTGTGCACAGGCTGTGAGTCTTACAAACTTCTGAGTGACTACAAGAAGAGGGAAGAGGCAGAGGGGCTGGAACTGTGTGTTTGTGTGCACAGAGTGTGAATTTTAAAAATGTCTAATTGAATCTAGAGAGAGGGAATAGGCAAAGGGGCTGGACGTGTGCGTCTGTGCACAAACCTTTGAGTTTTAAAAACGTCTGATTGAATCCAGGAAGAGGGAAGAGGCATAGGGGCTGGAAGTGTGTTCGTGTGTACAGGCTGTGAGTCTTAAAAATGACTGAGTGACTCCAGGAAGAGGGAAGAGGCAGAAGGGCTGGAAGTGTTTGCGTGTGCATAGTCTGTGAGTCTTAAAAACTTCTAAGTGACTCCAGGTAAGAGGAAAAGAGGCAGAGGGGCTTTAACTGTGTGTTTGTGTGCACAGGCTGTGAATTTTAAACATGTCTTGTTGAATTCAGGAAGTGGGAAGAGGCAAAGGGGCTGGAAGTGTGTGGGTGCAGAGGATGTGACTCTTAAAGACTTCTGAGTGACTACAGGCAGAGGGGCTGTAAGTGTGTGCGTGTGCACAGGCTGTGAGTTTTAAAAACGTCTGAGTGACTCCAGGAAGTGGGAATAGGCAAAGGGTCTGGACGTGTGCGTCTGTGCACAAACCTGTGAGTTTTAAAAACGTCTGATTGAATCCAGGAAGAGGGAAGAGGCAGAGGGACTGGAAGTGTGTCCTTGTGAACAGTCTGTGAGTCTTAAAAACATCTGAGTGGCTCCAGGAAGAGGGAAGAGGCAGAGGGGCTGGAAGTGTGTGTGTGCACAGGCTGTGAGTTTTAAAAACGTCTGAGTGACTCCAGGAAGAGGGAAGAGGCAGAGGGGCTGGAAGTGAGTGCTTGTGAACAGTCTGTGAGTCTTAAAAACATCTGAGTGGCTCCAGGATGAGGGAACAGGCAAAGGGTCTGGAAGTGTGCTTCTGTGCGCAAACCTGTGAGTTTTAAAAACGTATGATTGAATCCAGGAAGAGGGAATAGGCAAAGGGGCTGGAAGTGTGTGCGTGTGAACAGTCTGTGAGTCTTCAAAACATCTGAGTGACTCCAGGAAGAGGGAATAGGCAAAGGGTCTGGACGTGTGCGTCTGTGCACAAACCTGTGAGTTTTAAAAACGTCTGATTGAATCCAGGAAGAGGGAAGAGGCAGAGGGACTGGAAGTGTGTCCTTGTGAACAGTCTGTGAGTCTTAAAAACATCTGAGTGGCTCCAGGAAGAGGGAATAGGCAAAGGGGCTGGAAGTGTGCTTCTGTGCACAAACCTGTGAGTTTTAAAAACGTCTGATTGAATCCAGGAAGAGGGAATCGGCAAAGGGGCTGGAAGTGTATGGGTGCAGAGGCTGTGAGTCTTAAAAACCTCTTAGTGTCTCCAGGAAGAGGGAAGAGGCATAGGGGCTGGAAGTGTGTTCGTGTGTACAGGCTGTGAGTCTTAAAAATGACTGAGTGACTCCAGGAAGAGGGAAGAGGCAGAAGGGCTGGAAGTGTTTACGTGTGCATAGTCTGTGAGTCTTAAAAACATCTAAGTGACTCCAGGTAAGAGGGAAGAGGCAGAGGGGCTGGAACTGTGTGTTTGTGTGTACAGGCTGTGAATTTTAAAAATGTCTTGTTGAATCCAGGAAGTGGGAAGAGGCAAAGGGGCTGGAAGTGTGCGTCTGTGCACAAACCTGTGAGTTTTAAAAACGTCTGATTGAATCCAGGAAGAGGGAAGAGGCAGAGGGACTGGAAGTGTGTCCTTGTGAACAGTCTGTGAGTCTTAAAAACATCTGAGTGGCTCCAGGAAGAGGGAAGAGGCAGAGGGGCTGGAAGTGTGTGTGTGTGCACAGGCCGTGAGTTTCAAAACGTCTGAGTGACTCCAGGAAGAGGGAAGACGCAGAGGGACTGGAAGTGTGTGCTTGTGAACAGTCTGTGAGTCTTAAAAACATCTGAGTGGTTCCAGGAAGAGGGAATAGGCAAAGGGGCTGGAAGTGTGCTTCTGTGCACAAACCTGTGAGTTTTAAAAATGTTCGATTGAATCCAGGAAGAGGGAAGCGGCAGAGGGGCTGGAAGTATGTGTGTACACACAGGCTGTGAGTCTTAAAAAAGTCTTGTTGAATCCAGGAAGTGGGAAGAGGAAAAGGGGCTGGAAGTGTGTTCCTGTGCACAGGCTGTGAGTCTTAAACATGTCTTATTGAATGTGTGCGCACAGGCTGTGAGTCTTAAAAACATCTGAGTGGCTCCAGAAAGAGGGAATAGGCAAAGGGGCTGAAAGTGTGCGTCTGTGCACAAACCTGTCAGTTTTAAAAACGTCTGATTGAATCCAGGAAGAGGGAATAGGCAAAGGGGCTGGAAGTGTGTGGGTGCAGAGGCTGTGAGTCTTAAAAACCTCTGAGTGTCTCCAGGAAGAGAGAAGAGGCAAAGAGGCTGGAAGTGTGTTCGTGTGTACAGCCTGTGAGACTTAAATATGTCTGAGTGACTCCAGGAAGAGGGAAGAGGCAGAAGGGCTAGAAGTGTGTGCGTGTGCATAGTCTGTGAGTCTTAAAAACCTCTGAGTGACTCCAGGTATGAGGGAAGAGGCAGAGGGGCTGGAAGTATTTGTGCGCATAGGCTGTGAGGTTTAAAAACGTTCGATTGAATCCTGGAAGAGGGAAGAGGCAAAGGGGCTGGAAGTGTGTGGGTGCAGAGGATGTGAGTCTTAAAGACTTTTGAGTGACTACAGGCAAAGGGGCTGGAAGTGTGTTCGTGTGCACAGGCTGTGAGTCTTCAAAACATCTTAGTGACTCCAGGAAGAGGGAATAGGCAAAGGGTATGGACGTGTGCGTCTGTGCACAAACCTGTGAGTTTTAAAAACGTCTGATTGAATCCAGGAAGAGGGAAGAGGCAGAGGGACTGGAAGTGTGTCCTTGTGAACAGTCTGTGAGTCTTAAAAACATCTGAGTGGCTCCAAGAAGAGGGAATAGGCAAAGGGGCTGGAAGTGTATGGGTGCAGAGGCTGTGAGTCTTAAAAACCTCTTAGTGTCTCCAGGAAGAGGGAAGAGGCATAGGGGCTGGAAGTGTGTTCGTGTGTACAAGCTGTGAGTCTTAAAAATGACTGAGTGACTCCAGGAAGAAGGAAGAGGCAGAAGGGCTGGAAGTGTTTGCGTGTGCATAGTCTGTGAGTCTTAAAAACATCTAAGTGACTCCAGGTAAGAGGGAAGAGGCAGATGGGCTGGAACTGTGTGTTTGTGTGCACAGGCTGTGAATTTTAAAAATGTCTTGTTGAATCCAGGAAGTGGGAAGAGGCAAAGGGGCTGGAAGTGTGCGTCTGTGCACAAACCTGTGAGTTTTAAAAACGTCTGATTGAATCCAGGAAGAGGGAAGAGGCAGAGGGACTGGAAGTGTGTCCTTGTGAACAGTCTGTGAGTCTTAAAAACATCTGAGTGGCTCCAGGAAGAGGGAAGACGCAGAAGGACTGGAAGTGTGTGCTTGTGAACAGTCTGTGAGTCTTAAAAACATCTGAGTGGTTCCAGGAAGAGGGAATAGGCAAAGGGGCTGGAAGTGTGCTTCTGTGCACAAACCTGTGAGTTTTAAAAACGTTCGATTGAATCCAGGAAGAGGGAAGCGGCAGAGGGGCTGGAAGTATGTGTGTACACACAGGCTGTGAGTCTTAAAAAAGTCTTGTTGAATCCAGGAAGTGGGAAGAGGAAAAGGGGCTGGAAGAGTGTTCCTGTGCACAGGCTGTGAGTCTTAAACATGTCTTATTGAATGTGTGCGCACAGGCTGTGAGTCTTAAAAACATCTGAGTGGCTCCAGAAAGAGGGAATAGGCAAAGGGGCTGAAAGTGTGCGTCTGTGCACAAACCTGTCAGTTTTAAAAACGTCTGATTGAATCCAGGAAGAGGGAATAGGCAAAGGGGCTGGAAGTGTGTGGGTGCAGAGGCTGTGAGTCTTAAAAATCTCTGAGTGTCTCCAGGAAGAGAGAAGAGGCAAAGAGGCTGGAAGTGTGTTCGTGTGTACAGCCTGTGAGTCTTAAAAATGTCTGAGTGACTCCAGGAAGAGGGAAGAGGCAGAAGGGCTAGAAGTGTGTGCGTGTGCATAGTCTGTGAGTCTTAAAAACCTCTGAGTGACTCCAGGTAAGAGGGGAGAGGCAGAGGGGCTGGAAGTATTTGTGCGCATAGGCTGTGAGGTTTAAAAACGTTCGATTGAATGCAGGAAGAGGGAAGCGGCAGAGGGGCTGGAAGTATGTGTGTACACACAGGCTGTGAGTCTTTAAAAAGTCTTGTTGAATCCAGGAAGTGGGAAGAGGCAAAGGGGCTGGAAGTGTGTGGGTGCAGAGGATGTGAGTCTTAAAGACTTTTGAGTGACTACAGGCAAAGGGGCTGGAAGTGTTTGCGTGTGCATAGTCTGTGAGTCTTAAAAACATCTAAGTGACTCCAGGTAAGAGGGAAGAGGCAGAGGGGCTGGAACTGTGTGTTTGTGTGCACAGGCTGTGAATTTTAAAAATGTCTTGTTGAATCCAGGAAGTGGGAAGAGGCAAAGGGGCTGGAAGTGTGCGTCTGTGCACAAACCTGTGAGTTTTAAAAACGTCTGATTGAATCCAGGAAGAGGGAAGAGGCAGAGGGACTGGAAGTGTGTCCTTGTGAACAGTCTGTGAGTCTTAAAAACATCTGAGTGGCTCCAGGAAGAGGGAAGAGGCAGAGGGGCTGGAAGTGTGTGTGTGCACAGGCCGTGAGTTTCAAAACGTCTGAGTGACTCCAGGAAGAGGGAAGACGCAGAGGGACTGGAAGTGTGTGCTTGTGAACAGTCTGTGAGTCTTAAAAACATCTGAGTGGTTCCAGGAAGAGGGAATAGGCAAAGGGGCTGGAAGTGTGCTTCTGTGCACCAACCTGTGAGTTTTAAAAATGTTCGATTGAATCCAGGAAGAGGGAAGCGGCAGAGGGGCTGGAAGTATGTGTGTACACACAGGCTGTGAGTCTTTAAAAAGTCTTGTTGAATCCAGGAATTGGGAAGAGGAAAAGGGGCTGGAAGTGTGTTCCTGTGCACAGGCTGTGAGTCTTAAACATGTCTTATTGAATGTGTGCGGACAGGCTGTGAGTCTTAAAAACATCTGAGTGGCTCCAGAAAGAGGGAATAGGCAAAGGGGCTGAAAGTGTGCGTCTGTGCACAAAAGTGTCAGTTTTAAAAACGTCTGATTGAATCCAGGAAGAGGGAATAGGCAAAGGGGCTGGAAGTGTGTGGGTGCAGAGGCTGTGAGTCTTAAAAACCTCTGAGTGTCTCCAGGAAGAGAGAAGAGGCAAAGGGGCTGGAAGTGTGCTTCTGTGCACAAACCTGTGAGTTTTAAAAACGTTCGATTGAATCCAGGAAGAGGGAAGCGGCAGAGGGGCTGGAAGTATGTGTGTACACACAGGCTGTGAGTCTTAAAAAAGTCTTGTTGAATCCAGGAAGTGGGAAGAGGAAAAGGGGCTGGAAGTGTGTTCCTGTGCACAGGCTGTGAGTCTTAAACATGTCTTATTGAATGTGTGCGCACAGGCTGTGAGTCTTAAAAACATCTGAGTGGCTCCAGAAAGAGGGAATAGGCAAAGGGGCTGAAAGTGTGCGTCTGTGCACAAACCTGTCAGTTTTAAAAACGTCTGATTGAATCCAGGAAGAGGGAATAGGCAAAGGGGCTGGAAGTGTGTGGGTGCAGAGGCTGTGAGTCTTAAAAATCTCTGAGTGTCTCCAGGAAGAGAGAAGAGGCAAAGAGGCTGGAAGTGTGTTCGTGTGTACAGCCTGTGAGTCTTAAAAATGTCTGAGTGACTCCAGGAAGAGGGAAGAGGCAGAAGGGCTAGAAGTGTGTGCGTGTGCATAGTCTGTGAGTCTTAAAAACCTCTGAGTGACTCCAGGTAAGAGGGGAGAGGCAGAGGGGCTGGAAGTATTTGTGCGCATAGGCTGTGAGGTTTAAAAACGTTCGATTGAATCCAGGAAGAGGGAAGCGGCAGAGGGGCTGGAAGTATGTGTGTACACACAGGCTGTGAGTCTTTAAAAAGTCTTGTTGAATCCAGGAAGTGGGAAGAGGCAAAGGGGCTGGAAGTGTGTGGGTGCAGAGGATGTGAGTCTTAAAGACTTTTGAGTGACTACAGGGAAAGGGGCTGGAAGTGTGTTCGTGTGCACAGGCTGTGAGTCTTAAAAACATCTGAGTGACTCAATGAAGAGGTAAGAGGCAGAGGGGCTGGAGGTTAGTGCGTGTGCACAAGCTGTGAGTTTTAAAAATGGCTGAGTGACTTCAGGAAGAGGGAAGAGGCAGAGGGGCTGGAAGTGTGTGTGCGCACAGGCTGTGAGGCTTAAAAACATCTGAGTGGCTCCAGGAAGAGGGAATAGGCAAAGGGGCTGGAAGTGTGCGTCTGTGCACAAACCTGTGAGTTTTAAAAACGTATGATTGAATCCAGGAAGAGGGAATAGGCAAAGGGGCTGGAAGTGTGTGCGTGTGAACAGTCTGTGAGTCTTAAAAACATCTGAGTGACTCCAGGAAGAGGGACTAGGTAAAGGGTCTGGACGTGTGCGTCTGTGCACAAACCTGTGAGTTTTAAAAACGTCTGATTGAATCCAGGATGAGGGAAGAGGCAGAGGGACTGGAACTGTGTCCTTGTGAAGAGTCTGTGAGTCTTAAAAACATCTGAGTGGCTCCAGGAAGAGGGAATAGGCAAAGGGGCTGGAAGTGTGCTTCTGTGCACAAACCTGTGAGTTTTAAAAACGTCTGATTGAATCCAGGAAGAGGGAATCGGCAAAGGGGCTGGAAGTGTATGGGTGCAGAGGCTGTGAGTCTTAAAAACCTTTTAGTGTCTCCAGGAAGAGGGAAGAGGCAGAAGGGCTGGAAGTGTGTGCGTGTGCATAGTCTGTGAGTCTTAAAAACTTCTAAGTGACTCCAGGTAAGAGGGAAGAGGCAGAGGGGCTGGAACTGTGTGTCTTTGTGTGCACAGGCTGTGAATTTTAAACATGTCTTGTTGAATTCAGGAAGTGGGAAGAGGCAAAGGGGCTGGAAGTGTGTGGGTGCAGAGGATGTGACTCTTAAAGACTTCTGAGTGACTACAGGCAGAGGGGCTGTAAGTGTGTGCGTGTGCACAGGCTGTGAGTTTTAAAAACGTCTGAGTGACTCCAGGAAGTGGGAATAGGCAAAGGGTCTGGACGTGTGCGTCTGTGCACAAACCTGTGAGTTTTAAAAACGTCTGATTGAATCCAGGAAGAGGGAAGAGGCAGAGGGACTGGAAGTGTGTCCTTGTGAACAGTCTGTGAGTCTTAAAAACCTCTGAGTGGCTCCAGGAAGAGGGAAGAGGCAGAGGGGCTGGAAGTGTGTCCTTGTGAACAGTCTGTGAGTCTTAAAAACCTCTGAGTGGCTCCAGGAAGAGGGAAGAGGCAGAGGGACTGGAAGTGTGTCCTTGTGAACAGTCTGTGAGTCTTAAAAACCTATGAGTGGCTCCAGGAAGAGGGAATAGGCAAAGGGGCTGGAAGTGTATGGGTGCAGAGGCTGTGAGTCTTAAAAACCTCTTAGTGTCTCCAGGAAGAGGGAAGAGGCATAGGGGCTGGAAGTGTGTTCGTGTGTACAGGCTGTGAGTCTTAAAAATGACTGAGTGACTCCAGGAAGAGGGAAGAGGCAGAAGGGCTGGAAGTGTTTGCGTGTGCATAGTCTGTGAGTCTTAAAAACATCTAAGTGACTCCAGGTAAGAGGGAAGAGGCAGAGGGGCTGGAACTGTGTGTTTGTGTGCACAGGCTGTGAATTTTAAAAATGTCTTGTTGAATCCAGGAAGTGGGAAGAGGCAAAGAGGCTGGAAGTGTGCGTCTGTGCACAAACCTGTGAGTTTTAAAAACGTCTGATTAAATCCAGGAAGAGGGAAGAGGCAGAGGGACTGGAAGTGTGTCCTTGTGAACAGTCTGTGAGTCTTAAAAACATCTGAGTGGCTCCAGGAAGAGGGAAGAGGCAGAGGGGCTGGAAGTGTGTGTGTGCACAGGCCGTGAGTTTCAAAACGTCTGAGTGACTCCAGGAAGAGGGAAGACGCAGAGGGACTGGAAGTGTGTGCTTGTGAACAGTCTGTGAGTCTTAAAAACATCTGAGTGGTTCCAGGAAGAGGGAATAGGCAAAGGGGCTGGAAGTGTGCTTCTGTGCACAAACCTGTGAGTTTTAAAAACGTTCGATTGAATCCAGGAAGAGGGAAGCGGCAGAGGGGCTGGAAGTATGTGTGTACACACAGGCTGTGAGTCTTAAACAAGTCTTGTTGAATCCAGGAAGTGGGAAGAGGCAAAGGGGCTGGAAGTGTGTGGGTGCAGAGGATGTGAGTCTTAAAGACTTTTGAGTGACTACAGGCAAAGGGGCTGGAAGTGTGTTCGTGTGCACAGGCTGTGAGTCTTAAAAACATCTGAGTGACTCAACGAAGAGGTAAGAGGCAGAGGGGCTGGAGGTTAGTGCGTGTGCACAAGCTGTGAGTTTTAAAAATGGCTGAGTGACTTCAGGAAGAGGGAAGAGGCAGAGGGGCTGGAAGTTTGTGTGCGCACAGGCTGTGAGGCTTAAAAACATCTGAGTGGCTCCAGGAAGAGGGAATAGGCAAAGGGTATGGACGTGTGCGTCTGTGCACAAACCTGTGATTTTTAAAACGTCTGATTGAATCCAGGAAGAGGGAAGAGGCAGAGGGACTGGAAGTGTGTCCTTGTGAACAGTCTGTGAGTCTTAAAAACATCTGAGTGGCTCCAGGAAGAGGGAATAGGCAAAGGGGCTGGAAGTGTGCTTCTGTGCACAAACCTGTGAGTTTTAAAAACGTCTGATTGAATCCAGGAAGAGGGAATCGGCAAAGGGGCTGGAAGTGTATGGGTGCAGAGGCTGTGAGTCTTAAAAACCTCTTAGTGTCTCCAGGAAGAGGGAAGAGGCATAGGGGCTGGAAGTGTGTTCGTGTGTACAGGCTGTGAGTCTTAAAAATGACTGAGTGACTCCAGGAAGAGGGAAGAGGCAGAAGGGCTGGAAGTGTTTGCGTGTGCATAGTCTGTGAGTCTTAAAAACATCTAAGTGACTCCAGGTAAGAGGGAAGAGGCAGAGGGGCTGGAACTGTGTGTTTGTGTGCACAGGCTGTGAATTTTAAAAATGTCTTGTTGAATCCAGGAAGTGGGAAGAGGCAAAGAGGCTGGAAGTGTGCGTCTGTGCACAAACCTGTGAGTTTTAAAAACGTCTGATTAAATCCAGGAAGAGGGAAGAGGCAGAGGGACTGGAAGTGTGTCCTTGTGAACAGTCTGTGAGTCTTAAAAACATCTGAGTGGCTCCAGGAAGAGGGAAGAGGCAGAGGGGCTGGAAGTGTGTGTGTGCACAGGCCGTGAGTTTCAAAACGTCTGAGTGACTCCAGGAAGAGGGAAGACGCAGAGGGACTGGAAGTGTGTGCTTGTGAACAGTCTGTGAGTCTTAAAAACATCTGAGTGGTTCCAGGAAGAGGGAATAGGCAAAGGGGCTGGAAGTGTGCTTCTGTGCACAAACCTGTGAGTTTTAAAAACGTTCGATTGAATCCAGGAAGAGGGAAGCGGCAGAGGGGCTGGAAGTATGTGTGTACACACAGGCTGTGAGTCTTAAAAAAGTCTTGTTGAATCCAGGAAGTGGGAAGAGGAAAAGGGGCTGGAAGTGTGTTCCTGTGCACAGGCTGTGAGTCTTAAACATGTCTTATTGAATGTGTGCGCACAGGCTGTGAGTCTTAAAAACATCTGAGTGGCTCCAGAAAGAGGGAATAGGCAAAGGGGCTGAAAGTGTGCGTCTGTGCACAAACCTGTCAGTTTTAAAAACGTCTGATTGAGTCCAGGAAGAGGGAATAGGCAAAGGGGCTGGAAGTGTGTGGGTGCAGAGGCTGTGAGTCTTAAAAACCTCTGAGTGTCTCCAGGAAGAGAGAAGAGGCAAAGAGGCTGGAAGTGTGTTCGTGTGTACAGCCTGTGAGTCTTAAAAATGTCTGAGTGACTCCAGGAAGTGGGAAGAGGCAGAAGGGCTAGAAGTGTGTGCGTGTGCATAGTCTGTGAGTCTTACAAACCTCTGAGTGACTCCAGGTAAGAGGGAAGAGGCAGAGGGGCTGGAAGTATTTGTGCGCATAGGCTGTGAGGTTTAAAAACGTTCGATTGAATCCAGGAAGAGGGAAGCGGCAGAGGGGCTGGAAGTATGTGTGTACACACAGGCTGTGAGTCTTAAACAAGTCTTGTTGAATCCAGGAAGTGGGAAGAGGCAAAGGGGCTGGAAGTGTGTGGGTGCAGAGGATGTGAGTCTTAAAGTCTTTTGAGTGACTACAGGCAAAGGGGCTGGAAGTGTGTTCGTGTGCACAGGCTGTGAGTCTTAAAAACATCTGAGTGACTCAACGAAGAGGTAAGAGGCAGAGGGGCTGGAGGTTAGTGCGTGTGCACAAGCTGTGAGTTTTAAAAATGGCTGAGTGACTTCAGGAAGAGGGAAGAGGCAGAAAGGCTGGAAGTGTGTGTGCGCACAGGCTGTGAGGCTTAAAAACATCTGAGTGGCTCCAGGAAGAGGGAATAGGCAAAGGGTATGGACGTGTGCGTCTGTGCACAAACCTGTGATTTTTAAAACGTCTGATTGAATCCAGGAAGAGGGAAGAGGCAGAGGGACTGGAAGTGTGTCCTTGTGAACAGTCTGTGAGTCTTAAAAACATCTGAGTGGCTCCAGGAAGAGGGAATAGGCAAAGGGGCTGGAAGTGTGCTTCTGTGCACAAACCTGTGAGTTTTAAAAACGTCTGATTGAATCCAGGAAGAGGGAATCGGCAAAGGGGCTGGAAGTGTATGGGTGCAGAGGCTGTGAGTCTTAAAAACCTCTTAGTGTCTCCAGGAAGAGGGAAGAGGCATAGGGGCTGGAAGTGTGTTCGTGTGTACAGGCTGTGAGTCTTAAAAATGACTGAGTGACTCCAAGAAGAGGGAAGAGGCAGAAGGGCTGGAAGTGTTTGCGTGTGCATAGTCTGTGAGTCTTAAAAACATCTAAGTGACTCCAGGTAAGAGGGAAGAGGCAGAGGGGCTGGAACTGTGTGTTTGTGTGCACAGGCTGTGAATTTTAAAAATGTCTTGTTGAATCCAGGAAGTGGGAAGAGGTAAAGGGGCTGGAAGTGTGCGTCTGTGCACAAACCTGTGAGTTTTAAAAACGTCTGATTGAATCCAGGAAGAGGGAAGAGGCAGAGGGACTGGAAGTGTGTCCTTGTGAACAGTCTGTGAGTCTTAAAAACATCTGAGTGGCTCCAGGAAGAGGGAAGAGGCAGAGGGGCTGGAAATGTGTGTGTGCACAGGCCGTGAGTTTCAAAACGTCTGAGTGACTCCAGGAAGAGGGAAGACGCAGAGGGACTGGAAGTGTGTGCTTGTGAACAGTCTGTGAGTCTTAAAAACATCTGAGTGGTTCCAGGAAGAGGGAATAGGCAAAGGGGCTGGAAGTGTGCTTCTGTGCACAAACCTGTGAGTTTTAAAAACGTTCGATTGAATCCAGGAAGAGGGAAGCGGCAGAGGGGCTGGAAGTATGTGTGTACACACAGGCTGTGAGTCTTAAAAAAGTCTTGTTGAATCCAGGAAGTGGGAAGAGGAAAAGGGGCTGGAAGTGTGTTCCTGTGCACAGGCTGTGAGTCTTAAACATGTCTTATTGAATGTGTGCGCACAGGCTGTGAGTCTTAAAAACATCTGAGTGGCTCCAGAAAGAGGGAATAGGCAAAGGGGCTGAAAGTGTGCGTCTGTGCACAAACCTGTCAGTTTTAAAAACGTCTGATTGAGTCCAGGAAGAGGGAATAGGCAAAGGGGCTGGAAGTGTGTGGGTGCAGAGGCTGTGAGTCTTAAAAACGTCTGAGTGACTCCAGGAAGAGAGAAGAGGCAAAGGGGCTGGAAGTGTGTTCGTGTGTACAGGCTGTGAGTCTTAAAAATGTCTGAGTGACTCCAGGAAGAGGGAAGAGGCAGAAGGGCTGGAAGTGTGCGTCTGTGCACAAACCTGTGAGTTTTAAAAATGTCTGAGTGAATCCAGGAAGAGGGAAGAGGCAGAGGGGCGGGAAGTGTGTGTGCTGTGCATATGTGTGAGTCTTAAACACGTCTTATTGAATCCAGAAAAAGGGAAGAGGCAGAGGGGATGGACGTTTGTGCGTGTGAGCAGACTGTGAGTCTTAAAAACATCTGAGTGGCTCCAGGAAGAGGGAAGAGGCAGAGGTGCTGGAAGTGTGTCTGTGTGTGCACAGGCTGTGAGTTTTAAAAAGATATAATTGAATCCAGGAAGAGGGAAGCGGCAGAGGGGCTGGAAGTATGTGTGCGCACACAGGCTGTGAGTCTTACAATACAATACAATAGTAGAGTTGGACGGGACCTTGGAGGTCTTCTAGTCCAACCTCCTGCCTAGGCAGGAAACCCTATACCGTTCGAGACAAATGGCTATCCAACATCTTCTTAAAGACTTCCAGTGTTGGGGCATTCACAACTTCTGGAGGCAAGCTGTTCCACTGATTAATTGTTCTAACTGTCTGGAAGTTTCTCCTCAGTTCTAAGTTGCTTCTCTCTTTGATTAGTTTCCACCCATTGCTTCTTGTTCTGTCCACAGGTGCCTTGGAGAATAGCTTGACTCCCTCTTCTTTGTGGCAACCCTTGAGATATTGGAACACTGATATCATTTCTCTCCTAGTCCTTCTTTCTCTTAAGCTAGACATACCTAGTTCCTGCAACCGTTCTTCATATGTTTTAGTCTCCGGAAGTGTGTGCGTGTGAACAGTCTGTGAGTCTTAAAAACATCTGAGTGGCTCCAGGAAGAGGGAATAGGCAAAGGGTCTGGAAGTGTGCATCTGTGCACAAACCTGTGAGTTTTAAAAACGTCTGATTGAATCCAGGAAGAGGGAATAGGCAAAGGGGCTGGAAGTGTTTGGGTGCAGAGGATGTGAGTTTTAAAAACGTCTGATTGAATCCAGGAAGAGGGAGTAGGCAAAGGGGCTGGAAGTGTGTTCGTGTGTACAGGCTGTGAGTCTTAAAAATGTCTGAGTGACTCCAGGAAGAGGGAAGAGGCAGAAGGGCTGGAAGTGTGTGCTTGTGCATAGTCTGTGAGTCTTAAAAACTTCTGAGTGACTCCAGGAAGAGGGAAGAGGCAGAGGGGCTGGAAGTGTGTTCCTGTGCACAGGCTGTGAGTCTTAAACACGTCTTATTGAATGTGTGCGCACAGGCTGTGAGTCTTAAAAACATCTGAGTGGCTCCAGAAAGATGGAATAGGCAAAGGGGCTGAAAGTGTGCGTCTGTGCACAAACTTGTTAGTTTTAAAAACGTCTGATTGAATCCAGGAAGAGGGGATAGGCAAAGGGGCTGGAAGTGTGCTTCGGTGCACAAACCTGTGAGTTTTAAAAACGTATGATTGAATCCAGGAAGAGGGAAGAGGCAGAGGGACTGGAAGTGTGTCCGTGTGAACAGTCTGTGAGTCTTAAAAACTTCTGAGTGACTCCAGGTAAGAGGGAAGAGGCAGAGGGGCTGGAACTGTGTGTTTGTGTGCACAGGCTGTGAATTTTAAAAATGTCTAATTGAATCCAGAAAGAGGGAATAGGCAAAGGGGCTGCAAGTGTGTTTGTGTGCGCAGGCTGTGAGTCTTAAAAATATCTGAGTGACTACAGGATGGGGTAAGAGGCAGAGGGGCTGGAAGTGTTTGTGCGCACAGGCTGTGAGGCTTAAAAACGTTCGATTGAATCCAGGAAGAGGGAAGCGGCAGAGGGGTCGGACGTATGTGTGTACACACAGGCTGTGAGTCTTAAAAAAGTCTGAGTGACTCCAGGAAGTGGGAAGAGGCAAAGGGGCTGGAAGTGTGTGGGTGCAGAGGATGTGAGTCTTAAAGACTTCTAAGTGACTACAGGCAGAGGGGCTGTAAGTGTGTGCGTGTGCACAGGCTGTGAGTTTTAAAAACGTCTGAGTGACTCCAGGAAGGGGGAAGAGGGAGAGGGGCTGTAAGTGTGTTCGTGTGCGAAGGCTGTGACTCTTAAAAACATCTAATTGGATCCAGGAAGAGAGAATAGGCAAAAAGGCTGGAAGTGTGTTCCTGTGCACAGGCTGTGAGTCTTAAACACGTCTTATTGAATCCAGGAAGAGGCAGAGGGGATGGACGTGTGTGCGTGTGCACAGGCTGTGAGTCTTAAAAACCTCTGAGTGACTACAAGAAGAGGGAAGAGGCAGAGGGGCTGGAACTGTGTGTTTGTGTGCACAGAGTGTGAATTTTAAAAATGTCTAATTGAATCTAGAGAGAGGGAATAGGCAAAGGGGCTGGACGTGTGCGTCTGTGCACAAACCTTTGAGTTTTAAAAACGTCTGATTGAATCCAGGAAGAGGGAAGAGGCAGAGGGACTGGAACTGTGTCCTTGTGAAGAGTCTGTGAGTCTTAAAAACATCTGAGTGGCTCCAGGAAGAGGGAATAGGCAAAGGGGCTGGAAGTGTGCTTCTGTGCACAAACCTGTGAGTTTTAAAAACGTCTGATTGAATCCAGGAAGAGGGAATCGGCAAAGGGGCTGGAAGTGTATCGGTGTAGAGGCTGTGAGTCTTAAAAACCTCTTAGTGTCTCCAGGAAGAGGGAAGAGGCAGAAGGGCTGGAAGTGTGTGCGTGTGCATAGTCTGTGAGTCTTAAAAACTTCTAAGTGACTCCAGGTAAGAGGAAAAGAGGCAGAGGGGCTGGAACTGTGTGTTTGTGTGCACAGGCTGTGAATTTTAAACATGTCTTGTTGAATTCAGGAAGTGGGAAGAGGCAAAGGGGCTGGAAGTGTGTGGGTGCAGAGGATGTGACTCTTAAAGACTTCTGAGTGACTACAGGCAGAGGGGCTGTAAGTGTGTGCGTGTGCACAGGCTGTGAGTTTTAAAAACGTCTGAGTGACTCCAGGAAGTGGGAATAGGCAAAGGGTCTGGACGTGTGCGTCTGTGCACAAACCTGTGAGTTTTAAAAACGTCTGATTGAATCCAGGAAGAGGGAAGAGGCAGAGGGACTGGAAGTGTGTCCTTGTGAACAGTCTGTGAGTCTTAAAAACATCTGAGTGGCTCCAGGAAGAGGGAAGAGGCAGAGGGGCTGGAAGTGTGCTTCTGTGCACAAACCTGTGAGTTTAAAAAACGTCTGATTTAATCCAGGAAGAGGGAATCGGCAAAGGGGCTGGAAGTGTATGGCTGCAGAGGCTGTGAGTCTTAAAAACCTCTTAGTGTCTCCAGGAAGAGGGAAGAGGCAGAAGGGCTGGAAGTGTGTGCGTGTGCATAGTCTGTGAGTCTTAAAAACTTCTAAGTGACTCCAGGTAAGAGGAAAAGAGGCAGAGGGGCTTTAACTGTGTGTTTGTGTGCACAGGCTGTGAATTTTAAACATGTCTTGTTGAATTCAGGAAGTGGGAAGAGGCAAAGGGGCTGGAAGTGTGTGGGTGCAGAGGATGTGACTCTTAAAGACTTCTGAGTGACTACAGGCAGAGGGGCTGTAAGTGTGTGCGTGTCCACAGGCTGTGAGTTTTAAAAACGTCTGAGTGACTCCAGGAAGTGGGAATAGGCAAAGGGTCTGGACGTGTGCGTCTGTGCACAAACCTGTGAGTTTTAAAAACGTCTGATTGAATCCAGGAAGAGGGAAGAGGCAGAGGGACTGGAAGTGTGTCCTTGTGAACAGTCTGTGAGTCTTAAAAACATCTGAGTGGCTCCAGGAAGAGGGAAGAGGCAGAGGGGCTGGAAGTGTGTGTGTGTGCACAGGCCGTGAGTTTCAAAACGTCTGAGTGACTCCAGGAAGAGGGAAGACGCAGAGGGACTGGAAGTGTGTGCTTGTGAACAGTCTGTGAGTCTTAAAAACATCTGAGTGGTTCCAGGAAGAGGGAATAGGCAAAGGGGCTGGAAGTGTGCTTCTGTGCACAAACCTGTGAGTTTTAAAAACGTTCGATTGAATCCAGGAAGAGGGAAGCGGCAGAGGGGCTGGAAGTATGTGTGTACACACAGGCTGTGAGTCTTTAAAAAGTCTTGTTGAATCCAGGAAGTGGGAAGAGGAAAAGGGGCTGGAAGTGTGTTCCTGTGCACAGGCTGTGAGTCTTAAACATGTCTTATTGAATGTGTGCGCACAGGCTGTGAGTCTTAAAAACATCTGAGTGGCTCCAGAAAGAGGGAATAGGCAAAGGGGCTGAAAGTGTGCGTCTGTGCACAAACCTGTCAGTTTTAAAAACGTCTGATTGAATCCAGGAAGAGGGAATAGGCAAAGGGGCTGGAAGTGTGTGGGTGCAGAGGCTGTGAGTCTTAAAAACCTCTGAGTGTCTCCAGGAAGAGAGAAGAGGCAAAGAGGCTGGAAGTGTGTTCGTGTGTACAGCCTGTGAGTCTTAAAAATGTCTGAGTGACTCCAGGAAGAGGGAAGAGGCAGAAGGGCTAGAAGTGTGTGCGTGTGCATAGTCTGTGAGTCTTAAAAACCTCTGAGTGACTCCAGGTAAGAGGGAAGAGGCAGAGGGGCTGGAAGTATTTGTGCGCATAGGCTGTGAGGTTTAAAAACGTTCGATTGAATCCAGGAAGAGGGAAGCGGCAGAGGGGCTGGAAGTATGTGTGTACACACAGGCTGTGAGTCTTAAAAAAGTCTTGTTGAAATCAGGAAGTGGGAAGAGGCAAAGGGGCTGGAAGTGTGTGGGTGCAGAGGATGTGAGTCTTAAAGACTTTTGAGTGACTACAGGCAAAGGGGTTGGAAGTGTGTTCGTGTGCACAGGCTGTGAGTCTTAAAAACATCTAATTGGATCCAGGAAGAGAGAATAGGCAAAGGGGCTGGAAGTGTGTTCCTGTGCACAGGCTGTGAGTCTTAAACACGTCTTATTGAATCCAGGAAGAGGCAGAGGGGATGGACGTGTGTGCGTGTGCACAGGCTGTGAGTCTTAAAAACCTCTGAGTGACTACAAGAAGAGGGAAGAGGCAGAGGGGCTGGAAGTGTGTTCCTGTGCACAGGCTGTGAGCCTTAAACACGTCTTATTGAATCCAGGAAGAGGCAGAGGGGATGGACGTGTGTGCGTGTGCACAGGCTGTGAGTCTTACAAACTTCTGAGTGACTACAAGAAGAGGGAAGAGGCAGAGGGGCTGGAACTGTGTGTTTGTGTGCACAGAGTGTGAATTTTAAAAATGTCTAATTGAATCTAGAGAGAGGGAATAGGCAAAGGGGCTGGACGTGTGCGTCTGTGCACAAACCTTTGAGTTTTAAAAACGTCTGATTGAATCCAGGAAGAGGGAAGAGGCATAGGGGCTGGAAGTGTGTTCGTGTGTACAGGCTGTGAGTCTTAAAAATGACTGAGTGACTCCAGGAAGAGGGAAGAGGCAGAAGGGCTGGAAGTGTTTGCGTGTGCATAGTCTGTGAGTCTTAAAAACTTCTAAGTGACTCCAGGTAAGAGGAAAAGAGGCAGAGGGGCTTTAACTGTGTGTTTGTGTGCACAGGCTGTGAATTTTAAACATGTCTTGTTGAATTCAGGAAGTGGGAAGAGGCAAAGGGGCTGGAAGTGTGTGGGTGCAGAGGATGTGACTCTTAAAGACTTCTGAGTGACTACAGGCAGAGGGGCTGTAAGTGTGTGCGTGTGCACAGGCTGTGAGTTTTAAAAACGTCTGAGTGACTCCAGGAAGTGGGAATAGGCAAAGGGTCTGGACGTGTGCGTCTGTGCACAAACCTGTGAGTTTTAAAAACGTCTGATTGAATCCAGGAAGAGGGAAGAGGCAGAGGGACTGGAAGTGTGTCCTTGTGAACAGTCTGTGAGTCTTAAAAACATCTGAGTGTCTCCAGGAAGAGGGAAGAGGCATAGGGGCTGGAAGTGTGTTCGTGTGTACAGGCTGTGAGTCTTAAAAATGACTGAGTGACTCCAGGAAGAGGGAAGAGGCAGAAGGGCTGGAAGTGTTTACGTGTGCATAGTCTGTGAGTCTTAAAAACATCTAAGTGACTCCAGGTAAGAGGGAAGAGGCAGAGGGGCTGGAACTGTGTGTTTGTGTGTACAGGCTGTGAATTTTAAAAATGTCTTGTTGAATCCAGGAAGTGGGAAGAGGCAAAGGGGCTGGAAGTGTGCGTCTGTGCACAAACCTGTGAGTTTTAAAAACGTCTGATTGAATCCAGGAAGAGGGAAGAGGCAGAGGGACTGGAAGTGTGTCCTTGTGAACAGTCTGTGAGTCTTAAAAACATCTGAGTGGCTCCAGGAAGAGGGAAGAGGCAGAGGGGCTGGAAGTGTGTGTGTGTGCACAGGCCGTGAGTTTCAAAACGTCTGAGTGACTCCAGGAAGAGGGAAGACGCAGAGGGACTGGAAGTGTGTGCTTGTGAACAGTCTGTGAGTCTTAAAAACATCTGAGTGGTTCCAGGAAGAGGGAATAGGCAAAGGGGCTGGAAGTGTGCTTCTGTGCACAAACCTGTGAGTTTTAAAAATGTTCGATTGAATCCAGGAAGAGGGAAGCGGCAGAGGGGCTGGAAGTATGTGTGTACACACAGGCTGTGAGTCTTAAAAAAGTCTTGTTGAATCCAGGAAGTGGGAAGAGGAAAAGGGGCTGGAAGTGTGTTCCTGTGCACAGGCTGTGAGTCTTAAACATGTCTTATTGAATGTGTGCGCACAGGCTGTGAGTCTTAAAAACATCTGAGTGGCTCCAGAAAGAGGGAATAGGCAAAGGGGCTGAAAGTGTGCGTCTGTGCACAAACCTGTCAGTTTTAAAAACGTCTGATTGAATCCAGGAAGAGGGAATAGGCAAAGGGGCTGGAAGTGTGTGGGTGCAGAGGCTGTGAGTCTTAAAAACCTCTGAGTGTCTCCAGGAAGAGAGAAGAGGCAAAGAGGCTGGAAGTGTGTTCGTGTGTACAGCCTGTGAGACTTAAATATGTCTGAGTGACTCCAGGAAGAGGGAAGAGGCAGAAGGGCTAGAAGTGTGTGCGTGTGCATAGTCTGTGAGTCTTAAAAACCTCTGAGTGACTCCAGGTATGAGGGAAGAGGCAGAGGGGCTGGAAGTATTTGTGCGCATAGGCTGTGAGGTTTAAAAACGTTCGATTGAATCCTGGAAGAGGGAAGAGGCAAAGGGGCTGGAAGTGTGTGGGTGCAGAGGATGTGAGTCTTAAAGACTTTTGAGTGACTACAGGCAAAGGGGCTGGAAGTGTGTTCGTGTGCACAGGCTGTGAGTCTTCAAAACATCTTAGTGACTCCAGGAAGAGGGAATAGGCAAAGGGTATGGACGTGTGCGTCTGTGCACAAACCTGTGAGTTTTAAAAACGTCTGATTGAATCCAGGAAGAGGGAAGAGGCAGAGGGACTGGAAGTGTGTCCTTGTGAACAGTCTGTGAGTCTTAAAAACATCTGAGTGGCTCCAAGAAGAGGGAATAGGCAAAGGGGCTGGAAGTGTATGGGTGCAGAGGCTGTGAGTCTTAAAAACCTCTTAGTGTCTCCAGGAAGAGGGAAGAGGCATAGGGGCTGGAAGTGTGTTCGTGTGTACAAGCTGTGAGTCTTAAAAATGACTGAGTGACTCCAGGAAGAAGGAAGAGGCAGAAGGGCTGGAAGTGTTTGCGTGTGCATAGTCTGTGAGTCTTAAAAACATCTAAGTGACTCCAGGTAAGAGGGAAGAGGCAGATGGGCTGGAACTGTGTGTTTGTGTGCACAGGCTGTGAATTTTAAAAATGTCTTGTTGAATCCAGGAAGTGGGAAGAGGCAAAGGGGCTGGAAGTGTGCGTCTGTGCACAAACCTGTGAGTTTTAAAAACGTCTGATTGAATCCAGGAAGAGGGAAGAGGCAGAGGGACTGGAAGTGTGTCCTTGTGAACAGTCTGTGAGTCTTAAAAACATCTGAGTGGCTCCAGGAAGAGGGAAGACGCAGAAGGACTGGAAGTGTGTGCTTGTGAACAGTCTGTGAGTCTTAAAAACATCTGAGTGGTTCCAGGAAGAGGGAATAGGCAAAGGGGCTGGAAGTGTGCTTCTGTGCACAAACCTGTGAGTTTTAAAAACGTTCGATTGAATCCAGGAAGAGGGAAGCGGCAGAGGGGCTGGAAGTATGTGTGTACACACAGGCTGTGAGTCTTAAAAAAGTCTTGTTGAATCCAGGAAGTGGGAAGAGGAAAAGGGGCTGGAAGAGTGTTCCTGTGCACAGGCTGTGAGTCTTAAACATGTCTTATTGAATGTGTGCGCACAGGCTGTGAGTCTTAAAAACATCTGAGTGGCTCCAGAAAGAGGGAATAGGCAAAGGGGCTGAAAGTGTGCGTCTGTGCACAAACCTGTCAGTTTTAAAAACGTCTGATTGAATCCAGGAAGAGGGAATAGGCAAAGGGGCTGGAAGTGTGTGGGTGCAGAGGCTGTGAGTCTTAAAAATCTCTGAGTGTCTCCAGGAAGAGAGAAGAGGCAAAGAGGCTGGAAGTGTGTTCGTGTGTACAGCCTGTGAGTCTTAAAAATGTCTGAGTGACTCCAGGAAGAGGGAAGAGGCAGAAGGGCTAGAAGTGTGTGCGTGTGCATAGTCTGTGAGTCTTAAAAACCTCTGAGTGACTCCAGGTAAGAGGGGAGAGGCAGAGGGGCTGGAAGTATTTGTGCGCATAGGCTGTGAGGTTTAAAAACGTTCGATTGAATGCAGGAAGAGGGAAGCGGCAGAGGGGCTGGAAGTATGTGTGTACACACAGGCTGTGAGTCTTTAAAAAGTCTTGTTGAATCCAGGAAGTGGGAAGAGGCAAAGGGGCTGGAAGTGTGTGGGTGCAGAGGATGTGAGTCTTAAAGACTTTTGAGTGACTACAGGCAAAGGGGCTGGAAGTGTTTGCGTGTGCATAGTCTGTGAGTCTTAAAAACATCTAAGTGACTCCAGGTAAGAGGGAAGAGGCAGAGGGGCTGGAACTGTGTGTTTGTGTGCACAGGCTGTGAATTTTAAAAATGTCTTGTTGAATCCAGGAAGTGGGAAGAGGCAAAGGGGCTGGAAGTGTGCGTCTGTGCACAAACCTGTGAGTTTTAAAAACGTCTGATTGAATCCAGGAAGAGGGAAGAGGCAGAGGGACTGGAAGTGTGTCCTTGTGAACAGTCTGTGAGTCTTAAAAACATCTGAGTGGCTCCAGGAAGAGGGAAGAGGCAGAGGGGCTGGAAGTGTGTGTGTGCACAGGCCGTGAGTTTCAAAACGTCTGAGTGACTCCAGGAAGAGGGAAGACGCAGAGGGACTGGAAGTGTGTGCTTGTGAACAGTCTGTGAGTCTTAAAAACATCTGAGTGGTTCCAGGAAGAGGGAATAGGCAAAGGGGCTGGAAGTGTGCTTCTGTGCACCAACCTGTGAGTTTTAAAAATGTTCGATTGAATCCAGGAAGAGGGAAGCGGCAGAGGGGCTGGAAGTATGTGTGTACACACAGGCTGTGAGTCTTTAAAAAGTCTTGTTGAATCCAGGAATTGGGAAGAGGAAAAGGGGCTGGAAGTGTGTTCCTGTGCACAGGCTGTGAGTCTTAAACATGTCTTATTGAATGTGTGCGGACAGGCTGTGAGTCTTAAAAACATCTGAGTGGCTCCAGAAAGAGGGAATAGGCAAAGGGGCTGAAAGTGTGCGTCTGTGCACAAAAGTGTCAGTTTTAAAAACGTCTGATTGAATCCAGGAAGAGGGAATAGGCAAAGGGGCTGGAAGTGTGTGGGTGCAGAGGCTGTGAGTCTTAAAAACCTCTGAGTGTCTCCAGGAAGAGAGAAGAGGCAAAGGGGCTGGAAGTGTGCTTCTGTGCACAAACCTGTGAGTTTTAAAAACGTTCGATTGAATCCAGGAAGAGGGAAGCGGCAGAGGGGCTGGAAGTATGTGTGTACACACAGGCTGTGAGTCTTAAAAAAGTCTTGTTGAATCCAGGAAGTGGGAAGAGGAAAAGGGGCTGGAAGTGTGTTCCTGTGCACAGGCTGTGAGTCTTAAACATGTCTTATTGAATGTGTGCGCACAGGCTGTGAGTCTTAAAAACATCTGAGTGGCTCCAGAAAGAGGGAATAGGCAAAGGGGCTGAAAGTGTGCGTCTGTGCACAAACCTGTCAGTTTTAAAAACGTCTGATTGAATCCAGGAAGAGGGAATAGGCAAAGGGGCTGGAAGTGTGTGGGTGCAGAGGCTGTGAGTCTTAAAAATCTCTGAGTGTCTCCAGGAAGAGAGAAGAGGCAAAGAGGCTGGAAGTGTGTTCGTGTGTACAGCCTGTGAGTCTTAAAAATGTCTGAGTGACTCCAGGAAGAGGGAAGAGGCAGAAGGGCTAGAAGTGTGTGCGTGTGCATAGTCTGTGAGTCTTAAAAACCTCTGAGTGACTCCAGGTAAGAGGGGAGAGGCAGAGGGGCTGGAAGTATTTGTGCGCATAGGCTGTGAGGTTTAAAAACGTTCGATTGAATCCAGGAAGAGGGAAGCGGCAGAGGGGCTGGAAGTATGTGTGTACACACAGGCTGTGAGTCTTTAAAAAGTCTTGTTGAATCCAGGAAGTGGGAAGAGGCAAAGGGGCTGGAAGTGTGTGGGTGCAGAGGATGTGAGTCTTAAAGACTTTTGAGTGACTACAGGGAAAGGGGCTGGAAGTGTGTTCGTGTGCACAGGCTGTGAGTCTTAAAAACATCTGAGTGACTCAATGAAGAGGTAAGAGGCAGAGGGGCTGGAGGTTAGTGCGTGTGCACAAGCTGTGAGTTTTAAAAATGGCTGAGTGACTTCAGGAAGAGGGAAGAGGCAGAGGGGCTGGAAGTGTGTGTGCGCACAGGCTGTGAGGCTTAAAAACATCTGAGTGGCTCCAGGAAGAGGGAATAGGCAAAGGGGCTGGAAGTGTGCGTCTGTGCACAAACCTGTGAGTTTTAAAAACGTATGATTGAATCCAGGAAGAGGGAATAGGCAAAGGGGCTGGAAGTGTGTGCGTGTGAACAGTCTGTGAGTCTTAAAAACATCTGAGTGACTCCAGGAAGAGGGACTAGGTAAAGGGTCTGGACGTGTGCGTCTGTGCACAAACCTGTGAGTTTTAAAAACGTCTGATTGAATCCAGGATGAGGGAAGAGGCAGAGGGACTGGAACTGTGTCCTTGTGAAGAGTCTGTGAGTCTTAAAAACATCTGAGTGGCTCCAGGAAGAGGGAATAGGCAAAGGGGCTGGAAGTGTGCTTCTGTGCACAAACCTGTGAGTTTTAAAAACGTCTGATTGAATCCAGGAAGAGGGAATCGGCAAAGGGGCTGGAAGTGTATGGGTGCAGAGGCTGTGAGTCTTAAAAACCTTTTAGTGTCTCCAGGAAGAGGGAAGAGGCAGAAGGGCTGGAAGTGTGTGCGTGTGCATAGTCTGTGAGTCTTAAAAACTTCTAAGTGACTCCAGGTAAGAGGGAAGAGGCAGAGGGGCTGGAACTGTGTGTCTTTGTGTGCACAGGCTGTGAATTTTAAACATGTCTTGTTGAATTCAGGAAGTGGGAAGAGGCAAAGGGGCTGGAAGTGTGTGGGTGCAGAGGATGTGACTCTTAAAGACTTCTGAGTGACTACAGGCAGAGGGGCTGTAAGTGTGTGCGTGTGCACAGGCTGTGAGTTTTAAAAACGTCTGAGTGACTCCAGGAAGTGGGAATAGGCAAAGGGTCTGGACGTGTGCGTCTGTGCACAAACCTGTGAGTTTTAAAAACGTCTGATTGAATCCAGGAAGAGGGAAGAGGCAGAGGGACTGGAAGTGTGTCCTTGTGAACAGTCTGTGAGTCTTAAAAACCTCTGAGTGGCTCCAGGAAGAGGGAAGAGGCAGAGGGGCTGGAAGTGTGTCCTTGTGAACAGTCTGTGAGTCTTAAAAACCTCTGAGTGGCTCCAGGAAGAGGGAAGAGGCAGAGGGACTGGAAGTGTGTCCTTGTGAACAGTCTGTGAGTCTTAAAAACCTCTGAGTGGCTCCAGGAAGAGGGAATAGGCAAAGGGGCTGGAAGTGTATGGGTGCAGAGGCTGTGAGTCTTAAAAACCTCTTAGTGTCTCCAGGAAGAGGGAAGAGGCATAGGGGCTGGAAGTGTGTTCGTGTGTACAGGCTGTGAGTCTTAAAAATGACTGAGTGACTCCAGGAAGAGGGAAGAGGCAGAAGGGCTGGAAGTGTTTGCGTGTGCATAGTCTGTGAGTCTTAAAAACATCTAAGTGACTCCAGGTAAGAGGGAAGAGGCAGAGGGGCTGGAACTGTGTGTTTGTGTGCACAGGCTGTGAATTTTAAAAATGTCTTGTTGAATCCAGGAAGTGGGAAGAGGCAAAGAGGCTGGAAGTGTGCGTCTGTGCACAAACCTGTGAGTTTTAAAAACGTCTGATTAAATCCAGGAAGAGGGAAGAGGCAGAGGGACTGGAAGTGTGTCCTTGTGAACAGTCTGTGAGTCTTAAAAACATCTGAGTGGCTCCAGGAAGAGGGAAGAGGCAGAGGGGCTGGAAGTGTGTGTGTGCACAGGCCGTGAGTTTCAAAACGTCTGAGTGACTCCAGGAAGAGGGAAGACGCAGAGGGACTGGAAGTGTGTGCTTGTGAACAGTCTGTGAGTCTTAAAAACATCTGAGTGGTTCCAGGAAGAGGGAATAGGCAAAGGGGCTGGAAGTGTGCTTCTGTGCACAAACCTGTGAGTTTTAAAAACGTTCGATTGAATCCAGGAAGAGGGAAGCGGCAGAGGGGCTGGAAGTATGTGTGTACACACAGGCTGTGAGTCTTAAACAAGTCTTGTTGAATCCAGGAAGTGGGAAGAGGCAAAGGGGCTGGAAGTGTGTGGGTGCAGAGGATGTGAGTCTTAAAGACTTTTGAGTGACTACAGGCAAAGGGGCTGGAAGTGTGTTCGTGTGCACAGGCTGTGAGTCTTAAAAACATCTGAGTGACTCAACGAAGAGGTAAGAGGCAGAGGGGCTGGAGGTTAGTGCGTGTGCACAAGCTGTGAGTTTTAAAAATGGCTGAGTGACTTCAGGAAGAGGGAAGAGGCAGAGGGGCTGGAAGTTTGTGTGCGCACAGGCTGTGAGGCTTAAAAACATCTGAGTGGCTCCAGGAAGAGGGAATAGGCAAAGGGTATGGACGTGTGCGTCTGTGCACAAACCTGTGATTTTTAAAACGTCTGATTGAATCCAGGAAGAGGGAAGAGGCAGAGGGACTGGAAGTGTGTCCTTGTGAACAGTCTGTGAGTCTTAAAAACATCTGAGTGGCTCCAGGAAGAGGGAATAGGCAAAGGGGCTGGAAGTGTGCTTCTGTGCACAAACCTGTGAGTTTTAAAAACGTCTGATTGAATCCAGGAAGAGGGAATCGGCAAAGGGGCTGGAAGTGTATGGGTGCAGAGGCTGTGAGTCTTAAAAACCTCTTAGTGTCTCCAGGAAGAGGGAAGAGGCATAGGGGCTGGAAGTGTGTTCGTGTGTACAGGCTGTGAGTCTTAAAAATGACTGAGTGACTCCAGGAAGAGGGAAGAGGCAGAAGGGCTGGAAGTGTTTGCGTGTGCATAGTCTGTGAGTCTTAAAAACATCTAAGTGACTCCAGGTAAGAGGGAAGAGGCAGAGGGGCTGGAACTGTGTGTTTGTGTGCACAGGCTGTGAATTTTAAAAATGTCTTGTTGAATCCAGGAAGTGGGAAGAGGCAAAGAGGCTGGAAGTGTGCGTCTGTGCACAAACCTGTGAGTTTTAAAAACGTCTGATTAAATCCAGGAAGAGGGAAGAGGCAGAGGGACTGGAAGTGTGTCCTTGTGAACAGTCTGTGAGTCTTAAAAACATCTGAGTGGCTCCAGGAAGAGGGAAGAGGCAGAGGGGCTGGAAGTGTGTGTGTGCACAGGCCGTGAGTTTCAAAACGTCTGAGTGACTCCAGGAAGAGGGAAGACGCAGAGGGACTGGAAGTGTGTGCTTGTGAACAGTCTGTGAGTCTTAAAAACATCTGAGTGGTTCCAGGAAGAGGGAATAGGCAAAGGGGCTGGAAGTGTGCTTCTGTGCACAAACCTGTGAGTTTTAAAAACGTTCGATTGAATCCAGGAAGAGGGAAGCGGCAGAGGGGCTGGAAGTATGTGTGTACACACAGGCTGTGAGTCTTAAAAAAGTCTTGTTGAATCCAGGAAGTGGGAAGAGGAAAAGGGGCTGGAAGTGTGTTCCTGTGCACAGGCTGTGAGTCTTAAACATGTCTTATTGAATGTGTGCGCACAGGCTGTGAGTCTTAAAAACATCTGAGTGGCTCCAGAAAGAGGGAATAGGCAAAGGGGCTGAAAGTGTGCGTCTGTGCACAAACCTGTCAGTTTTAAAAACGTCTGATTGAGTCCAGGAAGAGGGAATAGGCAAAGGGGCTGGAAGTGTGTGGGTGCAGAGGCTGTGAGTCTTAAAAACCTCTGAGTGTCTCCAGGAAGAGAGAAGAGGCAAAGAGGCTGGAAGTGTGTTCGTGTGTACAGCCTGTGAGTCTTAAAAATGTCTGAGTGACTCCAGGAAGTGGGAAGAGGCAGAAGGGCTAGAAGTGTGTGCGTGTGCATAGTCTGTGAGTCTTACAAACCTCTGAGTGACTCCAGGTAAGAGGGAAGAGGCAGAGGGGCTGGAAGTATTTGTGCGCATAGGCTGTGAGGTTTAAAAACGTTCGATTGAATCCAGGAAGAGGGAAGCGGCAGAGGGGCTGGAAGTATGTGTGTACACACAGGCTGTGAGTCTTAAACAAGTCTTGTTGAATCCAGGAAGTGGGAAGAGGCAAAGGGGCTGGAAGTGTGTGGGTGCAGAGGATGTGAGTCTTAAAGTCTTTTGAGTGACTACAGGCAAAGGGGCTGGAAGTGTGTTCGTGTGCACAGGCTGTGAGTCTTAAAAACATCTGAGTGACTCAACGAAGAGGTAAGAGGCAGAGGGGCTGGAGGTTAGTGCGTGTGCACAAGCTGTGAGTTTTAAAAATGGCTGAGTGACTTCAGGAAGAGGGAAGAGGCAGAAAGGCTGGAAGTGTGTGTGCGCACAGGCTGTGAGGCTTAAAAACATCTGAGTGGCTCCAGGAAGAGGGAATAGGCAAAGGGTATGGACGTGTGCGTCTGTGCACAAACCTGTGATTTTTAAAACGTCTGATTGAATCCAGGAAGAGGGAAGAGGCAGAGGGACTGGAAGTGTGTCCTTGTGAACAGTCTGTGAGTCTTAAAAACATCTGAGTGGCTCCAGGAAGAGGGAATAGGCAAAGGGGCTGGAAGTGTGCTTCTGTGCACAAACCTGTGAGTTTTAAAAACGTCTGATTGAATCCAGGAAGAGGGAATCGGCAAAGGGGCTGGAAGTGTATGGGTGCAGAGGCTGTGAGTCTTAAAAACCTCTTAGTGTCTCCAGGAAGAGGGAAGAGGCATAGGGGCTGGAAGTGTGTTCGTGTGTACAGGCTGTGAGTCTTAAAAATGACTGAGTGACTCCAAGAAGAGGGAAGAGGCAGAAGGGCTGGAAGTGTTTGCGTGTGCATAGTCTGTGAGTCTTAAAAACATCTAAGTGACTCCAGGTAAGAGGGAAGAGGCAGAGGGGCTGGAACTGTGTGTTTGTGTGCACAGGCTGTGAATTTTAAAAATGTCTTGTTGAATCCAGGAAGTGGGAAGAGGTAAAGGGGCTGGAAGTGTGCGTCTGTGCACAAACCTGTGAGTTTTAAAAACGTCTGATTGAATCCAGGAAGAGGGAAGAGGCAGAGGGACTGGAAGTGTGTCCTTGTGAACAGTCTGTGAGTCTTAAAAACATCTGAGTGGCTCCAGGAAGAGGGAAGAGGCAGAGGGGCTGGAAATGTGTGTGTGCACAGGCCGTGAGTTTCAAAACGTCTGAGTGACTCCAGGAAGAGGGAAGACGCAGAGGGACTGGAAGTGTGTGCTTGTGAACAGTCTGTGAGTCTTAAAAACATCTGAGTGGTTCCAGGAAGAGGGAATAGGCAAAGGGGCTGGAAGTGTGCTTCTGTGCACAAACCTGTGAGTTTTAAAAACGTTCGATTGAATCCAGGAAGAGGGAAGCGGCAGAGGGGCTGGAAGTATGTGTGTACACACAGGCTGTGAGTCTTAAAAAAGTCTTGTTGAATCCAGGAAGTGGGAAGAGGAAAAGGGGCTGGAAGTGTGTTCCTGTGCACAGGCTGTGAGTCTTAAACATGTCTTATTGAATGTGTGCGCACAGGCTGTGAGTCTTAAAAACATCTGAGTGGCTCCAGAAAGAGGGAATAGGCAAAGGGGCTGAAAGTGTGCGTCTGTGCACAAACCTGTCAGTTTTAAAAACGTCTGATTGAGTCCAGGAAGAGGGAATAGGCAAAGGGGCTGGAAGTGTGTGGGTGCAGAGGCTGTGAGTCTTAAAAACCTCTGAGTGTCTCCAGGAAGAGAGAAGAGGCAAAGAGGCTGGAAGTGTGTTCGTGTGTACAGCCTGTGAGTCTTAAAAATGTCTGAGTGACTCCAGGAAGAGGGAAGAGGCAGAAGGGCTAGAAGTGTGTGCGTGTGCATAGTCTGTGAGTCTTAAAAACCTCTGAGTGACTCCAGGTAAGAGGGAAGAGGCAGAGGGGCTGGAAGTATTTGTGCGCATAGGCTGTGAGGTTTAAAAACGTTCGATTGAATCCAGGAAGAGGGAAGCGGCAGAGGGGCTGGAAGTATGTGTGTACACACAGGCTGTGAGTCTTAAACAAGTCTTGTTGAATCCAGGAAGTGGGAAGAGGCAAAGGGGCTGGAAGTGTGTGGGTGCAGAGGATGTGAGTCTTAAAGACTTTTGAGTGACTACAGGCAAAGGGGCTGGAAGTGTGTTCGTGTGCACAGGCTGTGAGTCTTAAAAACATCTGAGTGACTCAACGAAGAGGTAAGAGGCAGAGGGGCTGGAGGTTAGTGCGTGTGCACAAGCTGTGAGTTTTAAAAATGGCTGAGTGACTTCAGGAAGAGGGAAGAGGCAGAAAGGCTGGAAGTGTGTGTGCGCACAGGCTGTGAGGCTTAAAAACATCTGAGTGGCTCCAGGAAGAGGGAATAGGCAAAGGGTATGGACGTGTGCGTCTGTGCACAAACCTGTGATTTTTAAAACGTCTGATTGAATCCAGGAAGAGGGAAGAGGCAGAGGGACTGGAAGTGTGTCCTTGTGAACAGTCTGTGAGTCTTAAAAACATCTGAGTGGCTCCAGGAAGAGGGAATAGGCAAAGGGGCTGGAAGTGTGCTTCTGTGCACAAACCTGTGAGTTTTAAAAACGTCTGATTGAATCCAGGAAGAGGGAATCGGCAAAGGGGCTGGAAGTGTATGGGTGCAGAGGCTGTGAGTCTTAAAAACCTCTTAGTGTCTCCAGGAAGAGGGAAGAGGCATAGGGGCTGGAAGTGTGTTCGTGTGTACAGGCTGTGAGTCTTAAAAATGACTGAGTGACTCCAGGTAAGAGGGAAGAGGCAGAGGGGCTGGAACTGTGTGTTTGTGTGCACAGGCTGTGAATTTTAAAAATGTCTTGTTGAATCCAGGAAGTGGGAAGAGGTAAAGGGGCTGGAAGTGTGCGTCTGTGCACAAACCTGTGAGTTTTAAAAACGTCTGATTGAATCCAGGAAGAGGGAAGAGGCAGAGGGACTGGAAGTGTGTCCTTGTGAACAGTCTGTGAGTCTTAAAAACATCTGAGTGGCTCCAGGAAGAGGGAAGAGGCAGAGGGGCTGGAAGTGTGTGTGTGCACAGGCCGTGAGTTTCAAAACGTCTGAGTGACTCCAGGAAGAGGGAAGACGCAGAGGGACTGGAAGTGTGTGCTTGTGAACAGTCTGTGAGTCTTAAAAACATCTGAGTGGTTCCAGGAAGAGGGAATAGGCAAAGGGGCTGGAAGTGTGCTTCTGTGCACAAACCTGTGAGTTTTAAAAACGTTCGATTGAATCCAGGAAGAGGGAAGCGGCAGAGGGGCTGGAAGTATGTGTGTACACACAGGCTGTGAGTCTTAAAAAAGTCTTGTTGAATCCAGGAAGTGGGAAGAGGAAAAGGGGCTGGAAGTGTGTTCCTGTGCACAGGCTGTGAGTCTTAAACATGTCTTATTGAATGTGTGCGCACAGGCTGTGAGTCTTAAAAACATCTGAGTGGCTCCAGAAAGAGGGAATAGGCAAAGGGGCTGAAAGTGTGCGTCTGTGCACAAACCTGTCAGTTTTAAAAACGTCTGATTGAGTCCAGGAAGAGGGAATAGGCAAAGGGGCTGGAAGTGTGTGGGTGCAGAGGCGGTGAGTCTTAAAAACCTCTGAGTGTCTCCAGGAAGAGAGAAGAGGCAAAGAGGCTGGAAGTGTGTTCGTGTGTACAGCCTGTGAGTCTTAAAAATGTCTGAGTGACTCCAGGAAGAGGGAAGAGGCAGAAGGGCTAGAAGTGTGTGCGTGTGCATAGTCTGTGAGTCTTAAAAACCTCTGAGTGACTCCAGGTAAGAGGGAAGAGGCAGAGGGGCTGGAAGTATTTGTGCGCATAGGCTGTGAGGTTTAAAAACGTTCGATTGAATCCAGGAAGAGGGAAGCGGCAGAGGGGCTGGAAGTATGTGTGTACACACAGGCTGTGAGTCTTAAAAAAGTCTTGTTGAGTCCAGGAAGTGGGAAGAGGCAAAGGGGCTGGAAGTGTGTGGGTGCAGAGGATGTGAGTCTTAAAGACTTTTGAGTGACTACAGGCAAAGGGGCTGGAAGTGTGTTCGTGTGCACAGGCTGTGAGTCTTAAAAACATCTGAGTGACTCAACGAAGAGGTAAGAGGCAGAGGGGCTGGAGGTTAGTGCGTGTGCACAAGCTGTAAGTTTTAAAAATGGCTGAGTGACTTCAGGAAGAGGGAAGAGGCAGAGGGGCTGGAAGTGTGTGTGCGCACAGGCTGTGAGGCTTAAAAACATCTGAGTGGCTCCAGGAAGAGGGAATAGGCAAAGGGTATGGACGTGTGCGTCTGTGCACAAACCTGTGATTTTTAAAACGTCTGATTGAATCCAGGAAGAGGGAAGAGGCAGAGGGACTGGAAGTGTGTCCTTGTGAACAGTCTGTGAGTCTTAAAAACATCTGAGTGGCTCCAGGAAGAGGGAATAGGCAAAGGGGCTGGAAGTGTGCTTCTGTGCAAAAACCTGTGAGTTTTAAAAACGTCTGATTGAATCCAGGAAGAGGGAATCGGCAAAGGGGCTGGAAGTGTATGGGTGCAGAGGCTGTGAGTCTTAAAAACCTCTTAGTGTCTCCAGGAAGAGGGAAGAGGCATAGGGGCTGGAAGTGTGTTCGTGTGTACAGGCTGTGAGTCTTAAAAATGACTGAGTGACTCCAAGAAGAGGGAAGAGGCAGAAGGGCTGAAAGTGTTTGCGTGTGCATAGTCTGTGAGTCTTAAAAACATCTAAGTGACTCCAGGTAAGAGGGAAGAGGCAGAGGGGCTGGAACTGTGTGTTTGTGTGCACAGGCTGTGAATTTTAAAAATGTCTTGTTGAATCCAGAAAGTGGGAATAGGCAAAGGGGCTGGAAGTGTGCTTCTGTGCACAAACCTGTGAGTTTTAAAAACGTTCGATTGAATCCAGGAAGAGGGAAGCGGCAGAGGGGCTGGAAGTATGTGTGTACACACAGGCTGTGAGTCTTAAAAAAGTCTTGTTGAATCCAGGAAGTGGGAAGAGGAAAAGGGGCTGGAAGTGTGTTCCTGTGCACAGGCTGTGAGTCTTAAACATGTCTTATTGAATGTGTGCGCACAGGCTGTGAGTCTTAAAAACATCTGAGTGGCTCCAGAAAGAGGGAATAGGCAAAGGGGCTGAAAGTGTGCTTCTGTGCACAAACCTGTGAGTTTTAAAAACGTCTGATTGAATCCAGGAAGAGGGAATCGGCAAAGGGGCTGGAAGTGTATGGGTGCAGAGGCTGTGAGTCTTAAAAACCTCTTAGTGTCTCCAGGAAGAGGGAAGAGGCATAGGGGCTGGAAGTGTGTTCGTGTGTACAGGCTGTGAGTCTTAAAAATGACTGAGTGACTCCAAGAAGAGGGAAGAGGCAGAAGGGCTGGAAGTGTTTGCGTGTGCATAGTCTGTGAGTCTTAAAAACATCTAAGTGACTCCAGGTAAGAGGGAAGAGGCAGAGGGGCTGGAACTGTGTGTTTGTGTGCACAGGCTGTGAATTTTAAAAATGTCTTGTTGAATCCAGGAAGTGGGAATAGGCAAAGGGGCTGGAAGTGTGCTTCTGTGCACAAACCTGTGAGTTTTAAAAACGTTCGATTGAATCCAGGAAGAGGGAAGCGGCAGAGGGGCTGGAAGTATGTGTGTACACACAGGCTGTGAGTCTTAAAAAAGTCTTGTTGAATCCAGGAAGTGGGAAGAGGAAAAGGGGCTGGAAGTGTGTTCCTCTGCACAGGCTGTGAGTCTTAAACATGTCTTATTGAATGTGTGCGCACAGGCTGTGAATCTTAAAAACATCTGAGTGGCTCCAGAAAGAGGGAATAGGCAAAGGGGCTGAAAGTGTGCGTCTGTGCACAAACCTGTCAGTTTTAAAAACGTCTGATTGAATCCAGGAAGAGGGAATAGGCTAAGGGGTTGCAAGTGTGTGGGTGCAGAGGCTGTGAGTCTTAAAAACCTCTGAGTGTCTCCAGGAAGAGAGAAGAGGCAAAGAGGCTGGAAGTGTGTTCGTGTGTATAGCCTGTGAGTCTTAAAAATGTCTGAGTGACTCCAATAAGAGGGAAGAGGCAGAGGGGCTGCAACTGTGTGTTTGTGTGCACAGGCTGTGAGTCTTAAAAACCTCTGAGTGACTCCAGGTAAGAGGGAAGAGGCAGAGGGGCTGGAAGTATTTGTGCGCATAGGCTGTGAGGTTTAAAAACGTTCGATTGAATCCAGGAAGAGGGAAGCGGCAGAGGGGCTGGAAGTATGTGTGTACACACAGGCTGTGAGTCTTAAAAAAGTCTTGTTGAATCCAGGAAGTGGGAAGAGGCAAAGGGGCTGGAAGTGTGCGTCTGTGCACAAACCTGTGAGTTTAAAAAACATCTGATTGAATCCAGGAAGAGGGAAGAGGCAGAGGGACTGGAAGTGTGTCCTTGTGAACAGTCTGTGAGTCTTAAAAACATCTGAGTGACTCCAGGAAGAGGGAAGAGGCAGAGGGGCTGGAAGTGTGTGTGTGCACAGGCCGTGAGTTTCAAAACGTCTGAGTGACTCCAGGAAGTGGGAATAGGCAAAGGGGCTGGAAGTGTGCTTCTGTGCACAAACCTGTGAGTTTTAAAAACGTTCGATTGAATCCAGGAAGAGGGAAGCGGCAGAGGTGCTGGAAGTATGTGTGTACACACAGGCTGTGAGTCTTAAAAAAGTCTTGTTGAATCCAGGAAGTGGGAAGAGGAAAAGGGGCTTGAAGTGTGTTCCTGTGCACAGGCTGTGAGTCTTAAACATGTCTTATTGAATGTGTGCGCACAGGCTGTGAATCTTAAAAACATCTGAGTGGCTCCAGAAAGAGGGAATAGGCAAAGGGGCTGAAAGTGTGCGTCTGTGCACAAACCTGTCAGTTTTAAAAACGTCTGATTGAATCCAGGAAGAGGGAATAGGCTAAGGGGTTGGAAGTGTGTGGGTGCAGAGGCTGTGAGTCTTAAAAACCTCTGAGTGTCTCCAGGAAGAGAGAAGAGGCAAAGAGGCTGGAAGTGTGTTCGTGTGTACAGCCTGTGAGTCTTAAAAATGTCTGAGTGACTCCAATAAGAGGGAAGAGGCAGAGGGGCTGCAACTGTGTGTTTGTGTGCACAGGCTGTGAGTCTTAAAAACCTCTGAGTGACTCCAGGTAAGAGGGAAGAGGCAGAGGGGCTGGAAGTATTTGTGCGCATAGGCTGTGAGGTTTAAAAACGTTCGATTGAATCCAGGAAGAGGGAAGCGGCAGAGGGGCTGGAAGTATGTGTGTACACACAGGCTGTGAGTCTTAAAAAAGTCTTGTTGAATCCAGGAAGTGGGAAGAGGCAAAGGGGCTGGAAGTGTGCGTCTGTGCACAAACCTGTGAGTTTAAAAAACATCTGATTGAATCCAGGAAGAGGGAAGAGGCAGAGGGACTGGAAGTGTGTCCTTGTGAACAGTCTGTGAGTCTTAAAAACATCTGAGTGACTCCAGGAAGAGGGAAGAGGCAGAGGGGCTGGAAGTGTGTGTGTGCACAGGCCGTGAGTTTCAAAACGTCTGAGTGACTCCAGGAAGTGGGAATAGGCAAAGGGGCTGGAAGTGTGCTTCTGTGCACAAACCTGTGAGTTTTAAAAACGTTCGATTGAATCCAGGAAGAGGGAAGCGGCAGAGGTGCTGGAAGTATGTGTGTACACACAGGCTGTGAGTCTTAAAAAAGTCTTGTTGAATCCAGGAAGTGGGAAGAGGAAAAGGGGCTTGAAGTGTGTTCCTGTGCACAGGCTGTGAGTCTTAAACATGTCTTATTGAATGTGTGCGCACAGGCTCTGAGTCTTAAAAACATCTGAGTGGCTCCAGAAAGAGGGAATAGGCAAAGGGGCTGAAAGTGTGCGTCTGTGCACAAACCTGTCAGTTTTAAAAACGTCTGATTGAATCCAGGAAGAGGGAATAGGCAAAGGGGCTGGAAGTGTGTGGGTGCAGAGGCTGTGAGTCTTAAAAACCTCTGAGTGTCTCCAGGAAGAGGTAATAGGCAAAGGGGCTGGAAGTGTGTGCGTGCAGAGGCTGTGAGTCTTAAAAACCTCTGAGTGTCTCCAGGAAGAGAGAAGAGGCAAAGAGGCTGGAAGTGTGTTCGTGTGTACAGCCTGTGAATCTTAAAAATGTCTGAGTGACTCCAGGAAGAGGGAAGAGGCAGAAGGGCTAGAAGTGTGTGCGTGTGCATAGTCTGTGAGTCTTAAAAACCTCTGAGTGACTCCAGGTAAGAGGGAAGAGGCAGAGGGGCTGGAAGTATTTGTACGCATAGGCTGTGAGGTTTAAAAACGTTCGATTGAATCCAGGAAGAGGGAAGCGGCAGAGGGGCTGGAAGTATGTTTGTACACACAGGCTGTGAGTCTTTAAAAAGTCTTGTTGAATCCAGGAAGTGGGAAGAGGCAAAGGGGCTGGAAGTGTGTGGGTGCAGAGGATGTGAGTCTTAAAGACTTTTGAGTGACTACAGGCAAAGGGGCTGGAAGTGTGTTCGTGTGCACAGGCTGTGAGTCTTAAAAACATCTGAGTGACTCAACGAAGAGGTAAGAGGCAGAGGGGCTGGAGGTTAGTGCGTGTGCACAAGCTTTGAGTTTTAAAAATTTCTGAGTGCCTTCAGGAAGAGGGAAGAGGCAGAGGGGCTGGAAGTATGTGTGCGCACACAGGCTGTGAGTCTAAAAAACGTCTGAGTGGCTCCAGGAAGAGGGAATAGGCAAAGGGGCTGGAAGTGTGTGGGTGCAGAGGGTGTGAGTCTTAAGAACCTCTGAGTGTCTCCAGGAAGAGAGAAGAGGCAAAGGGGCTGGAAGTGTGTTCGTGTGTACAGCCTGTGAGTCTTAAAAATGTCTGAGTGACTCCAGGAAGAGGGAAGAGGCAGAAGGGCTGGAAGTGTGTGCGTGTGCATAGTCTGTGAGTCTTAAAAACTTCTGAGTGACTCCAGGTAAGAGGGAAGAGGCAGAGAAGCTGGAAGTGTGTGCTTGTGCATAGTCTGTGAGTCTTAAAAACTTCTGAGTGACTACAGGAAGAGGGAAGAGGCAGGGGGTGGAAGTGTGTCCGTATGCACAGGCTGTGAGTCTTAAAACCGTCTGAATGACTCCAGGAAGAGGGAAGAGGCAGAGGGGCTGCAAGTGTCTGCGTGTGCATAGGCTGTGACTCTTAAAAAAATCTAATTGGATCCAGGAAGAGGGAATAGGCAAAGGGGCTGGAAGTGTGTTCGTGTGTACAGGCTGTGAGTCTTAAAAATGTCTGAGTGACTCCAGGAAGAGGGAATAGGCAAAGGGTCTGGAAGTGTGCGTCTGTGCACAAACCTGTGAGTTTTAAAAACGTCTGAGTGACTCCAGGAAGAGGGAAGCGGCAGAGGGTCTGGAAGTGTGTGATTGTGAACAGTCTGTGAATCTTAAAAACATCTGAGTGGCTCCAGGAAGAGGGAAGAGGCAGAGGGGCTGGAAGTGTGTGTTTGTGTGCACAGAGTGTGAATTTTAAAAATGTCTAATTGAATCCAGAGAGAGGGAATAGGGAAAGGGGCTGGAAGTGTGCGTCTGTGCAGAAACCTGTGAGTTTTAAAAACATCTGATTGAATCCAGGAAGAGGGAATGGGCAAAGGGGCTGGAAGTGTGTCCTTGTGAACAGTCTGTGAGTCTTAAAAACATCTGAGTGGCTCCAGGAAGAGGGAAGAGGCAGAGGGGCTGGAAGTGTGCGTCTGTGCACAAACCTGTGAGTTTTAAAAACGTCTGATTTAATCCAGGAAGAGGGAATAGGCAAAGGGGCTGGATCTGTGTGGGTGCAGAGGATGTGAGTCTTAAAAACTTCTGAGTGACTACAGGAAGAGGGAAGAGGCAGAGGGGCTGGAAGTGTGTGCGTGTGCACAGGCTGTGAGTCTTAAAAACATCTGATTGACTCCAAGAAGAGGGAAGAGGCAGAGAGGCTGGAAGTGTGTTCGTGTGGCAGGCTGTGAGTTTTAAAACGTCTTAGTGACTCCAGGAAGAGGGAATAGGCAAATGGGCTGGAAGTGTGCGTCTGTGCACAAACCTGTGAGTTTTTAAAATGTCTGATTGAATCCAGGAAGTGGGAAGATACAAACGGGCTGGAAGTGTGTGGGTGCAGAGGATGTGAGTCTTAAAGACTTCTGAGTGACTACAGGGAGAGGGATGGAAGTGTGTGCGTGTGCACAGGCTGTGAGTCTTAAAACCGTCTGAGTGACTCCAGGAAGAGGGAAGAGGGAAGAGGGAGAGGGGCTGTAAGTGTGTTCGTGTGGCAGGCTGTGAGTTTTAAAAACGTCTGAGTGACTCCAGGAAGAGGGAAGATTCAAAGGGCCTGGAAGTGTGTGGGTGCAGAGGATGTGAGTCTTAAAAACCTCTGAGTGACTCCAGGAAGAGGGAAGAAGCAAGGGGCTGGAAGTATGTGGGTGCAGAGGCTGTGAGTCTTAAAAAGGTCTGTTTGACACCGGGAAGAGTGCAGAGGCAGAGGGGCTTGAAGTGTGTGTGTGTGCACAGGCTGTGAGTTTTAACAACGTCTGAGTGACTCCAGGAAGAGGGAAGACGCAGAGGGACTGGAAGTGTGTGCTTGTGAACAGTCTGGGAGTCTTAAAAACATCTGAGTGGCTCCAGGATGATGGAATAGGCAAAGGGTCTGGAAGTGTGCATCTGTGCACAAACCTGTGAGTTTTAAAAACGTCTGATTGAATCCAGGAAGAGGGAATAGGCAAAGGGGCTGGATCTGTGTGGGTGCAGAGAATGTGAGTCTTAAAAACTTCGGAGTGCCTACAGGAAGAGGGAAGAGGCAGAGGGACTGGAAGTGTGTGCATGTGAACAGTCTGTGACTCTAAAAAACATCTGAGTGGCTTCAGGAAGAGGAATAGGCAAAGGGGCTGGAAGTGTGCATCTGTGCACAAACCTGTGAGTTTTAAAAACGTCTGATTGAATCCAGGAAGAGGGAATAGGCAGAGGGGCTGGAAGTGTGTGGGTGCAGACGCTGTGAGTCTTAAAAACTTCTGAGTGACTACAAGAAGAGGGAAGAGGCAGATGGGCTGGAAGTATGTGTGTACACACAGGCTGTGAGTCTTAAAAAAGTCTTGTTGAATCCAGGAAGGGGGAAGAGGCAAAGGGGCTGGAAGTTTGTGGGTGCAGAGGGTGTGAGTCTTAAAGACTTCTGAGTGACTACAGGCAGAGGGGCTGTAAGTGTGTACGTGTGCACAGGCTGTGAGTTTTAAAGCCGTCTGAGTGACTCCAGGAAGAGGGAAGAGGGAGAGGGGCTGTAAGTGTGTTCGTGTGCACAGGCTGTGAATTTTAAAAATGTCTAATTGAATCCAGAAAGAGGGAATAGGCAACGGGGCTGGAAGTGTGTGTTTGTGAACAGTCTGTTAGTCTTAAAAACATCTGAGTGGCCACAGGATGCGGGAATAGGCAAAGGGGCTGGAAGTGTGTTCGTGTGCACAAACCTGTGAGTTTTAAAAATGTCTGATTGAATCCAGGAAGAGGGAATAGGTAGAGGGGATGGAAGTGTGCATCTGTGCACAAACCTGTGAGTTTTAAAAACGTCTGATTGAATCCAGGAAGAGGGAATAGGCAAAGGGCCTGGAAGTGTGTGGGTGAAGAGGATGTGAATCTTAAAAACCTCTGAGTGACTACAGGAATTGGGAATAGGCAAAGGGGCTGGAAGTGTGTTCGTGCGCACAAACCTGTGAGTTTTAAAAACGTCTGATTGAATCCAGGAAGAGGGAATAGGTAGAGGGGATGGAAGTGTGCATCTGTGCAGAAACCTGTGAGTTTTAAAAACGTCTGATTGAATCCAGGAAGAGGGAATAGGCAGGGGGGCTGGAAGTGTGGCTGTGTGTGCACAGGCTGTGAGTTTCAAAAATATCTAATTGAATCCAGGAAGAGAGAAACGGTAGAGGGGCTGGAAGTATGTGCGTGTGCACAGGCAGTGAGTCTTAAAAACTTCTGAGTGACTACAGGAAGAGGGAAGAGGCAGAGGGGCTGGAAGTGTGTGCGTGTGCACAGGCTGTGAGTCTTAAAAACCTCTGAGTGACTGCAGGAAGAGGGAAGAGGCAGAGGGGCTGGAACTGTGTGTTTGTGTGCACAGAGTGTGAATTTTAAAAATGTCTAATTGAATCCAGAGAGAGGGAATAGGCAAAGGGGCTGGAAGTGTGCTTCTGTGCACAACCCTGTGAGTTTTAAAAACGTTCGATTGAATCCAGGAAGAGGGAAGCGGCAGAGGTGCTGGAAGTATGTGTGTACACACAGGCTGTGAGTCTTAAAAAAGTCTTGTTGAATCCAGGAAGTGGGAAGAGGAAAAGGGGCTTGAAGTGTGTTCCTGTGCACAGGCTGTGAGTCTTAAACATGTCTTATTGAATGTGTGCGCACAAGCTGTGAGTCTTAAAAACATCTGAGTGGCTCCAGAAAGAGGGAATAGGCAAAGGGGCTGAAAGTGTGCGTCTGTGCACAAACCTGTCAGTTTTAAAAACGTCTGATTGAATCCAGGAAGAGGGAATAGGCAAAGGGGCTGGAAGTGTGTGGGTGCAGAGGCTGTGAGTCTTAAAAACCTCTGAGTGTCTCCAGGAAGAGAGAAGAGGCAAAGAGGCTGGAAGTGTATTCGTGTGTACAGCCTGTGAGTCTTAAAAATGTCTGAGTGACTCCAGGAAGAGGGAAGAGGCAGAAGGGCTAGAAGTGTGTGCGTGTGCATAGTCTGTGAGTCTTAAAAACCTCTGAGTGACTCCAGGTAAGAGGGAAGAGGCAGAGGGGCTGGAAGTATTTGTGCGCATAGGCTGTGAGGTTTAAAAACGTTCGATTGAATCCAGGAAGAGGGAAGCGGCAGAGGGGCTGGAAGTATGTTTGTACACACAGGCTGTGAGTCTTAAAAACATCTGAGTGACTCAACGAAGAGGTAAGAGGCAGAGGGGCTGGAGGTTAGTGCGTGTGCACAAGCTTTGAGTTTTAAAAATGGCTGAGTGACTTCAGGAAGAGGGAAGAGGCAGAGGGGCTGGAAGTATGTGTGCGCACACAGGCTGTGAGTCTAAAAAACGTCTGAGTGGCTCCAGGAAGAGGGAATAGGCAAAGGGGCTGGAAGTGTGTGGGTGCAGAGGGTGTGAGTCTTAAGAACCTCTGAGTGTCTCCAGGAAGAGAGAAGAGGCAAAGGGGCTGGAAGTGTGTTCGTGTGTACAGCCTGTGAGTCTTAAAAATGTCTGAGTGACTCCAGGAAGAGGGAAGAGGCAGAAGGGCTGGAAGTGTGTGCGTGTGCATAGTCTGTGAGTCTTAAAAACTTCTGAGTGACTCCAGGTAAGAGGTAAGAGGCAGAGAAGCTGGAAGTGTGTGCTTGTGCATAGTCTGTGAGTCTTAAAAACTTCTGAGTGACTACAGGAAGAGGGAAGAGGCAGGGGGTGGAAGTGTGTCCGTGTGCACAGGCTGTGAGTCTTAAAACCGTCTGAATGACTCCAGGAAGAGGGAAGAGGCAGAGGGGCTGCAAGTGTCTGCGTGTGCATAGGCTGTGACTCTTAAAAAAATCTAATTGGATCCAGGAAGAGGGAATAGGCAAAGGGGCTGGAAGTGTGTTCGTGTGTACAGGCTGTGAGTCTTAAAAATGTCTGAGTGACTCCAGGAAGAGGGAATAGGCAAAGGGTCTGGAAGTGTGCGTCTGTGCACAAACCTGTGAGTTTTAAAAACGTCTGAGTGACTCCAGGAAGAGGGAAGCGGCAGAGGGTCTGGAAGTGTGTGATTGTGAACAGTCTGTGAATCTTAAAAACATCTGAGTGGCTCCAGGAAGAGGGAAGAGGCAGAGGGGCTGGAAGTGTGTCTGTGTTTCCACAGGCTGTGAGTTTCAAAAAGATCTAAGTGAATCCAGGAAGAGAGAATATGCAAAGGGGCTGGAAGTGTGTTCGTGTGCACAGGCTGTGAGTCTTAAACACGTCTTATTGAATCCAGGAAGAGGGAAGAGGTAGAGGGGATGGACGTGTGTGCTTGTGAACAGACTGTGAGTCTTAAAAACATCTGAGTGGCTCCAGGAAGAGGGAAGAGGCAGAGGGGCTGGAAGTGTGGATGTGTGTGCACAGGCTGTGAGTTTCAAAAAGATCTAATTGAATCCAGGAAGAGGGAAGAGGCAGAGGGGCTGGAAGTGTGTGCGTGTGCACAGGCTGTGAGTCTTAAAAACATCTGAGTGACTGCAGGAAGAGGGAAGAGGCAGAGGGGCTGGAACTGTGTGTTTGTGTGCACAGAGTGTGAATTTTAAAAATGTCTAATTGAATCCAGAGAGAGGGAATAGGGAAAGGGGCTGGAAGTGTGCGTCTGTGCAGAAACCTGTGAGTTTTAAAAACATCTGATTGAATCCAGGAAGAGGGAATGGGCAAAGGGGCTGGAAGTGTGTGCTTGTGAACAGTCTGTGAGTCTTAAAAACATCTGAGTGGCTCCAGGAAGAGGGAAGAGGCAGAGGGGCTGGAAGTGTGTCTGTGTGTACACAGGCTGTGAGTTTCAAAAAGATCTAAGTGAATCCAGGAAGAGGGAATGGGCAAAGGGGCTGGAAGTGTGTGCTTGTGAACAGTCTGTGAGTCTTAAAAACATCTGAGTGGCTCCATGATGAGGGAATAGGCAAAGGGTCTGGAAGTGTGCGTCTGTGCACAAACCTGTGAGTTTTAAAAACGTCTGATTTAATCCAGGAAGAGGGAATAGGCAAAGGGGCTGGATCTGTGTGGGTGCAGAGGATGTGAGTCTTAAAAACTTCTGAGTGACTACAGGAAGAGGGAAGAGGCAGAGGGGCTGGAAGTGTGTGCGTGTGCACAGGCTGTGAGTCTTAAAAACATCTGATTGACTCCAAGAAGAGGGAAGAGGCAGAGGGGCTGGAAGTGTGTTCGTGTGGCAGGCTGTGAGTTTTAAAACGTCTTAGTGACTCCAGGAAGAGGGAATAGGCAAATGGGCTGGAAGTGTGCGTCTGTGCACAAACCTGTGAGTTTTTAAAATGTCTGATTGAATCCAGGAAGTGGGAAGAGACAAACGGGCTGGAAGTGTGTGGGTGCAGAGGATGTGAGTCTTAAAGACTTCTGAGTGACTACAGGGAGAGGGATGGAAGTGTGTGCGTGTGCACAGGCTGTGAGTCTTAAAACCGTCTGAGTGACTCCAGGAAGAGGGAAGAGGGAAGAGGGAGAGGGGCTGTAAGTGTGTTCGTGTGGCAGGCTGTGAGTTTTAAAAACGTCTGAGTGACTCCAGGAAGAGGGAAGATTCAAAGGGCCTGGAAGTGTGTGGGTGCAGAGGATGTGAGTCTTAAAAACCTCTGAGTGACTCCAGGAAGAGGGAAGAAGCAAGGGGCTGGAAGTATGTGGGTGCAGAGGCTGTGAGTCTTAAAAAGGTCTGTTTGACACCGGGAAGAGTGCAGAGGCAGAGGGGCTTGAAGTGTGTGTGTGCACAGGCTGTGAGTTTTAAAAACGTCTGAGTGACTCCAGGAAGAGGGAAGACGCAGAGGGACTGGAAGTGTGTGCTTGTGAACAGTCTGGGAGTCTTAAAAACATCTGAGTGGCTCCAGGATGATGGAATAGGCAAAGGGTCTGGAAGTGTGCATCTGTGCACAAACCTGTGAGTTTTAAAAACGTCTGATTGAATCCAGGAAGAGGGAATAGGCAAAGGGGCTGGATCTGTGTGGGTGCAGAGAATGTGAGTCTTAAAAACTTCGGAGTGACTACAGGAAGAGGGAAGAGGCAGAGGGACTGGAAGTGTGTGCATGTGAACAGTCTGTGACTCTAAAAAACATCTGAGTGGCTTCAGGAAGAGGGAATAGGCAAAGGGGCTGGAAGTGTGCATCTGTGCACAAACCTGTGAGTTTTAAAAACGTCTGATTGAATCCAGGAAGAGGGAATAGGCAGAGGGGCTGGAAGTGTGTGGGTGCAGACGCTGTGAGTCTTAAAAACTTCTGAGTGACTACAAGAAGAGGGAAGAGGCAGATGGGCTGAAAGTATGTGTGTACACACAGGCTGTGAGTCTTAAAAAAGTCTTGTTGAATCCAGGAAGGGGGAAGAGGCAAAGGGGCTGGAAGTTTGTGGGTGCAGAGGGTGTGAGTCTTAAAGACTCCTGAGTGACTACAGGCAGAGGGGCTGTAAGTGTGTACGTGTGCACAGGCTGTGAGTTTTAAAGCCGTCTGAGTGACTCCAGGAAGAGGGAAGAGGGAGAGGGGCTGTAAGTGTGTTCGTGTGCACAGGCTGTGAATTTTAAAAATGTCTAATTGAATCCAGAAAGAGGGAATAGGCAACGGGGCTGGAAGTGTGTGCTTGTGAACAGTCTGTTAGTCTTAAAAACATCTGAGTGGCCACAGGATGCGGGAATAGGCAAAGGGGCTGGAAGTGTGTTCGTGTGCACAAACCTGTGAGTTTTAAAAATGTCTGATTGAATCCAGGAAGAGGGAATAGGTAGAGGGGATGGAAGTGTGCATCTGTGCACAAACCTGTGAGTTTTAAAAACGTCTGATTGAATCCAGGAAGAGGGAATAGGCAAAGGGCCTGGAAGTGTGTGGGTGAAGAGGATGTGAATCTTAAAAACCTCTGAGTGACTACAGGAATTGGGAATAGGCAAAGGGGCTGGAAGTGTGTTCGTGCGCACAAACCTGTGAGTTTTAAAAAACTCTGAGTGACTCCAGGTAAGAGGGAAGAGGCAGAGGGGCTGGAAGTATTTGTACGCATAGGCTGTGAGGTTTAAAAACGTTCGATTGAATCCAGGAAGAGGGAAGCGGCAGAGGTGCTGGAAGTATGTTTGTACACACAGGCTGTGAGTCTTAAAAAAGTCTTGTTGAATCCAGGAAGTGGGAAGAGGCAAAGGGGCTGGAAGTGTGTGGGTGCAGAGGATGTGAGTCTTAAAGACTTTTGAGTGACTACAGGGAGAGGGATGGAAGTGTGTGCGTGTGCACAGGCTGTGAGTCTTAAAAACATCTGAGTGACTCAACGAAGAGGTAAGAGGCAGAGGGGCTGGAGGTTAGTGCGTGTGCACAAGCTTTGAGTTTTAAAAATGGCTGAGTGACTTCAGGAAGAGGGAAGAGGCAGAGGGGCTGGAAGTATGTGTGCGCACACAGGCTGTGAGTCTAAAAAACGTCTGAGTGGCTCCAGGAAGAGGGAATAGGCAAAGGGGCTGGAAGTGTGTGGGTGCAGAGGGTGTGAGTCTTAAGAACCTCTGAGTGTCTCCAGGAAGAGAGAAGAGGCAAAGGGGCTGGAAGTGTGTTCGTGTGTACAGCCTGTGAGTCTTAAAAATGTCTGAGTGACTCCAGGAAGAGGGAAGAGGCAGAAGGGCTGGAAGTGTGTGCGTGTGCATAGTCTGTGAGTCTTAAAAACTTCTGAGTGACTCCAGGTAAGAGGGAAGAGGCAGAGAAGCTGGAAGTGTGTGCTTGTGCATAGTCTGTGAGTCTTAAAAACTTCTGAGTGACTACAGGAAGAGGGAAGAGGCAGGGGGTGGAAGTGTGTCCGTGTGCACAGGCTGTGAGTCTTAAAACCGTCTGAATGACTCCAGGAAGAGGGAAGAGGCAGAGGGGCTGCAAGTGTCTGCGTGTGCATAGGCTGTGACTCTTAAAAAAATCTAATTGGATCCAGGAAGAGGGAATAGGCAAAGGGGCTGGAAGTGTGTTCGTGTGTACAGGCTGTGAGTCTTAAAAATGTCTGAGTGACTCCAGGAAGAGGGAATAGGCAAAGGGTCTGGAAGTGTGCGTCTGTGCACAAACCTGTGAGTTTTAAAAACGTCTGAGTGACTCCAGGAAGAGGGAAGCGGCAGAGGGTCTGGAAGTGTGTGATTGTGAACAGTCTGTGAATCTTAAAAACATCTGAGTGGCTCCAGGAAGAGGGAAGAGGCAGAGGGGCTGGAAGTGTGTCTGTGTTTCCACAGGCTGTGAGTTTCAAAAAGATCTAAGTGAATCCAGGAAGAGACAATATGCAAAGGGGCTGGAAGTGTGTTCGTGTGCACAGGCTGTGAGTCTTAAACACGTCTTATTGAATCCAGGAAGAGGGAAGAGGTAGAGGGGATGGACGTGTGTGCTTGTGAACAGACTGTGAGTCTTAAAAACATCTGAGTGGCTCCAGGAAGAGGGAAGAGGCAGAGGGGCTGGAAGTGTGGATGTGTGTGCACAGGCTGTGAGTTTCAAAAAGATCTAATTGAATCCAGGAAGAGGGAAGAGGCAGAGGGGCTGGAAGTGTGTGCGTGTGCACAGGCTGTGAGTCTTAAAAACATCTGAGTGACTGCAGGAAGAGGGAAGAGGCAGAGGGGCTGGAACTGTGTGTTTGTGTGCACAGAGTGTGAATTTTAAAAATGTCTAATTGAATCCAGAGAGAGGGAATAGGGAAAGGGGCTGGAAGTGTGCGTCTGTGCAGAAACCTGTGAGTTTTAAAAACATCTGATTGAATCCAGGAAGAGGGAATGGGCAAAGGGGCTGGAAGTGTGTGCTTGTGAACAGTCTGTGAGTCTTAAAAACATCTGAGTGGCTCCAGGAAGAGGGAAGAGGCAGAGGGGCTGGAAGTGTGCGTCTGTGCACAAACCTGTGAGTTTTAAAAACGTCTGATTTAATCCAGGAAGAGGGAATAGGCAAAGGGGCTGGATCTGTGTGGGTGCAGAGGATGTGAGTCTTAAAAACTTCTGAGTGACTACAGGAAGAGGGAAGAGGCAGAGGGGCTGGAAGTGTGTGCGTGTGCACAGGCTGTGAGTCTTAAAAACATCTGATTGACTCCAAGAAGAGGGAAGAGGCAGAGGGGCTGGAAGTGTGTTCGTGTGGCAGGCTGTGAGTTTTAAAACGTCTTAGTGACTCCAGGAAGAGGGAATAGGCAAATGGGCTGGAAGTGTGCGTCTGTGCACAAACCTGTGAGTTTTTAAAATGTCTGATTGAATCCAGGAAGTGGGAAGAGACAAACGGGCTGGAAGTGTGTGGGTGCAGAGGATGTGAGTCTTAAAGACTTCTGAGTGACTACAGGGAGAGGGATGGAAGTGTGTGCGTGTGCACAGGCTGTGAGTCTTAAAACCGTCTGAGTGACTCCAGGAAGAGGGAAGAGGGAAGAGGGAGAGGGGCTGTAAGTGTGTTCGTGTGGCAGGCTGTGAGTTTTAAAAACGTCTGAGTGACTCCAGGAAGAGGGAAGATTCAAAGGGCCTGGAAGTGTGTGGGTGCAGAGGATGTGAGTCTTAAAAACCTCTGAGTGACTCCAGGAAGAGGGAAGAAGCAAGGGGCTGGAAGTATGTGGGTGCAGAGGCTGTGAGTCTTAAAAAGGTCTGTTTGACACCGGGAAGAGTGCAGAGGCAGAGGGGCTTGAAGTGTGTGTGTGCACAGGCTGTGAGTTTTAAAAACGTCTGAGTGACTCCAGGAAGAGGGAAGACGCAGAGGGACTGGAAGTGTGTGCTTGTGAACAGTCTGGGAGTCTTAAAAACATCTGAGTGGCTCCAGGATGATGGAATAGGCAAAGGGTCTGGAAGTGTGCATCTGTGCACAAACCTGTGAGTTTTAAAAACGTCTGATTGAATCCAGGAAGAGGGAATAGGCAAAGGGGCTGGATCTGTGTGGGTGCAGAGAATGTGAGTCTTAAAAACTTCGGAGTGACTACAGGAAGAGGGAAGAGGCAGAGGGACTGGAAGTGTGTGCATGTGAACAGTCTGTGACTCTAAAAAACATCTGAGTGGCTTCAGGAAGAGGGAATAGGCAAAGGGGCTGGAAGTGTGCATCTGTGCACAAACCTGTGAGTTTTAAAAACGTCTGATTGAATCCAGGAAGAGGGAATAGGCAGAGGGGCTGGAAGTGTGTGGGTGCAGACGCTGTGAGTCTTAAAAACTTCTGAGTGACTACAAGAAGAGGGAAGAGGCAGATGGGCTGAAAGTATGTGTGTACACACAGGCTGTGAGTCTTAAAAAAGTCTTGTTGAATCCAGGAAGGGGGAAGAGGCAAAGGGGCTGGAAGTTTGTGGGTGCAGAGGGTGTGAGTCTTAAAGACTCCTGAGTGACTACAGGCAGAGGGGCTGTAAGTGTGTACGTGTGCACAGGCTGTGAGTTTTAAAGCCTTCTGAGTGACTCCAGGAAGAGGGAAGAGGGAGAGGGGCTGTAAGTGTGTTCGTGTGCACAGGCTGTGAATTTTAAAAATGTCTAATTGAATCCAGAAAGAGGGAATAGGCAACGGGGCTGGAAGTGTGTGCTTGTGAACAGTCTGTTAGTCTTAAAAACATCTGAGTGGCCACAGGATGCGGGAATAGGCAAAGGGGCTGGAAGTGTGTTCGTGTGCACAAACCTGTGAGTTTTAAAAATGTCTGATTGAATCCAGGAAGAGGGAATAGGTAGAGGGGATGGAAGTGTGCATCTGTGCACAAACCTGTGAGTTTTAAAAACGTCTGATTGAATCCAGGAAGAGGGAATAGGCAAAGGGCCTGGAAGTGTGTGGGTGAAGAGGATGTGAATCTTAAAAACCTCTGAGTGACTACAGGAATTGGGAATAGGCAAAGGGGCTGGAAGTGTGTTCGTGCGCACAAACCTGTGAGTTTTAAAAAACTCTGAGTGACTCCAGGTAAGAGGGAAGAGGCAGAGGGGCTGGAAGTATTTGTACGCATAGGCTGTGAGGTTTAAAAACGTTCGATTGAATCCAGGAAGAGGGAAGCGGCAGAGGTGCTGGAAGTATGTTTGTACACACAGGCTGTGAGTCTTAAAAAAGTCTTGTTGAATCCAGGAAGTGGGAAGAGGCAAAGGGGCTGGAAGTGTGTGGGTGCAGAGGATGTGAGTCTTAAAGACTTTTGAGTGACTACAGGGAGAGGGATGGAAGTGTGTGCGTGTGCACAGGCTGTGAGTCTTAAAAACATCTGAGTGACTCTACGAAGAGGTAAGAGGCAGAGGGGCTGGAGGTTAGTGCGTGTGCACAAGCTTTGAGTTTTAAAAATGGCTGAGTGACTTCAGGAAGAGGGAAGAGGCAGAGGGGCTGGAAGTATGTGTGCGCACACAGGCTGTGAGTCTAAAAAACGTCTGAGTGGCTCCAGGAAGAGGGAATAGGCAAAGGGGCTGGAAGTGTGTGGGTGCAGAGGGTGTGAGTCTTAAGAACCTCTGAGTGTCTCCAGGAAGAGAGAAGAGGCAAAGGGGCTGGAAGTGTGTTCGTGTGTACAGCCTGTGAGTCTTAAAAATGTCTGAGTGACTCCAGGAAGAGGGAAGAGGCAGAAGGGCTGGAAGTGTGTGCGTGTGCATAGTCTGTGAGTCTTAAAAACTTCTGAGTGACTCCAGGTAAGAGGGAAGAGGCAGAGAAGCTGGAAGTGTGTGCTTGTGCATAGTCTGTGAGTCTTAAAAACTTCTGAGTGACTACAGGAAGAGGGAAGAGGCAGGGGGTGGAAGTGTGTCCGTGTGCACAGGCTGTGAGTCTTAAAACCGTCTGAATGACTCCAGGAAGAGGGAAGAGGCAGAGGGGCTGCAAGAGTCTGCGTGTGCATAGGCTGTGACTCTTAAAAAAATCTAATTGGATCCAGGAAGAGGGAATAGGCAAAGGGGCTGGAAGTGTGTTCGTGTGTACAGGCTGTGAGTCTTAAAAATGTCTGAGTGACTCCAGGAAGAGGGAATAGGCAAAGGGTCTGGAAGTGTGCGTCTGTGCACAAACCTGTGAGTTTTAAAAACGTCTGAGTGACTCCAGGAAGAGGGAAGCGGCAGAGGGTCTGGAAGTGTGTGATTGTGAACAGTCTGTGAATCTTAAAAACATCTGAGTGGCTCCAGGAAGAGGGAAGAGGCAGAGGGGCTGGAAGTGTGTCTGTGTTTCCACAGGCTGTGAGTTTCAAAAAGATCTAAGTGAATCCAGGAAGAGAGAATATGCAAAGGGGCTGGAAGTGTGTTCGTGTGCACAGGCTGTGAGTCTTAAACACGTCTTATTGAATCCAGGAAGAGGGAAGAGGTAGAGGGGATGGACGTGTGTGCTTGTGAACAGACTGTGAGTCTTAAAAACATCTGAGTGGCTCCAGGAAGAGGGAAGAGGCAGAGGGGCTGGAAGTGTGGATGTGTGTGCACAGGCTGTGAGTTTCAAAAAGATCTAATTGAATCCAGGAAGAGGGAAGAGGCAGAGGGGCTGGAAGTGTGTGCGTGTGCACAGGCTGTGAGTCTTAAAAACATCTGAGTGACTGCAGGAAGAGGGAAGAGGCAGAGGGGCTGGAACTGTGTGTTTGTGTGCACAGAGTGTGAATTTTAAAAATGTCTAATTGAATCCAGAGAGAGGGAATAGGGAAAGGGGCTGGAAGTGTGCGTCTGTGCAGAAACCTGTGAGTTTTAAAAACATCTGATTGAATCCAGGAAGAGGGAATGGGCAAAGGGGCTGGAAGTGTGTGCTTGTGAACAGTCTGTGAGTCTTAAAAACATCTGAGTGGCTCCAGGAAGAGGGAAGAGGCAGAGGGGCTGGAAGTGTGCGTCTGTGCACAAACCTGTGAGTTTTAAAAACGTCTGATTTAATCCAGGAAGAGGGAATAGGCAAAGGGGCTGGATCTGTGTGGGTGCAGAGGATGTGAGTCTTAAAAACTTCTGAGTGACTACAGGAAGAGGGAAGAGGCAGAGGGGCTGGAAGTGTGTGCGTGTGCACAGGCTGTGAGTCTTAAAAACATCTGATTGACTCCAAGAAGAGGGAAGAGGCAGAGGGGCTGGAAGTGTGTTCGTGTGGCAGGCTGTGAGTTTTAAAACGTCTTAGTGACTCCAGGAAGAGGGAATAGGCAAATGGGCTGGAAGTGTGCGTCTGTGCACAAACCTGTGAGTTTTTAAAATGTCTGATTGAATCCAGGAAGTGGGAAGAGACAAACGGGCTGGAAGTGTGTGGGTGCAGAGGATGTGAGTCTTAAAGACTTCTGAGTGACTACAGGGAGAGGGATGGAAGTGTGTGCGTGTGCACAGGCTGTGAGTCTTAAAACCGTCTGAGTGACTCCAGGAAGAGGGAAGAGGGAAGAGGGAGAGGGGCTGTAAGTGTGTTCGTGTGGCAGGCTGTGAGTTTTAAAAACGTCTGAGTGACTCCAGGAAGAGGGAAGATTCAAAGGGCCTGGAAGTGTGTGGGTGCAGAGGATGTGAGTCTTAAAAACCTCTGAGTGACTCCAGGAAGAGGGAAGAAGCAAGGGGCTGGAAGTATGTGGGTGCAGAGGCTGTGAGTCTTAAAAAGGTCTGTTTGACACCGGGAAGAGTGCAGAGGCAGAGGGGCTTGAAGTGTGTGTGCACAGGCTGTGAGTTTTAAAAACGTCTGAGTGACTCCAGGAAGAGGGAAGACGCAGAGGGACTGGAAGTGTGTGCTTGTGAACAGTCTGGGAGTCTTAAAAACATCTGAGTGGCTCCAGGATGATGGAATAGGCAAAGGGTCTGGAAGTGTGCATCTGTGCACAAACCTGTGAGTTTTAAAAACGTCTGATTGAATCCAGGAAGAGGGAATAGGCAAAGGGGCTGGATCTGTGTGGGTGCAGAGAATGTGAGTCTTAAAAACTTCGGAGTGACTACAGGAAGAGGGAAGAGGCAGAGGGACTGGAAGTGTGTGCATGTGAACAGTCTGTGACTCTAAAAAACATCTGAGTGGCTTCAGGAAGAGGGAATAGGCAAAGGGGCTGGAAGTGTGCATCTGTGCACAAACCTGTGAGTTTTAAAAACGTCTGATTGAATCCAGGAAGAGGGAATAGGCAGAGGGGCTGGAAGTGTGTGGGTGCAGACGCTGTGAGTCTTAAAAACTTCTGAGTGACTACAAGAAGAGGGAAGAGGCAGATGGGCTGAAAGTATGTGTGTACACACAGGCTGTGAGTCTTAAAAAAGTCTTGTTGAATCCAGGAAGGGGGAAGAGGCAAAGGGGCTGGAAGTTTGTGGGTGCAGAGGGTGTGAGTCTTAAAGACTCCTGAGTGACTACAGGCAGAGGGGCTGTAAGTGTGTACGTGTGCACAGGCTGTGAGTTTTAAAGCCTTCTGAGTGACTCCAGGAAGAGGGAAGAGGGAGAGGGGCTGTAAGTGTGTTCGTGTGCACAGGCTGTGAATTTTAAAAATGTCTAATTGAATCCAGAAAGAGGGAATAGGCAACGGGGCTGGAAGTGTGTGCTTGTGAACAGTCTGTTAGTCTTAAAAACATCTGAGTGGCCACAGGATGCGGGAATAGGCAAAGGGGCTGGAAGTGTGTTCGTGTGCACAAACCTGTGAGTTTTAAAAATGTCTGATTGAATCCAGGAAGAGGGAATAGGTAGAGGGGATGGAAGTGTGCATCTGTGCACAAACCTGTGAGTTTTAAAAACGTCTGATTGAATCCAGGAAGAGGGAATAGGCAAAGGGCCTGGAAGTGTGTGGGTGAAGAGGATGTGAATCTTAAAAACCTCTGAGTGACTACAGGAATTGGGAATAGGCAAAGGGGCTGGAAGTGTGTTCGTGCGCACAAACCTGTGAGTTTTAAAAAACTCTGAGTGACTCCAGGTAAGAGGGAAGAGGCAGAGGGGCTGGAAGTATTTGTACGCATAGGCTGTGAGGTTTAAAAACGTTCGATTGAATCCAGGAAGAGGGAAGCGGCAGAGGTGCTGGAAGTATGTTTGTACACACAGGCTGTGAGTCTTAAAAAAGTCTTGTTGAATCCAGGAAGTGGGAAGAGGCAAAGGGGCTGGAAGTGTGTGGGTGCAGAGGATGTGAGTCTTAAAGACTTTTGAGTGACTACAGGGAGAGGGATGGAAGTGTGTGCGTGTGCACAGGCTGTGAGTCTTAAAAACATCTGAGTGACTCAACGAAGAGGTAAGAGGCAGAGGGGCTGGAGGTTAGTGCGTGTGCACAAGCTTTGAGTTTTAAAAATGGCTGAGTGACTTCAGGAAGAGGGAAGAGGCAGAGGGGCTGGAAGTATGTGTGCGCACACAGGCTGTGAGTCTAAAAAACGTCTGAGTGGCTCCAGGAAGAGGGAATAGGCAAAGGGGCTGGAAGTGTGTGGGTGCAGAGGGTGTGAGTCTTAAGAACCTCTGAGTGTCTCCAGGAAGAGAGAAGAGGCAAAGGGGCTGGAAGTGTGTTCGTGTGTACAGCCTGTGAGTCTTAAAAATGTCTGAGTGACTCCAGGAAGAGGGAAGAGGCAGAAGGGCTGGAAGTGTGTGCGTGTGCATAGTCTGTGAGTCTTAAAAACTTCTGAGTGACTCCAGGTAAGAGGGAAGAGGCAGAGAAGCTGGAAGTGTGTGCTTGTGCATAGTCTGTGAGTCTTAAAAACTTCTGAGTGACTACAGGAAGAGGGAAGAGGCAGGGGGTGGAAGTGTGTCCGTGTGCACAGGCTGTGAGTCTTAAAACCGTCTGAATGACTCCAGGAAGAGGGAAGAGGCAGAGGGGCTGCAAGAGTCTGCGTGTGCATAGGCTGTGACTCTTAAAAAAATCTAATTGGATCCAGGAAGAGGGAATAGGCAAAGGGGCTGGAAGTGTGTTCGTGTGTACAGGCTGTGAGTCTTAAAAATGTCTGAGTGACTCCAGGAAGAGGGAATAGGCAAAGGGTCTGGAAGTGTGCGTCTGTGCACAAACCTGTGAGTTTTAAAAACGTCTGAGTGACTCCAGGAAGAGGGAAGCGGCAGAGGGTCTGGAAGTGTGTGATTGTGAACAGTCTGTGAATCTTAAAAACATCTGAGTGGCTCCAGGAAGAGGGAAGAGGCAGAGGGGCTGGAAGTGTGTCTGTGTTTCCACAGGCTGTGAGTTTCAAAAAGATCTAAGTGAATCCAGGAAGAGAGAATATGCAAAGGGGCTGGAAGTGTGTTCGTGTGCACAGGCTGTGAGTCTTAAACACGTCTTATTGAATCCAGGAAGAGGGAAGAGGTAGAGGGGATGGACGTGTGTGCTTGTGAACAGACTGTGAGTCTTAAAAACATCTGAGTGGCTCCAGGAAGAGGGAAGAGGCAGAGGGGCTGGAAGTGTGGATGTGTGTGCACAGGCTGTGAGTTTCAAAAAGATCTAATTGAATCCAGGAAGAGGGAAGAGGCAGAGGGGCTGGAAGTGTGTGCGTGTGCACAGGCTGTGAGTCTTAAAAACATCTGAGTGACTGCAGGAAGAGGGAAGAGGCAGAGGGGCTGGAACTGTGTGTTTGTGTGCACAGAGTGTGAATTTTAAAAATGTCTAATTGAATCCAGAGAGAGGGAATAGGGAAAGGGGCTGGAAGTGTGCGTCTGTGCAGAAACCTGTGAGTTTTAAAAACATCTGATTGAATCCAGGAAGAGGGAATGGGCAAAGGGGCTGGAAGTGTGTGCTTGTGAACAGTCTGTGAGTCTTAAAAACATCTGAGTGGCTCCAGGAAGAGGGAAGAGGCAGAGGGGCTGGAAGTGTGTCTGTGTGTGCACAGGCTGTGAGTTTCAAAAAGATCTAAGTGAATCCAGGAAGAGGGAATGGGCAAAGGGGCTGGAAGTGTGTGCTTGTGAACAGTCTGTGAGTCTTAAAAACATCTGAGTGGCTCCATGATGAGGGAATAGGCAAAGGGTCTGGAAGTGTGCGTCTGTGCACAAACCTGTGAGTTTTAAAAACGTCTGATTTAATCCAGGAAGAGGGAATAGGCAAAGGGGCTGGATCTGTGTGGGTGCAGAGGATGTGAGTCTTAAAAACTTCTGAGTGACTACAGGAAGAGGGAAGAGGCAGAGGGGCTGGAAGTGTGTGCGTGTGCACAGGCTGTGAGTCTTAAAAACATCTGATTGACTCCAAGAAGAGGGAAGAGGCAGAGGGGCTGGAAATGTGTTCGTGTGGCAGGCTGTGAGTTTTAAAACGTCTTAGTGACTCCAGGAAGAGGGAATAGGCAAATGGGCTGGAAGTGTGCGTCTGTGCACAAACCTGTGAGTTTTTAAAATGTCTGATTGAATCCAGGAAGTGGGAAGAGACAAACGGGCTGGAAGTGTGTGGGTGCAGAGGATGTGAGTCTTAAAGACTTCTGAGTGACTACAGGGAGAGGGATGGAAGTGTGTGCGTGTGCACAGGCTGTGAGTCTTAAAACCGTCTGAGTGACTCCAGGAAGAGGGAAGAGGGAAGAGGGAGAGGGGCTGTAAGTGTGTTCGTGTGGCAGGCTGTGAGTTTTAAAAACGTCTGAGTGACTCCAGGAAGAGGGAAGATTCAAAGGGCCTGGAAGTGTGTGGGTGCAGAGGATGTGAGTCTTAAAAACCTCTGAGTGACTCCAGGAAGAGGGAAGAAGCAAGGGGCTGGAAGTATGTGGGTGCAGAGGCTGTGAGTCTTAAAAAGGTCTGTTTGACACCGGGAAGAGTGCAGAGGCAGAGGGGCTTGAAGTGTGTGTGTGCACAGGCTGTGAGTTTTAAAAACGTCTGAGTGACTCCAGGAAGAGGGAAGACGCAGAGGGACTGGAAGTGTGTGCTTGTGAACAGTCTGGGAGTCTTAAAAACATCTGAGTGGCTCCAGGATGATGGAATAGGCAAAGGGTCTGGAAGTGTGCATCTGTGCACAAACCTGTGAGTTTTAAAAACGTCTGATTGAATCCAGGAAGAGGGAATAGGCAAAGGGGCTGGATCTGTGTGGGTGCAGAGTATGTGAGTCTTAAAAACTTCGGAGTGACTACAGGAAGAGGGAAGAGGCAGAGGGACTGGAAGTGTGTGCATGTGAACAGTCTGTGATTCTAAAAAACATCTGAGTGGCTTCAGGAAGAGGGAATAGGCAAAGGGGCTGGAAGTGTGCATCTGTGCACAAACCTGTGAGTTTTAAAAACGTCTGATTGAATCCAGGAAGAGGGAATAGGCAGAGGGGCTGGAAGTGTGTGGGTGCAGACGCTGTGAGTCTTAAAAACTTCTGAGTGACTACAAGAAGAGGGAAGAGGCAGATGGGCTGAAAGTATGTGTGTACACACAGGCTGTGAGTCTTAAAAAAGTCTTGTTGAATCCAGGAAGGGGGAAGAGGCAAAGGGGCTGGAAGTTTGTGGGTGCAGAGGGTGTGAGTCTTAAAGACTCCTGAGTGACTACAGGCAGAGGGGCTGTAAGTGTGTACGTGTGCACAGGCTGTGAGTTTTAAAGCCGTCTGAGTGACTCCAGGAAGAGGGAAGAGGGAGAGGGGCTGTAAGTGTGTTCGTGTGCACAGGCTGTGAATTTTAAAAATGTCTAATTGAATCCAGAAAGAGGGAATAGGCAACGGGGCTGGAAGTGTGTGCTTGTGAACAGTCTGTTAGTCTTAAAAACATCTGAGTGGCCACAGGATGCGGGAATAGGCAAAGGGGCTGGAAGTGTGTTCGTGTGCACAAACCTGTGAGTTTTAAAAATGTCTGATTGAATCCAGGAAGAGGGAATAGGTAGAGGGGATGGAAGTGTGCATCTGTGCACAAACCTGTGAGTTTTAAAAACGTCTGATTGAATCCAGGAAGAGGGAATAGGCAAAGGGCCTGGAAGTGTGTGGGTAAAGAGGATGTGAATCTTAAAAACCTCTGAGTGACTACAGGAATTGGGAATAGGCAAAGGGGCTGGAAGTGTGTTCGTGCGCACAAACCTGTGAGTTTTAAAAAACTCTGAGTGACTCCAGGTAAGAGGGAAGAGGCAGAGGGGCTGGAAGTATTTGTACGCATAGGCTGTGAGGTTTAAAAATGTTCGATTGAATCCAGGAAGAGGGAAGCGGCAGAGGGGCTGGAAGTATGTTTGTACACACAGGCTGTGAGTCTTAAAAAAGTCTTGTTGAATCCAGGAAGTGGGAAGAGGCAAAGGGGCTGGAAGTGTGTGGGTGCAGAGGATGTGAGTCTTAAAGACTTCTGAGTGACTACAGGGAGAGGGATGGAAGTGTGTGCGTGTGCACAGGCTGTGAGTCTTAAAACCGTCTGAGTGACTCCAGGAAGAGGGAAGAGGGAAGAGGGAGAGGGGCTGTAAGTGTGTTCGTGTGGCAGGCTGTGAGTTTTAAAAACGTCTGAGTGACTCCAGGAAGAGGGAAGATTCAAAGGGCCTGGAAGTGTGTGGGTGCAGAGGATGTGAGTCTTAAAAACCTCTGAGTGACTCCAGGAAGAGGGAAGAAGCAAGGGGCTGGAAGTATGTGGGTGCAGAGGCTGTGAGTCTTAAAAAGGTCTGTTTGACACCGGGAAGAGTGCAGAGGCAGAGGGGCTTGAAGTGTGTGTGTGCACAGGCTGTGAGTTTTAAAAACGTCTGAGTGACTCCAGGAAGAGGGAAGACGCAGAGGGACTGGAAGTGTGTGCTTGTGAACAGTCTGGGAGTCTTAAAAACATCTGAGTGGCTCCAGGATGATGGAATAGGCAAAGGGTCTGGAAGTGTGCATCTGTGCACAAACCTGTGAGTTTTAAAAACGACTGATTGAATCCAGGAAGAGGGAATAGGCAAAGGGGCTGGATCTGTGTGGGTGCAGAGAATGTGAGTCTTAAAAACTTCGGAGTGACTACAGGAAGAGGGAAGAGGCAGAGGGACTGGAAGTGTGTGCATGTGAACAGTCTGTGACTCTAAAAAACATCTGAGTGGCTTCAGGAAGAGGGAATAGGCAAAGGGGCTGGAAGTGTGCATCTGTGCACAAACCTGTGAGTTTTAAAAACGTCTGATTGAATCCAGGAAGAGGGAATAGGCAGAGGGGCTGGAAGTGTGTGGGTGCAGACGCTGTGAGTCTTAAAAACTTCGGAGTGACTACAAGAAGAGGGAAGAGGCAGATGGGCTGAAAGTATGTGTGTACACACAGGCTGTGAGTCTTAAAAAAGTCTTGTTGAATCCAGGAAGGGGGAAGAGGCAAAGGGGCTGGAAGTTTGTGGGTGCAGAGGGTGTGAGTCTTAAAGACTCCTGAGTGACTACAGGCAGAGGGGCTGTAAGTGTGTACGTGTGCACAGGCTGTGAGTTTTAAAGCCGTCTGAGTGACTCCAGGAAGAGGGAAGAGGGAGAGGGGCTGTAAGTGTGTTCGTGTCCACAGGCTGTGAATTTTAAAAATTCTAATTGAATCCAGAAAGAGGGAATAGGCAACGGGGCTGGAAGTGTGTGCTTGTGAACAGTCTGTTAGTCTTAAAAACATCTGAGTGGCCACAGGATGCGGGAATAGGCAAAGGGGCTGGAAGTGTGTTCGTGTGCACAAACCTGTGAGTTTTAAAAATGTCTGATTGAATCCAGGAAGAGGGAATAGGTAGAGGGGATGGAAGTGTGCATCTGTGCACAAACCTGTGAGTTTTAAAAACGTCTGATTGAATCCAGGAAGAGGGAATAGGCAAAGGGCCTGGAAGTGTGTGGGTGAAGAGGATGTGAATCTTAAAAACCTCTGAGTGACTACAGGAATTGGGAATAGGCAAAGGGGCTGGAAGTGTGTTCGTGTGCACAGGCTGTGAGTCTTAAACACGTCTTATTGAATCCAGGAAGAGGGAAGAGGTAGAGGGGATGGACGTGTGTGCTTGTGAACAGACTGTGAGTCTTAAAAACATCTGAGTGGCTCCAGGAAGAGGGAAGAGGCAGAGGGGCTGGAAGTGTGGATGTGTGTGCACAGGCTGTGAGTTTCAAAAAGATCTAATTGAATCCAGGAAGAGGGAAGAGGCAGAGGGGCTGGAAGTGTGTGCGTGTGCACAGGCTGTGAGTCTTAAAAACATCTGAGTGACTGCAGGAAGAGGGAAGAGGCAGAGGGGTTGGAACTGTGTGTTTGTGTGCACAGAGTGTGAATTTTAAAAATGTCTAATTGAATCCAGAAAGAGGGAATAGGGAAAGGGGCTGGAAGTGTGCGTCTGTGCAGAAACCTGTGAGTTTTAAAAACATCTGATTGAATCCAGGAAGAGGGAATGGGCAAAGGGGCTGGAAGTGTGTGCTTGTGAACAGTCTGTGAGTCTTAAAAACATCTGAGTGGCTCCAGGAAGAGGGAAGAGGCAGAGGGGCTGGAAGTGTGTCTGTGTGTGCACAGGCTGTGAGTTTCAAAAAGATCTAAGTGAATCCAGGAAGAGGGAATGGGCAAAGGGGCTGGAAGTGTGTGCTTGTGAACAGTCTGTGAGTCTTAAAAACATCTGAGTGGCTCCATGATGAGGGAATAGGCAAAGGGTCTGGAAGTGTGCGTCTGTGCACAAACCTGTGAGTTTTAAAAACGTCTGATTTAATCCAGGAAGAGGGAATAGGCAAAGGGGCTGGATCTGTGTGGGTGCAGAGGATGTGAGTCTTAAAAACTTCTGAGTGACTACAGGAAGAGGGAAGAGGCAGAGGGGCTGGAAGTGTGTGCGTGTGCACAGGCTGTGAGTCTTAAAAACATCTGATTGACTCCAAGAAGAGGGAAGAGGCAGAGGGGCTGGAAGTGTGTTCGTGTGGCAGGCTGTGAGTTTTAAAACGTCTTAGTGACTCCAGGAAGAGGGAATAGGCAAATGGGCTGGAAGTGTGCGTCTGTGCACAAACCTGTGAGTTTTTAAAATGTCTGATTGAATCCAGGAAGTGGGAAGAGACAAACGGGCTGGAAGTGTGTGGGTGCAGAGGATGTGAGTCTTAAAGACTTCTGAGTGACTACAGGGAGAGGGATGGAAGTGTGTGCGTGTGCACAGGCTGTGAGTCTTAAAACCGTCTGAGTGACTCCAGGAAGAGGGAAGAGGGAAGAGGGAGAGGGGCTGTAAGTGTGTTCGTGTGGCAGGCTGTGAGTTTTAAAAACGTCTGAGTGACTCCAGGAAGAGGGAAGATTCAAAGGGCCTGGAAGTGTGTGGGTGCAGAGGATGTGAGTCTTAAAAACCTCTGAGTGACTCCAGGAAGAGGGAAGAAGCAAGGGGCTGGAAGTATGTGGGTGCAGAGGCTGTGAGTCTTAAAAATGTCTGTTTGACACCGGGAAGAGTGCAGAGGCAGAGGGGCTTGAAGTGTGTGCGTGCACAGGCTGTGAGTTTTAAAAACGTCTGAGTGACTCCAGGAAGAGGGAAGACGCAGAGGGACTGGAAGTGTGTGCTTGTGAACAGTCTGGGAGTCTTAAAAACATCTGAGTGGCTCCAGGATGATGGAATAGGCAAAGGGTCTGGAAGTGTGCATCTGTGCACAAACCTGTGAGTTTTAAAAACGTCTGATTGAATCCAGGAAGAGGGAATAGGCAAAGGGGCTGGATCTGTGTGGGTGCAGAGAATGTGAGTCTTAAAAACTTCGGAGTGACTACAGGAAGAGGGAAGAGGCAGAGGGACTGGAAGTGTGTGCATGTGAACAGTCTGTGACTCTAAAAAACATCTGAGTGGCTTCAGGAAGAGGGAATAGGCAAAGGGGCTGGAAGTGTGCGTCTGTGCACAAACCTGTGAGTTTTAAAAACGTCTGAGTGGCTCCAGGATGAGGGAATAGGCAAAGGGTCTGGAAGTGTGTGGGTGGAGACGCTGTGAGTCTTAAAAACTTCTGAGTGACTACAGGAAGAGGGAAGAGGCAAATGGGCCTGGAAGTGTGCATCTGTGCACAAACCTGTGAGTTTTAAAAACACCTGAGTTTCTTCAGGAAGAGGGAATAGGCAAAGGGGCTGGAAGTGTGCCTCTGTGCACAAACCTGTGAGTTTTAAAAACGTCTGATTGAATCCAGGAAGAGGGAATAGGCAAAGGGGCTGGAAGTGTGCATCTGTGCACAAACCTGTGAGTTTTAAAAACGTCTGATTGAATCCAGGGAGAGGGAATAGGCACAGGGGCTGGAAGTGTGTGGGTGCAGACGCTGTGAGTCTTAAAAACTTCTGATTGAATCCAGGAAGAGGGAAGAGGCAGAGGGGCTGGAAGTGTGTGTGTGCACAGGCCGTGAGTTTTAAAAACTTCAGAGTGACTACAGGAAGAGGGAAGAGGCAAATGGGCTGGAGGTGTGTGCTTGTGAACAGTCTGTGAGTCTTAAAAACATCTGAGTGGCTCCAGGATGATGGAATAGGCAAAGGGTCTGGAAGTGTGCATCTGTGCACAAACCTGTGAGTTTTAAAAACGTCTGACTGAATCCAGGAAGAGGGAATAGGCACAGGGGCTGGAAGTGTGTGGGTGCAGACGCTGTGAGTCTTAAAAACTTCTGAGTGACTACAGGAAGAGGGAAGAGGCAGAGGGGCTGGAAGTGTGTGCGTGTGCACAGGCTGTGAGTCTCAAAAACATCTGAGTGACCCCAGGAAGAGGGAAGAGGGAGAGGGGATGGAACTGTGTTTTTGTGTGCGCAGGCTGTGAGTTTTAAAAACGTCTGAGTGACTCCAGGAAGAGGGAATAGGCAAAGGGGCTAGAAGTTTGCGTCTGTGCACAAACCTGTGAGTTTTCAAAATGTCTGATTGAATCCAGGAAGTGGGAAGAGGCAAAGGGGCTGGAAGTGTGTGGGTGCAGTGGATGTGAGTCTTAAAGACTTCTGAGTGACTACAGGGAGAGGGGTGGAAGTGTGTGCATGTGAACAGTCTGTGAGTCTTAAAAACATCTGAGTGGCTCCAGAATGAGGGAATATGCAAAGGGTCTGGAAGTGTGTGGGTGCAGACGCTGTGAGTCTTAAAAACATCTGAGTGTCTTCAGGAAGAGGGAATAGGCAAAGGGGCTGGAAGTCTGTGCTTGTGAACAGTCTGTGAGTCTTAAAAAGGTCTGTGTGACTCCGGGAAGAGTGCAGGTGCAGAGGGGTTTGAAGTGTGTGTTCGTGTACGCAGGCTGTGAGTTTTAAAAACGTCTGAGTGACTCCAGGAAGAGGGAATAGGCAAAGGGGCTGGAAGTGTGCGTCTGTGCACAAACCTGTGAGTTTTTAAAATGTCTGATTGAATCCCGGAAGTGGGAAGAGGCAAAGGGGCTGGAAGTGTGTGGGTGCAGAGGATATGAGTCTTAAAGACTTCTGAGTGACTACAGGGAGAGGGGTGGAAGTGTGTGCGTGTGCACAGGCTGTGAGTCTTAAAACCATCTGAGTGACTCCAGGAAGAGGGAAGAGGGAAGAGGGAAGAGGGAGAGGGACTGTAAGTGTGTTCGTGTGGCAGGCTGTGAGTTTTAAAAACGTGTGAGTGACTCCAGGAAGAGGGAATAGGCAAATTGGCTGGAGGTGTGTGGGTGCAGAGGCTGTGAGTCTTAAAAACCTCTGAGTGGCTCCAGGATGATGGAATAGGCAAAGGGTCTGGAAGTGTGCATCTGTGCACAAACCTGTGAGTTTTAAAAATGTCTGATTGAATCCAGGAAGAGGGAATAGGCAGAGGGGCTGGAAGTGTGTGGGTGCAGACGCTGTGAGTCTTAAAAACTTCTGAGTGACTACAGGAAGAGGGAAGAGGCAGAGGGGCTGGAAGTGTGTCCGTGTGCACAGGCTGTGAGTCTCAAAAACATCTGAGTGACCCCAGGAAGAGGGAAGAGGGAGAGGGGCTGGAACTGTGTTTTTGTGTGCGCAGGCTGTGAGTTTTAAAAACGACTGAGTGACTCCAGGAAGAGGGAATAGGCAAAGGGGCTGGAAGTGTGCGTCTGTGCACAAACCTGTGAGTTTTCAAAATGTCTGATTGAATCCAGGAAGTGGGAAGAGGCAAAGGGGCTGGAAGTGTGTGGGTGCAGTGGATGTGAGTCTTAAAGACTTCTGAGTGACTACAGGGAGAGGGGTGGAAGTGTGTGCGTGTGCACAGGCTGTGAGTCTTAAAACCATCTGAGTGACTCCAGGAAGAGGGAAGAGGGAAGAGGGAGAGGGGCTGTAAGTGTGTTTGTGTGGCAGGCTGTGAGTTTTAAAAACGTCTGAGTGACTCCAGGAAAAGGGAATAGGCAAATTGGCTGGAGGTGTGTGGGTGCAGAGGCTGTGAGTCTTAAAAACCTCTGAGTGACTCCAGGAAGAGGGAAGAAGCAAGGGGCTGGAATTATGTGGGTGCAGAGGCTGTGAGTCTTAAAAAGGTCTGTGTGACTCCGGGAAGAGTGCAGAGGCAGAGGGGTTTGAAGTGTGTATTCGTGTACGCAGGCTGTGAGTCTTAAAAACATCTGAGTGACTCCAGGAAGAGGGAAGAGGCAGAGGGGCTGGAAGTGTGTGTTCGTGTACACAGGCTGTGAGTCTTCAAAACGTCTGAGTGACTCCAGGAAGAGGGAAGACGCAGAGGGACTGGAAGTGTGTGCTTGTGAACAGTCTGGGAGTCTTAAAAACATCTGAGTGGCTCCAGGATGATGGAATAGGCAAAGGGTCTGGAAGTGTGCATCTGTGCACAAACCTGTGAGTTTTAAAAACGTCTGATTGAATCCAGGAAGAGGGAAGAGGCAGAGGGGCTGGAAGTGTGTGTGTGCACAGGCCGTGAGTTTTAAAAACTTCTGAGTGACTACAGGAAGAGGGAAGAGGCAGAGGGACTGGAAGTGTGTGCATGTGAACAGTCTGTGAGTCTTAAAAACATCTGAGTGGCTCCAGAATGAGGGAATATGCAAAGGGTCTGGAAGTGTGTGGGTGCAGACGCTGTGAGTCTTAAAAACATCTGAGTGTCTTCAGGAAGAGGGAATAGGCAAAGGGGCTGGAAGTGTGTGTGTGCACAGGCCGTGAGTTTTAAAACGTCTGAGTGACTCCAGGAAGAGGGAATAGGCAAAGGGTATGGAAGTGTGCATATGTGCACAAACCTGTGAGTTTTAAAAACGTCTGATTGAATCCAGGAAGAGGGAATAGGCAAAGGGGCTGGATCTGTGTGGGTGCAGAGGATGTGAGTCTTAAAAACTTCGGAGTGACTACAGGAAGAGGGAAGAGGCAGAGGGGCTGGAAGTGTGTGCGTGTGCACAGGCTGTGAGTCTAAAAAACATCTGAGTGACTCCAGGAAGAGGGAATAGGTAAATGGGCTGGAGGTGTGTGCTTGTGAACAGTCTGTGAGTCTTAAAAACTTCTGAGTGGCTCCAGGATGAGGGAATAGGCAAAGGGTCTGGAAGTTTGCGTCTGTGCACAAACCTGTGAGTTTTAAAAACATCTGAGTGTCTTCAGGAAGAGGGAATAGGCAAAGGGGCTGGAAGTGTGTGGGTGCAGACGCTGTGAGTCTTAAAAAACTTCTGAGTGACTATAGGAAGAGGGAAGAGGCAGAGGGGCTGGAAGTGTGTTCGTGTGGCAGGCTGTGAGTTTTAAAACGTCTGAGTGACTCCAGGAAGAGGGAATAGGCAAAAGGGCTGGAAGTGTGCGTCTGTGCACAAACCTGTGAGTTTTAAAAACGTCTGATTGAATCCAGGAAGAGGGAATAGGCAGAGGGGCTGGAAGTGTGTGGTTGCAGACGCTGTGAGTCTTAAAAACTTCTGAGTGACTCCAGGAAGAGGGAAGAGGGAGAGGGGCTGGAACTGTGTGTTTGTGTTCGCAGGCTGTGAGTTTTAAAAACGTCTGAGTGACTCCAGGAAGAGGGAATAGGCAAAGGGGCTGGAAGTGTGCGTCTGTGCACAAACCTGTGAGTTTTTAAAATGTCTGATTGAATCCAGGAAGTGGGAAGAGGCAAAGGGGCTGGAAGTGTGTGGGTGCAGAGGATATGAGTCTTAAAGACTTCTGAGTGACTACAGGGAGAGGGGTGGAAGTGTGTGCGTGTGCACAGGCTGTGAGTCTTAAAACCATCTGAGTGACTCCAGGAAGAGGGAAGAGGGAAGAGGGAAGAGGGAGAGGGGCTGTAAGTGTGTTCGTGTGGCAGGCTGTGACTTTTAAAAACGTCTGAGTGACTCCAGGAAGAGGGAATAGGCAAATTGGCTGGAGGTGTGTGGGTGCAGAGGCTGTGAGTCTTAAAACCGTCTGAGTGACTCCAGGAAGAGGGAAGAGGGAAGAGGGAGAGGGGCTGTAAGTGTGTTCATGTGGTAGGCTGTGAATTTTAAAAACGTCTGATTGAATCCAGGAAGAGGGAATAGGTAGAGGGGCTGGAAGTGTGTGTGTGCACAGGCCGTGAGTTTTAAAAACTTCGGAGTGACTACAGGAAGAGGGAAGTGGCAGAGGGACTGGAAGTGTGTGCATATGAACAGTCTGTGAGTCTTAAAAACATCTGAGTGGCTCCAGAATGAGGGAATAGGCAAAGGGTCTGGAAGTGTGTGAGTGCAGACGCTGTGAGTCTTAAAAACTTCTGAGTGACTATAGGAAGAGGGAAGAGGCAGAGGGGCTGGAAGTGTGCGTCTGTGCACAAACCTGTGAGTTTTTAAAATGTCTGATTGAATCCAGGAAGTGGGAAGAGGCAAAGGGGCTGGAAGTGTGTGGGTGCAGAGGATGTGAGTCTTAAAGACTTCTGAGTGACTACAGGGAGAGGGGTGGAATTGTGTGCGTGTGCACAGGCTGTGAGTCTTAAAACCGTCTGAGTGACTCCAGGAAGAGGGAAGAGGGAAGAGGGAGAGGGGCTGTAAGTGTGTTTGTGTGGCAGGCTGTGAGTTTTAAAAACGTCTGAGTGACTCCAGGAAGAGGGAATAGGCAAATTGGCTGGAGGTGTGTGGGTGCAGAGGCTGTGAGTCTTAAAAACCTCTGAGTGACTCCAGGAAGAGGGAAGAAGCAAGGGGCTGGAAGTATGTGGGTGCAGAGGCTGTGAGTCTTAAAAAGGTCTGTGTGACACCGGGAAGAGTGCAGAGGCAGAGGGGCTTGAAGTGTGTGTTCGTGTACGCACGCTGTGAGTCTTAAAAACATCTGAGTGACTCCAGGAAGAGGGAAGAGGCAGAGGGGCTGGAAGTGTGTGCTTGTGAACAGTCTGTGAGTCTTAAAAACATCTGAGTGGCTCCAGGTTGAGGGAATAGGCAAAGGGGCTGGATCTGTGTGGTTGCAGAGGATGTGAGTCTTAAAAACTCCGGAGTGACTACAGGAAGAGGGAAGAGGCAGAGGGACTGGAAGTGTGTGCATGTGAACAGTCTGTGAGTCTTAAAAACATCTGAGTGGCTCCAGGATGAGGGAATAGGCAAAGGGTCTGGAAGTGTGTGGGTGCAGACGCTGTGAGTCTTAAAAACTTCTGAGTGACTACAGGAAGAGGGAATAGGCAAATGGGCTGGAAGTGTACGTCTGTGCACAAACCTGTGAGTTTTAAAAACATCTGAGTGACTCCAGGAAGAGGGAAGAGGGAGAGGGGCTGGAACTGTGTGTTTGTGTGCGCAGGCTGTGAGTTTTGAAAACGTCTGAGTGACTCCAGGAAGAGGGAATAGGCAAAGGGGCTGGAAGTGTGCGTCTGTGCACAAACCTGTGAGTTTTTAAAATGTCTGATTGAATCCAGGAAGTGGGAAGAGGCAAAGGGGATGGAAGTGTGTGGGTGCAGACGCTGTGAGTCTTAAAAACATCTGAGTGACTATAGGAAGAGGGAAGAGGCAGAGGGGCTGGAAGTGTGTTCGTGTGGCAGGCTGTGAGTTTTAAAACGTCTGAGTGACTCCAGGAAGAGGGAATAGGCAAAAGGGCTGGAAGTGTGCGTCTGTGCACAAACCTGTGAGTTTTAAAAACGTCTGATTGAATCCAGGAAGAGGGAATAGGCAGAGGGGCTGGAAGTGTGTGGTTGCAGACGCTGTGAGTCTTAAAAACTTCTGAGTGACTCCAGGAAGAGGGAAGAGGGAGAGGGGCTGGAACTGTGTGTTTGTGTTCGCAGGCTGTGAGTTTTAAAAACGTCTGAGTGACTCCAGGAAGAGGGAATAGGCAAAGGGGCTGGAAGTGTGCGTCTGTGCACAAACCTGTGAGTTTTTAAAATGTCTGATTGAATCCAGGAAGTGGGAAGAGGCAAAGGGGCTGGAAGTGTGTGGGTGCAGAGGATATGAGTCTTAAAGACTTCTGAGTGACTACAGGGAGAGGGGTGGAAGTGTGTGCGTGTGCACAGGCTGTGAGTCTTAAAACCATCTGAGTGACTCCAGGAAGAGGGAAGAGGGAGAGGGGCTGTAAGTGTGTTCGTGTGGCAGGCTGTGACTTTTAAAAACGTCTGAGTGACTCCAGGAAGAGGGAATAGGCAAATTGGCTGGAGGTGTGTGGGTGCAGAGGCTGTGAGTCTTAAAACCGTCTGAGTGACTCCAGGAAGAGGGAAGAGGGAAGAGGGAGAGGGGCTGTAAGTGTGTTCATGTGGTAGGCTGTGAATTTTAAAAACGTCTGATTGAATCCAGGAAGAGGGAATAGGTAGAGGGGCTGGAAGTGTGTGTGTGCACAGGCCGTGAGTTTTAAAAACTTCGGAGTGACTACAGGAAGAGGGAAGTGGCAGAGGGACTGGAAGTGTGTGCATATGAACAGTCTGTGAGTCTTAAAAACATCTGAGTGGCTCCAGAATGAGGGAATAGGCAAAGGGTCTGGAAGTGTGTGAGTGCAGACGCTGTGAGTCTTAAAAACTTCTGAGTGACTATAGGAAGAGGGAAGAGGCAGAGGGGCTGGAAGTGTGCGTCTGTGCACAAACCTGTGAGTTTTTAAAATGTCTGATTGAATCCAGGAAGTGGGAAGAGGCAAAGGGGCTGGAAGTGTGTGGGTGCAGAGGATGTGAGTCTTAAAGACTTCTGAGTGACTACAGGGAGAGGGGTGGAATTGTGTGCGTGTGCACAGGCTGTGAGTCTTAAAACCGTCTGAGTGACTCCAGGAAGAGGGAAGAGGGAAGAGGGAGAGGGGCTGTAAGTGTGTTTGTGTGGCAGGCTGTGAGTTTTAAAAACGTCTGAGTGACTCCAGGAAGAGGGAATAGGCAAATTGGCTGGAGGTGTGTGGGTGCAGAGGCTGTGAGTCTTAAAAACCTCTGAGTGACTCCAGGAAGAGGGAAGAAGCAAGGGGCTGGAAGTATGTGGGTGCAGAGGCTGTGAGTCTTAAAAAGGTCTGTGTGACACCGGGAAGAGTGCAGAGGCAGAGGGGCTTGAAGTGTGTGTTCGTGTACGCACGCTGTGAGTCTTAAAAACATCTGAGTGACTCCAGGAAGAGGGAAGAGGCAGAGGGGCTGGAAGTGTGTGCTTGTGAACAGTCTGTGAGTCTTAAAAACATCTGAGTGGCTCCAGGTTGAGGGAATAGGCAAAGGGGCTGGATCTGTGTGGGTGCAGAGGATGTGAGTCTTAAAAACTCCGGAGTGACTACAGGAAGAGGGAAGAGGCAGAGGGACTGGAAGTGTGTGCATGTGAACAGTCTGTGAGTCTTAAAAACATCTGAGTGGCTCCAGGATGAGGGAATAGGCAAAGGGTCTGGAAGTGTGTGGGTGCAGACGCTGTGAGTCTTAAAAACTTCTGAGTGACTACAGGAAGAGGGAATAGGCAAATGGGCTGGAAGTGTACGTCTGTGCACAAACCTGTGAGTTTTAAAAACATCTGAGTGACTCCAGGAAGAGGGAAGAGGGAGAGGGGCTGGAACTGTGTGTTTGTGTGCGCAGGCTGTGAGTTTTGAAAACGTCTGAGTGACTCCAGGAAGAGGGAATAGGCAAAGGGGCTGGAAGTGTGCGTCTGTGCACAAACCTGTGAGTTTTTAAAATGTCTGATTGAATCCAGGAAGTGGGAAGAGGCAAAGGGGATGGAAGTGTGTGGGTGCAGACGCTGTGAGTCTTAAAAACATCTGAGTGTCTTCAGGAAGAGGGAATAGGCAAAGGGGCTGGAAGTCTGTGCTTGTGAACAGTCTGTGAGTCTTAAAAAGGTCTGTGTGACTCCGGGAAGAGTGCAGAGGCAGAGGGGCTTGAAGTGTGTGTTCGTGTCCGCAGGCTGTGAGTCTTAAAAACATCTGAGTGACTCCAGGAATAGGGAAGAGGCAGAGGGGCTGGAAGTGTGTGTGTGCACAGGCTGTGAGTTTTAAAAACGTCTGAGTGACTCCAGGAAGAGGGAAGAGGCAGAGGGGCTGGAAGTGAGTGCTTGTGAACAGTCTGTGAGTCTTAAAAACATCTGAGTGGCTCCAGGATGAGGGAATAGGCAAAGGGTCTGGAAGTGTGCATCTGTGCACAAACCTGTGAGTTTTAAAAACGTCTGATTGAATCCAGGAAGAGGGAATAGGCAAAGGGGCTGGATCTGTGTGGGTGCAGAGGATGTGAGTCTTAAAAACTTCGGAGTGACTACAGGAAGAGGGAAGAGGCAGAGGGACTGGAAGTGTGTGCATGTGAACAGTCTGTGAGTCTTAAAAACATCTGAGTGGCTCCAGGAAGAGGGAAGAGGCAGAGGGGCTGGAAGTGTGTTCGTGTGGCAGGCTGTGAGATTTAAAACGTCTGAGTGACTCCAGGAAGAGGGAATAGGCAAATGGGCTGGAAGTGTGTGCATGTGAACAGTCTGTGACTCTAAAAAACATCTGAGTGGCTTCAGGAAGAGGGAATAGGCAAAGGGGCTGGAAGTGTGCATCTGTGCACAAACCTGTGAGTTTTAAAAACGTCTGATTGAATCCAGGAAGAGGGAATAGGCAGAGGGGCTGGAAGTGTGTGGGTGCAGACGCTGTGAGTCTTAAAAACTTCTGAGTGACTACAAGAAGAGGGAAGAGGCAGATGGGCTGGAAGTATGTGTGTACACACAGGCTGTGAGTCTTAAAAAAGTCTTGTTGAATCCAGGAAGGGGGAAGAGGCAAAGGGGCTGGAAGTTTGTGGGTGCAGAGGGTGTGAGTCTTAAAGACTTCTGAGTGACTACAGGCAGAGGGGCTGTAAGTGTGTACGTGTGCACAGGCTGTGAGTTTTAAAGCCGTCTGAGTGACTCCAGGAAGAGGGAATAGGCAAAGGGGCTGGAAGTGTGCTTCTGTGCACAAACCTGTGAGTTTTTAAAATGTCTGATTGAATCCAGGAAGTGGGAAGAGGCAAAGGGGCTGGAAGTGTGTGGGTGCAGAGGATATGAGTCTTAAAGACTTCTGAGTGACTACAGGGAGAGGGGTGGAAGTGTGTGCGTGTGCACAGGCTGTGAGTCTTAAAACCATCTGAGTGACTCCAGGAAGAGGGAAGAGGGAAGAGGGAAGAGGGAAGAGGGAAGAGGGAGAGGGGCTGTAAGTGTGTTCGTGTGGCAGGCTGTGACTTTTAAAAACGTCTTAGTGACTCCAGGAAGAGGGAATAGGCAAATTGGCTGGAGGTGTGTGGGTGCAGAGGCTGTGAGTCTTAAAACCGTCTGAGTGACTCCAGGAAGAGGGAAGAGGGAAGAGGGAGAGGGGCTGTAAGTGTGTTCATGTGGTAGGCTGTGAATTTTAAAAACGTCTGATTGAATCCAGGAAGAGGGAATAGGTAGAGGGGCTGGAAGTGTGTGTGTGCACAGGCCGTGAGTTTTAAAAACTTCGGAGTGACTACAGGAAGAGGGAAGTGGCAGAGGGACTGGAAGTGTGTGCATATGAACAGTCTGTGAGTCTTAAAAACATCTGAGTGGCTCCAGAATGAGGGAATAGGCAAAGGGTCTGGAAGTGTGTGAGTGCAGACGCTGTGAGTCTTAAAAACTTCTGAGTGACTATAGGAAGAGGGAAGAGGCAGAGGGGCTGGAAGTGTGCGTCTGTGCACAAACCTGTGAGTTTTTAAAATGTCTGATTGAATCCAGGAAGTGGGAAGAGGCAAAGGGGCTGGAAGTGTGTGGGTGCAGAGGATGTGAGTCTTAAAGACTTCTGAGTGACTACAGGGAGAGGGGTGGAATTGTGTGCGTGTGCACAGGCTGTGAGTCTTAAAACCGTCTGAGTGACTCCAGGAAGAGGGTAGAGGGAAGAGGGAGAGGGGCTGTAAGTGTGTTTGTGTGGCAGGCTGTGAGTTTTAAAAACGTCTGAGTGACTCCAGGAAGAGGGAATAGGCAAATTGGCTGGAGGTGTGTGGGTGCAGAGGCTGTGAGTCTTAAAAACCTCTGAGTGACTCCAGGAAGAGGGAAGAAGCAAGGGGCTGGAAGTATGTGGGTGCAGAGGCTGTGAGTCTTAAAAAGGTCTGTGTGACACCGGGAAGAGTGCAGAGGCAGAGGGGCTTGAAGTGTGTGTTCGTGTACGCACGCTGTGAGTCTTAAAAACATCTGAGTGACTCCAGGAAGAGGGAAGAGGCAGAGGGGCTGGAAGTGTGTGGGTGGAGACGCTGTGAGTCTTAAAAACTTCTGAGTGACTACAGGAAGAGGGAAGAGGCAAATGGGCCTGGAAGTGTGCATCTGTGCACAAACCTGTGAGTTTTAAAAACACCTGAGTTTCTTCAGGAAGAGGGAATAGGCAAAGGGGCTGGAAGTGTGCCTCTGTGCACAAACCTGTGAGTTTTAAAAACGTCTGATTGAATCCAGGAAGAGGGAATAGGCAAAGGGGCTGGAAGTGTGCATCTGTGCACAAACCTGTGAGTTTTAAAAACGTCTGATTGAATCCAGGGAGAGGGAATAGGCACAGGGGCTGGAAGTGTGTGGGTGCAGACGCTGTGAGTCTTAAAAACTTCTGATTGAATCCAGGAAGAGGGAAGAGGCAGAGGGGCTGGAAGTGTGTGTGTGCACAGGCCGTGAGTTTTAAAAACTTCAGAGTGACTACAGGAAGAGGGAAGAGGCAAATGGGCTGGAGGTGTGTGCTTGTGAACAGTCTGTGAGTCTTAAAAACATCTGAGTGGCTCCAGGATGATGGAATAGGCAAAGGGTCTGGAAGTGTGCATCTGTGCACAAACCTGTGAGTTTTAAAAACGTCTGACTGAATCCAGGAAGAGGGAATAGGCACAGGGGCTGGAAGTGTGTGGGTGCAGACGCTGTGAGTCTTAAAAACTTCTGAGTGACTACAGGAAGAGGGAAGAGGCAGAGGGGCTGGAAGTGTGTGCGTGTGCACAGGCTGTGAGTCTCAAAAACATCTGAGTGACCCCAGGAAGAGGGAAGAGGGAGAGGGGATGGAACTGTGTTTTTGTGTGCGCAGGCTGTGAGTTTTAAAAACGTCTGAGTGACTCCAGGAAGAGGGAATAGGCAAAGGGGCTAGAAGTTTGCGTCTGTGCACAAACCTGTGAGTTTTCAAAATGTCTGATTGAATCCAGGAAGTGGGAAGAGGCAAAGGGGCTGGAAGTGTGTGGGTGCAGTGGATGTGAGTCTTAAAGACTTCTGAGTGACTACAGGGAGAGGGGTGGAAGTGTGTGCATGTGAACAGTCTGTGAGTCTTAAAAACATCTGAGTGGCTCCAGAATGAGGGAATATGCAAAGGGTCTGGAAGTGTGTGGGTGCAGACGCTGTGAGTCTTAAAAACATCTGAGTGTCTTCAGGAAGAGGGAATAGGCAAAGGGGCTGGAAGTCTGTGCTTGTGAACAGTCTGTGAGTCTTAAAAAGGTCTGTGTGACTCCGGGAAGAGTGCAGGTGCAGAGGGGTTTGAAGTGTGTGTTCGTGTACGCAGGCTGTGAGTTTTAAAAACGTCTGAGTGACTCCAGGAAGAGGGAATAGGCAAAGGGGCTGGAAGTGTGCGTCTGTGCACAAACCTGTGAGTTTTTAAAATGTCTGATTGAATCCCGGAAGTGGGAAGAGGCAAAGGGGCTGGAAGTGTGTGGGTGCAGAGGATATGAGTCTTAAAGACTTCTGAGTGACTACAGGGAGAGGGGTGGAAGTGTGTGCGTGTGCACAGGCTGTGAGTCTTAAAACCATCTGAGTGACTCCAGGAAGAGGGAAGAGGGAAGAGGGAAGAGGGAGAGGGACTGTAAGTGTGTTCGTGTGGCAGGCTGTGAGTTTTAAAAACGTGTGAGTGACTCCAGGAAGAGGGAATAGGCAAATTGGCTGGAGGTGTGTGGGTGCAGAGGCTGTGAGTCTTAAAAACCTCTGAGTGGCTCCAGGATGATGGAATAGGCAAAGGGTCTGGAAGTGTGCATCTGTGCACAAACCTGTGAGTTTTAAAAATGTCTGATTGAATCCAGGAAGAGGGAATAGGCAGAGGGGCTGGAAGTGTGTGGGTGCAGACGCTGTGAGTCTTAAAAACTTCTGAGTGACTACAGGAAGAGGGAAGAGGCAGAGGGGCTGGAAGTGTGTCCGTGTGCACAGGCTGTGAGTCTCAAAAACATCTGAGTGACCCCAGGAAGAGGGAAGAGGGAGAGGGGCTGGAACTGTGTTTTTGTGTGCGCAGGCTGTGAGTTTTAAAAACGACTGAGTGACTCCAGGAAGAGGGAATAGGCAAAGGGGCTGGAAGTGTGCGTCTGTGCACAAACCTGTGAGTTTTCAAAATGTCTGATTGAATCCAGGAAGTGGGAAGAGGCAAAGGGGCTGGAAGTGTGTGGGTGCAGTGGATGTGAGTCTTAAAGACTTCTGAGTGACTACAGGGAGAGGGGTGGAAGTGTGTGCGTGTGCACAGGCTGTGAGTCTTAAAACCATCTGAGTGACTCCAGGAAGAGGGAAGAGGGAAGAGGGAGAGGGGCTGTAAGTGTGTTTGTGTGGCAGGCTGTGAGTTTTAAAAACGTCTGAGTGACTCCAGGAAAAGGGAATAGGCAAATTGGCTGGAGGTGTGTGGGTGCAGAGGCTGTGAGTCTTAAAAACCTCTGAGTGACTCCAGGAAGAGGGAAGAAGCAAGGGGCTGGAATTATGTGGGTGCAGAGGCTGTGAGTCTTAAAAAGGTCTGTGTGACTCCGGGAAGAGTGCAGAGGCAGAGGGGTTTGAAGTGTGTATTCGTGTACGCAGGCTGTGAGTCTTAAAAACATCTGAGTGACTCCAGGAAGAGGGAAGAGGCAGAGGGGCTGGAAGTGTGTGTTCGTGTACACAGGCTGTGAGTCTTCAAAACGTCTGAGTGACTCCAGGAAGAGGGAAGACGCAGAGGGACTGGAAGTGTGTGCTTGTGAACAGTCTGGGAGTCTTAAAAACATCTGAGTGGCTCCAGGATGATGGAATAGGCAAAGGGTCTGGAAGTGTGCATCTGTGCACAAACCTGTGAGTTTTAAAAACGTCTGATTGAATCCAGGAAGAGGGAAGAGGCAGAGGGGCTGGAAGTGTGTGTGTGCACAGGCCGTGAGTTTTAAAAACTTCTGAGTGACTACAGGAAGAGGGAAGAGGCAGAGGGACTGGAAGTGTGTGCATGTGAACAGTCTGTGAGTCTTAAAAACATCTGAGTGGCTCCAGAATGAGGGAATATGCAAAGGGTCTGGAAGTGTGTGGGTGCAGACGCTGTGAGTCTTAAAAACATCTGAGTGTCTTCAGGAAGAGGGAATAGGCAAAGGGGCTGGAAGTGTGTGTGTGCACAGGCCGTGAGTTTTAAAACGTCTGAGTGACTCCAGGAAGAGGGAATAGGCAAAGGGTATGGAAGTGTGCATATGTGCACAAACCTGTGAGTTTTAAAAACGTCTGATTGAATCCAGGAAGAGGGAATAGGCAAAGGGGCTGGATCTGTGTGGGTGCAGAGGATGTGAGTCTTAAAAACTTCGGAGTGACTACAGGAAGAGGGAAGAGGCAGAGGGGCTGGAAGTGTGTGCGTGTGCACAGGCTGTGAGTCTAAAAAACATCTGAGTGACTCCAGGAAGAGGGAATAGGTAAATGGGCTGGAGGTGTGTGCTTGTGAACAGTCTGTGAGTCTTAAAAACTTCTGAGTGGCTCCAGGATGAGGGAATAGGCAAAGGGTCTGGAAGTTTGCGTCTGTGCACAAACCTGTGAGTTTTAAAAACATCTGAGTGTCTTCAGGAAGAGGGAATAGGCAAAGGGGCTGGAAGTGTGTGGGTGCAGACGCTGTGAGTCTTAAAAAACTTCTGAGTGACTATAGGAAGAGGGAAGAGGCAGAGGGGCTGGAAGTGTGTTCGTGTGGCAGGCTGTGAGTTTTAAAACGTCTGAGTGACTCCAGGAAGAGGGAATAGGCAAAAGGGCTGGAAGTGTGCGTCTGTGCACAAACCTGTGAGTTTTAAAAACGTCTGATTGAATCCAGGAAGAGGGAATAGGCAGAGGGGCTGGAAGTGTGTGGTTGCAGACGCTGTGAGTCTTAAAAACTTCTGAGTGACTCCAGGAAGAGGGAAGAGGGAGAGGGGCTGGAACTGTGTGTTTGTGTTCGCAGGCTGTGAGTTTTAAAAACGTCTGAGTGACTCCAGGAAGAGGGAATAGGCAAAGGGGCTGGAAGTGTGCGTCTGTGCACAAACCTGTGAGTTTTTAAAATGTCTGATTGAATCCAGGAAGTGGGAAGAGGCAAAGGGGCTGGAAGTGTGTGGGTGCAGAGGATATGAGTCTTAAAGACTTCTGAGTGACTACAGGGAGAGGGGTGGAAGTGTGTGCGTGTGCACAGGCTGTGAGTCTTAAAACCATCTGAGTGACTCCAGGAAGAGGGAAGAGGGAAGAGGGAAGAGGGAGAGGGGCTGTAAGTGTGTTCGTGTGGCAGGCTGTGACTTTTAAAAACGTCTGAGTGACTCCAGGAAGAGGGAATAGGCAAATTGGCTGGAGGTGTGTGGGTGCAGAGGCTGTGAGTCTTAAAACCGTCTGAGTGACTCCAGGAAGAGGGAAGAGGGAAGAGGGAGAGGGGCTGTAAGTGTGTTCATGTGGTAGGCTGTGAATTTTAAAAACGTCTGATTGAATCCAGGAAGAGGGAATAGGTAGAGGGGCTGGAAGTGTGTGTGTGCACAGGCCGTGAGTTTTAAAAACTTCGGAGTGACTACAGGAAGAGGGAAGTGGCAGAGGGACTGGAAGTGTGTGCATATGAACAGTCTGTGAGTCTTAAAAACATCTGAGTGGCTCCAGAATGAGGGAATAGGCAAAGGGTCTGGAAGTGTGTGAGTGCAGACGCTGTGAGTCTTAAAAACTTCTGAGTGACTATAGGAAGAGGGAAGAGGCAGAGGGGCTGGAAGTGTGCGTCTGTGCACAAACCTGTGAGTTTTTAAAATGTCTGATTGAATCCAGGAAGTGGGAAGAGGCAAAGGGGCTGGAAGTGTGTGGGTGCAGAGGATGTGAGTCTTAAAGACTTCTGAGTGACTACAGGGAGAGGGGTGGAATTGTGTGCGTGTGCACAGGCTGTGAGTCTTAAAACCGTCTGAGTGACTCCAGGAAGAGGGAAGAGGGAAGAGGGAGAGGGGCTGTAAGTGTGTTTGTGTGGCAGGCTGTGAGTTTTAAAAACGTCTGAGTGACTCCAGGAAGAGGGAATAGGCAAATTGGCTGGAGGTGTGTGGGTGCAGAGGCTGTGAGTCTTAAAAACCTCTGAGTGACTCCAGGAAGAGGGAAGAAGCAAGGGGCTGGAAGTATGTGGGTGCAGAGGCTGTGAGTCTTAAAAAGGTCTGTGTGACACCGGGAAGAGTGCAGAGGCAGAGGGGCTTGAAGTGTGTGTTCGTGTACGCACGCTGTGAGTCTTAAAAACATCTGAGTGACTCCAGGAAGAGGGAAGAGGCAGAGGGGCTGGAAGTGTGTGCTTGTGAACAGTCTGTGAGTCTTAAAAACATCTGAGTGGCTCCAGGTTGAGGGAATAGGCAAAGGGGCTGGATCTGTGTGGTTGCAGAGGATGTGAGTCTTAAAAACTCCGGAGTGACTACAGGAAGAGGGAAGAGGCAGAGGGACTGGAAGTGTGTGCATGTGAACAGTCTGTGAGTCTTAAAAACATCTGAGTGGCTCCAGGATGAGGGAATAGGCAAAGGGTCTGGAAGTGTGTGGGTGCAGACGCTGTGAGTCTTAAAAACTTCTGAGTGACTACAGGAAGAGGGAATAGGCAAATGGGCTGGAAGTGTACGTCTGTGCACAAACCTGTGAGTTTTAAAAACATCTGAGTGACTCCAGGAAGAGGGAAGAGGGAGAGGGGCTGGAACTGTGTGTTTGTGTGCGCAGGCTGTGAGTTTTGAAAACGTCTGAGTGACTCCAGGAAGAGGGAATAGGCAAAGGGGCTGGAAGTGTGCGTCTGTGCACAAACCTGTGAGTTTTTAAAATGTCTGATTGAATCCAGGAAGTGGGAAGAGGCAAAGGGGATGGAAGTGTGTGGGTGCAGACGCTGTGAGTCTTAAAAACATCTGAGTGACTATAGGAAGAGGGAAGAGGCAGAGGGGCTGGAAGTGTGTTCGTGTGGCAGGCTGTGAGTTTTAAAACGTCTGAGTGACTCCAGGAAGAGGGAATAGGCAAAAGGGCTGGAAGTGTGCGTCTGTGCACAAACCTGTGAGTTTTAAAAACGTCTGATTGAATCCAGGAAGAGGGAATAGGCAGAGGGGCTGGAAGTGTGTGGTTGCAGACGCTGTGAGTCTTAAAAACTTCTGAGTGACTCCAGGAAGAGGGAAGAGGGAGAGGGGCTGGAACTGTGTGTTTGTGTTCGCAGGCTGTGAGTTTTAAAAACGTCTGAGTGACTCCAGGAAGAGGGAATAGGCAAAGGGGCTGGAAGTGTGCGTCTGTGCACAAACCTGTGAGTTTTTAAAATGTCTGATTGAATCCAGGAAGTGGGAAGAGGCAAAGGGGCTGGAAGTGTGTGGGTGCAGAGGATATGAGTCTTAAAGACTTCTGAGTGACTACAGGGAGAGGGGTGGAAGTGTGTGCGTGTGCACAGGCTGTGAGTCTTAAAACCATCTGAGTGACTCCAGGAAGAGGGAAGAGGGAGAGGGGCTGTAAGTGTGTTCGTGTGGCAGGCTGTGACTTTTAAAAACGTCTGAGTGACTCCAGGAAGAGGGAATAGGCAAATTGGCTGGAGGTGTGTGGGTGCAGAGGCTGTGAGTCTTAAAACCGTCTGAGTGACTCCAGGAAGAGGGAAGAGGGAAGAGGGAGAGGGGCTGTAAGTGTGTTCATGTGGTAGGCTGTGAATTTTAAAAACGTCTGATTGAATCCAGGAAGAGGGAATAGGTAGAGGGGCTGGAAGTGTGTGTGTGCACAGGCCGTGAGTTTTAAAAACTTCGGAGTGACTACAGGAAGAGGGAAGTGGCAGAGGGACTGGAAGTGTGTGCATATGAACAGTCTGTGAGTCTTAAAAACATCTGAGTGGCTCCAGAATGAGGGAATAGGCAAAGGGTCTGGAAGTGTGTGAGTGCAGACGCTGTGAGTCTTAAAAACTTCTGAGTGACTATAGGAAGAGGGAAGAGGCAGAGGGGCTGGAAGTGTGCGTCTGTGCACAAACCTGTGAGTTTTTAAAATGTCTGATTGAATCCAGGAAGTGGGAAGAGGCAAAGGGGCTGGAAGTGTGTGGGTGCAGAGGATGTGAGTCTTAAAGACTTCTGAGTGACTACAGGGAGAGGGGTGGAATTGTGTGCGTGTGCACAGGCTGTGAGTCTTAAAACCGTCTGAGTGACTCCAGGAAGAGGGAAGAGGGAAGAGGGAGAGGGGCTGTAAGTGTGTTTGTGTGGCAGGCTGTGAGTTTTAAAAACGTCTGAGTGACTCCAGGAAGAGGGAATAGGCAAATTGGCTGGAGGTGTGTGGGTGCAGAGGCTGTGAGTCTTAAAAACCTCTGAGTGACTCCAGGAAGAGGGAAGAAGCAAGGGGCTGGAAGTATGTGGGTGCAGAGGCTGTGAGTCTTAAAAAGGTCTGTGTGACACCGGGAAGAGTGCAGAGGCAGAGGGGCTTGAAGTGTGTGTTCGTGTACGCACGCTGTGAGTCTTAAAAACATCTGAGTGACTCCAGGAAGAGGGAAGAGGCAGAGGGGCTGGAAGTGTGTGCTTGTGAACAGTCTGTGAGTCTTAAAAACATCTGAGTGGCTCCAGGTTGAGGGAATAGGCAAAGGGGCTGGATCTGTGTGGGTGCAGAGGATGTGAGTCTTAAAAACTCCGGAGTGACTACAGGAAGAGGGAAGAGGCAGAGGGACTGGAAGTGTGTGCATGTGAACAGTCTGTGAGTCTTAAAAACATCTGAGTGGCTCCAGGATGAGGGAATAGGCAAAGGGTCTGGAAGTGTGTGGGTGCAGACGCTGTGAGTCTTAAAAACTTCTGAGTGACTACAGGAAGAGGGAATAGGCAAATGGGCTGGAAGTGTACGTCTGTGCACAAACCTGTGAGTTTTAAAAACATCTGAGTGACTCCAGGAAGAGGGAAGAGGGAGAGGGGCTGGAACTGTGTGTTTGTGTGCGCAGGCTGTGAGTTTTGAAAACGTCTGAGTGACTCCAGGAAGAGGGAATAGGCAAAGGGGCTGGAAGTGTGCGTCTGTGCACAAACCTGTGAGTTTTTAAAATGTCTGATTGAATCCAGGAAGTGGGAAGAGGCAAAGGGGATGGAAGTGTGTGGGTGCAGACGCTGTGAGTCTTAAAAACATCTGAGTGTCTTCAGGAAGAGGGAATAGGCAAAGGGGCTGGAAGTCTGTGCTTGTGAACAGTCTGTGAGTCTTAAAAAGGTCTGTGTGACTCCGGGAAGAGTGCAGAGGCAGAGGGGCTTGAAGTGTGTGTTCGTGTCCGCAGGCTGTGAGTCTTAAAAACATCTGAGTGACTCCAGGAATAGGGAAGAGGCAGAGGGGCTGGAAGTGTGTGTGTGCACAGGCTGTGAGTTTTAAAAACGTCTGAGTGACTCCAGGAAGAGGGAAGAGGCAGAGGGGCTGGAAGTGAGTGCTTGTGAACAGTCTGTGAGTCTTAAAAACATCTGAGTGGCTCCAGGATGAGGGAATAGGCAAAGGGTCTGGAAGTGTGCATCTGTGCACAAACCTGTGAGTTTTAAAAACGTCTGATTGAATCCAGGAAGAGGGAATAGGCAAAGGGGCTGGATCTGTGTGGGTGCAGAGGATGTGAGTCTTAAAAACTTCGGAGTGACTACAGGAAGAGGGAAGAGGCAGAGGGACTGGAAGTGTGTGCATGTGAACAGTCTGTGAGTCTTAAAAACATCTGAGTGGCTCCAGGATGAGGGAATAGGCAAAGGGTCTGGAAGTGTGCATCTGTGCACAAACCTGTGAGTTTTAAAAATGTCTGATTGAATCAAGGAAGAGGGAATAGGCAAAGGGGCTGGATCTGTGTGGGTGCAGAGGATGTGAGTCTTAAAAACTTCGGAGTGACTACAGGAAGAGGGAAGAGGCAGAGGGGCTGGAAGTGTGTGCGTGTGCCCAGGCTGTGAGTCTTAAAAACATCTGAGTGACTCCAGGAAGAGGGAAGAGGCAGAGGGGCTGGAAGTGTGTTCGTGTGGCAGGCTGTGAGATTTAAAACGTCTGAGTGACTCCAGGAAGAGGGAATAGGCAAATGGGCTGGAAGTGTGTGCATGTGAACAGTCTGTGACTCTAAAAAACATCTGAGTGGCTTCAGGAAGAGGGAATAGGCAAAGGGGCTGGAAGTGTGCATCTGTGCACAAACCTGTGAGTTTTAAAAACGTCTGATTGAATCCAGGAAGAGGGAATAGGCAGAGGGGCTGGAAGTGTGTGGGTGCAGACGCTGTGAGTCTTAAAAACTTCTGAGTGACTACAAGAAGAGGGAAGAGGCAGATGGGCTGGAAGTATGTGTGTACACACAGGCTGTGAGTCTTAAAAAAGTCTTGTTGAATCCAGGAAGGGGGAAGAGGCAAAGGGGCTGGAAGTTTGTGGGTGCAGAGGGTGTGAGTCTTAAAGACTTCTGAGTGACTACAGGCAGAGGGGCTGTAAGTGTGTACGTGTGCACAGGCTGTGAGTTTTAAAGCCGTCTGAGTGACTCCAGGAAGAGGGAATAGGCAAAGGGGCTGGAAGTGTGCGTCTGTGCACAAACCTGTGAGTTTTTAAAATGTCTGATTGAATCCAGGAAGTGGGAAGAGGCAAAGGGGCTGGAAGTGTGTGGGTGCAGAGGATATGAGTCTTAAAGACTTCTGAGTGACTACAGGGAGAGGGGTGGAAGTGTGTGCGTGTGCACAGGCTGTGAGTCTTAAAACCATCTGAGTGACTCCAGGAAGAGGGAAGAGGGAAGAGGGAAGAGGGAAGAGGGAAGAGGGAGAGGGGCTGTAAGTGTGTTCGTGTGGCAGGCTGTGACTTTTAAAAACGTCTTAGTGACTCCAGGAAGAGGGAATAGGCAAATTGGCTGGAGGTGTGTGGGTGCAGAGGCTGTGAGTCTTAAAACCGTCTGAGTGACTCCAGGAAGAGGGAAGAGGGAAGAGGGAGAGGGGCTGTAAGTGTGTTCATGTGGTAGGCTGTGAATTTTAAAAACGTCTGATTGAATCCAGGAAGAGGGAATAGGTAGAGGGGCTGGAAGTGTGTGTGTGCACAGGCCGTGAGTTTTAAAAACTTCGGAGTGACTACAGGAAGAGGGAAGTGGCAGAGGGACTGGAAGTGTGTGCATATGAACAGTCTGTGAGTCTTAAAAACATCTGAGTGGCTCCAGAATGAGGGAATAGGCAAAGGGTCTGGAAGTGTGTGAGTGCAGACGCTGTGAGTCTTAAAAACTTCTGAGTGACTATAGGAAGAGGGAAGAGGCAGAGGGGCTGGAAGTGTGCGTCTGTGCACAAACCTGTGAGTTTTTAAAATGTCTGATTGAATCCAGGAAGTGGGAAGAGGCAAAGGGGCTGGAAGTGTGTGGGTGCAGAGGATGTGAGTCTTAAAGACTTCTGAGTGACTACAGGGAGAGGGGTGGAATTGTGTGCGTGTGCACAGGCTGTGAGTCTTAAAACCGTCTGAGTGACTCCAGGAAGAGGGTAGAGGGAAGAGGGAGAGGGGCTGTAAGTGTGTTTGTGTGGCAGGCTGTGAGTTTTAAAAACGTCTGAGTGACTCCAGGAAGAGGGAATAGGCAAATTGGCTGGAGGTGTTTGGGTGCAGAGGCTGTGAGTCTTAAAAACCTCTGAGTGACTCCAGGAAGAGGGAAGAAGCAAGGGGCTGGAAGTATGTGGGTGCAGAGGCTGTGAGTCTTAAAAAGGTCTGTGTGACACCGGGAAGAGTGCAGAGGCAGAGGGGCTTGAAGTGTGTGTTCGTGTACGCACGCTGTGAGTCTTAAAAACATCTGAGTGACTCCAGGAAGAGGGAAGAGGCAGAGGGGCTGGAAGTGTGTGCTTGTGAACAGTCTGTGAGTCTTAAAAACATCTGAGTGGCTCCAGGTTGAGGGAATAGGCAAAGGGGCTGGATCTGTGTGGGTGCAGAGGATGTGAGTCTTAAAAACTCCGGAGTGACTACAGGAAGAGGGAAGAGGCAGAGGGACTGGAAGTGTGTGCATGTGAACAGTCTGTGAGTCTTAAAAACATCTGAGTGGCTCCAGGATGAGGGAATAGGCAAAGGGTCTGGAAGTGTGTGGGTGCAGACGCTGTGAGTCTTAAAAACTTCTGAGTGACTACAGGAAGAGGGAATAGGCAAATGGGCTGGAAGTGTACGTCTGTGCACAAACCTGTGAGTTTTAAAAACATCTGAGTGACTCCAGGAAGAGGGAAGAGGGAGAGGGGCTGGAACTGTGTGTTTGTGTGCGCAGGCTGTGAGTTTTGAAAACGTCTGAGTGACTCCAGGAAGAGGGAATAGGCAAAGGGGCTGGAAGTGTGCGTCTGTGCACAAACCTGTGAGTTTTTAAAATGTCTGATTGAATCCAGGAAGTGGGAAGAGGCAAAGGGGATGGAAGTGTGTGGGTGCAGACGCTGTGAGTCTTAAAAACATCTGAGTGTCTTCAGGAAGAGGGAATAGGCAAAGGGGCTGGAAGTCTGTGCTTGTGAACAGTCTGTGAGTCTTAAAAAGGTCTGTGTGACTCCGGGAAGAGTGCAGAGGCAGAGGGGCTTGAAGTGTGTGTTCGTGTCCGCAGGCTGTGAGTCTTAAAAACATCTGAGTGACTCCAGGAATAGGGAAGAGGCAGAGGGGCTGGAAGTGTGTGTGTGCACAGGCTGTGAGTTTTAAAAACGTCTGAGTGACTCCAGGAAGAGGGAAGAGGCAGAGGGGCTGGAAGTGAGTGCTTGTGAACAGTCTGTGAGTCTTAAAAACATCTGAGTGGCTCCAGGATGAGGGAATAGGCAAAGGGTCTGGAAGTGTGCATCTGTGCACAAACCTGTGAGTTTTAAAAACGTCTGATTGAATCCAGGAAGAGGGAATAGGCAAAGGGGCTGGATCTGTGTGGGTGCAGAGGATGTGAGTCTTAAAAACTTCGGAGTGACTACAGGAAGAGGGAAGAGGCAGAGGGACTGGAAGTGTGTGCATGTGAACAGTCTGTGAGTCTTAAAAACATCTGAGTGGCTCCAGGATGAGGGAAGAGGCAAAGGGTCTGGAAGTGTGCATCTGTGCACAAACCTGTGAGTTTTAAAAATGTCTGATTGAATCAAGGAAGAGGGAATAGGCAAAGGGGCTGGATCTGTGTGGGTGCAGAGGATGTGAGTCTTAAAAACTTCGGAGTGACTACAGGAAGAGGGAAGAGGCAGAGGGGCTGGAAGTGTGTGCGTGTGCCCAGGCTGTGAGTCTTAAAAACATCTGAGTGACTCCAGGAAGAGGGAAGAGGCAGAGGGGCTGGAAGTGTGTTCGTGTGGCAGGCTGTGAGATTTAAAACGTCTGAGTGACTCCAGGAAGAGGGAATAGGCAAATGGGCTGGAAGTGTGTGCATGTGAACAGTCTGTGACTCTAAAAAACATCTGAGTGGCTTCAGGAAGAGGGAATAGGCAAAGGGGCTGGAAGTGTGCATCTGTGCACAAACCTGTGAGTTTTAAAAACGTCTGATTGAATCCAGGAAGAGGGAATAGGCAGAGGGGCTGGAAGTGTGTGGGTGCAGACGCTGTGAGTCTTAAAAACTTCTGAGTGACTACAAGAAGAGGGAAGAGGCAGATGGGCTGGAAGTATGTGTGTACACACAGGCTGTGAGTCTTAAAAAAGTCTTGTTGAATCCAGGAAGGGGGAAGAGGCAAAGGGGCTGGAAGTTTGTGGGTGCAGAGGGTGTGAGTCTTAAAGACTTCTGAGTGACTACAGGCAGAGGGGCTGTAAGTGTGTACGTGTGCACAGGCTGTGAGTTTTAAAGCCGTCTGAGTGACTCCAGGAAGAGGGAAGAGGGAGAGGGGCTGTAAGTGTGTTCGTGTGCACAGGCTGTGAATTTTAAAAATGTCTAATTGAATCCAGAAAGAGGGAATAGGCAACGGGGCTGGAAGTGTGTGTTTGTGAACAGTCTGTTAGTCTTAAAAACATCTGAGTGGCCACAGGATGCGGGAATAGGCAAAGGGGCTGGAAGTGTGTTCGTGTGCACAAACCTGTGAGTTTTAAAAATGTCTGATTGAATCCAGGAAGAGGGAATAGGTAGAGGGGATGGAAGTGTGCATCTGTGCACAAACCTGTGAGTTTTAAAAACGTCTGATTGAATCCAGGAAGAGGGAATAGGCAAAGGGCCTGGAAGTGTGTGGATGAAGAGGATGTGAATCTTAAAAACCTCTGAGTGACTACAGGAATTGGGAATAGGCAAAGGGGCTGGAAGTGTGTTCGTGCGCACAAACCTGTGAGTTTTAAAAACGTCTGATTGAATCCAGGAAGAGGGAATAGGTAGAGGGGATGGAAGTGTGCATCTGTGTAGAAACCTGTGAGTTTTAAAAACGTCTGATTGAATCCAGGAAGAGGGAATAGGCAGGGGGGCTGGAAGTGTGGCTGTGTGTGCACAGGCTGTGAGTTTCAAAAATATCTAATTGAATCCAGGAAGAGAGAAACGGCAGAGGGGCTGGAAGTATGTGCGTGTGCACAGGCAGTGAGTCTTAAAAACTTCTGAGTGACTACAGGAAGAGGGAAGAGGCAGAGGGGCTGGAAGTGTGTGCGTGTGCACAGGCTGTGAGTCTTAAAAACCTCTGAGTGACTGCAGGAAGAGGGAAGAGGCAGAGGGGCTGGAACTGTGTGTTTGTGTGCACAGAGTGTGAATTTTAAAAATGTCTAATTGAATCCAGAGAGAGGGAATAGGCAAAGGGGCTGGAAGTGTGCTTCTGTGCACAACCCTGTGAGTTTTAAAAACGTTCGATTGAATCCAGGAAGAGGGAAGCGGCAGAGGTGCTGGAAGTATGTGTGTACACACAGGCTGTGAGTCTTAAAAAAGTCTTGTTGAATCCAGGAAGTGGGAAGAGGAAAAGGGGCTTGAAGTGTGTTCCTGTGCACAGGCTGTGAGTCTTAAACATGTCTTATTGAATGTGTGCGCACAAGCTGTGAGTCTTAAAAACATCTGAGTGGCTCCAGAAAGAGGGAATAGGCAAAGGGGCTGAAAGTGTGCGTCTGTGCACAAACCTGTCAGTTTTAAAAACGTCTGATTGAATCCAGGAAGAGGGAATAGGCAAAGGGGCTGGAAGTGTGTGGGTGCAGAGGCTGTGAGTCTTAAAAACCTCTGAGTGTCTCCAGGAAGAGAGAAGAGGCAAAGAGGCTGGAAGTGTGTTCGTGTGTACAGCCTGTGAGTCTTAAAAATGTCTGAGTGACTCCAGGAAGAGGGAAGAGGCAGAAGGGCTAGAAGTGTGTGCGTGTGCATAGTCTGTGAGTCTTAAAAACCTCTGAGTGACTCCAGGTAAGAGGGAAGAGGCAGAGGGGCTGGAAGTATTTGTACGCATAGGCTGGGAGGTTTAAAAACGTTCGATTGAATCCAGGAAGAGGGAAGCGGCAGAGGGGCTGGAAGTATGTTTGTACACACAGGCTGTGAGTCTTTAAAAAGTCTTGTTGAATCCAGGAAGTGGGAAGAGGCAAAGGGGCTGGAAGTGTGTGGGTGCAGAGGATGTGAGTCTTAAAGACTTTTGAGTGACTACAGGCAAAGGGGCTGGAAGTGTGTTCGTGTGCACAGGCTGTGAGTCTTAAAAACATCTGAGTGACTCAACGAAGAGGTAAGAGGCAGAGGGGCTGGAGGTTAGTGCGTGTGCACAAGCTTTGAGTTTTAAAAATGGCTGAGTGACTTCAGGAAGAGGGAAGAGGCAGAGGGGCTGGAAGTATGTGTGCGCACACAGGCTGTGAGTCTAAAAAACGTCTGAGTGGCTCCAGGAAGAGGGAATAGGCAAAGGGGCTGGAAGTGTGTGGGTGCAGAGGGTGTGAGTCTTAAGAACCTCTGAGTGTCTCCAGGAAGAGAGAAGAGGCAAAGGGGCTGGAAGTGTGTTCGTGCGTACAGCCTGTGAGTCTTAAAAATGTCTGAGTGACTCCAGGAAGAGGGAAAAGGCAGAAGGGCTGGAAGTGTGTGCGTGTGCATAGTCTGTGAGTCTTAAAAACTTCTGAGTGACTCCAGGTAAGAGGGAAGAGGCAGAGAAGCTGGAAGTGTGTGCTTGTGCATAGTCTGTGAGTCTTAAAAACTTCTGAGTGACTACAGGAAGAGGGAAGAGGCAGGGGGTGGAAGTGTGTCCGTGTGCACAGGCTGTGAGTCTTAAAACCGTCTGAATGACTCCAGGAAGAGGGAAGAGGCAGAGGGGCTGCAAGTGTCTGCGTGTGCATAGGCTGTGACTCTTAAAAAAATCTAATTGGATCCAGGAAGAGGGAATAGGCAAAGGGGCTGGAAGTGTGTTCGTGTGTACAGGCTGTGAGTCTTAAAAATGTCTGAGTGACTCCAGGAAGAGGGAATAGGCAAAGGGTCTGGAAGTGTGCGTCTGTGCACAAACCTGTGAGTTTTAAAAACGTCTGAGTGACTCTAGGAAGAGGGAAGCGGCAGAGGGTCTGGAAGTGTGTGATTGTGAACAGTCTGTGAATCTTAAAAACATCTGAGTGGCTCCAGGAAGAGGGAAGAGGCAGAGGGGCTGGAAGTGTGTCTGTGTTTCCACAGGCTGTGAGTTTCAAAAAGATCTAAGTGAATCCAGGAAGAGAGAATATGCAAAGGGGCTGGAAGTGTGTTCGTGTGCACAGGCTGTGAGTCTTAAACACGTCTTATTGAATCCAGGAAGAGGGAAGAGGTAGAGGGGATGGACGTGTGTGCTTGTGAACAGACTGTGAGTCTTAAAAACATCTGAGTGGCTCCAGGAAGAGGGAAGAGGCAGAGGGGCTGGAAGTGTGGATGTGTGTGCACAGGCTGTGAGTTTCAAAAAGATCTAATTGAATCCAGGAAGAGGGAAGAGGCAGAGGGGCTGGAAGTGTGTGCGTGTGCACAGGCTGTGAGTCTTAAAAACATCTGAGTGACTGCAGGAAGAGGGAAGAGGCAGAGGGGCTGGAACTGTGTGTTTGTGTGCACAGAGTGTGAATTTTAAAAATGTCTAATTGAATCCAGAGAGAGGGAATAGGGAAAGGGGCTGGAAGTGTGCGTCTGTGCAGAAACCTGTGAGTTTTAAAAACATCTGATTGAATCCAGGAAGAGGGAATGGGCAAAGGGGCTGGAAGTGTGTGCTTGTGAACAGTCTGTGAGTCTTAAAAACATCTGAGTGGCTCCAGGAAGAGGGAAGAGGCAGAGGGGCTGGAAGTGTGTCTGTGTGTGCACAGGCTGTGAGTTTCAAAAAGATCTAAGTGAATCCAGGAAGAGGGAATGGGCAAAGGGGCTGGAAGTGTGTGCTTGTGAACAGTCTGTGAGTCTTAAAAACATCTGAGTGGCTCCATGATGAGGGAATAGGCAAAGGGTCTGGAAGTGTGCGTCTGTGCACAAACCTGTGAGTTTTAAAAACGTCTGATTTAATCCAGGAAGAGGGAATAGGCAAAGGGGCTGGATCTGTGTGGGTGCAGAGGATGTGAGTCTTAAAAACTTCTGAGTGACTACAGGAAGAGGGAAGAGGCAGAGGGGCTGGAAGTGTGTGCGTGTGCACAGGCTGTGAGTCTTAAAAACATCTGATTGACTCCAAGAAGAGGGAAGAGGCAGAGGGGCTGGAAGTGTGTTCGTGTGGCAGGCTGTGAGTTTTAAAACGTCTTAGTGACTCCAGGAAGAGGGAATAGGCAAATGGGCTGGAAGTGTGCGTCTGTGCACAAACCTGTGAGTTTTTAAAATGTCTGATTGAATCCAGGAAGTGGGAAGAGACAAACGGGCTGGAAGTGTGTGGGTGCAGAGGATGTGAGTCTTAAAGACTTCTGAGTGACTACAGGGAGAGGGATGGAAGTGTGTGCGTGTGCACAGGCTGTGAGTCTTAAAACCGTCTGAGTGACTCCAGGAAGAGGGAAGAGGGAAGAGGGAGAGGGGCTGTAAGTGTGTTCGTGTGGCAGGCTGTGAGTTTTAAAAACGTCTGAGTGACTCCAGGAAGAGGGAAGATTCAAAGGGCCTGGAAGTGTGTGGGTGCAGAGGATGTGAGTCTTAAAAACCTCTGAGTGACTCCAGGAAGAGGGAAGAAGCAAGGGGCTGGAAGTATGTGGGTGCAGAGGCTGTGAGTCTTAAAAAGGTCTGTTTGACACCGGGAAGAGTGCAGAGGCAGAGGGGCTTGAAGTGTGTGTGTGCACAGGCTGTGAGTTTTAAAAACGTCTGAGTGACTCCAGGAAGAGGGAAGACGCAGAGGGACTGGAAGTGTGTGCTTGTGAACAGTCTGGGAGTCTTAAAAACATCTGAGTGGCTCCAGGATGATGGAATAGGCAAAGGGTCTGGAAGTGTGCATCTGTGCACAAACCTGTGAGTTTTAAAAACGTCTGATTGAATCCAGGAAGAGGGAATAGGCAAAGGGGCTGGATCTGTGTGGGTGCAGAGAATGTGAGTCTTAAAAACTTCGGAGTGACTACAGGAAGAGGGAAGAGGCAGAGGGACTGGAAGTGTGTGCATGTGAACAGTCTGTGACTCTAAAAAACATCTGAGTGGCTTCAGGAAGAGGGAATAGGCAAAGGGGCTGGAAGTGTGCATCTGTGCACAAACCTGTGAGTTTTAAAAACGTCTGATTGAATCCAGGAAGAGGGAATAGGCAGAGGGGCTGGAAGTGTGTGGGTGCAGACGCTGTGAGTCTTAAAAACTTCTGAGTGACTACAAGAAGAGGGAAGAGGCAGATGGGCTGAAAGTATGTGTGTACACACAGGCTGTGAGTCTTAAAAAAGTCTTGTTGAATCCAGGAAGGGGGAAGAGGCAAAGGGGCTGGAAGTTTGTGGGTGCAGAGGGTGTGAGTCTTAAAGACTCCTGAGTGACTACAGGCAGAGGGGCTGTAAGTGTGTACGTGTGCACAGGCTGTGAGTTTTAAAGCCGTCTGAGTGACTCCAGGAAGAGGGAAGAGGGAGAGGGGCTGTAAGTGTGTTCGTGTGCACAGGCTGTGAATTTTAAAAATGTCTAATTGAATCCAGAAAGAGGGAATAGGCAACGGCGCTGGAAGTGTGTGCTTGTGAACAGTCTGTTAGTCTTAAAAACATCTGAGTGGCCACAGGATGCGGGAATAGGCAAAGGGGCTGGAAGTGTGTTCGTGTGCACAAACCTGTGAGTTTTAAAAATGTCTGATTGAATCCAGGAAGAGGGAATAGGTAGAGGGGATGGAAGTGTGCATCTGTGCACAAACCTGTGAGTTTTAAAAACGTCTGATTGAATCCAGGAAGAGGGAATAGGCAAAGGGCCTAGAAGTGTGTGGGTAAAGAGGATGTGAATCTTTTTTTTTTTTTTTTGATTTTTTTTTTTTTATAAATGTTTATTTATTTTTCTTTAAAAAGACAAGACAACACATAAGGTACAAGAGCAGGGAAGTAAAAAAAAACACATTTTCATCAAGCATGTCGTTTGGTTACAAGTTTTTGTGCGATGGTTTTTACAATTAAGAATGCGTTCACTAATTATCCATTAAATATAGTTAAATATTTCCTTGAGCATTGCATGTTCAAGTTACCATAGTATTCTTTCTTTTATGACAACCCTTATTTCTTTATCTCTACAATTATGTACTAGGTAGCAATAGGTCTTTATAAAATTGTATCACCATTCTCTCAAAGATAAAAGTGGAGATTAAGTCAAAGAAAAAAAGAAACTCATTACTTCATATAAGACATTTCTATTTTCCATTAATCTTAAAGTTTCCAATCATCCTCAACTCCAAATTTAATTTCCCATTATTATTTATCAATCCATGTAGTCATTAAATATTTTAATCTATATTCACATCCATTGTTCATTACATCATCATTATTCCATTTTATATTATAAAATAGTCACCAGCCATAATCATACCTAACAATTTAAATCATCTCACTCTTATATATTAAATACATTATTATTCTTATCTCGTATAAGTAAATGGTCTATTTCATAATAAAGGCTTAATATGTATAGAAAGAGAAAAAAAAAAGAGAGAAAAAAGAGAGAGATTTTTTCAAAACATTAAGTATAACTTTCTATTATTATTACATATAAGATAGGGTAAAGAAAAAGAAAAGATTCACTTCCAAGTTTTTTTATCCAACCATTGATAAAACAAGTCCCATACTTTATAAAATTGCTCATCCTCTAATTCTCTAATTTCAAATGTAAGTTTACTCATTTCTGCACAGTTCATTATCTTCCGAACAATTTCCTCCTCTGTTGGTACTTTCTCATTTTTCCAGTATTTAGCAAATACAATTCTAGCAGCTGTTAAGACATTTATGATCAAATATTTCAAGTCTTTATTGTATGTTTCTGGTATTATTCCCAATAAGAAAAGTTCTGGTTTCAAGTCTATATGTTTATGTATCATTTTCTCCAGCCACATGTGTATTTTAGTCCAGTATCTCTTAGCTTCAGGACAAGTCCACCACATGTGGTAATATGTGCCCGGTGTATGTTGACATTTCCAGCATTTTTCAGACTTATTCTTCGACATTCTTGCTATTCTCGATGGGGATAAATGCCACCTATAAAACATCTTATACAAATTTTCTTTATATGCAGTTGACATTGTCATTTTATAATTTTGAGTCCACAATTTTTGCCATTTTTCTAAATTAATCCCATGTCCAAAGTTTTTTCCCCAGGCTAACATAGTTCCTTTCACTTGTTCTTCATATAGTTTCACCTCTAATAAATAATCATAAAATTTTTTAATTAATTTTTCATCGTTACCTGTTAAAATTTTATCTAATTCAGTCAGTTTATCATAAAAACCCTCATTTTTTCGATCTTCATTGTATCTAGAATGTATTTGCACATATGAGTACCAATTGAGTTCAATACCTTCTTGTTTCAATTCTTGTATAGATTTAAGTTCACCCTCTGCATTCAATAATTCAGCATATCTAACTGCTTCTTCCCTTTTAAATATTATTGGATATGAAAAGGCTTCAATAGTTGATATCCAGACTGGAATTTTCAAGTAGTGCGACCTCTTAACCTTCTGCCAGTTTAATAACAGAGCCTCTCTTATAGAATGGTCTCTAAAGTAACCATGTTTTTTAGTTCCTTTATACCATAAGTATGCATGCCATCCCAACAGCAAGTCATGACCTTCTAGATTCAAAAGCCTATCATTTCTTAGCATTATCCATTCCTTGATCCACATCAGACTAGCTGCCTGATAGTATAACTCCCAATCAGGTAAACCCCACCCTCCCCTTGATTTGGAATCTTGTAACAATTTACATTTTATTCTTGCTTTTTTCCCTTGCCATATAAATTTCAACACTATTTTATTTAATTCTTCAAAATATCCTTTCCCCAACTTAATTGGAATAGTCTGGAACAGGTATAACAGTCTAGGTAAGATATTCATTTTAATTGTTGCGATTCTACCAATCATTGATAATTGAAGATTCTTCCATTTCGCCAAGTCTGTTACAATTTGTTGCTTCAATTTAATATAATTATCTTCTTTGAGAGTGCTGCACTTGGCTGTTAGGTGAATCCCCAAATATTTAACTTTATTTGTGATTTGCATTTCCAAATTTTCCGCCAATTCTTCTTTTTGTTTTCGGGATATATTTTTTGTTAAAATCTTTGTTTTGTCTTTGTTTATTTTTAAACCTGCAACTTTTCCATACGCCTCGATTTCTCCTATCAGTTTAGGTGCAGATTGAAATGGCTCCTCAAGAATGAAGACTAAGTCGTCAGCAAATGCTTGCAACTTGTATTCTTCCTTTTTAATGGTCATTCCCTTTATTTCTTCCTCTTCTCTAATCTTTCTATTTAGTACTTCTAATGTTAAAACAAAAAGCAGTGGTGACAGTGGACAGCCTTGTCTCGTACCTCTTTTAATTTCAATTGGATCCGTCAGCTCTCCATTTATCATTATCTTGGCTGTTTGCTTGTGATATATCGTTTGTATGGCTTGAATAAAATTCTTACCAAAATTCATTTGTTCCATTTGTTGAGTCATAAATGTCCAATTCACGTTATCAAAGGCTTTCTGCGCATCCAAGAAAATCAAAGCCATTTGTTTCTCAGAGTGGACCTGATAATATTCTAAGGTATTTAGAATTGTCCTTATGTTATCTCTAATTTGCCTCTTTGGTAAAAAACCATTTTGGTCCGAGTGGATAAACCCATTTAGGTATTTTTTCAGTCTCTCTGCCAGTATTGAGGCAAATAGTTTATAGTCTGAGTTCAACAAGGAGATAGGTCTATAGTTCTTAATTTGCGTATGGTCTGCCTCCTCTTTGGGTATTAATGTAATATATGCCTCCAACCATGAATTAGGTATTTTACTTTCAATCATTACTTCATTCATGACTTCTAGTAATGGAACGGCCAAGGATTTTTCTAATATTCTATAGAATTCCACAGGGAGGCCATCCGGTCCCGGGGCCTTCCCATTATTTTGTCTTTTAAGGGCCTCAGTTAATTCCATCATTGTTATTTTATCTTCAAATATAGTTCTAGTATCATTTGGTATTTGGGGGAGTTTGGCGTTTTGTAAATATTGTTTCACTTCTTTCTCTTCTATGTTCTCTTGTTCATACAACTTGGCATAGTAATCTTGAATAATTTTCCTTTTTTCCATATTTCCATGATGCAATTGTCCTTGTTCATCTCTTAGTTGTAGTATTTTCTTGGTCTCTCTTTCTTTTCTCAGTTTATAAGCCAGCCATCTGCCTGGTTTATTTGCATTTTCAAAATAGTTCTGTTTGGCGCCTCTGATTTTTTGGGCCAGGTCCTCCTTTTCCAATAGGTCAAGTTTGTGTTTTATTGTGTCCATCTTTATTTTAATCTCTTTCTTTTGTGGAGATTTCTGTAGTTCTTTTTCCAATGTGCTGTAATCTTTTTCTAGATCCTTAGACACTTGTCTTTTCTTTAAGTTTCTCTTTCTTATATAGTCTATTATCAAACCTCTAGAAAAGGCCTTCATTGTATCCCAAAGATTCTGTAAAGACGTATCTTCTTTTTTGTTTTCTTTAAAGAAGAAAGTCAATTCTTTTTCCATTTTCTTTACAAATTCTTTCTCTTTCAATATCCTGTTATCTAGTGTCCATCTCGATCTTCTTCTTTGTTGTCTCCAACCTATTGCCATTGGATTGTGGTCTGCCCAGATGTTTGGTTCAATCTCCACATCTAGTGCGCTGCTGGATATGCCCGTTGAAGCCCAAATCATATCAATTCTAGAGAACGATGAGTGTCTATTTGAGTAAAAGGTATATTGTTTTTTAATGGGGTTCCTTTCTCTCCACACATCTTTTAGATTTATTTCATCCATCATCCTGAAGAAGGACTTTGGGAGTGTTTTTCTATTTTGTTTTGTTGTTTTGTGGGTCTTATAGTCCAGTTTCTGGTCTACAATACCATTGAAGTCTCCCATCATGCAAATGTCAGCATAGTCTAGATCAGAAATTTTCTTGTGGATTTTTTTATAAAAGTCATCTTGTTTTTCATTAGGGGCATAAATTCCAATTAGCAGTATTTTCCTAGCATTGTCCATTATTTCCACCATTAAAATTCTTCCATCTTCGTCTGTGTAGATTTGTTTCGCAGGGATTTTATCTTTAATGTAGAAGGTCACACCTCTTTGTTTACAGTCCGCTAACGAAGTAAAGTTTTTTCCCAGTTTTGGTTGTACTAATAAATGACTATTACTTTGTTGAATATGTACTTCTTGTAAGCAAATTATATCTAATTTTAATTTTCCTAATTTGTGGAATATTTTCGTTCGTTTACATGGCGAATTAAGTCCATTTATATTAATTGAGAGTAATTTTATTCCTTCCATCCTTATGTTTTATATATAGGATTTATAGCTCTAGTTGATCTTGGTTCCCGTTGTGCTCTACTCTCTACACCCCCAACAGCACCTTCTTCAATGTCAATTCCACCTACAGCACCCTCTGTCCTCTCAATTTCGGTTATGGGTAGATCCAGCAGTTGCACCGGTGGCTCTTCATTTCCAGGCTTCTCTGGCTTTCCTCTCAAATGTTCTGTGTAGAAAGCTTCTGCCTTCTCAATTGTATCAATTCTATATCTCTGTCCTTTCCATACAAACATGAGGCCTTCCGGAATCAACCATCTATAGTTAACTCCTATTTTAAGTAAGGCTGTAGTCAAGAATTGATATTTTCTTCTTTTCTCTCTCACCCGTCTTGGTATTTGCTTAAGAATTGCAATCTCCTTGCCTTTGTATTGCAGTTTTTTATCTCTTGTGTTTTGCAGGATTTGTAGTTTTAGTGCTTTTTTCGTAAATCTTACATGGACCTCCCTTGGGAGGGAGTTCCTCGTTGCATATCTTGTGTTAACTCGAAATGTCTCATCTATCCCGTCCATTATCTTCTCCTCAGGTATCCCTAATATTTCTATGAGAATTTCGGATATTATTTGTGGCAGATTTTCACCCTTTTCTTCTACTATATTTTGAAACCTCAAAAAATATTCAGAGCGCTCCATCTCCAGTCCAATTATTACACTGCTTTCTGTTTCCACTTCATTCAATCTGGAATCAAACTCTTCGTCCCTCTTCTCTCTCTGCTTCTCTCTTTCAGCAATTTTTTGCATAACATCTTCTTGTTTTTTGACCCACTGTTGTATATCTTTTATATTTCTCTCTGCTTCGTCTGTTTTTTTTTCTATGTTCTCCATCTTCGTTTCCACATTGTCCAACTTCTTTACAAGTGTATCAAATTTTTCATCAGAGCTTGTTTGAAGTTTCTGTATTGCTTGCATAATTGAATCTAGTGATATGGTCTTCTCTTTTTCCTGTTGGATCATAGATTGTATTGATCTTTGTCCTCCTGCCGGTGAGGAGGCAGGGGTTGTTGTTGTAGAACCCACTGGTGTTGGCTTTCTACTCATCTTGCTATTTTACTCTCTCTTCTTCTTCGTTTTGTGGTTCAGTCCAATTGCAGTTAACACTAGAAAAAAAAGAAGGTAGAAGGGGGAAAAGAGGGGAAAAGAGGAAGAGGGGGGGAAATAGGGGAAGAGAGTGTATGGTAGTTAGATAAAAGTAATAGGGGGAGAAAGCAAGGTTTGATATAGGATATAAGAGAGAGGCAGAAGAGGGAGAGGGGCACAAAGAGAAAGTGAGTGGAAAGGGAAAGAAAAAGACAATCTGTATAAGAAAAATAAGGGTGGGTAAATGGAGCGGGAGGAGAGAAAGAAAAAAAATGTATCTCTGTTATTTCAAGAAGAAAAAAAAAAGGGGGAAATAAGAAAAATGGAAAAAGAAAAAATTGCAGACCAAGGAAGAAAAAAAAAGAAGGAAAAAATTGTTCAGCGCTTCCAGGCTCCAGGACTTCAAAAAAAAAAAAAAAAGAAAGAAACAAACAACACACGCACCAACTAGAAAAGGGAAAAAGTCATCACATCCCCAGGAGAATAGTATAAACACTTGATGTAATTTCCAAAGTCACTCCAGTTTTCTCTTATCAGTCTTCCAAGATAAGTTTCCAGACCTTACAGCTCCACAAGGAACAGCCTGCAAAAACCATCTGTGTTCCTTGCTTCTTATCAGGTCCTGACCTTGAATAAATGTCTTTTTCTCAAAATAATCCCAGCTGTAGGAATTGGCAACAATGTTTCAAAGTCCGCTAGATGGCAGTGTTAAAGTAACAGTGTTAAAATGTATCCAGTCCCTAGCCCCTCGAAGCGCTGCCTAAAAGAGAAAGTTAAGCTCAGCACAAAGAGGAAAAAAAAAAATCTTTCAGGCATTAAAAGGTATATAAGAAAAAAGGCTCTGATAAAGTCGCTTTAAAAAAAAAGAAAAAATAAGGAAGGGGGGGTTAAAAATAAAGAGAGCTTCAACCGCAATTGTAACAACAGTAATGAAAGTCCCGTCTGGTTTCCAGTAAATAAAAAGGGAAGAACAAAAAGCCCAAATGGTTTCAATTAGCTCTATTCAAACCCGCCGCTAAGTCTTCGGTTATTTTCTATTTCCTTTAATCTTCCAAATTAAGACTGTCCTCTGTATAATTTAAGCAAAAAAGAAAAGCTTTCTTCAAGTACTCTCACCAAACCACGGCATGCTTTCTCTCTCTCCTGCTCTTGCTTCACGGAGCCGTCAGCCGCTTTGGCAGCCCGGGGGCTGGCTCCTGACCGCAGGCAAAAAGGGGTTTCACCAGGGTTTCCAGAGACTTTGCGAGTGTCTCTGGGTCCCCCGGAATTTCCCCTTACCTCCCACTGTCTCTTCGGGACAGCTTGGGTCCAATGGACCGTCCAAACGATCAGGATTCAACGGGTCATCTGGAGTAACCAGAAAACCCGTGGTAGCGCAGCGACGCGTGGCTCCTCCTCAAGAGGATGTGAATCTTAAAAACCTCTGAGTGACTACAGGAATTGGGAATAGGCAAAGGGGCTGGAAGTGTGTTCGTGCCCACAAACCTGTGAGTTTTAAAAAACTCTGAGTGACTCCAGGTAAGAGGGAAGAGGCAGAGGGGCTGGAAGTATTTGTACGCATAGGCTGTGAGGTTTAAAAACGTTCGATTGAATCCAGGAAGAGGGAAGCGGCAGAGGGGCTGGAAGTATGTTTGTACACACAGGCTGTGAGTCTTAAAAAAGTCTTGTTGAATCCAGGAAGTGGGAAGAGGCAAAGGGGCTGGAAGTGTGTGGGTGCAGAGGATGTGAGTCTTAAAGACTTCTGAGTGACTACAGGGAGAGGGATGGAAGTGTGTGCGTGTGCACAGGCTGTGAGTCTTAAAACCGTCTGAGTGACTCCAGGAAGAGGGAAGAGGGAAGAGGGAGAGGGGCTGTAAGTGTGTTCGTGTGGCAGGCTGTGAGTTTTAAAAACGTCTGAGTGACTCCAGGAAGAGGGAAGATTCAAAGGGCCTGGAAGTGTGTGGGTGCAGAGGATGTGAGTCTTAAAAACCTCTGAGTGACTCCAGGAAGAGGGAAGAAGCAAGGGGCTGGAAGTATGTGGGTGCAGAGGCTGTGAGTCTTAAAAAGGTCTGTTTGACACCGGGAAGAGTGCAGAAGCAGAGGGGCTTGAAGTGTGTGTGTGCACAGGCTGTGAGTTTTAAAAACGTCTGAGTGACTCCAGGAAGAGGGAAGACGCAGAGGGACTGGAAGTGTGTGCTTGTGAACAGTCTGGGAGTCTTAAAAACATCTGAGTGGCTCCAGGATGATGGAATAGGCAAAGGGTCTGGAAGTGTGCATCTGTGCACAAACCTGTGAGTTTTAAAAACGTCTGATTGAATCCAGGAAGAGGGAATAGGCAAAGGGGCTGGATCTGTGTGGGTGCAGAGAATGTGAGTCTTAAAAACTTCGGAGTGACTACAGGAAGAGGGAAGAGGCAGAGGGACTGGAAGTGTGTGCATGTGAACAGTCTGTGACTCTAAAAAACATCTGAGTGGCTTCAGGAAGAGGGAATAGGCAAAGGGGCTGGAAGTGTGCATCTGTGCACAAACCTGTGAGTTTTAAAAACGTCTGATTGAATCCAGGAAGAGGGAATAGGCAGAGGGGCTGGAAGTGTGTGGGTGCAGACGCTGTGAGTCTTAAAAACTTCTGAGTGACTACAAGAAGAGGGAAGAGGCAGATGGGCTGAAAGTATGTGTGTACACACAGGCTGTGAGTCTTAAAAAAGTCTTGTTGAATCCAGGAAGGGGGAAGAGGCAAAGGGGCTGGAAGTTTGTGGGTGCAGAGGGTGTGAGTCTTAAAGACTCCTGAGTGACTACAGGCAGAGGGGCTGTAAGTGTGTACGTGTGCACAGGCTGTGAGTTTTAAAGCCGTCTGAGTGACTCCAGGAAGAGGGAAGAGGGAGAGGGGCTGTAAGTGTGTTCGTGTGCACAGGCTGTGAATTTTAAAAATGTCTAATTGAATCCAGAAAGAGGGAATAGGCAACGGGGCTGGAAGTGTGTGCTTGTGAACAGTCTGTTAGTCTTAAAAACATCTGAGTGGCCACAGGATGCGGGAATAGGCAAAGGGGCTGGAAGTGTGTTCGTGTGCACAAACCTGTGAGTTTTAAAAATGTCTGATTGAATCCAGGAAGAGGGAATAGGTAGAGGGGATGGAAGTGTGCATCTGTGCACAAACCTGTGAGTTTTAAAAACGTCTGATTGAATCCAGGAAGAGGGAATAGGCAAAGGGCCTGGAAGTGTGTGGGTGAAGAGGATGTGAATCTTAAAAACCTCTGAGTGACTACAGGAATTGGGAATAGGCAAAGGGGCTGGAAGTGTGTTCGTGCGCACAAACCTGTGAGTTTTAAAAAACTCTGAGTGACTCCAGGTAAGAGGGAAGAGGCAGAGGGGCTGGAAGTATTTGTACGCATAGGCTGTGAGGTTTAAAAACGTTCGATTGAATCCAGGAAGAGGGAAGCGGCAGAGGGGCTGGAAGTATGTTTGTACACACAGGCTGTGAGTCTTAAAAAAGTCTTGTTGAATCCAGGAAGTGGGAAGAGGCAAAGGGGCTGGAAGTGTGTGGGTGCAGAGGATGTGAGTCTTAAAGACTTTTGAGTGACTACAGGCAAAGGGGCTGGAAGTGTGTTCGTGTGCACAGGCTGTGAGTCTTAAAAACATCTGAGAGACTCAACGAAGTGGTAAGAGGCAGAGGGGCTGGAGGTTAGTGCGTGTGCACAAGCTTTGAGTTTTAAAAATGGCTGAGTGACTTCAGGAAGAGGGAAGAGGCAGAGGGGCTGGAAGTATGTGTGCGCACACAGGCTGTGAGTCTAAAAAACGTCTGAGTGGCTCCAGGAAGAGGGAATAGGCAAAGGGGCTGGAAGTGTGTGGGTGCAGAGGGTGTGAGTCTTAAGAACCTCTGAGTGTCTCCAGGAAGAGAGAAGAGGCAAAGGGGCTGGAAGTGTGTTCGTGTGTACAGCCTGTGAGTCTTAAAAATGTCTGAGTGACTCCAGGAAGAGGGAAGAGGCAGAAGGGCTGGAAGTGTGTGCGTGTGCATAGTCTGTGAGTCTTAAAAATTTCTGAGTGACTCCAGGTAAGAGGGAAGAGGCAGAGAAGCTGGAAGTGTGTGTTTGTGCATAGTCTGTGAGTCTTAAAAACTTCTGAGTGACTACAGGAAGAGGGAAGAGGCAGGGGGTGGAAGTGTGTCCGTGTGCACAGGCTGTGAGTCTTAAAACCGTCTGAATGACTCCAGGAAGAGGGAAGAGGCAGAGGGGCTGCAAGTGTCTGCGTGTGCATAGGCTGTGACTCTTAAAAAAATCTAATTGGATCCAGGAAGAGGGAATAGGCAAATGGGCTGGAAGTGTGTTCGTGTGTACAGGCTGTGAGTCTTAAAAATGTCTGAGTGACTCCAGGAAGAGGGAATAGGCAAAGGGTCTGGAAGTGTGCGTCTGTGCACAAACCTGTGAGTTTTAAAAACGTTTGAGTGACTCCAGGAAGAGGGAAGCGGCAGAGGGTCTGGAAGTGTGTGATTGTGAACAGTCTGTGAATCTTAAAAACATCTGAGTGGCTCCAGGAAGAGGGAAGAGGCAGAGGGGCTGGAAGTGTGTCTGTGTGTGCACAGGCTGTGAGTTTCAAAAAGATCTAAGTGAATCCAGGAAGAGAGAATATGCAAAGGGGCTGGAAGTGTGTTCGTGTGCACAGGCTGTGAGTCTTAAACACGTCTTATTGAATCCAGGAAGAGGGAAGAGGTAGAGGGGATGGACGTGTGTGCTTGTGAACAGACTGTGAGTCTTAAAAACATCTGAGTGGCTCCAGGAAGAGGGAAGAGGCAGAGGGGCTGGAAGTGTGGATGTGTGTGCACAGGCTGTGAGTTTCAAAAAGATCTAATTGAATCCAGGAAGAGGGAAGAGGCAGAGGGGCTGGAAGTGTGTGCGTGTGCACAGGCTGTGAGTCTTAAAAACATCTGAGTGACTGCAGGAAGAGGGAAGAGGCAGAGGGGTTGGAACTGTGTGTTTGTGTGCACAGAGTGTGAATTTTAAAAATGTCTAATTGAATCCAGAGAGAGGGAATAGGGAAAGGGGCTGGAAGTGTGCGTCTGTGCAGAAACCTGTGAGTTTTAAAAACATCTGATTGAATCCAGGAAGAGGGAATGGGCAAAGGGGCTGGAAGTGTGTGCTTGTGAACAGTCTGTGAGTCTTAAAAACAACTGAGTGGCTCCAGGAAGAGGGAAGAGGCAGAGGGGCTGGAAGTGTGTCTGTGTGTGCACAGGCTGTGAGTTTCAAAAAGATCTAAGTGAATCCAGGAAGAGGGAATGGGCAAAGGGGCTGGAAGTGTGTGCTTGTGAACAGTCTGTGAGTCTTAAAAACATCTGAGTGGCTCCATGATGAGGGAATAGGCAAAGGGTCTGGAAGTGTGCGTCTGTGCACAAACCTGTGAGTTTTAAAAACGTCTGATTTAATCCAGGAAGAGGGAATAGGCAAAGGGGCTGGATCTGTGTGGGTGCAGAGGATGTGAGTCTTAAAAACTTCTGAGTGACTACAGGAAGAGGGAAGAGGCAGAGGGGCTGGAAGTGTGTGCGTGTGCACAGGCTGTGAGTCTTAAAAACATCTGATTGACTCCAAGAAGAGGGAAGAGGCAGAGGGGCTGGAAGTGTGTTCGTGTGGCAGGCTGTGAGTTTTAAAACGTCTTAGTGACTCCAGGAAGAGGGAATAGGCAAATGGGCTGGAAGTGTGCGTCTGTGCACAAACCTGTGAGTTTTTAAAATGTCTGATTGAATCCAGGAAGTGGGAAGAGACAAACGGGCTGGAAGTGTGTGGGTGCAGAGGATGTGAGTCTTAAAGACTTCTGAGTGACTACAGGGAGAGGGATGGAAGTGTGTGCGTGTGCACAGGCTGTGAGTCTTAAAACCGTCTGAGTGACTCCAGGAAGAGGGAAGAGGGAGAGGGGCTGTAAGTGTGTTCGTGTGGCAGGCTGTGAGTTTTAAAAACGTCTGAGTGACTCCAGGAAGAGGGAAGATTCAAAGGGCCTGGAAGTGTGTGGGTGCAGAGGATGTGAGTCTTAAAAACCTCTGAGTGACTCCAGGAAGAGGGAAGAAGCAAGGGGCTGGAAGTATGTGGGTGCAGAGGCTGTGAGTCTTAAAAAGGTCTGTTTGACACCGGGAAGAGTGCAGAGGCAGAGGGGCTTGAAGTGTGTTCGTGCACAGGCTGTGAGTTTTAAAAACGTCTGAGTGACTCCAGGAAGAGGGAAGACGCAGAGGGACTGGAAGTGTGTGCTTGTGAACAGTCTGGGAGTCTTAAAAACATCTGAGTAGCTCCAGGATGATGGAATAGGCAAAGGGTCTGGAAGTGTGCATCTGTGCACAAACCTGTGAGTTTTAAAAACGTCTGATTGAATCCAGGAAGAGGGAATAGGCAAAGGGGCTGGATCTGTGTGGGTGCAGAGAATGTGAGTCTTAAAAACTTCGGAGTGACTACAGGAAGAGGGAAGAGGCAGAGGGACTGGAAGTGTGTGCATGTGAACAGTCTGTGACTCTAAAAAAACATCTGAGTGGCTTCAGGAAGAGGGAATAGGCAAAGGGGCTGGAAGTGTGCGTCTGTGCACAAACCTGTGAGTTTTAAAAACGTCTGATTGAATCCAGGAAGTGGGAAGAGACAAACGGGCTGGAAGTGTGTGGGTGCAGAGGATGTGAGTCTTAAAGACTTCTGAGTGACTACAGGGAGAGGGATGGAAGTGTGTGCGTGTGCACAGGCTGTGAGTCTTAAAACCGTTTGAGTGACTCCAGGAAGAGGGAAGAGGGAAGAGGGAGAGGGGCTGTAAGTGTGTTCGTGTGGCAGGCTGTGAGTTTTAAAAACGTCTGAGTGACTCCAGGAAGAGGGAAGATTCAAAGGGCCTGGAAGTGTGTGGGTGCAGAGGATGTGAGTCTTAAAAACCTCTGAGTGACTCCAGGAAGAGGGAAGAAGCAAGGGGCTGGAAGTATGTGGGTGCAGAGGCTGTGAGTCTTAAAAAGGTCTGTTTGACACCGGGAAGAGTGCAGAGGCAGAGGGGCTTGAAGTGTGTGTGTGCACAGGCTGTGAGTTTTAAAAACGTCTGAGTGACTCCAGGAAGAGGGAAGACGCAGAGGGACTGGAAGTGTGTGCTTGTGAACAGTCTGGGAGTCTTAAAAACATCTGAGTGGCTCCAGGATGATGGAATAGGCAAAGGGTCTGGAAGTGTGCATCTGTGCACAAACCTGTGAGTTTTAAAAACGTCTGATTGAATCCAGGAAGAGGGAATAGGCAAAGGGGCTGGATCTGTGTGGGTGCAGAGAATGTGAGTCTTAAAAACTTCGGAGTGACTACAGGAAGAGGGAAGAGGCAGAGGGACTGGAAGTGTGTGCATGTGAACAGTCTGTGACTCTAAAAAACATCTGAGTGGCTTCAGGAAGAGGGAATAGGCAAAGGGGCTGGAAGTGTGCATCTGTGCACAAACCTGTGAGTTTTAAAAACGTCTGATTGAATCCAGGAAGAGGGAATAGGCAGAGGGGCTGGAAGTGTGTGGGTGCAGACACTGTGAGTCTTAAAAACTTCTGAGTGACTACAAGAAGAGGGAAGAGGCAGATGGGCTGGAAGTATGTGTGTACACACAGGCTGTGAGTCTTAAAAAAGTCTTGTTGAATCCAGGAAGGGGGAAGAGGCAAAGGGGCTGGAAGTTTGTGGGTGCAGAGGGTGTGAGTCTTAAAGACTCCTGAGTGACTACAGGCAGAGGGGCTGTAAGTGTGTACGTGTGCACAGGCTGTGAGTTTTAAAGCCGTCTGAGTGACTCCAGGAAGAGGGAAGAGGGAGAGGGGCTGTAAGTGTGTTCGTGTGCACAGGCTGTGAATTTTAAAAATGTCTAATTGAATCCAGAAAGAGGGAATAGGCAACGGGGCTGGAAGTGTGTGCTTGTGAACAGTCTGTTAGTCTTAAAAACATCTGAGTGGCCACAGGATGCGGGAATAGGCAAAGGGGCTGGAAGTGTGTTCGTGTGCACAAACCTGTGAGTTTTAAAAATGTCTGATTGAATCCAGGAAGAGGGAATAGGTAGAGGGGATGGAAGTGTGCATCTGTGCACAAACCTGTGAGTTTTAAAAACGTCTGATTGAATCCAGGAAGAGGGAATAGGCAAAGGGCCTGGAAGTGTGTGGGTGAAGAGGATGTGAATTTTAAAAACCTCTGAGTGACTACAGGAATTGGGAATAGGCAAAGGGGCTGGAAGTGTGTTCGTGCACACAAACCTGTGAGTTTTAAAAACCTCTGAGTGACTCCAGGTAAGAGGGAAGAGGCAGAGGGGCTGGAAGTATTTGTACGCATAGGCTGTGAGGTTTAAAAACGTTCGATTGAATCCAGGAAGAGGGAAGCGGCAGAGGGGCTGGAAGTGTGTCCGTGTGCATAGGCTGTGACTCTTAAAAAAATCTAATTGGATCCAGGAAGAGGGAATAGGCAAAGGGGCTGGAAGTGTGTTCGTGTGTACAGGCTGTGAGTCTTAAAAATGTCTGAGTGACTCCAGGAAGAGGGAATAGGCAAAGGGTCTGGAAGTGTGCATCTGTGCACAAACCTGTGAGTTTTAAAAACGTCTGACTGAATCCAGGAAGAGGGAATAGGCACAGGGGCTGGAAGTGTGTGGGTGCAGACGCTGTGAGTCTTAAAAACTTCTGAGTGACTACAGGAAGAGGGAAGAGGCAGAGGGGCTGGAAGTGTGTGCGTGTGCACAGGCTGTGAGTCTCAAAAACATCTGAGTGACCCCAGGAAGAGGGAAGAGGGAGAGGGGCTGGAACTGTGTTTTTGTGTGCGCAGGCTGTGAGTTTTAAAAACGTCTGAGTGACTCCAGGAAGAGGGAATAGGCAAAGGGGCTAGAAGTGTGCGTCTGTGCACAAACCTGTGAGTTTTCAAAATGTCTGATTGAATCCAGGAAGTGGGAAGAGGCAAAGGGGCTGGAAGTGTGTAGGTGCAGTGGATGTGAGTCTTAAAGACTTCTGAGTGACTACAGGGAGAGGGGTGGAAGTGTGTGCGTGTGCACAGGCTGTGAGTTTTAAAACCATCTGAGTGACTCCAGGAAGAGGGAAGAGGGAGAGGGGCTGTAAGTGTGTTTGTGTGGCAGGCTGTGAGTTTTAAAAACGTCTGACTGACTCCAGGAAGGGGGAATAGGCAAATTGGCTGGAGGTGTGTGGGTGCAGAGGCTGTGAGTCTTAAAAACCTCTGAGTGACTCCAGGAAGAGGGAAGAAGCAAGGGGCTGGAATTATGTGGGTGCAGAGGCTGTGAGTCTTAAAAAGGTCTGTGTGACTCCGGGAAGAGTGCAGAGGCAGAGGGGTTTGAAGTGTGTGTTCGTGTACGCAGGCTGTGAGTCTTAAAAACATCTGAGTGACTCCAGGAAGAGGGAAGAGGCAGAGGGGCTGGAAGTGTGTGTTCGTGTACACAGGCTGTGAGTCTTCAAAACGTCTGAGTGACTCCAGGAAGAGGGAAGACGCAGAGGGACTGGAAGTGTGTGCTTGTGAACAGTCTGGGAGTCTTAAAAACATCTGAGTGGCTCCAGGATGATGGAATAGGCAAAGGGTCTGGAAGTGTGCATCTGTGCACAAACCTGTGAGTTTTAAAAACGTCTGATTGAATCCAGGAAGAGGGAAGAGGCAGAGGGGCTGGAAGTGTGTGTGTGCACAGGCCGTGAGTTTTAAAAACTTCTGAGTGACTACAGGAAGAGGGAAGAGGCAGAGGGACTGGAAGTGTGTGCATGTGAACAGTCTGTGAGTCTTAAAAACATCTGAGTGGCTCCAGAATGAGGGAATATGCAAAGGGTCTGGAAGTGTGTGGGTGCAGACGCTGTGAGTCTTAAAAACATCTGAGTGTCTTCAGGAAGAGGGAATAGGCAAAGGGGCTGGAAGTCTGTGCTTGTGAACAGTCTGTGAGTCTTAAAAAGGTCTGTGTGACTCCGGGAAGAGTGCAGAGGCAGAGGGGTTTGAAGTGTGTGTTCGTGTACGCAGGCTGTGAGTCTTAAAAACATCTGAGTGACTCCAGGAAGAGGGAAGAGGCAAAGGGCCTGGAAGTGTGTGGGTGCAGAGGATGTGAGTCTTAAAAACCTCTGAGTGACTCCAGGAAGAGGGAAGAAGCAAGGGGCTGGAAGTATGTGGGTGCAGAGGCTGTGAGTCTTAGAAAGGTCTGTGTGACTCCGGGAAGAGTGCAGAGGCAGAGGGGCTGGAAGTGTGTGTGTGCACAGTCCGTGAGTTTTAAAACCTCTGAGTGACTCCAGGAAGAGGGAAGACGAAGAGGGACTGGAAGTGTGTGCTTGTGAACAGTCTGTGAGTCTTAAAAACATCTGAGTGGCTCCAGGATGAGGGAATAGGCAAAGGGTCTGGAAGTGTGCATCTGTGCACAAACCTGTGAGTTTTAAAAACGTCTGATTGAATCCAGGAAGAGGGAATAGGCAAAGGGGCTGGATCTGTGTGGGTGCAGAGGATGTGAGTCTGAAAAACTTCGGAGTGACTACAGGAAGAGGGAAGAGGCAGAGGGACTGGAAGTGTGTGCATGTGAACAGTCTGTGAGTCTTAAAAATATCTCAGTGGCTCCAGGATGAGGGAATAGGCAAAGGGTCTGGAAGTGTGTGGGTGGAGACGCTGTGAGTCTTAAAAACTTCTGAGTGACTACAGGAAGAGGGAAGAGGCAAATGGGCCTGGAAGTGTGCATCTGTGCACAAACCTGTGAGTTTTAAAAACACCTGAGTTTCTTCAGGAAGAGGGAATAGGCAAAGGGGCTGGAAGTGTGCCTCTGTGCACAAACCTGTGAGTTTTAAAACCGTCTGATTGAATCCAGGAAGAGGGAATAGGCAAAGGGGCTGGAAGTGTGCATCTGTGCACAAACCTGTGAGTTTTAAAAACGTCTCATTGAATCCAGGAAGAGGGAAGAGGCAGAGGGGCTGGAAGTGTGTGTGTGCACAGGCCGTGAGTTTTAAAAACTTCAGAGTGACTACAGAAAGAGGGAAGAGGCAAATGGGCTGGAGGTGTGTGCTTGTGAACAGTCTGTGAGTCTTAAAAACATCTGAGTGGCTCCAGGATGATGGAATAGGCAAAGGGTCTGGAAGTGTGCATCTGTGCACAAACCTGTGAGTTTTAAAAACATCTGACTGAATCCAGGAAGAGGGAATAGGCACAGGGGCTGGAAGTGTGTGGGTGCAGACGCTGTGAGTCTTAAAAACTTCTGAGTGACTACAGGAAGAGGGAAGAGGCAGAGGGGCTGGAAGTGTGTGCGTGTGCACAGGCTGTGAGTCTCAAAAACATCTGAGTGACCCCAGGAAGAGGGAAGAGGGAGAGGGGCTGGAACTGTGTTTTTGTGTGCGCAGGCTGTGAGTTTTAAAAACGTCTGAGTGACTCCAGGAAGAGGGAATAGGCAAAGGGGCTAGAAGTGTGCGTCTGTGCACAAACCTGTGAGTTTTCAAAATGTCTGATTGAATCCAGGAAGTGGGAAGAGGCAAAGGGGCTGGAAGTGTGTGGGTGCAGTGGATGTGAGTCTTAAAGACTTCTGAGTGACTACAGGGAGAGGGGTGGAAGTGTGTGCATGTGAACAGTCTGTGAGTCTTAAAAACATCTGAGTGGCTCCAGAATGAGGGAATATGCAAAGGGTCTGGAAGTGTGTGGGTGCAGACGCTGTGAGTCTTAAAAACATCTGAGTGTCTTCAGGAAGAGGGAATAGGCAAAGGGGCTGGAAGTCTGTGCTTGTGAACAGTCTGTGAGTCTTAAAAAGGTCTGTGTGACTCCGGGAAGAGTGCAGGTGCAGAGGGGTTTGAAGTGTGTGTTCGTGTACGCAGGCTGTGAGTTTTAAAAACGTCTGAGTGACTCCAGGAAGAGGGAATAGGCAAAGGGGCTGGAAGTGTGCGTCTGTGCACAAACCTGTGAGTTTTTAAAATGTCTGATTGAATCCCGGAAGTGGGAAGAGGCAAAGGGGCTGGAAGTGTGTGGGTGCAGAGGATGTGAGTCTTAAAGACTTCTGAGTGACTACAGGGAGAGGGGTGGAATTGTGTGCGTGTGCACAGGCTGTGAGTCTTAAAACCATCTGAGTGACTCCAGGAAGAGGGAAGAGGGAAGAGGGAAGAGGGAGAGGGGCTGTAAGTGTGTTCGTGTGGCAGGCTGTGAGTTTTAAAAACGTGTGAGTGACTCCAGGAAGAGGGAATAGGCAAATTGGCTGGAGGTGTGTGGGTGCAGAGGCTGTGAGTCTTAAAAACCTCTGAGTGGCTCCAGGATGATGGAATAGGCAAAGGGTCTGGAAGTGTGCATCTGTGCACAAACCTGTGAGTTTTAAAAATGTCTGATTGAATCCAGGAAGAGGGAATAGGCAGAGGGGCTGGAAGTGTGTGGGTGCAGACGCTGTGAGTCTTAAAAACTTCTGAGTGACTACAGGAAGAGGGAAGAGGCAGAGGGGCTGGAAGTGTGTCCGTGTGCACAGGCTGTGAGTCTCAAAAACATCTGAGTGACCCCAGGAAGAGGGAAGAGGGAGAGGGGCTGGAACTGTGTTTTTGTGTGCGCAGGCTGTGAGTTTTAAAAACGACTGAGTGACTCCAGGAAGAGGGAATAGGCAAAGGGGCTGGAAGTGTGCGTCTGTGCACAAACCTGTGAGTTTTCAAAATGTCTGATTGAATCCAGGAAGTGGGAAGAGGCAAAGGGGCTGGAAGTGTGTGGGTGCAGTGGATGTGCGTCTTAAAGACTTCTGAGTGACTACAGGGAGAGGGGTGGAAGTGTGTGCGTGTGCACAGGCTGTGAGTCTTAAAACCATCTGAGTGACTCCAGGAAGAGGGAAGAGGGAAGAGGGAGAGGGGCTGTAAGTGTGTTTGTGTGGCAGGCTGTGAGTTTTAAAAACGTCTGAGTGACTCCAGGAAAAGGGAATAGGCAAATTGGCTGGAGGTGTGTGGGTGCAGAGGCTGTGAGTCTTAAAAACCTCTGAGTGACTCCAGGAAGAGGGAAGAAGCAAGGGGCTGGAATTATGTGGGTGCAGAGGCTGTGAGTCTTAAAAAGGTCTGTGTGACTCCGGGAAGAGTGCAGAGGCAGAGGGGTTTGAAGTGTGTGTTCGTGTACGCAGGCTGTGAGTCTTAAAAACATCTGAGTGACTCCAGGAAGAGGGAAGAGGCAGAGGGGCTGGAAGTGTGTGTTCGTGTACACAGGCTGTGAGTCTTCAAAACGTCTGAGTGACTCCAGGAAGAGGGAAGACGCAGAGGGACTGGAAGTGTGTGCTTGTGAACAGTCTGGGAGTCTTAAAAACATCTGAGTGGCTCCAGGATGATGGAATAGGCAAAGGGTCTGGAAGTGTGCATCTGTGCACAAACCTGTGAGTTTTAAAAACGTCTGATTGAATCCAGGAAGAGGGAAGAGGCAGAGGGGCTGGAAGTGTGTGTGTGCACAGGCCGTGAGTTTTAAAAACTTCTGAGTGACTACAGGAAGAGGGAAGAGGCAGAGGGACTGGAAGTGTGTGCATGTGAACAGTCTGTGAGTCTTAAAAACATCTGAGTGGCTCCAGAATGAGGGAATATGCAAAGGGTCTGGAAGTGTGTGGGTGCAGACGCTGTGAGTCTTAAAAACATCTGAGTGTCTTCAGGAAGAGGGAATAGGCAAAGGGGCTGGAAGTCTGTGCTTGTGAACAGTCTGTGAGTCTTAAAAAGGTCTGTGTGACTCCGGGAAGAGTGCAGAGGCAGAGGGGTTTGAAGTGTGTGTTCGTGTACGCAGGCTGTGAGTCTTAAAAACATCTGAGTGACTCCAGGAAGAGGGAAGAAGCAGAGGGGCTGGAAGTGTGTGTGTGCACAGGCCGTGAGTTTTAAAACGTCTGAGTGACTCCAGGAAGAGGGAATAGGCAAAGGGTATGGAAGTGTGCATATGTGCACAAACCTGTGAGTTTTAAAAACGTCTGATTGAATCCAGGAAGAGGGAATAGGCAAAGGGGCTGGATCTGTGTGGGTGCAGAGGATGTGAGTCTTAAAAACTTCGGAGTGACTACAGGAAGAGGGAAGAGGCAGAGGGGCTGGAAGTGTGTGCGTGTGCACAGGCTGTGAGTCTAAAAAACATCTGAGTGACTCCAGGAAGAGGGAAGAGGCAGAGGGGCTGGAAGTGTGTTCGTGTGGCAGGCTGTGAGTTTTAAAACGTCTGAGTGACTCCAGGAAGAGGGAATAGGTAAATGGGCTGGAGGTGTGTGCTTGTGAACAGTCTGTGAGTCTTAAAAACATCTGAGTGGCTCCAGGATGAGGGAATAGGCAAAGGGTCTGGAAGTTTGCGTCTGTGCACAAACCTGTGAGTTTTAAAAACATCTGAGTGTCTTCAGGAAGAGGGAATAGGCAAAGGGGCTGGAAGTGTGTGGGTGCAGACGCTGTGAGTCTTAAAAAACTTCTGAGTGACTATAGGAAGAGGGAAGAGGCAGAGGGGCTGGAAGTGTGTTCGTGTGGCAGGCTGTGAGTTTTAAAACGTCTGAGTGACTCCAGGAAGAGGGAATAGGCAAAAGGGCTGGAAGTGTGCGTCTGTGCACAAACCTGTGAGTTTTAAAAACGTCTGATTGAATCCAGGAAGAGGGAATAGGCAGAGGGGCTGGAAGTGTGTGGTTGCAGACGCTGTGAGTCTTAAAAACTTCTGAGTGACTCCAGGAAGAGGGAAGAGGGAGAGGGGCTGGAACTGTGTGTTTGTGTGCGCAGGCTGTGAGTTTTAAAAACGTCTGAGTGACTCCAGGAAGAGGGAATAGGCAAAGGGGCTGGAAGTGTGCGTCTGTGCACAAACCTGTGAGTTTTTAAAATGTCTGATTGAATCCAGGAAGTGGGAAGAGGCAAAGGGGCTGGAAGTGTGTGGGTGCAGAGGATATGAGTCTTAAAGACTTCTGAGTGACTACAGGGAGAGGGGTGGAAGTGTGTGCGTGTGCACAGGCTGTGAGTCTTAAAACCATCTGAGTGACTCCAGGAAGAGGGAAGAGGGAAGAGGGAAGAGGGAAGAGGGAGAAGGGCTGTAAGTGTGTTCGTGTGGCAGGCTGTGACTTTTAAAAACGTCTGAGTGACTCCAGGAAGAGGGAATAGGCAAATTGGCTGGAGGTGTGTGGGTGCAGAGGCTGTGAGTCTTAAAACCGTCTGAGTGACTCCAGGAAGAGGGAAGAGGGAAGAGGGAGAGGGGCTGTAAGTGTGTTCATGTGGTAGGCTGTGAATTTTAAAAACGTCTGATTGAATCCAGGAAGAGGGAATAGGTAGAGGGGCTGGAAGTGTGTGTGTGCACAGGCCGTGAGTTTTAAAAACTTCGGAGTGACTACAGGAAGAGGGAAGTGGCAGAGGGACTGGAAGTGTGTGCATATGAACAGTCTGTGAGTCTTAAAAACATCTGAGTGGCTCCAGAATGAGGGAATAGGCAAAGGGTCTGGAAGTGTGTGAGTGCAGACGCTGTGAGTCTTAAAAACTTCTGAGTGACTATAGGAAGAGGGAAGAGGCAGAGGGGCTGGAAGTGTGCGTCTGTGCACAAACCTGTGAGTTTTTAAAATGTCTGATTGAATCCAGGAAGTGGGAAGAGGCAAAGGGGCTGGAAGTGTGTGGGTGCAGAGGATGTGAGTCTTAAAGACTTCTGAGTGACTACAGGGAGAGGGGTGGAATTGTGTGCGTGTGCACAGGCTGTGAGTCTTAAAACCGTCTGAGTGACTCCAGGAAGAGGGAAGAGGGAAGAGGGAGAGGGGCTGTAAGTGTGTTTGTGTGGCAGGCTGTGAGTTTTAAAAACGTCTGAGTGACTCCAGGAAGAGGGAATAGGCAAATTGGCTGGAGGTGTGTGGGTGCAGAGGCTGTGAGTCTTAAAAACCTCTGAGTGACTCCAGGAAGAGGGAAGAAGCAAGGGGCTGGAAGTATGTGGGTGCAGAGGCTGTGAGTCTTAAAAAGGTCTGTGTGACACCGGGAAGAGTGCAGAGGCAGAGGGGCTTGAAGTGTGTGTTCGTGTACGCACGCTGTGAGTCGTAAAAACATCTGAGTGACTCCAGGAAGAGGGAAGAGGCAGAGGGGCTGGAAGTGTGTGCTTGTGAACAGTCTGTGAGTCTTAAAAACATCTGAGTGGCTCCAGGTTGAGGGAATAGGCAAAGGGGCTGGATCTGTGTGGGTGCAGAGGATGTGAGTCTTAAAAACTCCGGAGTGACTACAGGAAGAGGGAAGAGGCAGAGGGACTGGAAGTGTGTGCATGTGAACAGTCTGTGAGTCTTAAAAACATCTGAGTGGCTCCAGGATGAGGGAATAGGCAAAGGGTCTAGAAGTGTGTGGGTGCAGACGCTGTGAGTCTTAAAAACTTCTGAGTGACTACAGGAAGAGGGAATAGGCAAATGGGCTGGAAGTGTACGTCTGTGCACAAACCTGTGAGTTTTAAAAACATCTGAGTGACTCCAGGAAGAGGGAAGAGGGAGAGGGGCTGGAACTGTGTGTTTGTGTGCGCAGGCTGTGAGTTTTGAAAACGTCTGAGTGACTCCAGGAAGAGGGAATAGGCAAAGGGGCTGGAAGTGTGCGTCTGTGCACAAACCTGTGAGTTTTTAAAATGTCTGATTGAATCCAGGAAGTGGGAAGAGGCAAAGGGGATGGAAGTGTGTGGGTGCAGACGCTGTGAGTCTTAAAAACATCTGAGTGTCTTCAGGAAGAGGGAATAGGCAAAGGGGCTGGAAGTCTGTGCTTGTGAACAGTCTGTGAGTCTTAAAAAGGTCTGTGTGACTCCGGGAAGAGTGCAGAGGCAGAGGTGCTTGAAGTGTGTGTTCGTGTCCGCAGGCTGTGAGTCTTAAAAACATCTGAGTGACTCCAGGAATAGGGAAGAGGCAGAGGGGCTGGAAGTGTGTGTGTGCACAGGCTGTGAGTTTTAAAAACGTCTGAGTGACTCCAGGAAGAGGGAAGAGGCAGAGGGGCTGGAAGTGAGTGCTTGTGAACAGTCTGTGAGTCTTAAAAACATCTGAGTGGCTCCAGGATGAGGGAATAGGCAAAGGGTCTGGAAGTGTGCATCTGTGCACAAACCTGTGAGTTTTAAAAACGTCTGATTGAATCCAGGAAGAGGGAATAGGCAAAGGGGCTGGATCTGTGTGGGTGCAGAGGATGTGAGTCTGAAAAACTTCGGAGTGACTACAGGAAGAGGGAAGAGGCAGAGGGACTGGAAGTGTGTGCATGTGAACAGTCTGTGAGTCTTAAAAACATCTGAGTGGCTCCAGGATGAGGGAATAGGCAAAGGGTCTGGAAGTGTGCATCTGTGCACAAACCTGTGAGTTTTAAAAATGTCTGATTGAATCAAGGAAGAGGGAATAGGCAAAGGGGCTGGATCTGTGTGGGTGCAGAGGATGTGAGTCTTAAAAACTTCGGAGTGACTACAGGAAGAGGGAAGAGGCAGAGGGGCTGGAAGTGTGTGCGTGTGCCCAGGCTGTGAGTCTTAAAAACATCTGAGTGACTCCAGGAAGAGGGAAGAGGCAGAGGGGCTGGAAGTGTGTTCGTGTGGCAGGCTGTGAGATTTAAAACGTCTGAGTGACTCCAGGAAGAGGGAATAGGCAAATGGGCTGGAAGTGTGCGTCTGTGCACAAACCTGTGAGTTTTAAAAACATCTGAGTGTCTTCAGGAAGAGGGAATAGGCAAAGGGGCTGGAAGTGTGTTTGTGTGGCAGGCTGTGAGTCTTAAAAACATTTGAGTGACTCCAGGAAGAGGGAAGAGGCAGAGGGGCTGGAAGTGTGTGTGTGCACAGTCCGTGAGTTTTAAAACGTCTGAGTGACTCCAGGAAGAGGGAAGATGCAGAGGGACTGGAAGTGTGTGCTTGTGAACAGTCTGTGAGTCTTAAAAACATCTGAGTGGCTCCAGGATGAGGGAATAGGCAAAGGGGCTGGATCTGTGTGGGTGCAGAGGATGTGAGTCTTAAAAACTTCGGAGTGACTACAGGAAGACGGAAGAGGCAGAGGGACTGGAAGTGTGTGCATGTGAACAGTATGTGAGTCTTAAAAACTTCTGAGTGACTACAGGGAGAGGGGTGGAAGTGTGTGCGTGTGCACAGGCTGTGAGTCTTAAAACCATCTGAGTGACTCCAGGAAGAGGGAAGAGGGAAGAGGGAAGAGGGAAGAGGGAGAGGGGCTGTAAGTGTGTTCGTGTGGCAGGCTGTGACTTTTAAAAACGTCTGAGTGACTCCAGGAAGAGGGAATAGGCAAATTGGCTGGAGGTGTGTGGGTGCAGAGGCTGTGAGTCTTAAAACCGTCTGAGTGACTCCAGGAAGAGGGAAGAGGGAAGAGGGAGAGGGGCTGTAAGTGTGTTCATGTGGTAGGCTGTGAATTTTAAAAACGTCTGATTGAATCCAGGAAGAGGGAATAGGTAGAGGGGCTGGAAGTGTGTGTGTGCACAGGCCGTGAGTTTTAAAAACTTCGGAGTGACTACAGGAAGAGGGAAGTGGCAGAGGGACTGGAAGTGTGTGCATATGAACAGTCTGTGAGTCTTAAAAACATCTGAGTGGCTCCAGAATGAGGGAATAGGCAAAGGGTCTGGAAGTGTGTGAGTGCAGACGCTGTGAGTCTTAAAAACTTCTGAGTGACTATAGGAAGAGGGAAGAGGCAGAGGGGCTGGAAGTGTGCGTCTGTGCACAAACCTGTGAGTTTTTAAAATGTCTGATTGAATCCAGGAAGTGGGAAGAGGCAAAGGGGCTGGAAGTGTGTGGGTGCAGAGGATGTGAGTCTTAAAGACTTCTGAGTGACTACAGGGAGAGGGGTGGAATTGTGTGCGTGTGCACAGGCTGTGAGTCTTAAAACCGTCTGAGTGACTCCAGGAAGAGGGAAGAGGGAAGAGGGAGAGGGGCTGTAAGTGTGTTTGTGTGGCAGGCTGTGAGTTTTAAAAACGTCTGAGTGACTCCAGGAAGAGGGAATAGGCAAATTGGCTGGAGGTGTGTGGGTGCAGAGGCTGTGAGTCTTAAAAACCTCTGAGTGACTCCAGGAAGAGGGAAGAAGCAAGGGGCTGGAAGTATGTGGGTGCAGAGGCTGTGAGTCTTAAAAAGGTCTGTGTGACACCGGGAAGAGTGCAGAGGCAGAGGGGCTTGAAGTGTGTGTTCGTGTACGCACGCTGTGAGTCTTAAAAACATCTGAGTGACTCCAGGAAGAGGGAAGAGGCAGAGGGGCTGGAAGTGTGTGCTTGTGAACAGTCTGTGAGTCTTAAAAACATCTGAGTGGCTCCAGGTTGAGGGAATAGGCAAAGGGGCTGGATCTGTGTGGGTGCAGAGGATGTGAGTCTTAAAAACTCCGGAGTGACTACAGGAAGAGGGAAGAGGCAGAGGGACTGGAAGTGTGTGCATGTGAACAGTCTGTGAGTCTTAAAAACATCTGAGTGGCTCCAGGATGAGGGAATAGGCAAAGGGTCTGGAAGTGTGTGGGTGCAGACGCTGTGAGTCTTAAAAACTTCTGAGTGACTACAGGAAGAGGGAATAGGCAAATGGGCTGGAAGTGTACGTCTGTGCACAAACCTGTGAGTTTTAAAAACATCTGAGTGACTCCAGGAAGAGGGAAGAGGGAGAGGGGCTGGAACTGTGTGTTTGTGTGCGCAGGCTGTGAGTTTTGAAAACGTCTGAGTGACTCCAGGAAGAGGGAATAGGCAAAGGGGCTGGAAGTGTGCGTCTGTGCACAAACCTGTGAGTTTTTAAAATGTCTGATTGAATCCAGGAAGTGGGAAGAGGCAAAGGGGATGGAAGTGTGTGGGTGCAGACGCTGTGAGTCTTAAAAACATCTGAGTGTCTTCAGGAAGAGGGAATAGGCAAAGGGGCTGGAAGTCTGTGCTTGTGAACAGTCTGTGAGTCTTAAAAAGGTCTGTGTGACTCCGGGAAGAGTGCAGAGGCAGAGGGGCTTGAAGTGTGTGTTCGTGTCCGCAGGCTGTGAGTCTTAAAAACATCTGAGTGACTCCAGGAATAGGGAAGAGGCAGAGGGGCTGGAAGTGTGTGTGTGCAAAGGCTGTGAGTTTTAAAAACGTCTGAGTGACTCCAGGAAGAGGGAAGAGGCAGAGGGGCTGGAAGTGAGTGCTTGTGAACAGTCTGTGAGTCTTAAAAACATCTGAGTGGCTCCAGGATGAGGGAATAGGCAAAGGGTCTGGAAGTGTGCATCTGTGCACAAACCTGTGAGTTTTAAAAACGTCTGATTGAATCCAGGAAGAGGGAATAGGCAAAGGGGCTGGATCTGTGTGGGTGCAGAGGATGTGAGTCTTAAAAACTTCGGAGTGACTACAGGAAGAGGGAAGAGGCAGAGGGACTGGAAGTGTGTGCATGTGAACAGTCTGTGAGTCTTAAAAACATCTGAGTGGCTCCAGGATGAGGGAATAGGCAAAGGGTCTGGAAGTGTGCATCTGTGCTCAAACCTGTGAGTTTTAAAAATGTCTGATTGAATCAAGGAAGAGGGAATAGGCAAAGGGGCTGGATCTGTGTGGGTGCAGAGGATGTGAGTCTTAAAAACTTCGGAGTGACTACAGGAAGAGGGAAGAGGCAGAGGGGCTGGAAGTGTGTGCGTGTGCCCAGGCTGTGAGTCTTAAAAACATCTGAGTGACTCCAGGAAGAGGGAAGAGGCAGAGGGGCTGGAAGTGTGTTCGTGTGGCAGGCTGTGAGATTTAAAACGTCTGAGTGACTCCAGGAAGAGGGAATAGGCAAATGGGCTGGAAGTGTGCGTCTGTGCACAAACCTGTGAGTTTTAAAAACATCTGAGTGTCTTCAGGAAGAGGGAATAGGCAAAGGGGCTGGAAGTGTGTGCTTGTGAACAGTCTGTGAGTCTTAAAAACATCTGAGTGACTCTAGGAAGAGGGAAGAGGCAAAGGGGCTGGAAGTGTGTTTGTGTGGCAGGCTGTGAGTCTTAAAAACATTTGAGTGACTCCAGGAAGAGGGAAGAGGCAGAGGGGCTGGAAGTGTGTGTGTGCACAGTCCGTGAGTTTTAAAACGTCTGAGTGACTCCAGGAAGAGAGAAGATGCAGAGGGACTGGAAGTGTGTGCTTGTGAACAGTCTGTGAGTCTTAAAAACATCTGAGTGGCTCCAGGATGAGGGAATAGGCAAAGGGTCTGGAAGTGTGCCTCTGTGCACAAACCTGTGAGTTTTAAAAACGTCTGATTGAATCCAGGAAGAGGGAATAGGCAAAGGGGCTGGATCTGTGTGGGTGCAGAGGATGTGAGTCTTAAAAACTTCGGAGTGACTACAGGAAGACGGAAGAGGCAGAGGGACTGGAAGTGTGTGCATGTGAACAGTCTGTGAGTCTTAAAAACATCTGAGTGGCTCCAGGATGAGGGAATAGGCAAAGGGTCTGGAAGTGTGCATCTGTGCACAAACCTGTGAGTTTTAAAAATGTCTGATTGAATCAAGGAAGAGGGAATAGGCAAAGGGGCTGGATCTGTGTGGGTGCAGAGGATGTGAGTCTTAAAAACTTGGGAGTGACTACAGGAAGAGGGAAGAGGCAGAGGGGCTGGAAGTGTGTGCGTGTGCCCAGGCTGTGAGTCTTAAAAACATCTGAGTGACTCCAGGAAGAGGGAAGAGGCAGAGGGGCTGGAAGTGTGTTCGTGTGGCAGGCTGTGAGATTTAAAACGTCTGAGTGACTCCAGGAAGAGGGAATAGGCAAATGGGCTGGAAGTGTGCGTCTGTGCACAAACCTGTGAGTTTTAAAAACATCTGAGTGTCTTCAGGAAGAGGGAATAGGCAAAGGGGCTGGAAGTGTGTGCTTGTGAACAGTCTGTGAGTCTTAAAAACATCTGAGTGACTCTAGGAAGAGGGAAGAGGCAAAGGGGCTGGAAGTGTGTTTGTGTGGCAGGCTGTGAGTCTTAAAAACATTTGAGTGACTCCAGGAAGAGGGAAGAGGCAGAGGGGCTGGAAGTGTGTGTGTGCACAGTCCGTGAGTTTTAAAACGTCTGAGTGACTCCAGGAAGAGGGAAGATGCAGAGGGTCTGGAAGTGTGTGCTTGTGAACAGTCTGTGAGTCTTAAAAACATCTGAGTGGCTCCAGGATGAGGGAATAGGCAAAGGGTCTGGAAGTGTGCCTCTGTGCACAAACCTGTGAGTTTTAAAAACGTCTGATTGAATCCAGGAAGAGGGAATAGGCAAAGGGGCTGGATCTGTGTGGGTGCAGAGGATGTGAGTCTTAAAAACTTCGGAGTGACTACAGGAAGACGGAAGAGGCAGAGGGACTGGAAGTGTGTGCATGTGAACAGTATGTGAGTCTTAAAAACATCTGAGTGGCTCCAGGATGAGGGAATAGGCAAAGGGTCTGGAAGTTTGCGTCTGTGCACAAACCTGTGAGTTTTAAAAACATCTGAGTGTCTTCAGGAAGAGGGAATAGGCAAAGGGGCTGGAAGTGTGCGTCTGTGCACAAACCTGTGAGTTTTAAAAACGTCTGATTGAATCCAGGAAGAGGGAATAGGCAAAGGGGCTGGATCTGTGTGGGTGCAGAGGATGTGAGTCTTAAAAACTTCGGAGTGACTACAGGAAGACGGAAGAGGCAGAGGGACTGGAAGTGTGTGCATGTGAACAGTATGTGAGTCTTAAAAACTTCTGAGTGACTACAGGAAGAGGGAAGAGGCAGAGGGGCTGGAAGTGTGTGCGTGTGCACAGGCTGTGAGTCTTAAAAATATCTGAGTGACTCCAGGAAGAGGGAAGAGGGAGAGGGAATGGAACTGTGTGTTTGTGTGCGCAGGCTGTGAGTTTTAAAAACGTCTGAGTGACTCCAGGAAGAGGAAATAGGCAAAGGGGCTGGAAGTGTGCGTCTGTGCACAAACCTGTGAGTTTTTAAAATGTCTGATTGAATCCAGGAAGTGGGAAGAGGCAAAGGGGCTGGAAGTGTGTGGGTGCAGAGGATATGAGTCTTAAAGACTTCTGAGTGACTACAGGGAGAGGGGTGGAAGTGTGTGCGTGTGCACAGGCTGTGAGTCTTAAAACCATCTGAGTGACTCCAGGAAGAGGGAAGAGGGAAGAGGGAAGAGGGAAGAGGGAGAGGGGCTGTAAGTGTGTTCGTGTGGCAGGCTGTGACTTTTAAAAACGTCTGAGTGACTCCAGGAAGAGGGAATAGGCAAATTGGCTGGAGGTGTGTGGGTGCAGAGGCTGTGAGTCTTAAAACTGTCTGAGTGACTCCAGGAAGAGGGAAGAGGGAAGAGGGAGAGGGGCTGTAAGTGTGTTCATGTGGTAGGCTGTGAATTTTAAAAACGTCTGATTGAATCCAGGAAGAGGGAATAGGCAAATTGGCTGGAGGTGTGTGGGTGCAGAGGCTGTGAGTCTTAAAACCGTCTGAGTGACTCCAGGAAGAGGGAAGAGGGAAGAGGGAGAGGGGCTGTAAGTGTGTTCATGTGGTAGGCTGTGAATTTTAAAAACGTCTGATTGAATCCAGGAAGAGGGAATAGGTAGAGGGGCTGGAAGTGTGTGTGTGCACAGGCCGTGAGTTTTAAAAACTTCGGAGTGACTACAGGAAGAGGGAAGTGGCAGAGGGACTGGAAGTGTGTGCATATGAACAGTCTGTGAGTCTTAAAAACATCTGAGTGGCTCCAGAATGAGGGAATAGGCAAAGGGTCTGGAAGTGTGTGAGTGCAGACGCTGTGAGTCTTAAAAACTTCTGAGTGACTATAGGAAGAGGGAAGAGGCAGAGGGGCTGGAAGTGTGCGTCTGTGCACAAACCTGTGAGTTTTTAAAATGTCTGATTGAATCCAGGAAGTGGGAAGAGGCAAAGGGGCTGGAAGTGTGTGGGTGCAGAGGATGTGAGTCTTAAAGACTTCTGAGTGACTACAGGGAGAGGGGTGGAATTGTGTGCGTGTGCACAGGCTGTGAGTCTTAAAACCGTCTGAGTGACTCCAGGAAGAGGGAAGAGGGAAGAGGGAGAGGGGCTGTAAGTGTGTTTGTGTGGCAGGCTGTGAGTTTTAAAAACGTCTGAGTGACTCCAGGAAGAGGGAATAGGCAAATTGGCTGGAGGTGTGTGGGTGCAGAGGCTGTGAGTCTTAAAAACCTCTGAGTGACTCCAGGAAGAGGGAAGAAGCAAGGGGCTGGAAGTATGTGGGTGCAGAGGCTGTGAGTCTTAAAAAGGTCTGTGTGACACCGGGAAGAGTGCAGAGGCAGAGGGGCTTGAAGTGTGTGTTCGTGTACGCACGCTGTGAGTCGTAAAAACATCTGAGTGACTCCAGGAAGAGGGAAGAGGCAGAGGGGCTGGAAGTGTGTGCTTGTGAACAGTCTGTGAGTCTTAAAAACATCTGAGTGGCTCCAGGTTGAGGGAATAGGCAAAGGGGCTGGATCTGTGTGGGTGCAGAGGATGTGAGTCTTAAAAACTCCGGAGTGACTACAGGAAGAGGGAAGAGGCAGAGGGACTGGAAGTGTGTGCATGTGAACAGTCTGTGAGTCTTAAAAACATCTGAGTGGCTCCAGGATGAGGGAATAGGCAAAGGGTCTAGAAGTGTGTGGGTGCAGACGCTGTGAGTCTTAAAAACTTCTGAGTGACTACAGGAAGAGGGAATAGGCAAATGGGCTGGAAGTGTACGTCTGTGCACAAACCTGTGAGTTTTAAAAACATCTGAGTGACTCCAGGAAGAGGGAAGAGGGAGAGGGGCTGGAACTGTGTGTTTGTGTGCGCAGGCTGTGAGTTTTGAAAACGTCTGAGTGACTCCAGGAAGAGGGAATAGGCAAAGGGGCTGGAAGTGTGCGTCTGTGCACAAACCTGTGAGTTTTTAAAATGTCTGATTGAATCCAGGAAGTGGGAAGAGGCAAAGGGGATGGAAGTGTGTGGGTGCAGACGCTGTGAGTCTTAAAAACATCTGAGTGTCTTCAGGAAGAGGGAATAGGCAAAGGGGCTGGAAGTCTGTGCTTGTGAACAGTCTGTGAGTCTTAAAAAGGTCTGTGTGACTCCGGGAAGAGTGCAGAGGCAGAGGTGCTTGAAGTGTGTGTTCGTGTCCGCAGGCTGTGAGTCTTAAAAACATCTGAGTGACTCCAGGAATAGGGAAGAGGCAGAGGGGCTGGAAGTGTGTGTGTGCACAGGCTGTGAGTTTTAAAAACGTCTGAGTGACTCCAGGAAGAGGGAAGAGGCAGAGGGGCTGGAAGTGAGTGCTTGTGAACAGTCTGTGAGTCTTAAAAACATCTGAGTGGCTCCAGGATGAGGGAATAGGCAAAGGGTCTGGAAGTGTGCATCTGTGCACAAACCTGTGAGTTTTAAAAACGTCTGATTGAATCCAGGAAGAGGGAATAGGCAAAGGGGCTGGATCTGTGTGGGTGCAGAGGATGTGAGTCTGAAAAACTTCGGAGTGACTACAGGAAGAGGGAAGAGGCAGAGGGACTGGAAGTGTGTGCATGTGAACAGTCTGTGAGTCTTAAAAACATCTGAGTGGCTCCAGGATGAGGGAATAGGCAAAGGGTCTGGAAGTGTGCATCTGTGCACAAACCTGTGAGTTTTAAAAATGTCTGATTGAATCAAGGAAGAGGGAATAGGCAAAGGGGCTGGATCTGTGTGGGTGCAGAGGATGTGAGTCTTAAAAACTTCGGAGTGACTACAGGAAGAGGGAAGAGGCAGAGGGGCTGGAAGTGTGTGCGTGTGCCCAGGCTGTGAGTCTTAAAAACATCTGAGTGACTCCAGGAAGAGGGAAGAGGCAGAGGGGCTGGAAGTGTGTTCGTGTGGCAGGCTGTGAGATTTAAAACGTCTGAGTGACTCCAGGAAGAGGGAATAGGCAAATGGGCTGGAAGTGTGCGTCTGTGCACAAACCTGTGAGTTTTAAAAACATCTGAGTGTCTTCAGGAAGAGGGAATAGGCAAAGGGGCTGGAAGTGTGTTTGTGTGGCAGGCTGTGAGTCTTAAAAACATTTGAGTGACTCCAGGAAGAGGGAAGAGGCAGAGGGGCTGGAAGTGTGTGTGTGCACAGTCCGTGAGTTTTAAAACGTCTGAGTGACTCCAGGAAGAGGGAAGATGCAGAGGGACTGGAAGTGTGTGCTTGTGAACAGTCTGTGAGTCTTAAAAACATCTGAGTGGCTCCAGGATGAGGGAATAGGCAAAGGGGCTGGATCTGTGTGGGTGCAGAGGATGTGAGTCTTAAAAACTTCGGAGTGACTACAGGAAGACGGAAGAGGCAGAGGGACTGGAAGTGTGTGCATGTGAACAGTATGTGAGTCTTAAAAACTTCTGAGTGACTACAGGGAGAGGGGTGGAAGTGTGTGCGTGTGCACAGGCTGTGAGTCTTAAAACCATCTGAGTGACTCCAGGAAGAGGGAAGAGGGAAGAGGGAAGAGGGAAGAGGGAGAGGGGCTGTAAGTGTGTTCGTGTGGCAGGCTGTGACTTTTAAAAACGTCTGAGTGACTCCAGGAAGAGGGAATAGGCAAATTGGCTGGAGGTGTGTGGGTGCAGAGGCTGTGAGTCTTAAAACCGTCTGAGTGACTCCAGGAAGAGGGAAGAGGGAAGAGGGAGAGGGGCTGTAAGTGTGTTCATGTGGTAGGCTGTGAATTTTAAAAACGTCTGATTGAATCCAGGAAGAGGGAATAGGTAGAGGGGCTGGAAGTGTGTGTGTGCACAGGCCGTGAGTTTTAAAAACTTCGGAGTGACTACAGGAAGAGGGAAGTGGCAGAGGGACTGGAAGTGTGTGCATATGAACAGTCTGTGAGTCTTAAAAACATCTGAGTGGCTCCAGAATGAGGGAATAGGCAAAGGGTCTGGAAGTGTGTGAGTGCAGACGCTGTGAGTCTTAAAAACTTCTGAGTGACTATAGGAAGAGGGAAGAGGCAGAGGGGCTGGAAGTGTGCGTCTGTGCACAAACCTGTGAGTTTTTAAAATGTCTGATTGAATCCAGGAAGTGGGAAGAGGCAAAGGGGCTGGAAGTGTGTGGGTGCAGAGGATGTGAGTCTTAAAGACTTCTGAGTGACTACAGGGAGAGGGGTGGAATTGTGTGCGTGTGCACAGGCTGTGAGTCTTAAAACCGTCTGAGTGACTCCAGGAAGAGGGAAGAGGGAAGAGGGAGAGGGGCTGTAAGTGTGTTTGTGTGGCAGGCTGTGAGTTTTAAAAACGTCTGAGTGACTCCAGGAAGAGGGAATAGGCAAATTGGCTGGAGGTGTGTGGGTGCAGAGGCTGTGAGTCTTAAAAACCTCTGAGTGACTCCAGGAAGAGGGAAGAAGCAAGGGGCTGGAAGTATGTGGGTGCAGAGGCTGTGAGTCTTAAAAAGGTCTGTGTGACACCGGGAAGAGTGCAGAGGCAGAGGGGCTTGAAGTGTGTGTTCGTGTACGCACGCTGTGAGTCTTAAAAACATCTGAGTGACTCCAGGAAGAGGGAAGAGGCAGAGGGGCTGGAAGTGTGTGCTTGTGAACAGTCTGTGAGTCTTAAAAACATCTGAGTGGCTCCAGGTTGAGGGAATAGGCAAAGGGGCTGGATCTGTGTGGGTGCAGAGGATGTGAGTCTTAAAAACTCCGGAGTGACTACAGGAAGAGGGAAGAGGCAGAGGGACTGGAAGTGTGTGCATGTGAACAGTCTGTGAGTCTTAAAAACATCTGAGTGGCTCCAGGATGAGGGAATAGGCAAAGGGTCTGGAAGTGTGTGGGTGCAGACGCTGTGAGTCTTAAAAACTTCTGAGTGACTCCAGGAAGAGGGAATAGGCAAATGGGCTGGAAGTGTACGTCTGTGCACAAACCTGTGAGTTTTAAAAACATCTGAGTGACTCCAGGAAGAGGGAAGAGGGAGAGGGGCTGGAACTGTGTGTTTGTGTGCGCAGGCTGTGAGTTTTGAAAACGTCTGAGTGACTCCAGGAAGAGGGAATAGGCAAAGGGGCTGGAAGTGTGCGTCTGTGCACAAACCTGTGAGTTTTTAAAATGTCTGATTGAATCCAGGAAGTGGGAAGAGGCAAAGGGGATGGAAGTGTGTGGGTGCAGACGCTGTGAGTCTTAAAAACATCTGAGTGTCTTCAGGAAGAGGGAATAGGCAAAGGGGCTGGAAGTCTGTGCTTGTGAACAGTCTGTGAGTCTTAAAAAGGTCTGTGTGACTCCGGGAAGAGTGCAGAGGTAGAGGGGCTTGAAGTGTGTGTTCGTGTCCGCAGGCTGTGAGTCTTAAAAACATCTGAGTGACTCCAGGAATAGGGAAGAGGCAGAGGGGCTGGAAGTGTGTGTGTGCACAGGCTGTGAGTTTTAAAAACGTCTGAGTGACTCCAGGAAGAGGGAAGAGGCAGAGGGGCTGGAAGTGAGTGCTTGTGAACAGTCTGTGAGTCTTAAAAACATCTGAGTGGCTCCAGGATGAGGGAATAGGCAAAGGGTCTGGAAGTGTGCATCTGTGCACAAACCTGTGAGTTTTAAAAACGTCTGATTGAATCCAGGAAGAGGGAATAGGCAAAGGGGCTGGATCTGTGTGGGTGCAGAGGATGTGAGTCTTAAAAACTTCGGAGTGACTACAGGAAGAGGGAAGAGGCAGAGGGACTGGAAGTGTGTGCATGTGAACAGTCTGTGAGTCTTAAAAACATCTGAGTGGCTCCAGGATGAGGGAATAGGCAAAGGGTCTGGAAGTGTGCATCTGTGCTCAAACCTGTGAGTTTTAAAAATGTCTGATTGAATCAAGGAAGAGGGAATAGGCAAAGGGGCTGGATCTGTGTGGGTGCAGAGGATGTGAGTCTTAAAAACTTCGGAGTGACTACAGGAAGAGGGAAGAGGCAGAGGGGCTGGAAGTGTGTGCGTGTGCCCAGGCTGTGAGTCTTAAAAACATCTGAGTGACTCCAGGAAGAGGGAAGAGGCAGAGGGGCTGGAAGTGTGTTCGTGTGGCAGGCTGTGAGATTTAAAACGTCTGAGTGACTCCAGGAAGAGGGAATAGGCAAATGGGCTGGAAGTGTGCGTCTGTGCACAAACCTGTGAGTTTTAAAAACATCTGAGTGTCTTCAGGAAGAGGGAATAGGCAAAGGGGCTGGAAGTGTGTGCTTGTGAACAGTCTGTGAGTCTTAAAAACATCTGAGTGACTCTAGGAAGAGGGAAGAGGCAAAGGGGCTGGAAGTGTGTTTGTGTGGCAGGCTGTGAGTCTTAAAAACATTTGAGTGACTCCAGGAAGAGGGAAGAGGCAGAGGGGCTGGAAGTGTGTGTGTGCACAGTCCGTGAGTTTTAAAACGTCTGAGTGACTCCAGGAAGAGAGAAGATGCAGAGGGACTGGAAGTGTGTGCTTGTGAACAGTCTGTGAGTCTTAAAAACATCTGAGTGGCTCCAGGATGAGGGAATAGGCAAAGGGTCTGGAAGTGTGCCTCTGTGCACAAACCTGTGAGTTTTAAAAACGTCTGATTGAATCCAGGAAGAGGGAATAGGCAAAGGGGCTGGATCTGTGTGGGTGCAGAGGATGTGAGTCTTAAAAACTTCGGAGTGACTACAGGAAGACGGAAGAGGCAGAGGGACTGGAAGTGTGTGCATGTGAACAGTCTGTGAGTCTTAAAAACATCTGAGTGGCTCCAGGATGAGGGAATAGGCAAAGGGTCTGGAAGTGTGCATCTGTGCACAAACCTGTGAGTTTTAAAAATGTCTGATTGAATCAAGGAAGAGGGAATAGGCAAAGGGGCTGGATCTGTGTGGGTGCAGAGGATGTGAGTCTTAAAAACTTGGGAGTGACTACAGGAAGAGGGAAGAGGCAGAGGGGCTGGAAGTGTGTGCGTGTGCCCAGGCTGTGAGTCTTAAAAACATCTGAGTGACTCCAGGAAGAGGGAAGAGGCAGAGGGGCTGGAAGTGTGTTCGTGTGGCAGGCTGTGAGATTTAAAACGTCTGAGTGACTCCAGGAAGAGGGAATAGGCAAATGGGCTGGAAGTGTGCGTCTGTGCACAAACCTGTGAGTTTTAAAAACATCTGAGTGTCTTCAGGAAGAGGGAATAGGCAAAGGGGCTGGAAGTGTGTGCTTGTGAACAGTCTGTGAGTCTTAAAAACATCTGAGTGACTCTAGGAAGAGGGAAGAGGCAAAGGGGCTGGAAGTGTGTTTGTGTGGCAGGCTGTGAGTCTTAAAAACATTTGAGTGACTCCAGGAAGAGGGAAGAGGCAGAGGGGCTGGAAGTGTGTGTGTGCACAGTCCGTGAGTTTTAAAACGTCTGAGTGACTCCAGGAAGAGGGAAGATGCAGAGGGACTGGAAGTGTGTGCTTGTGAACAGTCTGTGAGTCTTAAAAACATCTGAGTGGCTCCAGGATGAGGGAATAGGCAAAGGGTCTGGAAGTGTGCCTCTGTGCACAAACCTGTGAGTTTTAAAAACGTCTGATTGAATCCAGGAAGAGGGAATAGGCAAAGGGGCTGGATCTGTGTGGGTGCAGAGGATGTGAGTCTTAAAAACTTCGGAGTGACTACAGGAAGACGGAAGAGGCAGAGGGACTGGAAGTGTGTGCATGTGAACAGTATGTGAGTCTTAAAAACATCTGAGTGGCTCCAGGATGAGGGAATAGGCAAAGGGTCTGGAAGTTTGCGTCTGTGCACAAACCTGTGAGTTTTAAAAACATCTGAGTGTCTTCAGGAAGAGGGAATAGGCAAAGGGGCTGGAAGTGTGCGTCTGTGCACAAACCTGTGAGTTTTAAAAACGTCTGATTGAATCCAGGAAGAGGGAATAGGCAAAGGGGCTGGATCTGTGTGGGTGCAGAGGATGTGAGTCTTAAAAACTTCGGAGTGACTACAGGAAGACGGAAGAGGCAGAGGGACTGGAAGTGTGTGCATGTGAACAGTATGTGAGTCTTAAAAACTTCTGAGTGACTACAGGAAGAGGGAAGAGGCAGAGGGGCTGGAAGTGTGTGCGTGTGCACAGGCTGTGAGTCTTAAAAATATCTGAGTGACTCCAGGAAGAGGGAAGAGGGAGAGGGAATGGAACTGTGTGTTTGTGTGCGCAGGCTGTGAGTTTTAAAAACGTCTGAGTGACTCCAGGAAGAGGAAATAGGCAAAGGGGCTGGAAGTGTGCGTCTGTGCACAAACCTGTGAGTTTTTAAAATGTCTGATTGAATCCAGGAAGTGGGAAGAGGCAAAGGGGCTGGAAGTGTGTGGGTGCAGAGGATATGAGTCTTAAAGACTTCTGAGTGACTACAGGGAGAGGGGTGGAAGTGTGTGCGTGTGCACAGGCTGTGAGTCTTAAAACCATCTGAGTGACTCCAGGAAGAGGGAAGAGGGAAGAGGGAAGAGGGAAGAGGGAGAGGGGCTGTAAGTGTGTTCGTGTGGCAGGCTGTGACTTTTAAAAACGTCTGAGTGACTCCAGGAAGAGGGAATAGGCAAATTGGCTGGAGGTGTGTGGGTGCAGAGGCTGTGAGTCTTAAAACTGTCTGAGTGACTCCAGGAAGAGGGAAGAGGGAAGAGGGAGAGGGGCTGTAAGTGTGTTCATGTGGTAGGCTGTGAATTTTAAAAACGTCTGATTGAATCCAGGAAGAGGGAATAGGTAGAGGGGCTGGAAGTGTGTGTGTGCACAGGCCGTGAGTTTTAAAAACTTCGGAGTGACTACAGGAAGAGGGAAGTGGCAGAGGGACTGGAAGTGTGTGCATATGAACAGTCTGTGAGTCTTAAAAACATCTGAGTGGCTCCAGAATGAGGGAATAGGCAAAGGGTCTGGAAGTGTGTGAGTGCAGACGCTGTGAGTCTTAAAAACTTCTGAGTGACTATAGGAAGAGGGAAGAGGCAGAGGGGCTGGAAGTGTGCGTCTGTGCACAAACCTGTGAGTTTTTAAAATGTCTGATTGAATCCAGGAAGTGGGAAGAGGCAAAGGGGCTGGAAGTGTGTGGGTGCAGAGGATGTGAGTCTTAAAGACTTCTGAGTGACTACAGGGAGAGGGGTGGAATTGTGTGCGTGTGCACAGGCTGTGAGTCTTAAAACCGTCTGAGTGACTCCAGGAAGAGGGAAGAGGGAAGAGGGAGAGGGGCTGTAAGTGTGTTTGTGTGGCAGGCTGTGAGTTTTAAAAACGTCTGAGTGACTCCAGGAAGAGGGAATAGGCAAATTGGCTGGAGGTGTGTGGGTGCAGAGGCTGTGAGTCTTAAAAACCTCTGAGTGACTCCAGGAAGAGGGAAGAAGCAAGGGGCTGGAAGTATGTGGGTGCAGAGGCTGTGAGTCTTAAAAAGGTCTGTGTGACACCGGGAAGAGTGCAGAGGCAGAGGGGCTTGAAGTGTGTGTTCGTGTACGCACGCTGTGAGTCTTAAAAACATCTGAGTGACTCCAGGAAGAGGGAAGAGGCAGAGGGGCTGGAAGTGTGTGCTTGTGAACAGTCTGTGAGTCTTAAAAACATCTGAGTGGCTCCAGGTTGAGGGAATAGGCAAAGGGGCTGGATCTGTGTGGGTGCAGAGGATGTGAGTCTTAAAAACTCCGGAGTGACTACAGGAAGAGGGAAGAGGCAGAGGGACTGGAAGTGTGTGCATGTGAACAGTCTGTGAGTCTTAAAAACATCTGAGTGGCTCCAGGATGAGGGAATAGGCAAAGGGTCTGGAAGTGTGTGGGTGCAGACGCTGTGAGTCTTAAAAACTTCTGAGTGACTACAGGAAGAGGGAATAGGCAAATGGGCTGGAAGTGTACGTCTGTGCACAAACCTCTGAGTTTTAAAAACATCTGAGTGACTCCAGGAAGAGGGAAGAGGGAGAGGGGCTGGAACTGTGTGTTTGTGTGCGCAGGCTGTGAGTTTTGAAAACGTCTGAGTGACTCCAGGAAGAGGGAATAGGCAAAGGGGCTGGAAGTGTGCGTCTGTGCACAAACCTGTGAGTTTTTAAAATGTCTGATTGAATCCAGGAAGTGGGAAGAGGCAAAGGGGATGGAAGTGTGTGGGTGCAGACGCTGTGAGTCTTAAAAACATCTGAGTGTCTTCAGGAAGAGGGAATAGGCAAAGGGGCTGGAAGTCTGTGCTTGTGAACAGTCTGTGAGTCTTAAAAAGGTCTGTGTGACTCCGGGAAGAGTGCAGAGGCAGAGGGGCTTGAAGTGTGTGTTCGTGTCCGCAGGCTGTGAGTCTTAAAAACATCTGAGTGACTCCAGGAATAGGGAAGAGGCAGAGGGGCTGGAAGTGTGTGTGTGCACAGGCTGTGAGTTTTAAAAACGTCTGAGTGACTCCAGGAAGAGGGAAGAGGCAGAGGGGCTGGAAGTGAGTGCTTGTGAACAGTCTGTGAGTCTTAAAAACATCTGAGTGGCTCCAGGATGAGGGAATAGGCAAAGGGTCTGGAAGTGTGCATCTGTGCACAAACCTGTGAGTTTTAAAAACGTCTGATTGAATCCAGGAAGAGGGAATAGGCAAAGGGGCTGGATCTGTGTGGGTGCAGAGGATGTGAGTCTTAAAAACTTCGGAGTGACTACAGGAAGAGGGAAGAGGCAGAGGGACTGGAAGTGTGTGCATGTGAACAGTCTGTGAGTCTTAAAAACATCTGAGTGGCTCCAGGATGAGGGAATAGGCAAAGGGTCTGGAAGTGTGCATCTGTGCACAAACCTGTGAGTTTTAAAAATGTCTGATTGAATCAAGGAAGAGGGAATAGGCAAAGGGGCTGGATCTGTGTGGGTGCAGAGGATGTGAGTCTTAAAAACTTCGGAGTGACTACAGGAAGAGGGAAGAGGCAGAGGGGCTGGAAGTGTGTGCGTGTGCCCAGGCTGTGAGTCTTAAAAACATCTGAGTGACTCCAGGAAGAGGGAAGAGGCAGAGGGGCTGGAAGTGTGTTCGTGTGGCAGGCTGTGAGATTTAAAACGTCTGAGTGACTCCAGGAAGAGGGAATAGGCAAATGGGCTGGAAGTGAGTGCTTGTGAACAGTCTGTGAGTCTTAAAAACATCTGAGTGGCTCCAGGATGAGGGAATAGGCAAAGGGTCTGGAAGTGTGCATCTGTGCACAAACCTGTGAGTTTTAAAAACGTCTGATTGAATCAAGGAAGAGGGAATAGGCAAAGGGGCTGGATCTGTGTGGGTGCAGAGGATGTGAGTCTTAAAAACTTCGGAGTGACTACAGGAAGAGGGAAGAGGCAGAGGGGCTGGAAGTGTGTTCGTGTGCCCAGGCTGTGAGTCTTAAAAACATCTGAGTGACTCCAGGAAGAGGGAAGAGGCAGAGGGGCTGGAAGTGTGTTCGTGTGGCAGGCTGTGAGATTTAAAACGTCTGAGTGACTCCAGGAAGAGGGAATAGGCAAATGGGCTGGAAGTGTGTGCATGTGAACAGTCTGTGACTCTAAAAAACATCTGAGTGGCTTCAGGAAGAGGGAATAGGCAAAGGGGCTGGAAGTGTGCATCTGTGCACAAACCTGTGAGTTTTAAAAACGTCTGATTGAATCCAGGAAGAGGGAATAGGCAGAGGGGCTGGAAGTGTGTGGGTGCAGACGCTGTGAGTCTTAAAAACTTCTGAGTGACTACAAGAAGAGGGAAGAGGCAGATGGGCTGGAAGTATGTGTGTACACACAGGCTGTGAGTCTTAAAAAAGTCTTGTTGAATCCAGGAAGGGGGAAGAGGCAAAGGGGCTGGAAGTTTGTGGGTGCAGAGGGTGTGAGTCTTAAAGACTTCTGAGTGACTACAGGCAGAGGGGCTGTAAGTGTGTACGTGTGCACAGGCTGTGAGTTTTAAAGCCGTCTGAGTGACTCCAGGAAGAGGGAAGAGGGAGAGGGGCTTTAAGTGTGTTCGTGTGCACAGGCTGTGAATTTTAAAAATGTCTAATTGAATCCAGAAAGAGGGAATAGGCAACGGGGCTGGAAGTGTGTGTTTGTGAACAGTCTGTTAGTCTTAAAAACATCTGAGTGGCCACAGGATGCGGGAATAGGCAAAGGGGCTGGAAGTGTGTTCGTGTGCACAAACCTGTGAGTTTTAAAAATGTCTGATTGAATCCAGGAAGAGGGAATAGGTAGAGGGGATGGAAGTGTGCATCTGTGCACAAACCTGTGAGTTTTAAAAACGTCTGATTGAATCCAGGAAGAGGGAATAGGCAAAGGGCCTGGAAGTGTGTGGGTGAAGAGGATGTGAATCTTAAAAACCTCTGAGTGAATACAGGAATTGGGAATAGGCAAAGGGGCTGGAAGTGTGTTTGTGCGCACAAACCTGTGAGTTTTAAAAACGTCTGATTGAATCCAGGAAGAGGGAATAGGTAGAGGGGATGGAAGTGTGCATCTGTGCAGAAACCTGTGAGTTTTAAAAACGTCTGATTGAATCCAGGAAGAGGGAATAGGCAGGGGGGCTGGAAGTGTGGCTGTGTGTGCACAGGCTGTGAGTTTCAAAAATATCTAATTGAATCCAGGAAGAGAGAAACGGCAGAGGGGCTGGAAGTATGTGCGTGTGCACAGGCAGTGAGTCTTAAAAACTTCTGAGTGACTACAGGAAGAGGGAAGAGGGAGAGGGGCTGGAAGTGTGTGCGTGTGCACAGTCTGTGAGTCTTAAAAACATCTGAGTGGCTCCAGGTTGAGGGAATAGGCAAAGGGGCTGGATCTGTGTGGGTGCAGAGGATGTGAGTCTTAAAAACTCCGGAGTGACTACAGGAAGAGGGAAGAGGCAGAGGGACTGGAAGTGTGTGCATGTGAACAGTCTGTGAGTCTTAAAAACATCTGAGTGGCTCCAGGATGAGGGAATAGGCAAAGGGTCTGGAAGTGTGTGGGTGCAGACGCTGTGAGTCTTAAAAACTTCTGAGTGACTACAGGAAGAGGGAATAGGCAAATGGGCTGGAAGTGTACGTCTGTGCACAAACCTGTGAGTTTTAAAAACATCTGAGTGACTCCAGGAAGAGGGAAGAGGGAGAGGGGCTGGAACTGTGTGTTTGTGTGCGCAGGCTGTGAGTTTTGAAAACGTCTGAGTGACTCCAGGAAGAGGGAATAGGCAAAGGGGCTGGAAGTGTGCGTCTGTGCACAAACCTGTGAGTTTTTAAAATGTCTGATTGAATCCAGGAAGTGGGAAGAGGCAAAGGGGATGGAAGTGTGTGGGTGCAGACGCTGTGAGTCTTAAAAACATCTGAGTGTCTTCAGGAAGAGGGAATAGGCAAAGGGGCTGGAAGTCTGTGCTTGTGAACAGTCTTTGAGTCTTAAAAAGGTCTGTGTGACTCCGGGAAGAGTGCAGAGGCAGAGGGGCTTGAAGTGTGTGTTCGTGTCCGCAGGCTGTGAGTCTTAAAAACATCTGAGTGACTCCAGGAATAGGGAAGAGGCAGAGGGGCTGGAAGTGTGTGTGTGCACAGGCTGTGAGTTTTAAAAACGTCTGAGTGACTCCAGGAAGAGGGAAGAGGCAGAGGGGCTGGAAGTGAGTGCTTGTGAACAGTCTGTGAGTCTTAAAAACATCTGAGTGGCTCCAGGATGAGGGAATAGGCAAAGGGTCTGGAAGTGTGCATCTGTGCACAAACCTGTGAGTTTTAAAAACGTCTGATTGAATCCAGGAAGAGGGAATAGGCAAAGGGGCTGGATCTGTGTGGGTGCAGAGGATGTGAGTCTTAAAAACTTCGGAGTGACTACAGGAAGAGGGAAGAGGCAGAGGGACTGGAAGTGTGTGCATGTGAACAGTCTGTGAGTCTTAAAAACATCTGAGTGGCTCCAGGATGAGGGAATAGGCAAAGGGTCTGGAAGTGTGCATCTGTGCACAAACCTGTGAGTTTTAAAAATGTCTGATTGAATCAAGGAAGAGGGAATAGGCAAAGGGGCTGGATCTGTGTGGGTGCAGAGGATGTGAGTCTTAAAAACTTCGGAGTGACTACAGGAAGAGGGAAGAGGCAGAGGGGCTGGAAGTGTGTGCGTGTGCCCAGGCTGTGAGTCTTAAAAACATCTGAGTGACTCCAGGAAGAGGGAAGAGGCAGAGGGGCTGGAAGTGTGTTCGTGTGGCAGGCTGTGAGATTTAAAACGTCTGAGTGACTCCAGGAAGAGGGAATAGGCAAATGGGCTGGAAGTGAGTGCTTGTGAACAGTCTGTGAGTCTTAAAAACATCTGAGTGGCTCCAGGATGAGGGAATAGGCAAAGGGTCTGGAAGTGTGCATCTGTGCACAAACCTGTGAGTTTTAAAAACGTCTGATTGAATCCAGGAAGAGGGAATAGGCAAAGGGGCTGGATCTGTGTGGGTGCAGAGGATGTGAGTCTTAAAAACTTCGGAGTGACTACAGGAAGAGGGAAGAGGCAGAGGGGCTGGAAGTGTGTCCGTGTGCCCAGGCTGTGAGTCTTAAAAACATCTGAGTGACTCCAGGATGAGGGAATAGGCAAGGGGTCTGGAAGTGTGCATCTGTGCACAAACCTGTGAGTTTTAAAAATGTCTGATTGAATCAAGGAAGAGGGAATAGGCAAAGGGGCTGGATCTGTGTGGGTGCAGAGGATGTGAGTCTTAAAAACTTCGGAGTGACTACAGGAAGAGGGAAGAGGCAGAGGGGCTGGAAGTGTGTGCGTGTGCCCAGGCTGTGAGTCTTAAAAACATCTGAGTGACTCCAGGAAGAGGGAAGAGGCAGAGGGGCTGGAAGTGTGTTCGTGTGGCAGGCTGTGAGATTTAAAACGTCTGAGTGACTCCAGGAAGAGGGAATAGGCAAATGGGCTGGAAGTGTGTGCATGTGAACAGTCTGTGACTCTAAAAAACATCTGAGTGGCTTCAGGAAGAGGGAATAGGCAAAGGGGCTGGAAGTGTGCATCTGTGCACAAACCTGTGAGTTTTAAAAACGTCTGATTGAATCCAGGAAGAGGGAATAGGCAGAGGGGCTGGAAGTGTGTGGGTGCAGACGCTGTGAGTCTTAAAAACTTCTGAGTGACTACAAGAAGAGGGAAGAGGCAGATGGGCTGGAAGTATGTGTGTACACACAGGCTGTGAGTCTTAAAAAAGTCTTGTTGAATCCAGGAAGGGGGAAGAGGCAAAGGGGCTGGAAGTTTGTGGGTGCAGAGGGTGTGAGTCTTAAATACTTCTGAGTGACTACAGGCAGAGGGGCTGTAAGTGTGTACGTGTGCACAGGCTGTGAGTTTTAAAGCCGTCTGAGTGACTCCAGGAAGAGGGAAGAGGGAGAGGGGCTGTAAGTGTGTTCGTGTGCACAGGCTGTGAATTTTAAAAATGTCTAATTGAATCCAGAAAGAGGGAATAGGCAACGGGGCTGGAAGTGTGTGTTTGTGAACAGTCTGTTAGTCTTAAAAACATCTGAGTGGCCACAGGATGCGGGAATAGGCAAAGGGGCTGGAAGTGTGTTCGTGTGCACAAACCTGTGAGTTTTAAAAATGTCTGATTGAATCCAGGAAGAGGGAATAGGTAGAGGGGATGGAAGTGTGCATCTGTGCACAAACCTGTGAGTTTTAAAAACGTCTGATTGAATCCAGGAAGAGGGAATAGGCAGGGGGGCTGGAAGTGTGGCTGTGTGTGCACAGGCTGTGAGTTTCAAAAATATCTAATTGAATCCAGGAAGAGAGAAACGGCAGAGGGGCTGGAAGTATGTGCGTGTGCACAGGCAGTGAGTCTTAAAAACTTCTGAGTGACTACAGGAAGAGGGAAGAGGCAGAGGGGCTGGAAGTGTGTGCGTGTGCACAGGCTGTGAGTCTTAAAAACCTCTGAGTGACTGCAGGAAGAGGGAAGAGGCAGAGGGGCTGGAACTGTGTGTTTGTGTGCACAGAGTGTGAATTTTAAAAATGTCTAATTGAATCCAGAGAGAGGGAATAGGCAAAGGGGCTGGAAGTGTGCTTCTGTGCACAACCCTGTGAGTTTTAAAAACGTTCGATTGAATCCAGGAAGAGGGAAGCGGCAGAGGTGCTGGAAGTATGTGTGTACACACAGGCTGTGAGTCTTAAAAAAGTCTTGTTGAATCCAGGAAGTGGGAAGAGGAAAAGGGGCTTGAAGTGTGTTCCTGTGCACAGGCTGTGAGTCTTAAACATGTCTTATTGAATGTGTGCGCACAAGCTGTGAGTCTTAAAAACATCTGAGTGGCTCCAGAAAGAGGGAATAGGCAAAGGGGCTGAAAGTGTGCGTCTGTGCACAAACCTGTCAGTTTTAAAAACGTCTGATTGAATCCAGGAAGAGGGAATAGGCAAAGGGGCTGGAAGTGTGTGGGTGCAGAGGCTGTGAGTCTTAAAAACCTCTGAGTGTCTCCAGGAAGAGAGAAGAGGCAAAGAGGCTGGAAGTGTGTTCGTGTGTACAGCCTGTGAGTCTTAAAAATGTCTGAGTGACTCCAGGAAGAGGGAAGAGGCAGAAGGGCTAGAAGTGTGTGCGTGTGCATAGTCTGTGAGTCTTAAAAACCTCTGAGTGACTCCAGGTAAGAGGGAAGAGGCAGAGGGGCTGGAAGTATTTGTACGCATAGGCTGTGAGGTTTAAAAACGTTCGATTGAATCCAGGAAGAGGGAAGCGGCAGAGGGGCTGGAAGTATGTTTGTACACACAGGCTGTGAGTCTTTAAAAAGTCTTGTTGAATCCAGGAAGTGGGAAGAGGCAAAGGGGCTGGAAGTGTGTGGGTGCAGAGGATGTGAGTCTTAAAGACTTTTGAGTGACTATAGGCAAAGGGGCTGGAAGTGTGTTCGTGTGCACAGGCTGTGAGTCTTAAAAACATCTGAGTGACTCAACGAAGAGGTAAGAGGCAGAGGGGCTGGAGGTTAGTGCGTGTGCACAAGCTTTGAGTTTTAAAAATGGCTGAGTGACTTCAGGAAGAGGGAAGAGGCAGAGGGGCTGGAAGTATGTGTGCGCACACAGGCTGTGAGTCTAAAAAACGTCTGAGTGGCTCCAGGAAGAGGGAATAGGCAAAGGGGCTGGAAGTGTGTGGGTGCAGAGGGTGTGAGTCTTAAGAACCTCTGAGTGTCTCCAGGAAGAGAGAAGAGGCAAAAGGGCTGGAAGTGTGCGTCTGTGCACAAACCTGTGAGTTTTTAAAATGTCTGATTGAATCCAGGAAGTGGGAAGAGGCAAAGGGGCTGGAAGTGTGTGGGTGCAGAGGCTGTGAGTCTTAAAAAGGTCTGTGTGACTCCGGGAAGAGTGCAGAGGCAGAGGGGCTTGACGTGTGTGTTCGTGTACGCAGGCTGTGAGTTTTAAAAACGTCTGAGTGACTCCAGGAAGAGGGAAGACGCAGAGGGACTGGAAGTGTGTGCTTGTGAACAGTCTGGGAGTCTTAAAAACATCTGAGTGGCTCCAGGATGATGGAATAGGGAAAGGGTCTGGAAGTGTGCATCTGTGCACAAACCTGTGAGTTTTAAAAACGTCTGATTGAATCCAGGAAGAGGGAATAGGCAAAGGGGCTGGATCTGTGTGGGTGCAGAGGATGTGAGTCTTAAAAACTTCGGAGTGACTACAAGAAGACGGAAGAGGCAGAGGGACTGGAAGTGTGTGCATGTGAACAGTCTGTGAGTCTTAAAAACATCTGAGTGGCTCCAGGATGAGGGAATAGGCAAAGGGTCTGGAAGTTTGCGTCTGTGCACAAACCTGTGAGTTTTAAAAACATCTGAGTGTCTTCAGGAAGAGGGAATAGGCAAAGGGGCTGGAAGTGTGTGGGTGCAGAGGATGTGAGTCTTAGAAAGTTCTGAGTGACTACAGGAATAGGGAAGAGGCAGAGGGGCTGGAAGTGTGTGCGTGTGCACAGGCTGTGAGTCTTTAAAATATCTGAGTGAGTCCAGGAAGAGGGAAGAGGGAGAGGGCATGGAACTGTGTGTTTGTGTGCGCAGGCTGTGAGTTTTAAAAACGACCGAGTGACTCCAGGAAGAGGGAATAGGCAAAGTGGCTGGAAGTGTGCGTCTGTGCACAAACCTGTGAGTTTTTAAAATGTCTGATTGAATCTAGGAAGTGGGAAGAGGCAAAGGGGCTGGAAGTGTGTGGGTGCAGAGGCTGTGAGTCTAAAAAACTTCTGAGTGACTACAAGAAGAGGGAAGAGGCAGAGGGGATGGAAGTGTGTGCGTGTGCACAGGCTGTGAGTCTTAAAAACATCTGAGTGGCTCCAGGATGAGGGAATAGCTAAAGGGTCTGGAAGTGTGTGGGTGCAGACGCTGTGAGTCTTAAAAACTTCTGAGTGACTTCAGGAAGAGGGAAGAGGCAGAGGGGCTGGAAGTATGTGTGCGCACACAGGCTGTGAGTCTAAAAAACGTCTGAGTGGCTCCAGGAAGAGGGAATAGGCAAAGGGGCTGGAAGTGTGTGGGTGCAGAGGGTGTGAGTCTTAAGAACCTCTGAGTGTCTCCAGGAAGAGAGAAGAGGCAAAAGGGCTGGAAGTGTGCGTCTGTGCACAAACCTGTGAGTTTTTAAAATGTCTGATTGAATCCAGGAAGTGGGAAGAGGCAAAGGGGCTGGAAGTGTGTGGGTGCAGAGGCTGTGAGTCTTAAAAAGGTCTGTGTGACTCCGGGAAGAGTGCAGAGGCAGAGGGGCTTGACGTGTGTGTTCGTGTACGCAGGCTGTGAGTTTTAAAAACGTCTGAGTGACTCCAGGAAGAGGGAAGACGCAGAGGGACTGGAAGTGTGTGCTTGTGAACAGTCTGGGAGTCTTAAAAACATCTGAGTGGCTCCAGGATGATGGAATAGGGAAAGGGTCTGGAAGTGTGCATCTGTGCACAAACCTGTGAGTTTTAAAAACGTCTGATTGAATCCAGGAAGAGGGAATAGGCAAAGGGGCTGGATCTGTGTGGGTGCAGAGGATGTGAGTCTTAAAAACTTCGGAGTGACTACAAGAAGACGGAAGAGGCAGAGGGACTGGAAGTGTGTGCATGTGAACAGTCTGTGAGTCTTAAAAACATCTGAGTGGCTCCAGGATGAGGGAATAGGCAAAGGGTCTGGAAGTTTGCGTCTGTGCACAAACCTGTGAGTTTTAAAAACATCTGAGTGTCTTCAGGAAGAGGGAATAGGCAAAGGGGCTGGAAGTGTGTGGGTGCAGAGGATGTGAGTCTTAGAAAGTTCTGAGTGACTACAGGAATAGGGAAGAGGCAGAGGGGCTGGAAGTGTGTGCGTGTGCACAGGCTGTGAGTCTTTAAAATATCTGAGTGACTCCAGGAAGAGGGAAGAGGGAGAGGGCATGGAACTGTGTGTTTGTGTGCGCAGGCTGTGAGTTTTAAAAACGACCGAGTGACTCCAGGAAGAGGGAATAGGCAAAGTGGCTGGAAGTGTGCGTCTGTGCACAAACCTGTGAGTTTTTAAAATGTCTGATTGAATCTAGGAAGTGGGAAGAGGCAAAGGGGCTGGAAGTGTGTGGGTGCAGAGGCTGTGAGTCTAAAAAACTTCTGAGTGACTACAAGAAGAGGGAAGAGGCAGAGGGGATGGAAGTGTGTGCGTGTGCACAGGCTGTGAGTCTTAAAAACATCTGAGTGGCTCCAGGATGAGGGAATAGCTAAAGGGTCTGGAAGTGTGTGGGTGCAGACGCTGTGAGTCTTAAAAACTTCTGAGTGACTACAGGAAGAGGGAAGAGGCAGATGGGCTGGAAGTGTGTCCGTGTGCACAGGCTGTGAGTCTTAAAAACATCTGAGTGACTCCAGGAAGACGGAAGAGGCAGAGGGACTGGAAGTGTGTGCATGTGAACAGTATGTGAGTCTTAAAAACATCTGAGTGGCTCCAGGATGAGGGAATAGGCAAAGGGTCTGGAAGTTTGCGTCTGTGCACAAACCTGTGAGTTTTAAAAACATCTGAGTGTCTTCAGGAAGAGGGAATAGGCAAAGGGGCTGGAAGTGTGTGGGTGCAGAGGATGTGAGTCTTAGAAACTTCTGAGTGACTACAGGAAGAGGGAAGAGGGAGAGGGGATGGAACTGTGTGTTTGTGTGCGTAGGCTGTGAGTTTTAAAAACGTCTGAGTGACTCCAGGAAGAGGGAATAGGCAAAGGGGCTGGAAGTGTGCATCTGTGCACAAACCTTTGAGTTTTTAAAATGTCTGATTGAATCCAGGAAGTGGGAAGAGGCAAAGGGGCTGGAAGTGTGTGGGTGCAGAAGCTGTGAGTCTAAAAAAGGTCTGTGTGACTCCGGGAAGAGTGCAGAGGCAGAGGGGCTTGAAGTGTGTGTTCGTGTACGCAGGCTGTGAGTCTTAAAAACCTCTGAGTGACTCCAGGAAGAGGGAAGAGGCAGAGGGGCTGGAAGTGTTTGTGTGCACAGGCTGTGAGTCTTAAAAACATCTGAGTGGCTCCAGGATGAGCGAATAGGCAAAGGGTCTGGAAGTGTGCATCTGTGCACAAACCTGTGAGTTTTAAAAACGTCTGATTGAATCCAGGAAGAGGGAATAGGCAAAGGGGCTGGATCTGTGTGGGTGCAGAGGATGTGAGTCTTAAAAACTTCGGAGTGACTACAGGAAGAGGGAAGAGGCAGAGGGACTGGAAGTGTGTGCATGTGAACAGTCTGTGACTCTAAAAAACATGTGAGTGCCTTCAGGAAGAGGGAATAGGCAAAGGGGCTGGAAGTGTGTGCATATGAACAGTCTGTGACTCTAAAAAACATGTGAGTGCGTTCAGGAAGAGGGAATAGGCAAAGGGGCTGGAAGTGTGTGCGTGTGCACAGGATGTGAGTCTTAAAAATATCTGAGTGACTCCAGGAAGAGGGAAGAGGGAAGAGGGAGAGGGGATGGAACTGTGTGTTTGTGTGCGCAGGCTGTGAGTCTTAAAAACTTCTGAGTGACTACAGGAAGAGGGAAGAGGCAGAGGGACTGGAAGTGTGTGCATGTGAACAGTCTGTGACTCTAAAAAACATGTGAGTGCCTTCAGGAAGAGGGAATAGGCAAAGGGGCTGGAAGTGTGCGTCTGTGCACAAACCTGTGAGTTTTAAAAACGTCTGATTGAATCCAGGAAGAGGGACTAGGCAGAGGGGCTCGAAGTGTGTGGGTGCAGACGCTGTGAGTCTTAAAAACTTCTGAGTGACTACAAGAAGAGGGAAGAGGCAGAGGGGCTGGAAGTGTGTACGTGTGCACAGGCTGTGAGTCTTAAAAAAATCTGAGTGACTCCAGGAAGAGGGAATAGGCAAAGGGGCTGGAAGTGTGCATCTGTGCACAAACCTGTGAGTTTTTAAAATGTCTGATTGAATCCAGGAAGTGGGAAGAGGCAAAGGGGCTGGAAGTGTGTGGGTGCAGAAGCTGTGAGTCTAAAAAAGGTCTGTGTGATTCCGGGAAGAGTGCAGAGGCAGAGGGGCTTGAAGTGTGTGTTCGTGTACGCAGGCTGTGAGTCTTAAAAACATCTGAGTGATTCCAGGAAGAGGGAAGAGGCAGAGGGGCTGGAAGTGTTTGTGTGCACAGGCTGTGAGTCTTAAAAACATCTGAGTGGCTCCAGGATGAGCGAATAGGCAAAGGGTCTGGAAGTGTGCATCTGTGCACAAACCTGTGAGTTTTAAAAACGTCTGATTGAATCCAGGAAGAGGGAATAGGCAAAGGGGCTGGATCTGTGTGGGTGCAGAGGATGTGAGTCTTAAAAACTTCGGAGTGACTACAGGAAGAGGGAAGAGGCAGAGGGACTGGAAGTGTGTGCATGTGAACAGTCTGTGACTCTAAAAAACATGTGAGTGCGTTCGGGAAGAGGGAATAGGCAAAGGGGCTGGAAGTGTGTGCGTGTGCACAGGCTGTGAGTCTTAAAAATATCTGAGTGACTCCAGGAAGAGGGAAGAGGGAAGAGGGAGAGGGGATGGAACTGTGTGTTTGTGTGCGCAGGCTGTGAGTTTTAAAAACGTCTGAGTGACTCCAGGAAGAGGGAATAGGCAAAGGGGCTGGATCTGTGTGGGTGCAGAGGATGTGAGTCTTAAAAACTTCGGAGTGACTACAGGAAGAGGGAAGAGGCAGAGGGACTGGAAGTGTGTGCATGTGAACAGTCTGTGACTCTAAAAAACATGTGAGTGCCTTCAGGAAGAGGGAATAGGCAAAGGGGCTGGAAGTGTGCGTCTGTGCACAAACCTGTGAGTTTTAAAAACGTCTGATTGAATCCAGGAAGAGGGACTAGGCAGAGGGGCTCGAAGTGTGTGGGTGCAGACGCTGTGAGTCTTAAAAACTTCTGAGTGACTACAAGAAGAGGGAAGAGGCAGAGGGGCTGGAAGTGTGTACGTGTGCACAGGCTGTGAGTCTTAAAAAAATCTGAGTGACTCCAGGAAGAGGGAATAGGCAAAGGGGCTGGAAGTGTGCATCTGTGCACAAACCTGTGAGTTTTTAAAATGTCTGATTGAATCCAGGAAGTGGGAAGAGGCAAAGGGGCTGGAAGTGTGTGGGTGCAGAAGCTGTGAGTCTAAAAAAGGTCTGTGTGATTCCGGGAAGAGTGCAGAGGCAGAGGGGCTTGAAGTGTGTGTTCGTGTACGCAGGCTGTGAGTCTTAAAAACATCTGAGTGATTCCAGGAAGAGGGAAGAGGCAGAGGGGCTGGAAGTGTTTGTGTGCACAGGCTGTGAGTCTTAAAAACATCTGAGTGGCTCCAGGATGAGCGAATAGGCAAAGGGTCTGGAAGTGTGCATCTGTGCACAAACCTGTGAGTTTTAAAAACGTCTGATTGAATCCAGGAAGAGGGAATAGGCAAAGGGGCTGGATCTGTGTGGGTGCAGAGGATGTGAGTCTTAAAAACTTCGGAGTGACTACAGGAAGAGGGAAGAGGCAGAGGGACTGGAAGTGTGTGCATGTGAACAGTCTGTGACTCTAAAAAACATGTGAGTGCGTTCGGGAAGAGGGAATAGGCAAAGGGGCTGGAAGTGTGTGCGTGTGCACAGGCTGTGAGTCTTAAAAATATCTCAGTGACTCCAGGAAGAGGGAAGAGGGAAGAGGGAGAGGGGATGGAACTGTGTGTTTGTGTGCGCAGGCTGTGAGTTTTAAAAACGTCTGAGTGACTCCAGGAAGAGGGAATAGGCAAAGGGGCTGGATCTGTGTGGGTGCAGAGGATGTGAGTCTTAAAAACTTCGGAGTGACTACAGGAAGAGGGAAGAGGCAGAGGGGCTTGAAGTGTGTGTTCGTGTACGCAGGCTGTGAGTTTTAAAAACGTCTGAGTGACTCCAGGAAGAGGGAAGACGCAGAGGGACTGGAAGTGTGTGCTTGTGAACAGTCTGGGAGTCTTAAAAACATCTGAGTGGCTCCAGGATGATGGAATAGGGAAAGGGTCTGGAAGTGTGCATCTGTGCACAAACCTGTGAGTTTTAAAAACGTCTGATTGAATCCAGGAAGAGGGAATAGGCAAAGGGGATGGAAGTGGGCGTGTGCACAGGCTGTGAGTTTTAAAAACGTCTGATTGAATCCAGGAAGAGGGAATAGGGAAAGGGGCTGGATCTGTGTGGGTGCAGATGATGTGAGTCTTAAAAACTTCGGAGTGACTACAGGAAGACGGAAGAGGCAGAGGGACTGGAAGTGTGTGCATGTGAACAGTCTGTGAGTCTTAAAAACATCTGAGTGGCTCCAGGATGAGGGAATAGGCAAAGGGTCTGGAAGTGTGTGGATGCAGACGCTGTGAGTCTTAAAAACTTCTGAGTGACTACAGGAATAGGGAAGAGGCAGAGGGGCTGGAAGTGTGTGCGTGTGCACAGGCTGTGAGTCTTTAAAATATCTGAGTGACTCCAGGAAGAGGGAAGAGGGAGAGGGGATGGAACTGTGTGTTTGTGTGCGCAGGCTGTGAGTTTTAAAAACGTCTGAGTGACTCCAGGAAGAGGGAATAGGCAAAGGGGCTGGAAGTGTGCGTCTGTGCACAAACCTGTGAGTTTTTAAAATGTCTGATTGAATCCAGGAAGTGGGAAGAGGCAAAGGGGCTGGAAGTGTGTGGGTGCAGAGGCTGTGAGTCTAAAAAAGGTCTGTGTGACTCCGGGAAGAGGGAAGAGGCAGAGGGGCTTGAAGTGTGTGTGTGCACAGGCTGTGAGTTTTAAAAACGTCTGAGTGACTCCAGGAAGAGAGAAGACGCAGAGGGACTGGAAGTGTGTCCTTGTGAACAGTCTGGGAGTCTTAAAAACATATGAGTGGCTCCAGGATGATGGAATAGGAAAGGGTCTGGAAGTGTGCGTCTGTGCACAAACCTGTGAGTTTTAAAAACGTCTGATTGAATCCAGGAAGAGGGAATAGGCAGAGGGGCTGGAAGTGTGTGGGTGCAGACGCTGTGAGTCTTAAAAACTTCTGAGTGACTACAAAAAGAGGGAAGAGGCAGAGGGGATGGAAGTGTGTGCGTGTGCACAGGCTGTGAGTCTTAAAAACATCTGAGTGGCTCCAGGATGAGGGAATAGGCAAAGGGTCTGGAAGTGTGTGGGTGCAGACGCTGTGAGTCTTAAAAACTTCTGAGTGACTACAGGAAGAGGGAAGAGGCAGAGGGGCTGGAAGTGTGTTCGTGTGGCAGGCTTTGAGTCTTAAAAACGTCTGAGTGACTCCAGGAAGAGGGAAGACGCAGAGGGACTGGAAGTGTGCGTCTGTACACGAACCTGTGAGTTTTAAAAACGTCTGATTGAATCCAGGAAGAGGGAACAGGCAAAGGGGCTGGAAGTGTGTGGGTGCAGAGGATGTGAGTCTTAAAAACTTCTGAGTGACTACAGGAAGAGGGAAGAGGGAGAGGGGATGGAACTGTGTGTTTGTGTGCGCAGGCTGTGAGTTTTAAAAACGTCTGAGTGACTCCAGGAAGAGGGAATAGGCAAAGGGGCTGGAAGTGTGCATCTGTGCACAAACCTGTGAGTTTTTAAAATGTCTGATTGAATCCAGGAAGTGGGAAGAGGCAAAGGGGCTGGAAGTGTGTGGGTGCAGAGGCTGTGAGTCTAAAAAAGGTCTGTATGACTCCGGGAAGAGTGCAGAGGCAGAGGGGCTTGAAGTGTGTGTTCGTGTACGCAGGCTGTGAGTCTTAAAAACATCTGAGTGACTCCAGGAAGAGGGAAGAGGCAGAGGGGCTGGAAGTGTTTGTGTGCACAGGCTGTGAGTCTTAAAAACATCTGAGTGGCTCCAGGATGAGCGAATAGGCAAAGGGTCTGGAAGTGTGCATCTGTGCACAAACCTGTGAGTTTTCAAAACGTCTGATTGAATCCAGGAAGAGGGAATAGGCAAAGGGGCTGGATCTGTGTGGGAGCAGAGGATGTGAGTCTTAAAAACTTCGGAGTGACTACAGGAAGAGGGAAGAGGCAGAGGGACTGGAAGTGTGTGCATGTGAACAGTCTGTGACTCTAAAAAACATGTGAGTGCCTTCAGGAAGAGGGAATAGGCAAAGGGGCTGGAAGTGTGCGTCTGTGCACAAACCTGTGAGTTTTAAAAACGTCTGATTGAATCCAGGAAGAGGGACTAGGCAGAGGGGCTGGAAGTGTGTGCATGTGAACAGTCTGTGACTCTAAAAAACATGTGAGTGCCTTCAGGAAGAGGGAATAGGCAAAGGGGCTGGAAGTGTGTGCATATGAACAGTCTGTGACTCTAAAAAACATGTGAGTGCGTTCAGGAAGAGGGAATAGGCAAAGGGGCTGGAAGTGTGTGCGTGTGCACAGGCTGTGAGTCTTAAAAATATCTGAGTGACTCCAGGAAGAGGGAAGAGGGAAGAGGGAGAGGGGATGGAACTGTGTGTTTGTGTGCGCAGGCTGTGAGTCTTAAAAACTTCTGAGTGACTACAGGAAGAGGGAAGAGGCAGAGGGACTGGAAGTGTGTGCATGTGAACAGTCTGTGACTCTAAAAAACATGTGAGTGCCTTCAGGAAGAGGGAATAGGCAAAGGGGCTGGAAGTGTGCGTCTGTGCACAAACCTGTGAGTTTTAAAAACGTCTGATTGAATCCAGGAAGAGGGACTAGGCAGAGGGGCTCGAAGTGTGTGGGTGCAGACGCTGTGAGTCTTAAAAACTTCTGAGTGACTACAAGAAGAGGGAAGAGGCAGAGGGGCTTGAAGTGTGTGTTCGTGTACGCAGGCTGTGAGTCTTAAAAACATCTGAGTGATTCCAGGAAGAGGGAAGAGGCAGAGGGGCTGGAAGTGTTTGTGTGCACAGGCTGTGAGTCTTAAAAACATCTGAGTGGCTCCAGGATGAGCGAATAGGCAAAGGGTCTGGAAGTGTGCATCTGTGCAAAAAACCTGTGAGTTTTAAAAACGTCTGATTGAATCCAGGAAGAGGGAATAGGCAAAGGGGCTGGATCTGTGTGGGTGCAGAGGATGTGAGTCTTAAAAACTTCGGAGTGACTACAGGAAGAGGGAAGAGGCAGAGGGACTGGAAGTGTGTGCATGTGAACAGTCTGTGACTCTAAAAAACATGTGAGTGCCTTCAGGAAGAGGGAATAGGCAAAGGGGCTGGAAGTGTGTGCATGTGAACAGTCTGTGACTCTAAAAAACATGTGAGTGCGTTCAGGAAGAGGGAATAGGCAAAGGGGCTGGAAGTGTGTGCGTGTGCACAGGCTGTGAGTCTTAAAAATATCTGAGTGACTCCAGGAAGAGGGAAGAGGGAAGAGGGAGAGGGGATGGAACTGTGTGTTTGTGTGCGCAGGCTGTGAGTTTTAAAAACGTCTGAGTGACTCCAGGAAGAGGGAATAGGCAAAGGGGCTGGATCTGTGTGGGTGCAGAGGATGTGAGTCTTAAAAACTTCGGAGTGACTACAGGAAGAGGGAAGAGGCAGAGGGGCTTGAAGTGTGTGTTCGTGTACGCAGGCTGTGAGTTTTAAAAACGTCTGAGTGACTCCAGGAAGAGGGAAAACGCAGAGGGACTGGAAGTGTGTGCTTGTGAACAGTCTGGGAGTCTTAAAAACATCTGAGTGGCTCCAGGATGATGGAATAGGGAAAGGGTCTGGAAGTGTGCATCTGTGCACAAACCTGTGAGTTTTAAAAACGTCTGATTGAATCCAGGAAGAGGGAATAGGCAAAGGGGATGGAAGTGGGCGTGTGCACAGGCTGTGAGTTTTAAAAACGTCTGATTGAACCCAGGAAGAGGGAATAGGCAAAGGGGCTGGATCTGTGTGGGTGCAGATGATGTGAGTCTTAAAAACTTCGGAGTGACTACAGGAAGACGGAAGAGGCAGAGGGACTGGAAGTGTGTGCATGTGAACAGTCTGTGAGTCTTAAAAACATCTGAGTGGCTCCAGGATGAGGGAATAGGCAAAGGGTCTGGAAGTGTGTGGATGCAGACGCTGTGAGTCTTAAAAACTTCTGAGTGACTACAGGAATAGGGAAGAGGCAGAGGGGCTGGAAGTGTGTGCGTGTGCACAGGCTGTGAGTCTTTAAAATATCTGAGTGACTCCAGGAAGAGGGAAGAGGGAGAGGGGATGGAACTGTGTGTTTGTGTGCGCAGGCTGTGAGTTTTAAAAACGTCTGAGTGACTCCAGGAAGAGGGAATAGGCAAAGGGGCTGGAAGTGTGCGTCTGTGCACAAACCTGTGAGTTTTCAAAATGTCTGATTGAATCCAGGAAGTGGGAAGAGGCAAAGGGGCTGGAAGTGTGTGGGTGCAGTGGATGTGAGTCTTAAAGACTTCTGAGTGACTACAGGGAGAGGGGTGGAAGTGTGTGCGTGTGCACAGGCTGTGAGTCTTAAAAACATCTGAGTGGCTCCAGGATGAGGGAATAGGCAAAGGGTCTGGAAGTGTGTGGATGCAGACGCTGTGAGTCTTAAAAACTTCTGAGTGACTACAGGAATAGGGAAGAGGCAGAGGGGCTGGAAGTGTGTGCGTGTGCACAGGCTGTGAGTTTTTAAAATGTCTGATTGAATCCAGGAAGTGGGAAGAGGCAAAGGGGCTGGAAGTGTGTGGGTGCAGAGGCTGTGAGTCTAAAAAACTTCTGAGTGACTACAAGAAGAGGGAAGAGGCAGAGGGGATGGAAGTGTGTGCGTGTGCACAGGCTGTGAGTCTTAAAAACATCTGAGTGGCTCCAGGATGAGGGAATAGCTAAAGGGTCTGGAAGTGTGTGGGTGCAGACGCTGTGAGTCTTAAAAACTTCTGAGTGACTACAGGAAGAGGGAAGAGGCAGATGGGCTGGAAGTGTGTCCGTGTGCACAGGCTGTGAGTCTTAAAAACATCTGAGTGACTCCAGGAAGAGGGAAGAGGCAGAGGGGCTGGAAGTGTGTTCGTGTGGCAGGCTGTGAGTCTGAAAAACGTCTGAGTGACTCCAGGAAGAGGGAAGACGCAGAGGGACTGGAAGTGTGCGTCTGTACACGAACCTGTGAGTTTTAAAAACGTCTGATTGAATCCAGGAAGAGGGAACAGGCAAAGGGGCTGGAAGTGTGTGGGTGCAGAGGATGTGAGTCTTAGAAACTTCTGAGTGACTACAGGAAGAGGGAAGAGGGAGAGGGGATGGAACTGTGTGTTTGTGTGCGCAGGCTGTGAGTTTTAGAAACGTCTGAGTGACTCCAGGAAGAGGGAATAGGCAAAGGGGCTGGAAGTGTGCATCTGTGCACAAACCTGTGAGTTTTTAAAATGTCTGATTGAATCCAGGAAGTGGGAAGAGGCAAAGGGGCTGGAAGTGTGTGGGTGCAGAAGCTGTGAGTCTAAAAAAGGTCTGTGTGACTCCGGGAAGAGTGCAGAGGCAGAGGGGCTTGAAGTGTGTGTTCGTGTACGCAGGCTGTGAGTCTTAAAAACCTCTGAGTGACTCCAGGAAGAGGGAAGAGGCAGAGGGGCTGGAAGTGTTTGTGTGCACAGGCTGTGAGTCTTAAAAACATCTGAGTGGCTCCAGGATGAGCGAATAGGCAAAGGGTCTGGAAGTGTGCATCTGTGCACAAACCTGTGAGTTTTAAAAATGTCTGATTGAATCCAGGAAGAGGGAATAGGCAAAGGGGCTGGATCTGTGTGGGTGCAGAGGATGTGAGTCTTAAAAACTTCGGAGTGACTACAGGAAGAGGGAAGAGGCAGAGGGACTGGAAGTGTGTGCATGTGAACAGTCTGTGACTCTAAAAAACATGTGAGTGCCTTCAGGAAGAGGGAATAGGCAAAGGGGCTGGAAGCGTGTGCATGTGAACAGTCTGTGACTCTAAAAAACATGTGAGTGCGTTCAGGAAGAGGGAATAGGCAAAGGGGCTGGAAGTGTGCGCGTGTGCACAGGCTGTGAGTCTTAAAAATATCTGAGTGACTCCAGGAAGAGGGAAGAGGGAAGAGGGAGAGGGGATGGAACTGTGTGTTTGTGTGCGCAGGCTGTGAGTTTTAAAAACGTCTGAGTGACTCCAGAAAGAGGGAATAGGCAAAGGGGCTGGATCTGTGTGGGTGCAGAGGATGTGAGTCTTAAAAACTTCGGAGTGACTACAGGAAGAGGGAAGAGGCAGAGGGGCTTGAAGTGTGTGCGTGTGCACAGGCTGTGAGTCTTTAAAATATCTGAGTGACTCCAGGAAGAGGGAAGAGGGAGAGGGGATGGAACTGTGTGTTTGTGTGCGCAGGCTGTGAGTTTTAAAAACGTCTGAGTGACTCCAGGAAGAGGGAATAGGCAAAGGGGCTGGAAGTGTGCGTCTGTGCACAAACCTGTGAGTTTTTAAAATGTCTGATTGAATCCAGGAAGTGGGAAGAGGCAAAGGGGCTGGAAGTGTGTGGGTGCAGAGGCTGTGAGTCTAAAAAAGGTCTGTGTGACTCCGGGAAGAGGGAAGAGGCAGAGGGGCTGGAAGTGTGTGTGTGCACAGGCTGTGAGTTTTAAAAACGTCTGAGTGACTCCAGGAAGAGAGAAGACGCAGAGGGACTGGAAGTGTGTCCTTGTGAACAGTCTGGGAGTCTTAAAAACATATGAGTGGCTCCAGGATGATGGAATAGGAAAGGGTCTGGAAGTGTGCGTCTGTGCACAAACCTGTGAGTTTTAAAAACGTCTGATTGAATCCAGGAAGAGGGAATAGCCAGAGGGGCTGGAAGTGTGTGGGTGCAGACGCTGTGAGTCTTAAAAACTTCTGAGTGACTACAAGAAGAGGGAAGAGGCAGAGGGGATGGAAGTGTGTGCGTGTGCACAGGCTGTGAGTCTTAAAAACATCTGAGTGGCTCCAGGATGAGGGAATAGGCAAAGGGTCTGGAAGTGTGTGGGTGCAGACGCTGTGAGTCTTAAAAACTTCTGAGTGACTACAGGAAGAGGGAAGAGGCAGAGGGGCTGGAAGTGTGTTCGTGTGGCAGGCTGTGAGTCTTAAAAACGTCTGAGTGACTCCAGGAAGAGGGAAGACGCAGAGGGACTGGAAGTGTGCGTCTGTACACGAACCTGTGAGTTTTAAAAACGTCTGATTGAATCCAGGAAGAGGGAACAGGCAAAGGGGCTGGAAGTGTGTGGGTGCAGAGGATGTGAGTCTTAAAAACTTCTGAGTGACTACAGGAAGAGGGAAGAGGGAGAGGGGATGGAACTGTGTGTTTGTGTGCGCAGGCTGTGAGTTTTAAAAACGTCTGAGTGACTCCAGGAAGAGGGAATAGGCAAAGGGGCTGGAAGTGTGCATCTGTGCACAAACCTGTGAGTTTTTAAAATGTCTGATTGAATCCAGGAAGTGGGAAGAGGCAAAGGGGCTGGAAGTGTGTGGGTGCAGAGGCTGTGAGTCTAAAAAAGGTCTGTATGACTCCGGGAAGAGTGCAGAGGCAGAGGGGCTTGAAGTGTGTGTTCGTGTACGCAGGCTGTGAGTCTTAAAAACATCTGAGTGACTCCAGGAAGAGGGAAGAGGCAGAGGGGCTGGAAGTGTTTGTGTGCACAGGCTGTGAGTCTTAAAAACATCTGAGTGGCTCCAGGATGAGCGAATAGGCAAAGGGTCTGGAAGTGTGCATCTGTGCACAAACCTGTGAGTTTTCAAAACGTCTGATTGAATCCAGGAAGAGGGAATAGGCAAAGGGGCTGGATCTGTGTGGGAGCAGAGGATGTGAGTCTTAAAAACTTCGGAGTGACTACAGGAAGAGGGAAGAGGCAGAGGGACTGGAAGTGTGTGCATGTGAACAGTCTGTGACTCTAAAAAACATGTGAGTGCCTTTAGGAAGAGGGAATAGGCAAAGGGGCTGGAAGTGTGCGTCTGTGCACAAACCTGTGAGTTTTAAAAACGTCTGATTGAATCCAGGAAGAGGGACTAGGCAGAGGGGCTGGAAGTGTGTGGGTGCAGACGCTGTGAGTCTTAAAAACTTCTGAGTGACTACAAGAAGAGGGAAGAGGCAGAGGGGCTGGAAGTGTGTACGTGTGCACAGGCTGTGAGTCTTAAACACGTCTTATTGAATCCAGGAAGAGGGAAGAGGTAGAGGGGATGGACGTGTGTGCGTGTGAACAGACTGTGAGTCTTAAAAACATCTGATTGGCTCCAGGAGGAGGGAAGAGGCAGAGGGGCTGGAAGTGTGGCTGTGTGTGCACAGGCTGTGAGTTTCAAAAAGATCTAATTGAATCCAGGAAGAGAGAAACGGCAGAGGGGCTGGAAGTGTGTGCGTGTGCACAGGCTGTGAGTCTTAAAAACCTCTGAGTGACTCCAG